>NC_132995.1:45809022-46415945 GCF_048564905.1 Vicugna pacos
CATGATTGAAACACTTTTCCAAAAAAAGATAAAGGTTTTTAAAAAAGATCACATATAATATTTCACTTCCAATTTTGTAAGCTAATGTATGCTTAGCCGTTGTATTTTGATAAATTTGTTTTTATGTGAAGTTTCTGAAATGAACTAAATTTTTAGTTTCACTGGTTTTTATGAATGCAGCATACTTACTGATTGATATATTGGAAGTGACATTTTGCTTTGGCACAATACTTAAGCAATGCCCTTAAACAAGGGTCTGGTCATAGGGATGAGACATATTCACAAATAACTTGTACGTGTGAAAAGAATATTTAAGTTACAGGCTATTAATGATCAAAAGCCAAATTAGTTTGGTGGGAGGGAACAGATAGAACTCTAGGAAGGAAAATTCAGATTTTGTCACTAAGTTGTACAGACTACAGCTTTAAAAGAAAGAAGAGAGAAAAGCAAGTGCGGGAAGATGTTGATTGATGGTAGTTACCTTTTTACACACTTCTGTTTTGATTTTGAGCAGGTTGACTTTGAGACACTCCTCTACTTGACCTGTCTGCTCCTGGGCTGCTGCTTCTTCGGCACACAGGCTGGCAATCTGTTCAGGAGACACAAACAACTGTGGGACGTGTTGATGTGGTGATCCTCCCAGGGCTCTTCTCAACGGATTCCTGGTAGATCTCACTCCCCTCCCTCCCATATGGGACGCCAGCCTCCATTCTCCTTCACAGGGACTGGCCCAGAGCGGAAAACCAGTCAATGCACGTATCTTCACGCTGTCAACTCTAAGGCCTGAGTCAGACTGTCCCAGGACTGGTCACAGAGAAGGCTACTTCCCTGTTTCCTCAGGAGGAAGGTCGTGTAGCAAAGTTAAATACTCAAAGCAAATGCTTGATATTTACAGAGGTTCAGGGTCAACCCAGCCTCACAACTTGGAAACATGCACACACACACACACACATACACACACACACACACAAGCACAGAAAAAAGGGTCCTGACACATAGCCTGCAGCACAAATTAAAAATTTAATCTTCTTTGGACAGTTTTACGAGTAAGCTTTTTTGAAATATCTTCAGCTATGATCCCATAAAATTGACATATGTTGAATAAAGTTCTCCATATGGCCTTTTCTAGCTATAAGGTTATAATTTCTAAGGATGGGCACTTCTTTAGAGGTATTATAGGAGCACTTCTATCTTTCTGGCAAGTCTTGAGGGTGTGCTGGGTTGACCATCAGAATAAGGAGAGAGAAGAACAAATTACCCAGAGAGAGGTATAATAAAACTCTTGTTCAATAGAGAAATATGGAATCAAAAGTAAATAGTGACAGGACTCACGCCAACCCAAATTCAGCGTTAACAGAGAACCAGGAACTCAGACAATGGAGAGCCTAGAAGATGGGCCTTCAGTGAACCCTGGATTCAGGGCTGAAGGGAAAGAGAGTAAAGAATTTTTCCCCAATAAAAACTTCTTTGTCCAGCTCTGTTCATAACCAGCTTTGTAACCAAATCCTACCTCATCTGAGCAGTGCAGCTGGAGCTGAGGGTCGAGTCGGTAATCGAGAGCAGACTCCTGGATGATAATCCGGATCTGGTCTTCACAGTCTGAAGAAAGGCGCTGCACGTGACAAAGGAGAGTATGTCGGCCAATTAGAATACGTCAGCTTTTCATTTGGTGTGAAAAAGGTCTTAGGAAAGTAGGAGCAAGCTAACGAATTTCTTTTTTCCAAAGGAAGAACTGCCAGGACTAGCAGAGGCTCCGTAAACACACCTCTGTGCACAGCCCAGGCCGGTTTACCTGATCAGCGTATCTCAGCTTGAGGCAAGAGATGACTTGACCTTCTAGCTCTGCATCATCCTTGGCCTTGGATAGGATACCATGACAGAATTTAGGAATGTCAGCTTTACAGGCTTTCCTTAGCACAGGGTTTAAGCGGTAATCTAGAGCAGAAAGTGATTAAGTACAAGATAAAATATTCCACCTGGATTCACAAATGTTTTGAGATCCATCTACCCAAAGGGGGCATATTACGTCCATAACCATGAATCAACCATTGATTTGTTTAGTCAATAAATGTTTACTGAGCCCTCATTACAGTGTTTAAAATCACCAGTATAATGTGGTGAAAGAGTGGACGTGGAAACCCCCACGCATCCTACTCTGCAGCAGCTCTGCAGGGTCTATTGAGACCAATGTTCTAAGCAGTCCTCACAAAAATCAAGCAGATACCAGCAACCTTCCCCATAATATGTATGTTTTGGAAACTCTGAAAACAGAATATCCCACTCACCTTGCTGCAGAGATAGATAAATTTCTGTTCTAAAACAGATTACCCATACATTCTCCTGCCATATGCATGAAGTTTTATTAAATCTCTAGACTTTTCAAGGAAGTCTAGCCCTAATTCCCTTTGTACACTCTCCAAAGGCAGTTTTCCATGTTTTCAGCCTTTTCTTTCCCACGATTTTCATTTCATTCTTCTGGGTGCTTGTCAAAGAATGAGTTAAGTCATTGTGCTTATTACATCCAGATTCTTTCCTTCACATTCACAAACAACAAAGCACCCACGGTTTAATCAGGCAAGTAGGTCACTCAGTTTCTTTCAAGCTATACCCAGTGGGATCTGGAAAGCCACGCAAGATGTTACCTGTGTTCTGGGTGATCTGGCGCTTGGTTATCATCTGTTTGCATTTGGGATCCATCAATTCACTGTTTTTATTCTGCTTCAAGCATTGCAACATAGTTTTGGAATCTGCTTCTGGACAGAATCTCTGCAAAGAAACAAAGTTTTATAAAAGCAGTTATCCAAATATGGCAATTAACATCAACTTATTAATCACACTCTTAACATCTTTTGGGGGAGCTTATGACAGAAGCAACCTAAAGGTATCAGTTGAGACAAGAGAAACAGGAAGCCTGAGTAAGTACCCAGCCTTAAGTTCCCCTTTCATATCTATATTTCTCACATTTCTTTCTACTACCTGTTGCCTGTTTTGCATAGTTACACGGCTATGCTACATGATGTCTCATGAGCTTACATATTGTTTAAGCATGAACATAACACTGTACCAGGTGATCATGTAGCCCCCAAGACGTATCCATCCAATCTCAATGGGAAATGTAGGAATTATCCACCAACTAATGTGAAAAGGGATGTGGGGAAAGGGCCTGTCTAGTTCATTTTTTAAATACAGGGGCTATAATCCTACTAGATCCTGTGGGGCCAGCCCCTGTACACTTGTTAAGTGTCCTTGAAGCCAGAGATTCATTCTGGACTTGTAAAGAAGCTCCATTTCTATCTGCTAATCCACAGTCTATCTGTTAATTATAGCCTACAGATATCTTAATATGGGGATGTGGATTGCTGACTGATTTTTATAGACATCATCAAAATCTTACAAAGCTCCCTCATATCATAGCCTGACATTTTCAGTTTTACAGAGGACTCAATTCTTCTGTGAAAGTGACTTCTAACTTCCAGTGAAAGTGACTTCTAACTTCCACAATTCTCTTTGAAATTTATTTGATAGGGTGAAAAGTATCATTCCTTTTTAAAGGGAAGCTGAAATAAGGGCTCAGCACTTTAAGTTTAACCTCTTTGTACATGTGGACAGATCCAGGGACTGATATCTGGGATCCCCAGTCAGCCCTGCTGCAGGGAATGTTCACTGGAGAAGTAAAGGAAGCAAAAGAACTTGTAAAATAAAAAAGCCTCTGATGGTGGTAGATGGATGATCAGGACACTCAGTGGTGGCTTTGTGAGTATACCTACCACCAAATGACCTCGAAACCAATCACAAATTTAATGGACCTCTATTTACTTGACTTAGGTCAAAGTGAGATCAGTTATTTTAGCTTAGTGTTCTCAAACTTGAGCTGCATTCGAACCCCTGGGGGCTTGTGAAAACTGAAAGTAACTCTCCCAGAGCTTATGCCTCAGAGATTGGGGTGGGGCCCGAGGCTGTAAGTTCCCTGGTGGTACAAATCGTGCTGGTCTAGGGACCAGACTATGAGAACTCCAGCCTCAGCTGTATAAAACAGGTTGACATTGACAGATTACATGATTTCGCTCTGAAATTTAAAGAAGTCCATGTTGTCATTACTTTGACTTACCCTGTGCTCAGCCCTTTATTTTGGATCCCTTACCTTTATCATCTGCTTGCAGACTCTCATAAGTGTATAGTCTAGCTCTGGGTCCATCATCTCTGTCTCCTGCAGCTTAAAAACTTTCTGGTGGCAACGGGCAGTCAGCTGTTTTTTGTTTTCTTTCAGACATTCAATAATCTAAGGCATAAGAGTTATGGTCAAGTTAAGAGGTGGGTCAGGGATTGATAATCCATGCATTCTGAATAAAGCATTCAGTTCTTAGTGCATCTCTTATTTTTCTATCCAGGTGCTTTCCATTTTTAATACCTAGGTAATAAGAAATCAGGATTTCCTCACAAAGGAGAATTTTATTTGGAGAATTCTATTAATAGATTTACCACCTCAGGGATAATAGCAAATCAAATGTATAAAAATTATGGAAGAAGAACAGAGTGCACTGGAGTCTAAAGGGAAAGAAACCCTCTGAGGATTCCAGGTTTCTTCTGTCTTCTAGGGCTGTTCCTTGTTAAGGTTCATTTTGGAGCATATGTCAGGTTCTCTGCCTTTCCCTAGAGCAATAACCCTGACTAGACAGTAGGCACAAGCCAGGAAGTTCAGTTCAACTCGCCATCTAGCACATAAGAATAGAGCATTAGATGCCAGGTATCAGACCTAATCCTTACCCCTGAAGACTACAGAAGTCTCACAGCACAAAGTTATTGTTTAAACAAATAACTACAATAAAAAAGATAAGTGAGTTAACATGAAAGCATAAAGTACCACAGGAGAGATTTTAAGATAGTGAATTAAGTATATCCTAAAATCTCCCCTTCCCTACAATTAACTTTTGGATACTATAAAAAAAAAAAAGGAAAGCGGATGGGAGGCGGCAGTAGCAGGGGCTGTAGCATGAAGTCAGAGATGTCTATGAAAACCTCAAGGCACAACCAAGAATCACCAAATACAGGTGACCTTTGAACAGCAAGGGTCTGAACTGCATGGATCCACTTAAACAAGAATTTTTTTCAACAGTAAATACTGAAGTATTACACGATCTGTGTTGGTTGAATGGGCAGATGTGGAACTTCAGATAGAGCCTGCGTACATGGAGGATTGACTATAAGTTATACGCAGGGATCTGACTATGTAAAGATTCCGCACTCCTAAGCCCTGCATTGTTTAAGAGCCAACTGTAGTTGAGGAACACTAATACCATAAGAAAGATGATAAATAAAATAAATCAGGGCCTCAGAACTGAGGGGAAAAGGCAACAGAGCAATCAAAAGTATGTTTAATACCCTCAGAGCCATACAGAAGGAAATAGTAAACAAGAATCAATAACAGGTAGTTATGAAAAGAAACAATTAGAGATGCTGGAAATGAAAAATAAAACCCAACTGGTGGTCTCTCTAAAGAGCAGAATAGAAAGAGCTAAAGAATAAATTATGAAACTGGGATACAGAACTGAGGAATTACCTCAAAGTAGTAGAAAGAGATAAAGAAATGAAAGGCATGAAAGAAAAAGTTCAGAGACATGGAGTACCAATTCAGATGCTCTAAATGTTTAACAAGGAGTTCCAGGAGGAAGGCAATACTTCAAAGAACAATATTTGAGAACTTCCTAGGACTGAAGTAAGATATGAATTGAGACTGAAAGAGCCAACCAGGATAAAGAAAACAAAAGCCGTATCTAATTATATTGTAGTGAAATTACAGATCATTAAAGATAAATAGAAAACTCAGAGGTAGATTAATTACACAGAAATGAGAATCAGATTGACATCAGACTCTGCAACACCAACAGCAGATACAAGAAGACAGTGCAACCATTATCTCAGAAGTTAAAGCACCATAGCGATACCCTGAACTAGAGAGGTAGATGAGTCAAAAGGAGAAGACTGAAAAAAAAAATCATTTGACTGCACGTCATTCCTGACGATTCTGGGTAGGGCCCTGTTCCGTGAATTAAAAAAAAAAAAATCCCCAAGGTGGTTCTCCTGTGACCTCTAGTTTAGAATGTCTGTGGAATGGGAACATATGAGGTAGTAATTAATTTTGGAGGTGCAGCTTGGGAAAGCTAGAGAGAGGAGGCATCTGAAAGGTCATTAAGCAGACAAGGTAAGGGAGGACAAGGTAACCTAAAAGGGCAAAGAGACTGAATAGGTGATGAAGAGGAATGAAGGTGAGAGAAAGTAGTCTGTATGAAAAACCACACAACATTGTAAACTGACTATACCTCAATTAAAAAAAAAAAAAAGAAAGAAAGAAAAATCATAGTCTCAAGTAGCTTAAAAGGGGATGGTCAGGCTGGACAGCACGTGATGGGGCTTTTCCCACTAGTGGAGAATTAATTATTAAAAAATTACCTTCACGTTACCTTTACAATTAAAAAATAAAAATAAAAAGTTACCTGAGCATTGCCGTATTGCACGGTGGAACAGTGGTTCTTGATGTCACTCTTGCAGGCTTCATACAGATCTGGTTCCAGACGGATGTCCTCTGTCTGCATGAGAGAGAACCAGCATGAAAAAGTCAGTTTACTCTAAGCTGGAGATGTCAAATCAAATGTTCTACGTAATTATTTGTTGATTGGCTCTTATCTGGTGACCGTAACTTCTACACAGCTAATTGGCAGCAGTGTGCCCACTGCAGTAAAAAGATAAGCAGGATTGAGTTTCAGTTCTGCCACTAACTAGCTACTTGGCCTTAGACGTACTCTGCAAAATGAAACACCACCCTCTACCCTGACCCCTTCATAGGACTACTGTGAGATGAAATAAAATGATATGATGTGGAAACCACTTTCAAAGTTAAAACCATTACTTTCATTATTATTATTATTTTACTGAAAGAGCCAGATTAAAATCTAGGGACTCAAAGTTTCTATTATAAAAGGACGTTTAGGCCAGCTCCACGTAAATGTAATTCTCACTGAATCACTACCACTATATGTGAAAATCTGGTAATGCAACTTATGTCATATTAATGGTTGTGGTGTCCATTACTAGTTCTTGCTTAGACTGAGGTGAAATAAGTGTGATTCATATTTTTAGCTGTCTTAACATGGTCTGGGCTTAACCTCAAAAGTAGAGTGAGATGTGTCCTCTTACAATGCACACTGTGGTTGGCTTCCCAACATCTACCACACCTGGATTATGAGTAAGCTCATCAATAAGTGCATCCCCTGGAGACTGCTGGTCGGGGCGGGATGGCACAGATCTCAAACTGACACAGTCAAATTGAAGGGCAGGATCTTTAGTTTGTGCTGGAGATGAATACTGGAGCAGGTGGCCCAGCTGTTGCAGGCAGCCATTGTGTAGCTATGAGGGAAACCAGCCTTAATGACTGGTGGTACCAAGGACAGCAGAGTGGAGAGGGAGAGACCCTCGATCCTTGATTCCATTATCAAGGCAATGATCACATCACATTCTCACAGCTTGTCTTATATAACTGGACTTCCAAGTATGTGTGGTAAAAAATACTTTATCATTAAAAAGAAAAGTAAAACAGGAAGCGGTTCTATGGTAAAATTTTAGCATGCAGCTCCAAGTCTTAACCATCACGCTTGTGGCTAAAATCTTCCAATTTCCAATTTGCCCTCATTCTTCACCCAACTCTCTAAGCCCTGCTCTGCGGTTTCTGGGACCAGAGGCTGTGCTCAGAGGCATTACCATCTCCAGCTCCTCCACCCGCAGCTGCTTGCGGCACTTCAGGGACACCCTGTGTTCCTTGACTTCCTGGAGAGTGTCATTGCGCACGGTGGTGCTCAGGCAGATCACCACGTCCACCCTGCCAAGGGAAGGAGAGGTCTGAGACGGGCTGGAGCCACCAAGGGCAGATGGCCAAGGGCTGGGCTGGAGCAGGGGCCACACCATCCCCCCAGAACCCATGACACCTCTATCAAGTTTTTCAATGCCTTTCATTAAAGTCTCACTGTGTTTTCAGAGAGCTAAAAGCAGCTATCTAACTGTATACATCATAAAAGTTGGGCCACAGCCCAAATGCTGACAACATTTCTGACTGGTGGGGAGGCCATGGAGGGGATGTGTGCAAGACAGTTCAGCACTTGTTTTGTTAAAAACATGTAACCAGGGAGTAATGCTACTTTTAACTCTATACTATGGCTTTGATATACTGTGAAAATCATTCCTGAAAGGTACAGAAACCTATGCAAAATAGGAATTTAGTTTGTATAAGGGGAAACGTGTTCTAGAAATGTGACTTTGCAAAGAGCGGCATGGAAGAATTTGGGCAGCCATGCTGTAAAAGCTCATCACTCTCCTCATTAAGACCTAATTCTTTATTGAATAAAGTTTTTGTTTCTTTACTACATCTCTAACTCAGTGAAAGGCTCTTTTGCTTCCCTGAGGAGATGACATAATGGAATGATGTCACAAGGAAGTCAGTTCTTATTCACACTGTAACTTGCTCCTCTAAGTACAAAATCTGTATCTGTTTCATCAAGTAGATAGCCTAACCTGGAAAAATTAAAAATGCTCCCTTAGCCCACAGTCTCTCCACATCAGAACTACTACCACCAGGTGTGGCTCTAGACTACTTACAAAGAGGATCTGTCTAGACAATCCAAGTGTTTGGCCAACTACCAGAGGAATGCAGGGGGCCTCCAGAGCTAACCCTGCCAGACAGCAGCAGGCCACCTGACACTTTGGACACTCACTCAGTAGCTAAGAGGGATTTCAGGGAAGCAAATTTAATTGAACAAATCAATTAAAAGCTACATACTTCTTCTTTATGTTGGGGCAAAGTTTCAACACATCTTCCTTGCAGGCCATCTTAAACTTGTAAGAGAACCGAAAATCCTTCATCTGCACCTAAAAAAGATGATTAAAAAAAAAGTCAGAAGCTCTGTGACAACATCTAATTCACAATGCTGGGTGACACTGTGTTCATATACAGTGCGCAGCAGCCAAGTTCCCAGGCCCCACACAAGTCTGTCTAACACTTCATGACCTGTTGAACTCCCCATGGCTCCCTCTGCTCTATGCACACCAGCTTCCAGCACACACACGCTGCCCCCTTGGCCTAAAGGGCTCTTCCCCCAGATCTCCCATGCTTTGCTCCCTCACTTCCTTGATGCTTGTATTCAAATACCTCCTTCTCAAGTCCCTTTTCCCCATCACCCTTTAGGCCTTATGCTGCTTTATTTTTTCACAGGATCACCTGAGATTATGTATTTATTTGTAAATGTGTACAACATTGTAAAATGACTATAACTCAATAAAAAAATGTTAAAAAAAAAAGAGAGAGAAAAAAAGAAGAATACAAATGAGTCAACGAGGGCAGGATGTGTCTGCTTTCCCTGGTCTGACTGTCTGTGCTCGTGAGGTCCTCAACACCATTTGCTGAAGGCAGTCTGGGAGGCTATGTGCCCCCAAGAAGAGGTCAGTTTTATACAGCTGGCTGGATTTCATCCTCCTGGGAAGGAAGTGTTCACTTTACCAGAAACACTTCCTTTAGACATGTAACTACGAAGAGTATGGTTTAAACTTACTAAAATGCCAGACCTAGGTACAAGTGCCCAGCCCTAGCAGATAAAAACCACGCTTACTAGGAACCAACAGAAATAAGACAGATATTTGGAAAAAATAATTTTTCAGAGAAGAGGTGCTCTGATGTTCTGTAAGAAGAAGGGATTCAGTAACCTTGCAAGGAGCCAAGACAAGAAGGATCTGCCAGGTATTACTGACCAGCTGGAAGTGGGTGACTCCAATGGCGCACTTCTCATTCATATCCTTCTGGTGTTTGTTCTGTATCAGACACTCCATCAGGTCCCCAGAGTCTATCTGGTTATCTGCTACATCCTAGGGAAGGGAGTGCACATTTATACTTCATTTGTAATCAATCATTAATTAACAAATCATGCACCCCAGCCCATGAAAGATGTCAATGAGATTGATTCTATAATATTTATAAACAAGACACATCACAAATTATGTCAAAATAAGCCTGAGAAATCACAAAGGATAAACATTTAGAGGAACAAAATTTACACAGCAAATTGCCCTGCATGAAGCTCCGATAAGAACATGCACTATGCAATGCTTTTAACTCCTTTCCTTATACGATGCTGGCAGCTGGCTTTTGGGATAACATCTAACATCACCTCCTAGTTGTCAGATCCTTGTGCTTCCTGGATGTGTTTTACTCCCACAATTTAGGTAGTTCAGTAAGTGACTGAAGTGATAAAGTAACAGAATTCCCTCAACACCAGGTACAAGAAGACAGCTAGAAGGGGAAGTTACCTTCCTGCTAACAAATTCCAGCTGTTTGTATGGAAACAACTCAGTCCTGCTACTGGGGTTTCTCCCTCCTCTCTTTCCTTACAAAGGGCTTCTCAGTTAAGTGATGCTAACCACTAATCTGATCACCTACAAAGGGTTAAACAAATGAGGTTTCCCAGGATAGTGGCCCCCTCCTGATGCTGTTTACATTTTCAACTTTAACTTATCAAAGTTGGCCATCACTCAGGAGCAATGTATGCTGAAGACAGAGATGAGTCCAACACACGTGGGGGCCAGAGCCCCAGTGAAACTGGTTCTGTTTCTAACCTTTGTTCCTCCAGACATTACTTACGTGGCAGAAGTTCTGAATTATGGGTTCGCAGGCTCTCATCAGCAAGGCTTCTATTTGAATATCCTACAGAAGATTAAATATATTATAATTCTGCTTTAGAAAGAGTCAGGGGTGGAGGAGGAGCAATTTTCTTTCTCTGAATGAGTATCATCTGATGGGAAAATAATCCAATATATACATTTGGAAACTATTCTAGTATTTAAGTGAGACGGCTCCAGCACGGACAGAAGAGCAGCTCCATGCTCCTCCTGGGACACACCTTCAATACACTTTGAAAAGCAAGTTTTCTAGAGGCAAATTCCTCTTGTGCTCGAACAAGAGAAAAGGCAGAATTTGGGGGAGAAGAAAACATTTAAAAATAATATTAGAGTATGTAAAGCGTTTGGAGATTTCCCCAAAAGCTAAGCAGTTCAAAATGAAAATAGGAGTAACTGACATCTATCATCCTGTCTTTAAACCAGATGACAAACTACTGGGGAACACACACTAAACACATTCAAGCAGAGTAACTGCTGAGCGGCACTAGCCGCTGAAATAACATTTCCCTTTAAAGAGTCACACACCCTAGAATGCCCTCCTTAGCCAACAAGGACAATGAGAATGAGCGAGGAGATGACAGAAGATAAAAGAAGGCGATACATGTTTGAAAAATACAAAGGAAAAAAAGACCCTGAGAAATGTAATTTTTTGTATTCCCAATTTTGACAACTTAAATAGTTCTAAAAGGCTTATGATTAAAAAAACAGCAATTCTCTGTTTCTCTAATTTTTGCCCCCACAAGACAATTTTAACTGCCCCTGAAATAATCTCCGTATTTTGAAATAATGTGCCTATGCTTATGAGATCTTTTAATCTTTTCTCCTCCCTGTAGGGTTCAGAATGAAACAGGGCTAATCACACATATTTAATCTTCCTTTTTTTTTTAGTAAAAGCAGACTTATTCGGAGAGATGCATACTCCATAGACCAAGCGAAGGCTGTCTCTGGAGATGAGAGAGCAAGAGGCCTAGGAGATACTCATTCCGTAGACAGAATGCAGGCCTTCTCAAAAGGCAGGAGGAAGGCCTTATCTTCCATGTTTACTGCAAGTCCCAGGCTTTCTTTTATTTCAGTGAACACGCAAACATTACCAAATGACCTAACTGAAAGAGCTAAGGATGACAGAATAGGAATGCTTGGACTAGTCTTGAAAGTGATTAAGAGAGCTGAAGTATAGCTGCTATCTTTTCTTAAAGGAGAAAAAAAATTGGTTTTGTCACTGTCATAATTCTAATTTATGAAGAAAACTGAAGGGCTAAGTGCATAGTGTTTTGCTGGAGGTATCAGGAAAGGGGGTTCAGGAAGCATCACAATATTCTTTATAAAGCAAACAGAGAAGCTAACAAGGTTTCTTTTGTTCTACAAAGAATCTGTACACTCAAGAGTACAGAAACAGCAGAACTAAGAAGAAAAGAAAGGCTGCTGACAGGGCACTCTCCTTCCAAGAGTTACCTCGGACTCTAACTCGGTGAGGTTGCCGACTATGTCTCTGCACTCTACAGCCAAGTCATCAAGATGATCCTGGAGGCACTCAAGCTCCTGCAAATAAAAACGCAATCCCTTAGCATTTGTCAGTTATATAAATGATCAAGGGAAGCTGAGATACCACTGTTTACTTCCTTTTCAGTGGTCCTCCTTTTCTTTCTTTCTAAAATGACTTCATTGAACAGAATGCTAAAACTTTTGACTCCCCAAACTAAGATCGTTGAAAAGATAATTACTTGTTGTAACAGGGTGTTAAGAGGGTCAAGGGTGTACAACAGCCATGCAAATCCCCTAGAAGGCCAAACTGGTAAGTCCAGCAAGAATCAATGTTCAGATGTCCTCAGAGTCTAAAAATCTTATCAGGCCTTTTTTCCATTCCATCAACACCCTGCTCATTTGCTTTTTGATAATGATCATAGGACAAAAAATTCACAGTGAAAGACATGAAATAAATTTTTTAAGACTCTTTATGGGCAAAGTAGGTTGGGATCCAGGGTCTGAAACACAATAGAGACTCAATAGCTCCTGCAAGTCAAATCTGGGATTCTAACCTTAGCCCACATAAAAGGATCTTCTGAGGGTAACTGCAAAACAAGTGAGTAGTACATCAGGGTTTGCGTATCTAAAAGCTGTCTTACCTGGGCTTTGGAAACTAAGTTGGAGTTACCTTGTAATGTCAGTCTATTACTACTCCTTTTAGAGAATTAGAGGTTTTACGTTTTATATTAGCCTTCTTTCCCAAAGCACATCAACAGCTATTTCTAAGCTAAGGGCTCTGTTAACGGATCAAGTTTAACTTACTATTCTGCAAGAATCTCTCTTTTTTGGAATCAGAATGGGAAAGAGGAGAAGGATCATAGGAATTAACACAGGAACAAGAAAGAGGGGAAAAAACCCTAAAGGAAAATGTATAAAACTTTTGGGAGTAGATAAATGGCTAAGGGGAAAATTCTACTCATGGACTCCTTTCCTAAGTTCAGCTGCACAGGGATGGGCTGTATGGTAGTGCAGCTTTCTCACTGTTACTTTACAGCAGGTATGAAAGGAAATGTCTCCTGGTATTCTGCATGAGCACATCCCTTGTTTCATTAGACAGAGGCAACAGAAAGCTAGAACTACAGGCATTTTCTAACAATAAACTCAACAGAACTCTAGTAGACCCAGAAATAGACTGCTGTAAAAGCTATTATCAGGCCCAACAGATCTGAGTAGGCAATAATGCTTTTTAAAAATGTCCAATTCCTGCACATGTGACTTTTTATTAGTTTAACCCTAGAGAGTGCTTTGGAGGGTACAAATGGTACTGGGAAACCTGAGTTCGTGCCTTATTCTAGTATTAAAGGGGCTTTAAACAAATAGCTATCCCCCATTGCTTGGTTACCCTGTCTTAAGATAGAAGACAAACTACCTTCTGACTTAATTTGCTAGAATGAAATAACTTACTTTTTTTTTAAAACTAGGCACAAAATCCTAAGAAACCATTCATAGCATGCATATAATTCTTGGGGCTGCTCCTTCTCTACACTTTCCTGGATGGAGAGGTTATAAATAATATAATGGAACAAATGCCTAGCTAGGAGTAGACCTGAATTCTAGGTAAGAAAGTCAATATACTTCACTTCTCTGAGCCTCAATTATATCAATTATTAAGTGGAAAAAATAATTCCATTCCTATATATCTTGTAGGACAGTTGTAGGGCATACATACATTGATGCATGTCAGTATTACGTATCTGTGCATATATTTATACCCTGCCTTCCCTCCAAAGGACTTCATGTGGCTTATAAAAGTGAAAAGAAAAAAAAAAAAAAAGGCCAGATAAAATAAATTAAAAATGAGTAAAAGGGAAATGTGCTAAGGAAAGCGGGATGAAGTCAGTAGTAAGTACACAAAATGCCTACCACAAGGTCTTATATACTTCCTAGAGGTAGGCCATACTTTTGGCTCCAGGTTTTTTAAGAGGCAACACAAAAAGGAAAAGAATCAATTACGAAACACCGTAACTATAACATAAAAACAAACTAACTGCTTTGGAAAAGTACCATTATAGAGATCGAAGAGAATACCTTCCTCAGGATTTCTTATAGAGGAAACATTGAATAATATAACAAATCATGTTCACGAGGTAAACATTTAATGGAGATGGATTTTAACGGTGTTTATAGTCTACATAAAATGTTACTCATAAACATTATTATTACTATAAGATAAGGAGGTAGCTTTGTTGCCTACCTGTCCAGTCTCTGTTTTCTCGCTGCACCACTTCCCCAGATCAATCAGGCACTTATCTTGGAGGGCAGGATCCAGCTTCACATCCATGGCCCGCTGGTGCAGGATCCTCTGGACCTCAGCTCGACACTCCCGGGAGAGCTACATGAGAAATAACAAGCAAAATACTTCAAAGGTACCAAAACCAAAACAAAAAGACACTAGGATAATGCAAATCTACTGTCAGGAAACTAATAAATAACTTTATAGGGATTTGAATCAAACTTTATACCTCGAATCACTTCCAGAATAAAAGTTAAATATTCTAGGAGGCTTCTAAAAACCTTTTATCTCTAGGTATGAGATTACACATTCAGCATTTTCTAATATAGTATATGAAACAATATCCTCTTCTCAGAGTATCCTGATAAAAAGTGAACTAGGATTGAAGTACCTCTGAAACTAATATAATACTGTAAATCAACTATACTTCAATTTTTAAAAAGTGAACTGGAATTTTTCAGATGAGGTAAAGTTTTTTGTTTAGCAAAATTAATTTGCCACTACTCTATAAACATAGAGTAGAATGCTGGGTCCAAGAATAAACACTTGGCTCAGGAGAACTGAGCTCAAATTTACCTAAACTCAGAACAAGTAGGAAACAGTTACTACACGTCAGAACCAGACTTTTTCAGATGAGTTAGTGAGAATTAGCAGACGGTGAAACAGATGAAAACCAGTATTTTTGGAAGAGTTGTAAGAAAGCTGTCACTGACAGGTACAGTCAGTCTCTCCTAAAAGAACCAACACAACTTGAAGGGGTGCGGGGAAGTGGGACTGAGAGGGTAGAGAGCAACCCCTTAATGGACATGGGGGTTTCCTTTTGGAGACAAGGAAATATATTGGAAGTGGGCAGAGGAGGCAGTTGCACAACTTTGTGAATGTACTAAACGCAACCGAATTTTTCTTTCTAAAATGATTAGAAGAAACATTTTTAAACAGAAACATATTTTTAAAAACACCAGATTCCAACCCTTTCTTTACTTACAAGACAAGGAACCTCCTACTATAGTGACTACCAAGGTGCCAGGATTTAGGAGTTCCTCTGATTAATGACAGGCTCATTTAATGAAGAAAAAGTTATAACAAATTCCCATATTTTCTTACATAGCAATATAAAAACTGGGTTAAGACTGCAGTAACTGAAGTATATGACATTTATTTCTGTTTGAGTCTTTTCATTCTGATTCCTAAACAGTCAGACTTTTGCTTTAAGCTCCAAAGGGGTATTTGTAAACATGCATATCAAATAATACCCCTTCTATTTTCTGTAACAAATGCAGGACTGAAATGCAACAGATTATCTCAGAAGGTTTAAAAAGGCCACCCTGGACAGTAAGTAGTACGTCAGTGAGGCACCAGAAGGCAGCAAATGTTGCTTGAGAGCCTAGCACACAGAAATATCCCAACAAGAGGTGGCAACCAGGGCAGACAAATACCAAGAGACTGAGGTGTGGAGGTTTCAGCTCCACCTAGTGTACTGTTGGAGAGGCCCCAATCAATATAGGCACATGGGTTCTGCTGCCAAGGGCAGAGAAAACCATTTATATCTTGGCTAAGAGTTTCTTAAAGGATCTTAAAAGTTACATAAACTTAGGGCAGTAGAATTTAATTGTCTACTTGTGATTTAGATTTTGGTAATTTAAAGAAAAAGTGGAAATGTACCCTGACTCACTTTGTTAAGTGAATGAATGAAGAAATTTCTAGTAGTGCAGCACCCCCTCCCCACCAGATATACTAGCAAAGTTTTCCGAGGATGACAGAAATTACAATTTATAGCAAACTAAACAAATGACAATAAGAAGAAATGAAGTCAATATTGAGTGCATACCCTCCTGCCCTGTTCCTCAGTGCGGTAGGCGTGTCTGTATAAGCAAGAGAACACAGCTCCCGGTGGCATGAGTTCACTGGTTTCATTCCATCCATGGGTGTGGCAAAGACGAGATGCATCTCCCTGGCATTTGCGGTATAAGACAGGGTCTAGCCTATAAGGGTAAGAGTTAAAAAAAATGACCACTCTTACTACACTTTTCCTTCCAACACACACTAAGGGTTTTTGCAAGGTGCTTGTTTGTACTCTCACAGACAGTCACCTCCAGAGTAATGGAAACAGCAGGTAAGCAAAAGTATATACCTGAATTTGTTCTTCACGAACACACAGTAGTCAATCTGTAGAAGTCTGTTAAACCTTAATACAGAAGACTTAAGTTCTATCTCAAAGATGGTATCTCGGCTAGGTAAGGCACACAACATTACAGTAACAGATTTGGTATTAACATGCCCTGGTTGAAATGAGACAATGAGGGTTGTAGCTATCACCAGGCAAGTTACAACTTTTACTCAATATTTTTTTCTAAGTGAGTAAAATTCAATCCTACCTGATAGACTAAATTCTATAAGATCAAGGACAAAATGAATAGAGGAATCTCCTACTCAAGTTCCTTTCTAGTAAAACTGTTCCTCCTCTTCTTCCCATGCAAGGTAAGGCAGTTATGTTTTTAGTTTACCTAAACATGCTTATCAATTTAACTTTGACTGTGGAGACAGTGGATTAGGTGATGAGCCTGCTGCATCTCCAAATCAGACCAATGGATGCTTAATTATGCCCATATTATAATGTCAACTTTGGGGGAGGGCTATTCAATGGGAGGAAAAAGGCTAAAATTTAATAAGTGGCTTTACAGATTGTGAAGCATTTTTTGATCGTGGATGAAGGAATTATAGAAGAGGAAAAAACATTTTTTTTAATGTAGTAAACCCAGTCAACTCATTTATTATTTTGGTTTAGATAGCCTGAATAAACACAGGGAAATTCCTATTCAGCTTTCTGAAGTCCTTTCCAGACTTAATTTGAGGGAACAGAAATAGAAACACACCAAATCTTCAAGTAATCTCTTTCCAGTAACGTATGTGGATAAACATATATTAGTCACCAGAAAAAGTTAAATGACCAAAGTACAGTGGCTTAAAACAATTGAATCAGGAAGCAGCTGAACTTGGGAGGCAGGAGGTACAGCCTGATCCCGAAGTGGGAAGGGAAAGTGAGACATGGAAAGAGGGAGGGAATGCTGCCAATAAACTATAGCCATTCTGATTGTAACAAAGAGACTTCTATTTCATCTGCCTCCCCCTTTTTCTGGCTAACAGGATGAGAAGAGAATCAACTCGTTACTTATTGATAAGAGCCTCTTAAGATAGAATAAATTCAATAACTCTGAATAGTTAAAGAGATAAAGCAAACTCCCCTTCCCAGTGCAAATCAATAAAATAAAAAATGTACTATTATCTTCTTAGAGACATATTTGAAGATGCTTCTGCTGCCCCACAGGTGCCCAAGTTCTCTCCAGACAGATGTTTGTAGTATCAGAAACATTTTACACTAACTTTAAACGTAGCAGTGAAGGGGTACACTTGGGGTCAGACCTGCAGGAGCTGTCTCTGCTTTTAGGTACTGTTCTGAAAGCAAGAAAGGGGGTTTTCTGGGGATTAGAGTGTCAGCTATCCTGGAATGCAACAAAAACAAATTCCTACTGATTATTTTTTAAAAACACAAGGGATTCTTACTATACAGGAGAATAGGCTAAGGCTTATACTTACTCTGACTTCAAAATACTCACTTCCAATCACGAGAGATGAAATACTGCAGCTCTAAGAGACGGTGTTCACAATCTTCCACCATTTTCTCTGTGTATAAATGTTCCATCAGACATGAGAGGATCCTGGGCATGACACAGGGGTGAAATTGTAACCAGATAAAGAATAGTTCAGAACTCTCACACCAGTATTTCTTTGGTCTGTAGAAAAAGCCATTGAGCTATTTTCTGAGGGCAATCAGGGATTTACTTCCCTAAGAATCACTCAAATTAACTCAACTTAACAGTGATCACGTCTTCTTTCAACTTCACAGCACTTCGGCTTGCATAAGATCGCTGTGCAGCTGCTTTATATTTAACTGTTTATTATGAAAATTTCCAATACATCCAAAAGTAGAGAATCATATAATATCCACCTTTCCTTCCAATAGCCTTATCAACTTATGGCCAAATTTGTTTCAATCCTATATGCCCTTGCTGATATTGTGAAGCAAATCCCAGATATCCTAACAGTTCATCTGTGAATACTTCAGCATGTTTCTCTGTAATATGAAAACATTATACTATTATCCACCAAAGAAATTAATTTAAAAATCCTTAACATCATGAAATAACCTGTCAGCTTTCATTTCACCCCCAATTATCTCATGCCTTTTACATGTTTGTTCAAATCAGGACCCAGAAAAGGCCCACACCCTGCATTGTATTTATAGAATCTTAAATCTATTTAACCTGTAGCAGCTCCTTTCCCCTGTCCTCTTTATGGTTGACGCAGTTTCATATTGGCGAATATTCTTAATCAATCTTAAGAGTGTGTCTACCTCTTCCAATCACACAAAGAGCTTTAATGAAGAACACCTTTTTAAAATCTCCTACCACAGCACAAACAGCTGGAGAGTATGCACAGTAGAATGATGAGAAGCATGGACTGCATTTGTTTTATTCAGTTGGGTACTGCTAGATGCAGGCTATAGAGACTTCTGCAGAATGGGAATGTGTCCTTATTCACAACCTAGTTTTAAGAGCTGTTTGCACATCATATGGAATAAAACCAATGCATGAGACTCAAATGCTTTACTATAGCATTTTATAGCTTTCCTTGATAGTGGATGCAACTTCAGAGTTCATTTTGTCCATGACTACCTCCTCCAACCACCACATCTTGTGTTTTATTTCAATTGTAATTAGTTACTTTCTAATAATCAAATAGCCAATATATATGCATCAATATACAAACAGGATGAAAAGCATAGAACCAAAGCTTGTGTAACTGTATCCTGAGCATTTCTTTCTCATTTTTATTTGACTGTTAAGTGGAATTATTCAGTGACCTAATGTCTAGGCCTGTTTATGCTCAGTCACTGTCAACAATGCTGGGTCTAGGTTCTCTACATCACAGAGACGCAGAGATGAAGTCTCAACCCCAATACTAGCTTTAACAAAAGCTAGGAAAAGTGTTCCTATTTAACAAAATTTCAGTTCAGTTGTTAAACCATCTGAAAGTCATTTGAGGAAATGCTCCCTGTGCTGCACTGCCAATACAGTACAATTTGGATAAATACCACAAATAAGATAACCTACATTGGGTCTCCGGATCTTATGTGTTTGCAGGCTGTCTGTATTACAGATTCACAAGCTTCATTCAAAGCTCTATCAATGCGGTAATCTGCACCAGGGTCAGTCTCCTGAATCAGTGTTTGAAGCTGGATTAAAAAAAATTTAAGAAGGAAGAAAGAAAGTCACTTACACATATAGAAAGAGCAAGGTCATCTTTTCAATCAGTTCTCAGTCTGATATATTATAACATACTCTTAACAAGGTACTACAATTATCACTGGCCAAGCTCAACAGCTCTGTCAAACACTTTCCAACTGGTTTCTCTACTTGGATTGCAAGTTTTTCTATTTAAGTCATTGTAGGGATTGCCTGCCTACCTGTCTAAACCATCCCTGGACATTTGCAAAACAAAAGGACTTTAAAATATAAAAGGGGTCTCTTCCCTTACATTTGTTAATCAAATTACTAAATCTGACACCCAGAGCCAAGCCAGAATTGAATGCAGAAGAGTAAACGGAAGACACATTTCCAGTTAGAGGTCTAATTTGGTCTTTAGAATCTAGAATTTAAATTTTGCTGCAAAGACACTGGTATAAAACAAGTGTACTCTGCTTTATTAAAAACAGATGTGAGTTTTCAGTTGCAAAGAAAACATAAATTAGCAAAAACAAGAATATAATACTACTTATAATTTCCTATTTTTCCTCAGCTATCTTTCATATAAACAAGAGATAAACCAGAACTTGTTCACTAAACTATACAGAAAAATACTTGCTATTATGCAGCTGAACATGAAAATATATTCTTTAACGTTTTCTTTTGCTTGGTCCATGGAATAAAGTGAGAGCACCAAAGCCATGCCTCAGATTCTTCCTGTCTTTGAGGAGAAAGCAGTTGGAGCATAGAAGAAAAAGCTCTAAATTAAGGATCAGAAAACCTGAGTTCTATTAAGAGTTCTGGCTCTGCCAGATATTAGCTTTGAGAACATGGGCAAGTTGATTAACCTCTAAGCTCGTTTCTTTAACTGCAGAGGATTAGAAGGAAGAATAATATATAGAAGGTTGTGTAAACTGCAAAGCATTTTACAGATGTGAAAGATCATTATTACTACAGATGGGTAGCAGATGGTGTTTTGGGGTGAGAATCTTAAATAACAGAAAGCAAGTTTGAAAACTATAGTCCTTCTGGTTTGGGTTCCTTTTTTTCCAAGTTAGAGAAGTGGAGCCATTTTGTGCCATGGATTTAGCCTCTGCAAGAGCCTTCTCTGATCCTCATACATTTGACTTACAATCCTACAGGGGCTCATATGAAAGCACTGACCCCAACACATACTTGATCCAAGAACAAAGATCAAAAGGAAATGAAGAAAGAAAACCCCAATTCTGTCTATCCTAAAAGAAGCAAACAATTAAGAGAGGTATGAAAGACTTCCAATATTCTGGGATGAAAGTTACTTACACCAGTTCTTGGTGGCAATTTGGAGAAGCCACAAAATGCTGTGGTTAGTTAGTAGGAAGATTACTACTACTCTCAAACGACTACCATTTTTAGTTATGACGTTTGCTGACAGAGATCAAAGTATTTACATCTTTTTCTGAGGGACTGTAAGCATCATGGGAATCTGAAAGTTTCTGCAATAACTGTATCAGTTAAATATCCACGACTGACAGGCAAACTCTGAGAATTCTCCATGCATGTCAGACTGCAGGTTCTAAAAGAAGATAATGAATGCCTTACAGACTCTTGAGGCTAACGGCTCAAGGGATCACTGCCATTCTGGAATCCAATGACAGCAGTGTGGGAAGTAAACACTAAACATGAACTGCTACATGATCACACATCTTATTCCTGCCCCTGATTGCTTAGGAAAACCTGAGAAGATGCTTGAAATATCAAGAAATGATTGGTCTAGAAAACAGACTGGGCAGTCTCTTTGGTGAAGGAAAGACTGGGCCCAGACTTGTTCAGCCATAAATGAGGGGAACTTAAGATCATGATCAGAGTGTATTTGGAAGAGTATATACTAATTAAGATAATAATTATTCTTGTGCTTCACAGTTTACTGTTAGTTGAGAGATAACTAAATCAAAGCATCACCAAGCAGAGAATAAGGAAAACTAATGGTCAACCACAGACAAGTATAGAAGTCTACTGAATTAAGGAAGAAAACTTTGAAAAATAAATTATTTCAAAACATTCCTCCATTTGACTGGAGAGGGATAATGAAGCAGAAGACTAAGGAAAACTTTCTCCCTTTGGATCATTTATTCCTTCAATTTTTGTAAGCAAAGGCTAAAGACCACAGATTCACAAAAACCCAAAATGAAGTGCTTTTTGCCCACTTGGCTAAACTTACTGTGGGCAAAGCCACATATTTCACTTTTTGAGACTAACCGCTGGGTGTGGAAAGCACTTTTCTTGTGGGCACAAAAGATGAGGTGGGCGGTACTTATTTCTCTCCCTAGTTGAGTCACTAGCTCTTTTAATAAGCTAAATTTCAAAAAGCCCAGGAGGTAAACTAGATGACTTGAAGTAAAGTCAAACCAATTTATTTTCTTTTTTCTGTACACCTTAGAATAACGTGAAGCCTCAGTAAAAATGTAAGTTTATCCCTGACCACTGCTGTCCCCTTTCTATGTTGCATTAAGGATGAACTGTCTTGATTTATTCTTGGTCTGGGGCCCAGGCACACACACTGTCATGGAGGTTGCCCAGGACGATCACCAGCAAGGACCACTCCTGAGGAACTATGTCCAGAAGCCCTCCTTCTAGCTAGTCTTGGTATTCTGGAGAGGAGGATACATTTGTCTATCTTTCCCACTATGGATGTATATGTTACTGTCCCCTCCAGGTCAGGGTGAGTAATAGAAGCTAAGATGAAATTTTATTCCACATTAAAATTCTATGGAAATTTTGTGTTTCAGACTGTAAAATTCTGATTTTACAAAATTAGCAGTAAAATAAAATTCAATATTCAGTTTTTAATAAAAATGCCAACAACAAAAGTAAAAGACTAATGATTTGTGGTTTTCTAAAGTTTCACTTGGGAGAGAGCCTCAACCTTTTAATTTAGGATATAAGGCTAAACTTTATCTTTTGCACTTCCTAAAGGAAAGTATAGGAAACTACAGAATTCATTGCACAGGGTGCTACCACTGTTACATTTGGTACTGTAAATTGTTCAAAGACTCTTGCTTGGTAAAAAGTAATAAACATGGACAATGGTAATGAAACAGATGCAATGTGTCTGTAATATTTTGTTTAATTTATATTATGTACCTGATCTATAGTTAGTTAACTGTTTGTGAACCCTAGATCAAGAATAACTTGATCTTCTACAGCGAAGCATGCTATTTTTTTCCAACTATCTTTGTAGAACTGACTGTAGAGTTTGCGGGTAGAGAAAGAAAGACCTTTTCCATGCATAGGTGTCCTAGTCGAACAAGGAAAGATGGTGGGATTTTGAAAATGACATGCTTTCTTGATTGTTCAGGCCAGGAATTCATGCCATGTTGCACATCAGTAATAAAAAAAGAGACTCAGAAAATTTCAGCTCATTTCAGCTCTCTTTCAGGTTCAACTCAATCAAATCAGGTGAGACAGGCAAATTCTCATTTGATGAAAGACCTTTTGTGATTGACCAGAACCTGGTGTGCCTTGATTCTGAGTTTAGTAAATCCAATCTAGCCAGTTACCTTTTCCTTAAAAACTCCAGCAAACAATGCATTTTATCTATTTCTTTAAGTACACTGTCTAGCTCTTTTTATTGATTATGAGCTCAAATTTCTGCTCTGCAGCAAATACCACATTCTTACTATAATATGCTTGAAGATACACTATTCCATGTCTAGTTCTTAGTACCTAAGATTCACTGTGATGTCACAAATTTTCCAGAAAAATAAGCTGGGACAGTGTTAGGAAAAGGCTCCTCAGATGATAAAATATAACATTAAAAATGGCAGGAGAAAAATCTTTCCTTACCGCTTGCTGGCAGTTCATTCCAAGGTTCCCTTTCTCCCCCCGAACTACTTTCATCAGACAATGAAGGGTTCGGCCTTTTCGATGTAATCCAGAACAATGGTGTTCAATCTCCCCCCGACAGCTCAGGATGATCTCAGGGCTCAAAGAAAAGTCTTCCATCAACATGCGTCGGTAATCTAACATCTCTCCCTGGCACTCACTGCTCACTTGTCGCCCTAAGTCAGGATTTAAGTCATAGCATAATGGATGGTGAGCATCAGGATCAGACAGCATCACATATTAGAAGTACACATTTTTCCTTAGAATATAACATACTACTCACACTATTATCTAGACTGAAAAGCTTAGAATTTAGCAAACGTTTTATCAGCATAAAATGAGTTTAAGACTCCAAAGACCAGGGCTTATCTTGTCAGTGTTCTGCCTTATACAGATTTTATACTACTGAACTAATAACACAAATGTTTCACCAATGGAAGTCTAATCAATAAGATAACTACTGGGGTAGAAATGAAAGCCAGAAAAGTCCCTACTGGTCTGCACACTTTAGTTTGTGGAAAAGACCTCACTTCAAATATTCACTATAGCTTCTTCACTCTTCCTTAAGCTGTAAATGCCAACTGGGAAAACTTATGAAATTTTAAAAACAGCTTTACTAAGGAATAATTGACATATAATAAATTACACTTTTAAAACATACCATTGGATGAGTCTGACAAAATGTACGCATCAGTGAAACCATCACCACAAGTTCAAGATACTGAACAATCCATCAATCCCAAAAGGTTCCTCATGCTCCTTTAGAATCCCTCCCTTCTTTTAGACTCTATCCTACCCACCCACCCCTAGTGAAACACTGATCTGCTTTCTGTGACTACAGATTGGTTTACTAGTTTGCATTTTTCAGAAGTTTAAATAAATGGAATCATATGGTATGAACTCTTTTTCTGACTTCTCTCAGCGTAACTATTTTGAGATTCATTCATGCATCACACAGCACATTCCTTTTCATTGCTAAATAATATTATTTCATCACATGGCTATACTACAATTTGTTTATCCCTTCAACCACTGATGGACATATGGGTTATTTCCAGTTTTGGGCCACTACAAATAAAGCTGTTATGAGCATTCATGCACAAGAGTTTATATGGACATATATTTTCACATATCTTAAATAAAATAAAAATACCTAGGAGTTACATGTCTGGGTCATAAGGTAGATTTATGCTTAACTTTTTAAGAATCTGACAAACTATTTTCCAAAGTGGCTGTATCATTTTAAATTCCCATCAGCAGTATAGTTCCAGTTATTCCACATCCTTGCCAACCTTCAGTATGGTTAAGTCTTTTTAGTTAGCAATCTGTATAACTTTCCTGAACTATCTGTTCATATACTTTGGCCATTTATTTACAAAGTCTTTTTGTGTTTATTAATTTATAGTTTAAGGAGATTAACTCTCTATTTTTAAATATCAAAATTAGATATTACGCATACTGTTTCATAATATGCTTTTACTAGTCAACAATCTCTACCTTTCCACTTCAGGAAAATTTCATGAAACACCCAGGCCATAATCAAAATTCTCCAACTGCCTCTAAAGTGTCTTTTGTTTGGTATTCAACCCAAGACCATGCACTGTCTCTGGTTGCTATTCCACTGCTTTCAGGCTTAGGAGTCTTTCACTATCCAAACATGAAAAAAAAAATTCACCAAAAAGTTCTGAGTTTTAACAACTGATTTTTTCCACTTAATTTTTTAATCACTGGCCAATTGCCCCAGCACTATTTATTCAACAGCTAGGAATTTCATTTTTACAGCCTACAGCGAATATTGAGAAAGACAGCCCTGACCTTCTATACGTCCTTCTCGGTTCCTTTGTCAGAGACTGACTGTTGAACTGAACAGACTATAAGTCTGACCTTATGAAGTAATCCTTTCTTCTTCTACTGTTTAATTTCTTGATATCACCACTGTTAGAATAATAATAGTATCTATCATTTATTGTATGCTAAGTGCCATGTCAAATAACCTCATTCAATCCTCGTAAGAACTCAACATAGGTAATATATTTTTGTCTTATAAATAAGGAAAATGAGGTTTGGAGAGATTAAGAAACATCAACAATGGTCACCCAGCCAGTTAGTCTAGTGACAGAGCCAAAGCTTTGACCCAAAGCTAATGTGCCAAATCATTATGCTGCCCTGACTCTCCTTAACATTTCTGTGCAATGTGCATTTTAAAAATTAAAATTTGGACTTGAGAAATATACTTAAAAAAAAAAAAGCTGAGATGTAAAGAAAAACAAAACTGAGGACTACTGAGCTAAGAGGAAGGGCCTTCAACAAAGCTTAGGGATACCAAGCCTTCATTCTAAAGTTCTGTTTCCAAGGAAAGGCTCCTGAGTCACAAGGTACAGATGTACTCAAAAAAGCCAACAAAGGAGGAAACTATCCAAAAAAAGAATGAAAAGGATAAAAAGAAATTAATTCTTACCTCTATGCACAGCTGACTCCAGACACATCAGAAGGTAGGAGAGTCTGGCTTCCCGAGACCGGGGAAGGTTTTCCACATTGCACCGGTATTTCTTCAAGTCACTCTTACAGGATTTGGCCAATGAATAACTGACTTTATAATCCTGGGCTATCAGTTTTTGGCGGGTTGTTAGTGCTTCTCGACACTGAGGAAAGAGTGCAGAAAGAGAGCTGTAAGACTGCTCAGGTGGCTCAGCCGTTCACAGGTACCTATAAGACAAGCAGAGGCTCATGGCCAAGTACGGTCCAACTGCAGTTGTTACCAAAATGTCTGTCTTTAAGTTTGGTTAAAATTGAGCACAAGTGTGCTAAACTAGTGTGACAGGAAGCACGGGCAAATGGGTGGGAAACTCTGGAATTTTATGGTGAATTGCTAATTGTTACAGCAATAGCAACTCTCCAAAACACATACATATTTGGAAGATCCTAATACATTAACTTGACAAAGTATTCTTTTCCTCTTCAACAATATCCTCAAAGTAAATTTCACCAGAATGAAGGTGGAAACTGACATTTTATACCTTTTAAATATAATTATTGAAAGAAGCTCCATTCTATCTATACTTTTAAAATATAATTATTTAATAGTAAATGATACAAGAAACTAAAATGAAAAATATTTCTTCAACTGCACAGGAAAGTAAAAAACAGGATAGCAAAGCCAAAAATAATTACTTTCAAAAGTCATAAAAGATTCTTGCATTCATCCAGGGATAGAGGACAAACAGTAATAAGAATGCTTACTGTAACAGCTGCTGAAAAATTAAATCACTACCTATGTAGCACATTGGTTTGGTTAGCCTAAACTTTCTGAATGTATAGGGATAGTTTCAGTGTAATTCTGATATAAAACTTTCCAATTTTACTCCCCCAAATGATTCTCAACTGGCTACCCAATGTCCAGATATCATGAAAAGCTGCCCCCTCCCTTTTTTTTGCTTAAGTGAAATATGATTTAGTTTTCTACTAAAAGCCAAGTATCTTATCTCTGAAAAGGATAAGCTTTTTCAGTATTTTATATTTTGGTTTATAAAAATACTGTTTGAGAGGATTTGAGAAAGCTTTTAAGAAAATGAATAAAATCTTGGCTTGTTTCAAAGTAATACTTACTTTTTCACTCATGGATTCTTCAAATTTATGGTTAAAGAGGCACTTATATACTCTACCTTCACCAGCTTGTGTCTGTAAGACAGAACATCATCATCACAAGCTAAGTAGTCATGCTGGGCTTTATCTTATATAGAACTTTCTGTTAAGTTATTAAAATGGTGACTACCTTTGAACAGGTGGCTCAGCCGTTTAGAAAATTTAGTAGCCTTTGAAAGAAAATAGCGACCACAGTAAAGATGAAAATAAATTTCCCATGATGTCTGGCTACTGTCATATGTTCCCAGATAAGCTGTTAATCAGTAAACCAACAGAAGTGTCAGTGAGTCTCCTCTTACAATTTATGCGAGAGTCAATAAAACCTTAGCATTGGCTCTGATCAATGGCTCTGATGGTTAAAGCTGTTAATTCAAAACAGCAGGCAGAGTGGGAGTGTGTGTATACAAGGCCCTCTCAGTCCTTTGTGGTAAAGTTGGAGACTGTTTCTGTCTAAACTGTTAGAAAGTTGTTTTATAGGGTCTGCAGGTAGTAATCAAGGATTTGGTTTTAAAAGCTAGAAACGTACTGTTTCCTTTGTCTTAGCCAAAACTACATAAATATATTTTTATTTTTTTAAATTTAATTTTTATTAGTTTTTTGGGGGGATAATTAGGTTTATTTGTTTGTTTGTTTATTTATAGAGGCAGTGCTGGTGATTGAACCCAGGACCTTGTGCATACTAAGCATGCGCTCTACCACTTGAGCTATACCCTCCCCCTTCAAAACTACATAAATATAAATATGTAATATGGCCAAGTTTTAGCCATGGAATAGATGTGCATGAGATTCCTGGGTAAACTAGGATTCCTATAGATAAAATAGACTTCCAAGAATTGAAATTGGGAAGTGAGATAAAATAGAAAAAACAATGTATGGAGATTGTCTGAAGCCAAGTGTTAACTAAATATTACAACAAAGTTGAGCAGCCAGCATCGTTTTCTGTTATCCTGGGACCAACGCCACCTTTCATTTCAGTGGCTTTTCTAACTGTGAAGGGGTTGTGTTGTTTTCATTTTGGAATCAACTATAAAAAAAAATTTAAGAAGAAAAGGAAGCAAAGAAGAACAGTTTCTGAGCTGACTCACATTTTCACAAAAACGCTCCCGATCATCTCGGCAGGCAAAATATAAATGTCGGTCTAAGTGAAAGTCATCTGAGGACAGTTCAGCCACCCGGAGAATGGCTTTCTTGCAGAGTTCAGAGACTTGAATCTTGGGATCTTTTTCTTCTGCTTCCTTCACCAGGCCTTTCTCCAAGCATGATACCACCTCACCCTGTGAATGTGCGTCCTAAAATAGCAAGGATACTAACATTTTAAAACTCTCACCACAGTAAACTTCAAATGAATATCATTTAGTTAAAAAAAGAAAAGTTAATTCAACATATAATAGCTTATGGATATTCTGTTGAGAAATAGGGTGGGAACCAACCACATTGTAGAAGTTATAGAAAACTCCCTTAATAATCTTCACTTAGAATATAACACTTTCATACTACAAATGGAAATACAGACCCTGGGGAAATTAAGTATAGTTCAGTTTGCACTAGAAACAGGAACTTGACTTTTTAAAGCTTAAAATGCTAGAAAAATTTAAAGAAATTACATCAGCCCAATGCACTGATAATAGTTCATGTCAATACTGAAATAACGCTGCAGAAATCTCTGTGCATTACCTCCAAGGCTAGGTATAGCCCCAATAATAGTGCTTTTAGTCAAGTTAAAAAAACAAATCACAAAATCCACTGAGAAAAGATGTTATAGAGACCCTCTTTCTCTTTCTTTCTACTTTATACGGTCCACAAAGATCCCAATATGTACAATCTGTAGTGTAATATTCACTTTGATGCTCTGGATTTATCTTAATGTGATTTTAAAAGATTACCATCATTTAGACAAACTGCTTCTGAGAGCTTTCTAAAAACCAACTAATTATCTTTACTTGTACATCGCATCAACTCCATAGCAAGAATAAGCATTCATTCAAAATACAAAAAAAAGTTTCCTCTAAATATTTTCTATTCAAGAGTCCTAATCATTTATACTCAGAAGACATGCTTCAATAACTTATAACCATTAATACAGTAAACCAAAGCAGCAGAAAATACAGTGCTATCATTTACTGACACATACATATGCATACAAAATCTTGTTATAGTAAAATACTATGCTTATGCAATCATCTGTATATAATAAAAAAAGATTCCTAACACCAGGTAGGGAAACATCTACTTTAAACAAAATTTCAATTCAACAAAAAAATGCACTTTTTTTTTCCATTTTGTTGTTAAGAGGGTTTGATCCATGGCACATTAACTTCCAAGCATTTCCATGAAAATGTTCATGTTCTCTCCTAATATACCTATGACAACGGGATAAGAGCTGTGATACATTGTACAGATGAGTAAACAGAAGCCTAGAAGAATTTATCAACTCATCCAAGTTGCAGAACCTAAGGCATCTAGCTAACAGTCCACTGTTTATTGTTACAGATCGTGGGGTTCTATGAAACTCCCACAATTTGTATGTGGGTTTTGTATGTTTTTCCTGAGGAGAGTTCAAAGCTTTCATTAAATTTTCAAAAGGCTTGCTGATCCCAAAAGACCAGGAAGCACACTATTCCAGCAGATTCTTGTGCCTTCCTGTCCCCAATCTGTACCTTAACCTTCTCACTAGCTGTATGATTCTAACTAATGCTTAGAGACCTATATGATCAAAAAGGTCTTTTGGAGAGTAATTCAGAACAGATAAAACTCCGAAGGACAAGTGACAAAAAGATAAGGACAAAGAGAAAAGTAGACACAAACCCTAGAAATCCAGAATAAGACTTATATTTCCTTCCTAATTTATCAGTGACACTCAAGCTTGCCTAACTTTAGCACACTTAGGAGAGCCCTACCCATTTCCACTTCCCAAAGGAAAAATAAACTTATGATAACACAGATTTGGACAGAAGTATATAAGTTATTTACTATTTATAGTATATAAGAGGTTATTATAAATATGATTTATAAAATAATGTCCTATATCAAAATTTAGTAGCCCATAACTTACTGAGATGCTCACTAGCATTAGGTCTGAATCATAAAAAAGAGTTTGAAAATAATAGCATGATACTCAACTTTGAAGATTTGGAGATCTGTTCTTTCATTTTAACAATATTTATTTAGAAAAGCCTAAAGGTTTTATTAATATATAGTCTTTGTTCTAAAATTTACATATATTAACATTAAAAAAATCATTATAGTTTTGAAATCATGACATTTATATGTTCATACAGAGGCAGGGTACAAACAGATTAACCATGACCCCTCACCTCTGACCCTTGGAAGTCAGTTCAAAGTCAGTTACAAAGGAGTTTGCAAGCTTCCGGGCAACAAATTTGAGGCTGATGAGCCTGTTCTCTTCTGTGGTCAGAAGCTGATTCATTAATTTCCAGGATTATTTTCTTCTCTAAATAACTGGCTTCAGAGAAGTAAACTATAGTGAGCAAAGGCAAGGAAGGGCTGAGAACAGGCCAGGCTAATTTTTAAACTTAGCTGTGGCACCAGAGTGGATTATATAGAAAGAAACTTGCTTTTTTCAGAAGTGCAGGCATGAGTCCATCTAGGGTGCTAGGGTGGGGGCCTGGTATAAAAAGAAATTTATCTAACTGGCAGGTACAGCAAAAGATAAAAAGGACCAAAATTTGCATTTGAATGGCCTATAAAAACATTTTTGGTTATTTTAACAAAGCTAAAAATACAATTTTTACTGTCAAGTCTCTGGGATTTGGCACTACTATTTTCTGCCATCATTTAATGTATTTAATGCCATCAATCAATGTAGACTTAGTAACTCATACATGTAGCTACAAGCAGAGTTAGTTTTGTTTTGTTTTGTAAGCAGGTTTTATATTGACAATTCAGATTGTTACTGGGAAGGGAATCAAATTCCGTCTTGGTGGGCAATAGGGAAGAACAACTACAAAGAGAGGTGAATTGTAATGGTCTATAGCATGGACCACTGATCACAAATATGAAAAAGTGTCATCACTGATTGCTGAAAAGTAGGTCTAGAACACTTACGTGAAGATTTTAAAGAGATTGAGGTTTAGAATTGGATATAATCTCCAATACCCTAAGTAAAGTCAGAAGAGCTTCCTGAATTATCAGTGTGACTTAAATGCTTTTGTCCCATTTTTCGAGTGTGCTGGGGAAAAAAAGAATCTGCCTTCTTTATTAAAACTGGCCTTTCATTAGCTGCCTGAAAGTTGTATGCCAAGTTCACAAAGCTCTCAAGACTGACTCAGAGGTGCCCTATGAAAGGGCCAGGGCCCTGTGCTGGTATGAAGCAAAGGGCATTTGGTGACAGCCAGACAATAACCAGCACTCAAACCTTCATTTGAACTGGTACGTGCAGTTCCAGCATTCCAACCCCACGTATCCCTGGTCAGTGATGGAAGCCTGCAAACCACTGTGCTCTGATAAAATAGAGGGCAAAGAGACAAATGGATTTTGTTTTCTGTCGTATTTCCTAAAGAGCAGATTAATGAGCAGTGGCAATTAAAAGCCGATGGCATACACAGGTCTCAGACTACCTCTCCCACTGGCATCTGCTTCTTTTCAGCAGTTCTTTCATTTCTGCTGAGCAAACAAATGCGGCATAAACCTGGCTGAACCTCCATTATGACCTTCTGGACAACGGACTAATCAGGACAAAAATAAGATCAGATATAATTAAGGAAGAAGAAACTACGTAGTTATTTTCTTTCCTGTCTTTACTAAAATTAGTTCTCCTGAGATAAAGATAACAATATTATGTAGTACCTTTATTTATGTAGTACATTTATGTAGTAACTTTCTTCTGACAAGCTATAAGTACCTTCATGTATCTTTAAATTTTCTAATATTTAAATACATACCTTCTTTTGTACTGATGTGCTTAAGTAATTTTTTTCTTTAGGGAAACAGTGAGGTATATGCAAAAAAAGGTCAGAGAACTCAAGTCTATTCTAATTCAACTACTCTTTCCACAAGACTACATAATGCTTTTCCAGAGGAACATTATAAATACCCAGCAACTGGTTTTGTATTTTTAAGATAACATTAATCTTAACTGATATTAATTCTTCTACTTCCCTATACACTACTGAAACATTTTCTTAAAAACAGATGAACTGCATTCACAGGTCGACCAGCCTTAGGTCTTAGGGCTGTCTGGACCTCAACTTTAAGTTCACCTCCAGTCCTATATTTTTCTTATGCTGGTTATACAAAAAAGCTTTTCTTTCATGAAGTTCTTAAGACCCCTTTGGTGAAACCAGTGTAGTAGATACCTTTTCTCCAAGCCGAATGCTGCCACATTTCAGAATGTTGATATCATTTTTACAGTCATCCATGAAGCCACAGATTAGACGGTAATCACTGAAAATGATGGCTGTCATCTTGGTGATATACTGGTGACACTGGTACTCAGTGATGTTGCCTCGGTGATCCACCAAGCAGGAAACCAAGTAACCTTTTCCAACTGGTTCATCAGCACACTCTTTGATCTGCTCAAAACAAAGTGGCTGTTTTACACAAGTATTCTATTCTCTTACCAAACAACCTTTAGGGAAGAGAGAATGCCTAATGTTTTCTTGTTGATTTTCCAATTCTACACTTGGAGGGGAAAAAAGGAAAACACTTAGAAATGCTTTGTTTTGCATAAATACAAAACAGAAATAGACTCATAGATATAGAATACAAACTTGTGTTTGCCAAGGGGGCAGAGGGTGGGAAGGGATAGATGGGATTTCAAAATTGTAGAATAGATAAACAAGATTATACTGTAAAGCACAGGGAAATATACACAAGATCTTATGGTAGCTCACATAGAAAACAATGTGACAATGAATATATATATGTTCATGTATAACTGAAAAATTGTGCTCTACACTGGAATTTGACACAACATTGTAAAATGACTATAAATCAATAAAAAATGTTTTAAAAAAAACAAATGCTTTGTTTTGAAGAAAATAGTGTGTCATGCCTGCTCAGATTGTGGTACTTTCTAGGAAATATCTGATTAATGCGTTTTGCAAGAGTATACATGCATATACAAATGCTTAGGTAGAACTCATGTTTAAGTGGAGTATAAAGAGCTTTTTAAAAATTTTAGCTTTAATACAAACTACTATATAAAAAAAACAGATAAACAACAAGGTCCTATGGTATAACACAGGGAACTATACTCAATACCTTGCAATAACCTATAATGAGAAAGAATATGTGTGTGTATATATATGGCTGAATCACTATGCTGTACACCAGAAACTAACACATTATAAATCAACTACTCTTCAATAAAAAAATCTCAGCTTTATTGAGAAAAACTATTAAAATGTATTTATTAAAAAGAGCTTTTAACATCTACAGCTTTAGAATGATTCTACTAAGAAGCCCCTTTATCCATGCAAAGAATGCAATGGATAGTGAGGAGATTAATCTAGGGGAAAAGTCTGGAAAACAGGTGCAGAACTGAAGTCTAGTTGCTTATCCCAAGTCAAGCGACACAGCAAACTATTGTTTGGTAAATCTAATGGCCAAGGGGAGGGAGGAAGGAATGCTTACTATTACTTCTTGACATGATATTAATGTGTTCTGAATTAACTATGGATTTAGACATGTGTTTTTGAACTTAGTAGAATTCCAGCTTCACCTCTGTGGTCTGGAACAGAAACATGTTTAAAATGATGTTCACTGTATTCTGGCAAGAAGTTTGGGAAGGGAAAGGCCCAAATCTGATTTGGATGGTTTAGACATATAATCTAGTGGATCAAGCACAGAGTGACTCCACATGGGTAGTGTTCCTGCAAAGTGCATCCAAAACCACAAGTGCTAATGAAGTTAAGCTAGCCAAAAAAATGCTGAAATTCAGGCATAAAAAAGTGAAATCCACTTATAGGGTTATAAGCTTGAATTACACAACAGAGAACGTTGTTTGGAAAAGCCTACTGCATTTGGAGAAATAAAAAACAAACAAAAATGGCAGTTTTGACAAGAGAAATGAGCCAAATGTAAATGTCTATTTCTAATACAAACAAGAAGGGAACGATTTATTGGTTTTTAAAACCAACAGAGACCATTCTTCACTATCACACCACCTATGGTAAATATGTACACAAGGCAAAACAAATATAATCTTCTTTTCCAAAAGGTGCTGGGTGAAGGACATACCACACAGTAATTGTCCTATATGCCACTGAGTCTCTTCATGTCTAACCCCAGTATCAAATCCAGAGCAAGTCAAAGACAGTTCAAGAGAGAAATCTGTGTTTACTTTTGAAGAAGCAAACTTGGGAAATTAAGTAAATAGTCTCAAACTGGCTTCAAGAGGCAACAGAGATCTTCAACAGTCAATAAACTGAATGCAACTCTTTCAGCTTAACCTTGAGCTTTTTTTTTTTTTTTTTGGTGACGCCTAAAAAGAGGGCTATGAATGCTTTCCAGGAAAAGTTTTTTTTCTTTTCTTTTTTTTAAAGCAAAACAGCATTAAATTTCAAAAGTGAAATAGCTGCTTGAAAAATCTCAGCATTTGTAATTCAACCATTGAAAAAAATCCTGCATTTAAAAAAACAAAAAAGACTAGTGGCAGGCACCTGGTTTTTAAAACTAAATGAAGTAGAAGTATTCATACAGGTGCTAATACTGGGCAATCAACAGTTTAAAAATGTGAGAAAAGACAGAGGGGAGAGTACAGCTCAGTGGTAGGGCACCCGCTTAGCATGTGAAAGGTTCTGGGTTCAATCCCCAGTACCTCCACTTAAAATAAAAAGTGAGGAAAGACAAAGAACACATTTTGAACTGGAGCCTCAACAAGAAATTAAATGTATATTTAGCTTCAATCACCTGAGATTTTACTGAAACACAGAGATGTAGTACCTATTTGTGTTTCAGTTCACCACCAATTACAATTGGATGTAGCATTTGAATTAAAAATTTATGCTTTTCTTCAATCACACTATTGGAGAAAAGTTTAATACAACAAAGAATATCTCTAAGATTAACAGCAAAAAACAGCATTAAATCAACATACTTATGAATGGGAGTAAACTCTGAATGGCTGGAGAGCAGATTCTTAAGGTGCCATTAGAAAAATGCTAAAGCCACTCTATTTTTGACACAAGACAGGAGGAAAGCAGGCAATATTTGACTCAATCATAGAAATTAAAATAAAAGGATTGGTTTGCCATATTTTTATGATGTTGTTTTCCTCCATAGAAGTAGGATTCCAAAATCAAGAAAGAAGGTAAGAGGGAAGATGTAGAATAAAATGCTTTGTTGGCAATTATGTTCTTCTGGATATTTAATTTTCCCGACTCCAGTATAATCTCCCTCTAGGTAGGGAGAAGTGCCCCTGTTGCTTGAATCTTTCATAAAATCATAATACCCCAAAAGGTTATAGAGAGTTATCATTACATATACATTATGAGCAAGTCAGTTTTATTTTAGATATAGATAGATGGACAGACAGACCGACCGACAGACAAAGCCAGCAAAGGGTGAACTTATCCTGATGAATATACATATTCTCTGAGCTAAATTTCCACAGCGGGTATGTATAGCTAGTCACATAGCTAGCTAAGGGAATTTGAGGTACAGAATACTGAAGCTAGAAGCTGAAGATCAATGTTTTAAAATAAGCTCTTCTGTTCTGAAACCCCAACATATATGAAGAAGGGTCACTGCTTTAAAAGAATAAAGCATATCTGATCCAGTAGTAGAAGGTTAGAGGAAGAAAACAGGTTCTACAAGATCCCATAATGATGCTGTGAGGAACATAAGCTGAGGGCTTATCTAGTTGGAATAGGGTCTTCCTCAGGAGCTCAGGAGAAAATGGTCCTGACTTAAGTCATCAATAGGGTAGTATGAGGAAAGATCTATAGGATACAAGATCTGTGATTATTAACATTGAGTTACAGAAATAACAACTATTGTCTTTGTGATTCGTTCAGCATGGAGAAATCTCTGGCTTTGTGGAATTTCTATTACTAATTCTAAAAAACAAATTAAAATAAGAATTTAAAAAAATTCAATGTAACAATTTTCACTAGTATTATTTGATATTTACATTGAGACAAGAGAAATAATTGAAAAATACCCCCAATTAGCACCCACACAATGTTATACATTTTCATTATTTTTGTCAATGTCCATTTATAACAATATATACAATCTTTTTACAAATCTTTTTAATGCTAACTCCTATTATTTGAAGCATATGCTTCTGTGCCTCAAATGGTCCAAATGCATAGACAAAACGCTTAGGAATGTTTATGAGTCTCATGGGGAAACCATTTTGATATGCCTCAGTCATATGCAGATTGTACAATGTGTGAGAGCACTGATTTATGACAGAAGCAATTGTATTCTCTGTTTCGGGACAAAAATAGCCTGATTCCAACTTGTGCGAATCAATAGCATCCTACCGTAAGTGTAGGTGAACGTTAAGAATAAGAAGTCTTATTACACCCCCTTTAGCCTATCTCTCAACCAATACATATGTGAATTCCAAGAAAAATAAAGTAACAATCAGCCATTCCTCCCTTAATGACTGGTCTGGTCAACAGATGTGATTTTCTCCTCTAAGCCATTAAATATCCATAAAATTCTTTCACAACCTACCTCTGATATGGTAGATTTGCAAACCTCTCTGGCCACAGATTCAAATTTGGGATCTGTAGTTAGATTCAGCTTATAATTCCACAACAACTAGGTATAACAGAAAAAAACTCCAGTTAGGACAGTATGAAATGTATCATCAATGGTTACTATAAATGATAAAATTCCATTATACAGAGTCAGATAAAGCATATTTACACTTCAGTTAATGAATAAAAAGTAAGGTCACTATATTTACAGATATAAGGGAAAAATGTGTAGACAAATAAGACACTACCACTCAGGCATACTTTTTTATATTTTTACTTAAGGACAAATTTTTTTAAGTCAAGAAAAAAATTAAAATGAAAACCCCTGATAAGTGTTTAAGAGAAAGTATGAATAGATTGTATAAGTGAAATTCTTCTTAAATCAAAAACTTTAATACAGAAGTTCAGATTTGGTGGGTTTAGTCACAGATTTCACAATCAACAGGGCTTTTCATTGATCAATTTCTTGAAGGAGAGTTGTCGAGACTCTAGTTTCCAGGCATATCTACCTTTATTCCTCTAAAATCCTCAACTTGATACATATACAATATGGCCTATTTTACACAACTATTTTACCATGTCTTAAAGTATGAAATCTCTAAAGCCATTACTACTCACAGGTGAGGTTGAATATTACTTTATCTTTGCAGCTGCAGTTAAAATTTTTTAATACATGATTCAATTTCTGAAAAGTAACAAGAATGAGTCCTTAAACTCTGCTCAGACAGAGAAACAGAGCAGGGGCTTTGTATGATGTAGAAGAGGAAAAGATTTGTGGGGTGGAGGGCAGTTCACAAGACTTTCTCTCAGACTGCTACACTCCAAGACTAAAGAATACAATCATTCACTGATTCATTCAAACATCTGCTTAGCACTTCTTATGATGTACCACACACAGTCTAATCTCAAGGGCTTTACAGGCTACTACAGGAAACAGAAGCGAATGTTAGGAACTGGGGGATAAAACAGGAGGAGAAAGACAAAGACTGCCCAGTGGTGGCTATGGTCAATGGCAGGTAATGTGACTAAGAATTCAGTTAATGGCTCACAAGGCCCCACAGCAAGGAGGAGTACCCCAGACTGCAGCGGGGGGGTTGGTCAGAGAAGGTGCACCAAAGTGCTATCTAAGATGGAATCTAGAAGACTGGCAGTAGTTAGCCATATTAAAAGCAGTGGGGAAAACTGTTTTAAGTAAATAGAACAGTATGTATGGAAGCTCATCAGAATGGGAAGCAAGAAGTGTTTGAGGAACTCAAAGTCAAATGAAAGACTGACTCTGAGGAGGCAGGCCAGGGCCAGATCATAAAGCCTTTGTAAGCCATGTTTGAACTTTAACCCAAGAATAACAGAGAATCATTGAAAGGGGAATAAGGGAGTGACAGGACCAGATCTGCTTTTTAGAAGTAGAACAGAGGCTAATATAAAGTATATTAGGAACAAGTTAGTTCTGCATAGGAGTGCTAAGTAAGATTTTTGTGAAGAAATAAAATATAAAGAATGAGCAGGATTTCTTCTTCTGCCTCAAAAACAAACAAATGCAGTAAAAAGCTCTAATCTTCCAACTATTATCAATAAGTGAGTTTTCAGAAAAAGGAGTAAGAATCTGGCTACCATCTATAACAAAAGCTCTAAGACGATGGGATTTTGCCTTGTTCATCATCATATGCCCAGTGCCTAAAGGAGTACATGGAGCACAGAGACATTGATAGTCATTGAACAGATCAACAAAAGAACAAATCTATACCATGGTAAGTTCAACCAGTAGAACACATGAGGCCAAACAGAATGAATACAGGAGAAGCTTAGTTCTAACTGAAGCAATCTTAGGCCTCCTAGCTCCTCAGAAGTAGAGATGAATCCCATGATTCAAAAGCCAAGGTTAGTCACTGTAAATCACCTACACTTCAATTTAAAAAAAATTTTTTTAATTTAAAAATAAATGATGATGAATGCAAAAAAAAGACAGTTAGAATCTGACCATACTTTTTATTATCTATCAATCTATCTACTATTACTAAGTCAGTACATAGAAATTAATTTTTATATTTTAAGTTAAAGCAACACATTCTAATTCTGTATATATATCAATCAAAGATAGATTTAAAATGTCCTCCTATTGAGTGACTTGCAGCTGACCCAATGCCATATCTCTCATGTAAAAAAAAAAAAAAAAAAGAAAAAAGGAAGGAAGGAAGAGAAAAAGGAAGAAAGACAAAAGCTGTCTGGTACCTAGAAGATTTGGAGTGAACAGCAATAACTGTCAAAAAAATAAATACAAACCACAGAATATTTCCTTATTTTATCCAATGCAAACTCAGATGTCCTATAACTGGGCTAGAAACAAATGTTCTGTCAAAAACCATTCAGATAATCATTTAGATGTTTTGAATGTCTTTACTTTTAATTTGGAACTATATTTGTTCTGACAATAGGTATAAATTTCCTTATGTACAGGACTTCTCCCAGATAACTATGATACCACTGTCTAAGGCCAGTACCACAGAGTCTTGATAGCTGAAGCTTTGTACCAAAGATTTGAAATCAGGAAGTGTGAATCCTCCAACTTTGTTCTTTTTTTCAAAACAGTTTGGCTATTCTGGATCCCCTGCATTTCCATATGAATTTTAGGATCAGAAAATCAATTTCTTTTTTTTTCCTGGGGGGCAGGTAATTAGGCTTATTTATTTTTTAGAAGAGGTACTGGGGATTGAACCCAGGACCTCATGCATGCTAAGCATGCACTTTACCATTTGAGCTACCCACCCCTCTACCAGAATGTCAATTTCTGCAAAGTTGGCAGCAGAAATTTTGACAAGGATTACACTGAATCTCAATCAATTAGGGGAGTACTGCCATTTTATTTTATTTTACTTTATTTTATTTTATTTATTTTTAGTACTGCCATTTTAATGGTATTAGCCTTCTAACCCATGAAAACAGGATGCTTTTCCTTTATTTACACTAAGTCTTTTTCAGTTTTGTTCAAGGATGTTTCTATAGAGTTCAGTGTATAGTCTTACATTTCTTTTGTTAAGTTTATTCGTAAGTATTTTATTCTTTTTGGTGCTACTGTAAATGAAATTGTTTTCTTCATTTCATTTTCAGATTATTCATTTCTGGTCAACAAGAATACAACTGATTTGTGTATAGTAATCTCATATCCTGCAATAATCAGTCTAATAACAATGTTAGAACATTTCACATAATAAAAGCTTTAAAAAAAAATAAGCACAATTTAATCAAAAATTTTTTTAGTGTCTATTGAAAAGATGACAAAATTTTTCTCCTTCATTGTGATTAGTTTCTCAAATGTTAAATTCACCTTACAAGCAAGTATGGAATAAAATCAATTAAGTCTTGATATATTTCTGTTCTTATATTTTGGCTGCACTGAGTTTGCTACCTTTTTTTTTTTTAGTTTGCTACTAATTTGCTTAAGCATTTTTTCATCTATGGTTCACGAGTAACACTGGCCTATATATTTCTTTCCTTGTTATATCTTGTCAACTGATATCAATGTTATATTAGTCTGATAATATTAAAGGGGAAAATGTTTCCACCTTTTTTATTCTCTGAAAGACTAATGTTATTTCTTCCTTAAGTGTCTGTAAAATTTAACCAATAAATCCATCTGGTCCTGGAGTTTTCTTTATGGAAGATTTTTATTTACAGATTCAAATTTTTAAAAATAGGTTATTCCGATTTTCCACTTCTTGTGTTAGTTTTGGTAAGTTTGTTTTTCTAGGAATTTGTCCATTGCATCAACATTTTCAAATTCATTAGCCTAAAAATTGTTCATAACTATCTAATCTCTTGCTTAACAACAGTAATTCCTGGATTCCCTACTAGGTGGAAAGCTACTCAAATTAAAAATTTTGTTCCATTAACTTTAATGGGAAAAATTATAGTGCATTCCACCCCAACCTAAGCGTATTAGTTTAACAGGGCAGCCATAACAAAATACCACAGGCTGGGTGGCTTAAGCAACAAAAATGTACTTGCTCACAAATCTGGAGGGTAGAAGTCTGACATCAAGGTGTTAGCAGTACCAGTTTCTTCTGAAGGCTCTCTTCTTGACTTGTAGATGTCCATCCCTTCTTCTGTGCCTGTATCCTAATCTTCTCTTTTTATAAGAACATCAGTTCTTCCAATTATCCTTCCTATTCTCCAGCCCTTTGCAGATCAGCTTCTTCCTGGACTTCTTTGTCAGATTCAGTCTATTAATAGATTTTGAGGACTTTTTCCTAATCTTTTGCTTAATAAATAAGATGCTATAACAAATACCCTTTTATAGACATATGCATTTTAAGTTGACTGCTTATAAATAAGTTTTTCTTATTTATATTTCTATCCATAGGCTAGAGCAGAGTTTAGCAAATTTTTTCAGAAAGGGCCAGAAAGTAAATATTTTAGGCATTGAGGAACCTATAGTCACTGTTGCAACTACTCAACCTTGTCATTATAACATGGAAAGCAGCTACACACAATATATAATTGAATGGGTATGGCTGTGTTCCAATAAAATTTGATGTATAAAAACAGGCAGCATCCAAGGCTAACCACAAAAGGTCAAAGAGTGGGCGGTGGCCCAATTCCTGGGAATCCCAGTCCCTTTACCAGGGTAGCTGTAATGGTCCTCCCACTGTTGGCATAAGAAGCTACTGAGCCCAAAAGAAAACTAGCAACACCATGCCTCCTGGTCGCATCTCTTGTTCCCTCGTCTTTGGAGATGGTCCGTACTGCCTATGGAGTGTGTCTCTACTTTTACTTTATCCTGAGCACTCAACCCCTACACCTCGTGGCCTTTCTCTTGCCTTCTCAAACAGCCTATGTATCTCTCTAAATAAATCTACCTTTACTAAAAAAACAAACAAGCAAACAAAACAGGCAGCAGTCTAGATTTGGCCAATGGGTAGCAGTTTGCTGACTGGTGGGTTAGGGAATGCTTAAATCCTCATATTCTTATCAATATTGTGTATTTATCACATTTTTAATATTTGCTAATGAGATGGATAAAAACTATATTCATTTTTCTTTTAATTTTCACGCTTTTATTTATGAGAGAATCAACTTTTTTGTTTACTGGACATCTTTTTCTTTTCCTGTGAATAGTTACATCCGTTGCCTGTTTACTAACAGCACTTATTATTAAAGAACGTAGTCCTTTCCATCCATGTTGCAAATTACTTTTTTATAACTTACACAACTCTTCAAAGACAAAAAACCTTCAAATCTCTCTTTTGAGTTTTTTAATGCAATCAGATTTATAAATCTTTTTCTCTTTAAATATTTTTTGAAGTTGTATCACATTTAAAAACCGTTCCCTCCGTTTATGTTTTCTTCTACTACTCCTTTGGTTTTACTTTTATTTTAAATCTGTGACCTACCTTGGTCTTCTTTAGAATAAGTAAGTAGTCAACTTAAGCAGCCAACCTGCTTCTCCGTTCTTGCAGTCTCCCATCCAAACTATCAAACAATGTAGTGACAGAGTAATTTACTCTACCACTGTCAGATACATAGCTACTGCTCTTTTAAGACACAACTCAAGTATCATCTCCACTACTGAGTCTTTCCTGACATCAATCCACCTCGGCAAAATTCATTTTTGTGTCCTGACTGTATTCTTACAGACTTCTGCAGAAACATCCAGTACTTTTTGCACAGATTTGACTTCACGTCAATCTCCTTTTAATGTTATACCTTATATAATATATTTAATATATTGATTATAATTATTTCTAGAGTTCTTTTCTGCTAACTTTAATATATGTCTCTATCTTCGAGGTGTTTACTTACGTGTCTCTAGTTTCTACGATACTGTTTGGCACATAGTAGATGACTGCATGATGACTAAACGAAACAACTTTAAAATATGGAACTCAAATTATAAATTGGATAAACAAACAAAAAAACACAATTATTTTCATAGGAGCTGTAACTGAAGAAAAATTTAAACTTAAATATATAAATGTTATTTGGCAGAGCCTCCTGGTTTCTACAACAGAGGAATATCTGTAGATTTTCCATGGCCCTTAAACAAGGTTAATAATCCTCTTGTTAAGATTAAGTGAATCTAAGAAAACATTATGCTTCCCAGAACAACAGGAAGAGCAACCCGGTATCTATCATCATATATATAAAGCACATATGGTGAAATTATGGAAAAATCCATACTTACATGATTGCAATCTGAAGAAATTTCATTTTCAGGCTAAAAGGAAAAAAAAAAGATGATGTTAAAAAAAATCTCTCAAGTTTTCAGACATCACCAAAATAAACTCAAAACAAGAAATCTAAATATCCAACTGAATATATTTCTTCAATATAAGGAGTAAAATGGGGCTTATGTATCTTTCAGATTGCTGAGGAGAAATATATCAGAAAAGCAGATGAGACATAATGCCTTCCCAATCAATGGTACAATCTGGAAACTGGGTAAACCGAGAAGAATCTACTAAAGAGATAAAACAATAGTGACATTCCGCCTCGGCAGCCATTGGAGAGAAGCAGCTATGGCTCTGAGCTACCCCATGGCCGTGGGCCTCAACAAAGGCCACAAGGTGACCAAGAACGTGAGCAAGCCGAGGCACAGCCGCCGCTGCGGGCGCCTCACCAAGCACACCATATTCGCGCGGGACATGATCCGGGAGGCTTCGCCCCTTATAAGCAGTGGGCCGTGGAGCTTCCCAAGGTCTCCAAGGACAAGTGGGCCCTCAAGTTCATCAAGAAACGGGTGGGGACACACATCCACGCCAAGAGGAAGAGAGGAGCTGAGCAATGTCCTGGCTGCCATGAGGAAAGAGGCCACCAAGAAGGACTAAGCCCCTCCTGTCTGCGCCTAATAAAACCTTTTCAGGGGAAAAAAAAAGTGACATTAAGAATCCTTACACGACACTTCATAATTCTGAAAGCTAAAATGGATCAAGCACAATACTTTCTTTAAAGAAAGTTAGATATCTGAAAAAACAGGCTTATTAAAGAGAGCAAAAAAGGTCCGACAATGATTTAAAAATTAGTCTTATGTCACCATTAGGTGAAGTGAGATGATGGGTACACAGGATCTCTATGCACTATGTTTGTAACTTCCAATGAGTCTATAATCTTACAAGTCTATAATTAAAAGTACAAGGTCAAAAAAACCAAATTATTTATATATTCCCATGAATATACTGCTTGTAAAGTCAGGTACACATACCAGAGATAAAATGAACTTTCAATTCCATGACAAAAAAGGTAGACTGGGTTATGCCTAATACTGCATAGCTTTGCAATACACATTTCCTTTAGTTTCCTTGTTCACATCATTAAAGGAGATACAACTGTCATAAAACACATCACAATAAAGCACCATTTCTTTTGAGTTTCCAGAGCATTTCAACCTGTTCAAACAAAGTGAATTCTGCATCCCTTATATGAAATATTACCCACGTAGGTTGTAAAAGATGTCATTTTCAAAATAAAAAATTCTTCCTATTCAAGGATAGAAATAAGGCAATAAAAGAAAATAGCAAATATTAACAAACTAAAAGCAGTCTTACCACTTCACGAAGGAAAAGATTTCAAGGGAGCTATTCATTCCACTGCAGTATATAGCAGGCATTAATACTAATGTACAAATTCATTTTTGTACTTACTTACAAAATATTACATTAAAACTGATTTTAATTAGACTGCTAGGTAATCATGAGATTGTAACACGCCACCTCTGAACTTTCTCCTTCCTTGTCTAAGTAAGAATAGAAATTTTAATGCTTTACTGAAGTGTCTTTCTAAGTCTCAGAAATCAACCTCCCTATCATTAGTTAATTGCGCTTAACTCTGTTCCTTTCACTTCAATTCGAAGTGCCTAACTTACAACCTTTAACAGTTTCTTAGCAAGAATGCTTTATTTTGTTTAGGTATTTTTACCTTATCTTTTTTAAATCTATCCCTTCATTTTTTCCCCCTAGTCAGTCAGCAATTTTAGCTCTTTCTCAAAGCACAGAAGGCAATTAATCACTATCATATCTACCTGTGTTCATGTCTATTAAATGATAACTCTGGATTAAAGGGGCATTCTTGAAAGAAACTCAGAGCACTGGAGAATTTTTGAAATAACGAAGTCAAATAAGATTTAAATTACCCATGGAAAAAAAGTGTTGCCATGTTTACAGTCCATGGAACTTATATTAGCAAGCTAATGATTGTTTTAATGGCTTGCTTCCCTACAGTGGTAGACTGGATTATTTCCCCCAGTTTTCCACGCCTCTTTAATAGGATTTGACATTCAGGTCCTTTGCCCTTTAATTCTGCACAGCCTCCTGCTGTGGACTGCGTATATACCCTGGTCCACTGATGTTGGGGTAGGCTGCTGACTTGCTTTGGCCAATGGGATTTGAGCAGGCATAATACAAGCATAGGCTTTAAATGTGCTTGGGTGGTTTGGCTTGTACTCTCATACTCCTGCCATTCTCCATGAGAGGAACATGTACAGGTAGCTGCTAGTACAAGGATAAGGAGAGACATGTGGAACAGACCTAAACCTAACCTGCAGCCCAGAGCAGAGCCACCCCAACTGACCTGCACAGCCACGAGCAAGAAAAATAAGTATTTGTCATTATAATCCCTTGAGATTTTGAGGGTGTTTGTAATGATGGAAAAAAATGACTAATATGCCTATCAAGCAAATAAAATAATAAAAATCCCAAAACCTTTAAGTTGTAATTGGTAACTGTTATGATCTAATTTAGTGAATTATATTATTAAGTGCAAAGTACTGCACCTTTCATGAAAGAATGACACAATCCACAGAGACACAAATGAACTGTAAATCTGGAGACCAGTGTTTGATTTTCACCTCTTTCGCTGTCTTGATTTGCAACTGACAATAAACTGGTCTTTTTTCTTCTTTCTTTCTAAATTTAGTTTCTCTAAAGGGAGGATGACAATATAGAAACGCCATCAGAACAAGGCTATGATATCAAGTCACTAAGATTCACAGAACTGAACAGCTATAAAGGATTTTCCAGTGTAATTACAAATAATTATTCTCAGAGATTTAAAAGGGCCTTTAGAATCAAAGGGCATAGTAGTGGCTCAGAGGGACAGAACAGAGATATGCAAAATACAAAATATAAAGGAGTATATCCAAACAGTGGGAACATGAATAATGCCAGCACAAAGTAACTCTGACAAAGTATTTTTTTTAAATGCTATAGGTTAGCACTCAGCTATTTGATAAGAAACTAAAAGAAATCTCAAGGAACAAAAACAGATGTGGGTGATGACACAGGTCTGGTTCTGAGCCTGCACCATTCCCGTGAAGTCCCAATCAAGTCACTTCATCAGACATAGTATATTTCTGCAAAACTATAAACGCAGATATAGGCCTGATGATCTTTCATCTTAGAAGGTAAATAATATGGAGACTACCGTCAGAACTACTCAGGTAAACTAAGGCTGAGAATTTCTTCCTTTTGTTAACAATCATTGAAATAATACCCTGAAATGATCCCAAGGAACTAATCAACAAATAAACATTGAATAATTATGTGGTACTCAAAATTGTGTGAGGCACTGTTGTGGGACAAGGGAAGACAGATAAGACATTATCTCTAACCTCAGGTAGTTTACAATCCAGTTTTAGAAATAAAACTGTGAAATAAATTAAGCAATTAAGAAAGACCAGGGACTTGAGCTGGGCCTGAAAGATTACATTAAAAAAGTGATTTCCAACAAGGATGCAAGTTAGATGCCCCCCGGGGTTCAGGAAGAAAATAATAGAACCTCTCTTTTTTTCAAAAAGGTCATCATTTAACACATATTTTTAATGTTTTTATAATACATCTGTTAGAACAATTCATATTTTATGACCACCTATATATCTACAAGGGTGTGCTTAATAATTTTTTCAAATAGAGGATTAAGATTGAAACCTTTCTTCTAATCAGGAGTCCTACCCTAACCCTCACCCCTTCAAATCAGAGGGAAAGTGCTGGCTCCTAGCTTGCGGAAGCATCAAATTAGAAGCTGAGCTTTGCCACATTATTAGCTGCTCTCTATTACTCCGGAGACGGAAATCTGGACTTCAAAAAGAAAAGTCTCTTCATCAAGTGTTTCCTCACTGGAAATAAAATAACTGTACTCTTAACAATGGAAAGATAGGAGGAGAAAAATTTATAAAAAGCCTCATAAATAGCTTTCTGTTAAATTAATAATCAAACTTTGGAGAAGGAACTGAAGTTACATATATTAGTATAATAAATTATTATGAATAGAGGAAAGAGAAAAAGAAGAAAAGTGACACACACTCCCCCCTCAATCTTAACACAGCAGTGACTGAAACAGAGAAGGAACTCAACACTGAAGAATGATGCGGCAGTAATACTGTAAGAGACAAGCACCGAGTACTTGGAGACACCTGCCTGACTCCAATAAAGAATGTGATGAGTGTAGCAGAAAAATAGTACAAGTTGTCACTTATCTGAGCTAGGTGCTACATTTATTTCTTATAACATGATGGACTGCAAGAAAAATAGTACTGTATCCAACTTACCTATAAAGATACTGAAGTACAGAGAAACTGAGTGATGTGATCAAAGACACATTGCTAGCAGACAGCAAATCTGGAATTACTGCAATAATAATAAATGGTAACTAATGTTTATTGTGATGCTTTCACCTTGACACTCTCCCCAAAAGGGTTGGTAGGTCAGGCTGAACACAACGATGAGGGGCCTTTGGGAGGTGCAAGAAAAAGAAAGTAAATAGGATGAATAAACAGAACTAGTGCTCAAGAGTGGTCTGTTTGACAGCTACTGATGAATTTAGATGCTGGCAGTCAGGGTAAGAAACTAGATCAACTAGAGATCTGAATTATAGCCCTTTGAATAACCATAACAAGTTATAAAAAAACTTTGCTTAGTTCATTTGGCTTTTCTATATCAATGATGTAAATGTTTTGGATATTATTGTACTTTAATCTCCTAACTGAGTAAGCCAAAGGACATAGTTCATTTTAAGGCTTAATACCCCTAGCCCTTCCGTTAAGTTCTATAAATTCAGAATGGGCTTTAGGGGATAGAATCATGGGGAAAACAATAACAGACTAACAGAAGTGTTTTGCTTTAGGAGCTCTGTGATTCTAGGTGTGTTGCTTTACTTCTCTAGGCCCCTGAAGACAGGCTTCAGACTAGAACAGGGATTTCTCCACCAAGGATCCATGACAGACTTTAGAAGTGAGACTGTCTTGAAACTGAATGTAAACTTTTGTGTGCAAGTATATTTTCCTGAGAAGAGAATACACAGCTGTTACCATAGTCTCAAATAAGACAAGAAAAAATGAAGAAACACTGGTCTAAAATACTTGATATTCTTTCCAGCTATCTGAGTCTATATAACTTGAGATAGGAATTTTCAATTACAAGTATTTGTTGTATTCCACATCTTTTAACGCAGATAATTTGCACATTATGATTATGATTTCCTACTACTTCATTTTAATCATTCTCTACTGGCTGAAGTCACAACAAATAGGTTTCAGGACACATTACTGAAAAGCCTGAGTCTGAATGGTCTCAATTAAATCAACCATCACATTCACTTAAAAGGATGATTTTTACAGAAAGTCTTAAGTCTGGAACTCTGATTTCCCCAAGGCAAACAGACTGAGTTAATGAGTCTGGCAGGGGAAATTAAAGGAGTCACAAAACTAACTTGGATGTTGTCCAAGTTTCTGAAACAGAAATGCATGGGAGTAAGATTGCATCGAAAATATGGAACATTCTATAGTTACACTGACTGAAATTGAACTACCCACCAGATCACACCTGGTACTAAATTAAGTGGCAACAGATTCTGTTTATTAATTATCTTGGAGAAAACAAACAAAAAAATGTCAACAGTATCGGTGCTTTGATGGCCTTGCAAAAATCTGAAGGCTAGGCAACAACTTAATGCTTCCTTCTGATTAGAAACATTTTGCTGTAGTAGTACATAAATTCTTCTTCTGGGAGTTTATTCAGTAAGAATCCAGTAAACTCCCAATTATGTAAGCAATTCATTTATTAACTTGGCCCAAACCATCACCCTGCTGCCCATCATAAACAAGCAAACTGAATATAACACAGTTGGTAATTACATAAACTCAGTCTTTCAGTCTCGGCAAACTTTCTGTGAGCAGGTATAAACTAGATCTTAACTCTCAGTCAGATTCATAACTAAATTCCTCTTAGTGCCTTAGTCTGGCTCAATCAGAATTAATTTTACTTGTATCCAGGGAGAGCTGCTAAGTATTGTTTTTCCAAAAGGACAGTGATCAACATAGGTTTGTGCCCTCCGACAATGCTCTGATTTACTGAAGATTTTTTTCTTGTATGATTCTTTGACATTTGCCCATCTTTTCATAAAGGATTTACTGTACAGGTCCAGTGGGAGATAAGAGAAGGTATGAGACAGAGTTACAGATGCTGGCTCTCAAGTAAATCTGTGTGGTAGAGGAGGTAAAACGTGAGGCCATACCTATACATATCATACAAAGTTGAATGTGGAGTTGAGGGGACCAATATTTTAAAGAACTAAAAAAGTACCACGACCCCTCATGAATTAGGATGACAGAAATCAGAGAGAGTCTAATGGAGGAGGGAACATTTAAGTTCAGCCTTAACAGAGCATAATGTGGTGATATGATACTGTGTGTAGGCTGCAGAAGATGAGGTGGAGGCTGTGCAGGGCAGAACACTAAGAAAGGCATAGGAGGAGTCGGAAAGGTATGTTCTGTGCAGATGGCTGAGACCTGAGGAACGCTATGGTGGTCTTTAGGCTTACATATTTGGTATCTCCTAATATGTGGCGGGATAACTACAAATTTTGAATAAAATCCCAACATTGGTTCAGTAACAGTTTGTCATAGTCCAAATTAATATGTTATGTTAAACACAACAGAGAGTGGTGATTTAATTTACTGTTATTTACCTGTGTGTTTCCCCAGTGGGTGGTGGGGCAGCAACTGGTAAATACTGTATAGTTATTCCTTTTTAAAAAATTTTTAAGCATTTTATTAACTTTGAAGATGGAGTAAGAAGAGCTACTTTAGAAACTGGAGACATTCAAGCAGTGATCTATTCATAGAGTTTCTACATAGCTCAAGAAGTTTACATCAAATGGAAGAAAAATAAGACCTATCTACCATATACAGAATGATTCAGAAAAATCCATCTCCAGAAAGCAGGTTGAATGGATTCATAGACCTCACTGAATATAAGAGAATCAATGGGAAGCAACGTAAAGCCTTCTGCTGTGGCATAAAGGTAGGAATCAGTCCATGTAGTCTTTTTCCCTCCTGACCTAAATGTTTACCTCCAGTCTGGGTTCAGAGAAAGGTCCTGATCATTTGAACTGGTTGTCAGTCAAGGTCCCCTTCATGTTGGCTTTCTTGGCTCCTGTTCAGCCAGCTCCCGCAACCGCCTGTTGCTCAGGCCTTTGTGTTCTGGCTGTTTTTCAATCACTTTGGCATTCTGTGCACACATGTCAGCAACTTCCCTAGCTTCAATCTCCTGTTCCTATTCCTCTTCAACAACAGAAGACACAGAGACACAGTAGAACTTGCCTATGTCTTTAGTCTATTTGGTCATCATCACCTTCTTAGGAGGCTCTTGTTTCTGACTATACATACTTGTTTTCCCAAAATCCTGGCCAAACTTGACTACTGCTCCATCCAGAATGAAGCTCATAGGAGCATTCTTCAGCTAGGGGTGGCAGAAGAGTGGCAGTCCACACTTTGCACATTTCTTCCTGAACTGTCTTCAGTCCTCCAAAAGATACACTGTGTCCTCATCTTCTGTTACAAAACTTGTGGGCGTGTTTGGCAGCATCAGTCACACAGACCAATCCTGGGCCCTCATGGGTAATTTCTCTGAGAGTCCGGCACCAAGATCATCTGGCCACACAAGTAGTAGCAGATGTCAAGGGGCTTCTCACTGTTATCATATTCTGCCTGGTTGGAGGTGTTGGAGCAGACTACTGATCTAAACACTACTTTATTTAGGCACAGTTCAGTGAAACAGCCCAAAACTCAATGCCAAGAATAACATATAGTTACTTCTATAGGAACACGATACACTTTAAAGGGATAAAAAATAGACAAGACCTTCACAGTCAAATTAGTGCCCATTTATCCTTGATGCATCGACAGTCTCATATAATCACAGAGCAGTCAGAGAACTATAATGAGGTCAAGACTTACTTGCCTTGCATCTTTAAAATGAAAAATAGTCTCAATGTCCTTTAATTCTAATTATATATGTGTATTATAGTGAGAATTAGCAAATGGTTCTGTTCTAGTTCATAATCATAAATACTGGCAAGACTTTCAGCTTTCTCAAGTACTAATTCATTCATCTTCAACGAGGTTATATCCCTATTTTGTAAATATGAAAACACAATAATCTGGCTAATGACTGGACTTAATAGCTGACCAAAAAAAAAAAAAAAAAAAAGGACTAAGCAACTCTTCACTCACTGACAGAATGATCCATATCCATGAAGATGCTACTCTCCAAAATCTACTTTAAGTCAAATTACATCTTATTTTTGCCTAAGAAAACTCTACAACTAGTTAAAATGACCAAATGGAAATACTCAAAATTAATATAATTTATCATATTCTGTGCCCAGAGCAGGGAATGACAAATAAGGATATAGTAATCTAATTATTGAACAAAAAGCATCACTACATTATGTCAAAAAGGATACATGGTGGATTATGATTTCACAAGTCTTAAAGTTTATTTTAAAATGTAAATTATAAAAACATGTAATTTTCCCTACTGTAAGAAATATTGTGAACTCTTTCCCAAACCCCACTCTCATTTTACTATTATGAATTAGAAACAAAAATACCTATAAACTGTAGGAGACAGTCATCCTCAAAAGAATGTTTAGAGATATTTCTTTTCACATACAGAGCTCATTCAAACTTTTAATCAACTTTCCATTTGAGACTGCCCAATACTGATGAAATGTAGGGACTGTTTGTAATGACAAGCATTTTAAAATCCAATTATGGCCTTGCAAGGGCTCTGTCTCACTTCACCATTGTGAATGAATGAGTTTTTTGGGGGATTAAATCTTCCTCATGAGAGCCATCAGCAAAGAAGGAAAAGTTATCACCTACTAATTCATGTTTTCTCCCTAGGAGACAACTGAGAAATCTAGAATTAATTTTCGTGCTGGGGAGGAGCATTTTTTGCCTAATTTATGCGGGAAGGATATAGAGGCAGGCATTCTATCAAATGCTTGGCCAGATTCCCTTTTAAGCCTCAAGGGAAAGAATCTTGGACAGGTCTATCAACTTGGCTCCCAGACAGAAAGGCACACAGCTGTAAAGGGATAACTGACCTTGTTTTTCATTGCTCAGTTGCCTGGAAAACGTCTGTTTCGGTGCCCATTTCATAAGAGAAGGCACCTAGAGCGTTATCATTGAACCTAAAGTGGTTAACATATATAAACTGTTTCGTAGACAATTCATCAAAAAGGCCACACTTCCTCTGAACTGTGAGGCTGTAACTACTGCTAGTACTATTGTACCACTACTACAAAAATATAGCACCAAAACTCTTCTAAAATTATTTTTCATACCTCATTAAAAATAGTCACAGTATAGTAGATCCCCTCACGTCATCATGTTTGAGAGGCAACCTGGTAGGAAGAATTCTGGACTAGGAGACAAAAGACTTGAGTTCTGATTCCTTGCATATTCACTGCACAAGCCTTGATCAAGTCAAGGCTCCAAATTTCATGTCTACAAAACAGATAAATCCTGTTTTACATACTTCACAGGGCTTTTATGAGTTTCGAGCTACGTAAAAGGTCTTTGAAAATTATAGACAGCCTTGCAAACAGAATACTGGCCTTTCATTCTCTGTATATAATCTAATCATATAAACATTAAAAGAAACATTACTGCTTTCTAGTAGTCCCTCATTCATGCAAGCAAGGAACAGAATTCAAAATACATGACATATATTTTTGACTGTATGTGTATATATCAACTCTAAAAGGACATAAAATATTTATTTTCACTATATGCCCTTTTGCATTTTTGAATGAAATTTGCGATTTTGAATGAATTTTGTACCACATGCAAAAAGAAAAAAGAAAAATCAAAGATAATGTTTAAAACATAAACATAGACAACTTTAAAAATATTTGGGACACATCTTCATGGGGCACCAAAGGAGTTTAATGATGTACTCTTTCCAGTCCATATTTTCCCCTTTTTTTCTCTTCCACTGTCTATTTCAAATCAGGCAGTTGTGGGGAGGAAAAATGGGATACCTACATCCTCTGGGACATGGCAGGAGGAAATCTGGCCCTCTTAAGAGCTCTACATTGGTATTTCTACTCTAAGAAAAGCAAATTAATAATTTTATGTTCCAGTTTTCCCAATGTGATCAACTTTTAAAATGAGATGGGAGTGGGATTTCTAAAATGAGATGTAAAAACAAAATTCTCTGAAGAGGATTATATGAATCAGGAACAGAATGTCACCCCTGTACACTGTTGGTAAAATTGTAAATTAGTGCAATCACTATTGAAAATAGTATGGAGATTCTTCAAAAAATTTAAAATAATCTACAATGTGATTCAGCAATTCCACTTCTGGGTATTTACCCAAAGAAGAAAAAAACACTAATTTGAAAAGATATATACACTCCTATGTTCACTGCAGCATTACTTACAATAGCCAAGATATGGAAGCAACCTAAGTGCCCATCAATAGATGAATGGATAAAGAAGATGTGGCATGCATATATAGGTATATACACACATATGCACACACAATGGAATATTACTCAGCCATAAAAAAGAATGAAATTTTGTCATTTACAACAACATGGATAGACCTACAGGGTATTATGCTAAGTAAAATAAGTCAGACAGAGAAAGATTAACACTATACATCACTTACTTATATGTGGACTCTAAAGACAAAACAAAACAAAACAGAGTTACAGATACAGAGAAAAACAGATGCTTGCCAGAGGAAAGGAGAGTAGGGGGAAGTAAGAAATAAGTGAGGGAGATTAAGAGGTACAAACTTCCAGTTGCAAAATAAATGAGTCATGGGTATGAAATATGCAGTGTGAGGGATATAGTCAGTAACTATGTAGTATCTTTGTATGGTAACTTATGGTGATCATTTGGAATGTGGAGAAACACTGAGTCACCATTATACAGTGTAACAGGAACTAACAGTGTTGTAGGTCAATTATATTTCAAGACCAAATAAACAAACTCATAGAAAAAGAGATGAGATTTGTGGTTACCAGAGAAGGAGTGTGGGGAGAGGAGGAGGGTAGGAGGAACTGGATGAAAGTAGCCAAAAGGTACAAACTTCCAGTTATAAGAAAAATAAGTACTAGGGATGTAAATGTACAACATGAGAAATCTAATTTATAATGATGTGTGTTATATATGAAAGTTATTAAGAGAATATATCCTAAGAGTTTTCATCACAATAAAAATTTGTTTTCCTATCTGTTTGTACCTATATGAGATGATGGATATTCACTAAACTTCTGTGATAATCACTTCATGATGTATGTAAATCAAATTATTATGCTGTATACCTTAAACTTTTTCAGTGCTGTATGCCAATTATATTGCAATAAAACTGAAAGAAAAAAAGGAACAGAATGTCAATTTTAATATGGACCCTTTATTTGCCATCTCAGATGATTTGTAACAGCTGAATATAGGTACAAATCTGTCAAAACAGTGGCTACAAAAGCCAAATGAGAAGTGGGAAATGAGACTAAAATAGAAAATTTCCAGACATCTGACAATACTATTAATGTTCATACCTAGTAAATCTGGAATGATTATGTCAGTGTAGCTCATTACCTCCAATCTAAGAATGTAACATTACTTCTATAATTTTGAAAAAATAAAACAAACAAAAAAATGGATATAAGATTACAGGATACAAAAAAGGTCCTGAAACTAAATGAAGAGAAGTTTTCTTTTTAAACTCCAACTTCAGGAGTAAGTTTGTAGATAAACAGATTCTTAGCCACAGGAAGACAACATCAGTTTAAGTAGTTCAATTACATGAGGATAAACTAGAGTAAAGGAATAAATTAATTTAGGCCACTATGGTAGAAAAATCTTATGCTAATGGAAAGAACAATTCACCAAGTTTGGTGGCAAAAATAACTGAGTGTGGAATTTATCCACCCCTCATCCTAATCTCTCAATCTAATATCCAGATACAAATCCAGATTAGATATAGATTTTGAACTTCATTCAGGTTTTTTGTTTCTAAGTAAACATCAGACATTAAATAGTTTTGATTTTGTTCACTCAAATGTTTAAAGGCTCCAAACAACTTTTGTGTTTAAGTCCAATTGTTCAGATGCAGATATCTTTAAATATGCAAACATACAAGGATATCAGTCATCTAAAATCACTTTTCTTGGGGCGGGAAGGGATAAACTGGGAGTTTGAGATTTGCAGATACTGACTGGTATATACAAAACAGATAAACAAGTTTATATTGTATAGCACAGGGAAATATATTCAGTATCTTGTAGTAGCTCACAGTGAAAAAGAATACGAAAATGAAAATATGTATATTCATATATGACTGAACAACTGTGCTGTACACCAGAAATTGACACAATATTGTAAACTGACTACACCTCAATAAAAAAAAATTAAAAATAAAATAAAATAAAAATCACTTTTCTAAATTTTACTTGGGAAATGTTTCTAGCCCACTGCTGGCAGTCAATGTACTTCTCTCATCACATGAAACTCAGATTGATTCATTTTGTGAAAGTGTTGCTTGTCACCAACTGGTCAACTTTAATAAGCAAGATCAATGATTTTGATACTTCAGTTTAAGTGTCGAGCATCTGCCTGGGTTTGTTACTTTTAATCACTTAACAGCTACCTCTGAACAAGGACTACGAAGCAGTACAAAAGTGGTTCAGGGTTATATCACAGTAATTCTTTCAAATATACACTCAGACCTTACAAGAGTGCCTTTAAAATTCTGATCATCACAATTATTATTCTTCATCAGAGTACTGGAAAATCGAATGTCTAAAATACAAGGCTGTGATTTAGGGTCTCTGAATCTTTATTCTACACCAGAAATACAGAAGATAAGGATCTAAGACTGCAAAAAAGCTCACTATTTCAAAGATAACACTTTAAATTCTGACATGTGACACAAATGAAATGTCTTTTGGACCAAAGAAAGAGGAAAGACCAAGTAACATAAGTGAGCCACAGAAACCATGCAAACATTTTTGCAATTGAAATCTTACTAAATAATCCACATCACAGAACGTGACTGGGGGAAAGGCTCTCTGCATTAAGTAGAGCTTAACCATATTTATTCAGAAGTAAGAGTTGATACCTAATAACCCACAACTCTTTTTTTCTTTTGAAACTGAAACAAAAATTTAAGACTCGGGGGTGGGGTGGGGAGAATAGTAAGAAAGTCAATTTTGGATTGCTCTCTAAAAATCTTGCTTTTGGTGCCAAGGAATTTTTTTAACCTACCTAGACTCTATGATCCTTATTTTCACCTCAGTATGCAAAAAGAAAAGCTTCAAGCATTTCCATGAGACTTCTCTCTGTGATACGTACTAAATGAAATCCACAAAATGCAACATTCTGACTTATTTAAAATAAATACTTCAGTTGTAAGCACTACACACGTTTATGTCCACTCTGAGTCATTTATCTGGTTAAGAATCTTACAACATTATGAATGGTGGTGGCTAGTTAGGCAATTAACATAAAAAATTCAGAAGCATATACATAAGCCAATATATGTAATTCATGACAGCTTTTAAAATAAAAGTTTAAGATACAGTGCACACTAAGAGAGCTTAGAATATTTCATATAATTAAGTAACTTACCTAAAACCTTTGGTCAGAATTTTAATTTTTAAACTTTATCTCAAAATTACCAAATACACATTTTAAAACATAAAATAACATGGGATAGTTTTGGCCTAACAGCAAGTTAATGAAGTTTGAAAAGAGAGATTAGCAAATGCATTAATACTTCCTTTCCCAAACAATGATCTGAACAAATGATCTCAATATTCATGACTTATCAAGTAATTTATTAGACTGGTTACTAAGTTGCCCCTGCTTCCAGAACAAAGATACAGTGCATAAGAATAGGAAATTCATTTCCCTGGTTTAAAACAGTCTTTTATAAGTTCATTTTGGGGCTACTAAAAATTCCTAGGTTTTTCTGGTTTTATTTTATTCCCTTACCCTCTTGGAGGTGGTAGTATCTCAATTAAAAACAAAACAATTCCTAAAAATTTAAGTTACTTCCTCCACCTCTTCCCTGCTTTACCAAAGGCTTATTTAATGTAATTATACATCCTCTCTATAAATCTCAGGGGGAAAAAAACCCAGAAAAAATGAATAGCAGATTCTTACTCCAAAGATGACTAATCACCTTCGCCTTAGAATTTAAGATTAAAGAGATCTAGCTTACATAATTAATTACAACCAAAATAGATGAGACACAACAAATGTGTCTTATATCTGTGTATTGGCTTAAGGCTACAGTTTCCATTTATGACAAAATTAAAAAAATTTTTTTTTCATATTTAGCTTTCTTTCTGTATGATAAGGAAAGTAACTGACTGGGTAAGACTATGAAATTGTTCATTCCTATTCCTATTCTACCAGTTAACTTCTGCTATGATTTGGGAGAAGCCAATCATAATCCCACCCTCCACAATTAGAAAGCTTTACATTTTAACTATGGTGAAAAGAGAAAAACACATTTTTTCAAATCTTTCTCCCATAAAAATTAGAGCCATACCTATCTAAAGCCCTCTGACAAGTCTGACAGTATAATCACCAAGTCACAACAGTTTACATCTGTGAAAAATATCCATTTCCTACTAATTAGAGGGATTATCTAAATTGTCTCTGATACCAAAAGTTATATTCTTATGAAATATATAAAACACTGATTTAACCCACTATTGACAGCTTAAACTTGCATTTCAGAACAGAAAAATAATTTAGAATGAAAATTTCCAAGTTTTAAAGTCAATATTCAGTATCAGTTTCTGAATGAGAACCTGAGCCTTTCAGCAGCTCCTCCATTCTAAAAATATCTGTCGCAGGGTATCTTTATTCAATCTGAAACTGAATAAGAATTTCAAATCTATATTCTAACTCTTACTTGATGCAACTATGATGTCAGACAGCAGGCAATGAAACATAATTTTGCTGGCATAAATTTGGCTCCAAGTTATATATGTCTTGAAATTCTTCCTAAAAACACTAGAATACTAATAAATTAATTCTTGGTTGATCACAAATCCCCACAAGTCTCTGGCAGAATTTTTCTTCTTAAGATAATTTACATTTGAGGAAGTTCTTGAAAGGCAGTAATTACATCCTGGGCTATCACAATACTAGAAACACATTAGCATTCTATACACATTTGTTATTTGGTTGACAGAAATTCTATTTGACCTCTAGGCTTCCAAAGGGGAGTCTATCTGTCACTGGGATCACAATGAAATAAATATCTTCTCACAAACTTTTTCCTCTTCGGTCTATTTTTTAGGACTTTCATTTTAACAATAATTCTCTAACGCAGCCCCCAGTTAAGACCAAAACTATGCAATGACTTCAAGCTGGACAGGACAAGAAATTATTCAATAAAGATGCCAGAAAATTACATTCACTATTTTGGTTTCTTGATAGAACAGCACTAGGATGGGTAAGAAAAGGGTTATCAAGAATTATATTTCTGGAGTTCCTCTACACACCTCTAAAGGAATTCATCGCTATTATTTATTTAAATCCAATTCTCTTGGGAGAAGCTGCTTATCCTTCACATGAAGCTTTTAGAAATGACTAGGAAAAAAATTCCATACAAATAAACATCAACGGATTAGATCTGGGGAGGGAGTGAGAAAAGGAGGGGAGGGGGAGAGAGAGAGAGAAGACAACTTCTGAATAAAGTTACAAGCCTAGTTACCACATGAGGGCAACTTCACCTCTTTAAAATTTCCCACTAAATGCATCCTTTAAAGAATTTCTAAAAATTAAGCTGACATAAACTGGTTAGAACTTATGTATAAGGCCACTTTCTCCTTCAAAAATCAACCAATTTCATGTGCAATATTGGTAAACACTGCTTCTTTTCTTTCTGAGAAGCACCTACTTAGGAAAGTTAGAAGACTGAAGTATCCTGGGTGGTGGGGGTGAAGTGTATGGCAATGACCATGGATGAGCATCAGTCAACCTCATATAAGGGGCAGGAAGAATCTACATTTTCTTAGGCCTGTTGGGAGGGAAGAAATGTTAAGAAAGGACCTCAGCAGTTAGAAAAAACAAAACAGAACCAAACAGCAAAAAAATGATTATGTTCCTAAGACAACAAATAGAAAAATAATTCAAAAAGGAAATAATGAGAAAGCCATCTCCTAGATGAAAAGAAAAACACCTATCCTTAGTCTACCAGTTGCTTAGAAGACATTCTTGCTGGCTTCTACGGAAGTCTAACAATTCATTTCTAATTCTGTTCCCTGTTCCACTCTGTTCCTCACGATCTGAATACTCTGAAATTCTAATTCAACAGAGATTCTGCAAAAACTTAAAATGCTCTTTATCCAACTAAAACTTGATGCTAAATAAAAGAATAAAAAGGAACTTTACTCTTTTGTAAAGTTGTAAAACTTTATTCTTTTGTTTACTTACTAAATAGGAAATTGCCTCTACCTAATTGTGTCAAACCACCATAAACAGATATTCAATTTGTTATGTGAGCAGCAATTTTGTTTTGTGAGAAATGAAATTAAATTATTCTCCTGTTCAATACAAAATAAAAATCTTTACTTAAAACAGTATATGGGAGAGGAAAGATAAAAGCCAAAAGAATCTATGGTTTAGTCCTTATTTTAAAAAATTTCTAAGGGGAAATTCGAATTGCTACATCTGTTAAAAACTTTGTAGAATCCATTGATTCTTTAAATTATGCATAACTTTTGTTAAAAAAAAACTTTTAAAAAAGCAGAAAACTAAAATAAAATTATAATAAAATTAAAGCTGATAAAAATAATTCTGAAACTTGTCAAAGATATCTTGTTACTAAAAATTGCTAAAACTGTGCTGTTTATTTTTGTGAATCTCAAACCTTAAAACTACTGGTAGGATGAGAATTTACAGTATTTCCTATTAAGAGCTGATCTTGCTTAGAATCTCTACAGATTCTTGACTTAAACTGCAAGGCATATTTATACCACCTAAATTCAGGCTGACTACATTCAGTGTTTGTGGTATTTAGAAAGTGATTTCAAAGTTGGTAACTTACTGGATATGATACTGAGGGAAAGAAAAATGAAGGATGATGGCTGCCCTACGTTACAGGCTGAGGGACAAAGTGGATGGTGGCACCTTCACTGAGAAGTAAAACCCAAGCTCAGCGGGCTTATAGTAGCAGGTACTGAGATCAGTGCTAGAGCTGTTGGACTGAGGTGTCCGTGGACATTCCCTGCAGGTATGGTTGGCAGTGTGTCTGGAGCTCTGGAAAGAGGTTTAAGGCTGGTGATAGAGATAGGGAAATCTTCACATTTAGGTGGAAATGAAATTACCTAGGCTGACTGAGAACAGAACCAGGACATTCAAGCCCATAACAAAAGAGGTGACTGAACAACAGTCAGACAGGGAAGCCACGGAGAAATCTTTTAAGGACATTTATATAAAATGTCCCAAACTGCAAATTTAAAGACATAAAGTAGATTTTTTTCCTTTTTATTCATATTATTTTTATTTTTTACTTTTTTATTGAGTAATAGTTATTTTACAATGTTGTGTCAAATTCTAGTGTAGAGCACAATTTTTCAGTCTTACATGAACATATATATATATTCATTGTCACATTTTTTTCGCTATGAGCTACCACAAGATCTTGTATATATTGCCCTGTGCTATACAGTATAATCTTGTTTATCTATTCTGCATTTTAAAATCCCAGACTGTCCCTTCCCACCCTCCACCCTCTTGGTAACCACAAGTTTCTATTCTATGTCTATGAGTCTGTTTCTGTTTTGTATTTATGTTTTGTTTTGTTTTGTTTAGATTCCTCATATAAGCGATCTCATATGGTATTTTTCTTTCTCTTTCTGGCTTACTTCACTTTGAATGACATTCTCCAGGAACATCCATGTTGCTGCAAATGGCATTATGTTGTTGATTTTTATGACTGAATTGTATTCCATTATATAAATATACCACATCTTCTGTCTTCAGTCATCTATTGATGGACATTTAGGCTGCTTCCATGTTTTGGCTATTGTAAATAGTGCTGCTATGAACATTGGGGTGCAGGTATCATTTTGAAGTTGGGTTCCTTCTGGATATATACCCAGGAGAAGGATTCTTGGGTCATATGGTAAGACTATTCCTAGTCTTTAGATGAGTCTCCATACTGTTTTCCACAGTGGTTTTCCTTGCTTTCTTCTCCCACTCTTAATGAGTTAGATGTCTTCTTTTACAATTTCGTGTTTATTCTTTTTGTAATTCATGGTAGTTATCTCCTTTCAAATTATGAATTTCTCATTTTTGTAGCATCCTGCTTCTTTCTTATTTAGAGTAGACCTGTCAAAATTTCTTTTAGCATGGGTTTAGTGTTGCTAAACTCTTCTAGTTTTCACTTGTCTGTGAAGCTCTTTCTCTCTCCTTCTATTCTAAAGGATAGCCTTGCTGGATAGAGTACCCTAGGCTGCATCCTTTTTTCATTCAGGACTTTGAATATATCTTGCCACTCCCTTCTGGCTGAAGTGTTTGTGAGAGCCTTATGAGGGCCAGCTTGTAACTCACTCTTTGTTTTTCTCTTGCTGCGTTTAGGATCATTTCTTTATCCTTGACTCTGGCCATCTTGATTATATATCTTGGTGTGGGTCTGTTTGGGTTCTTCCTGTTTGGGATCCTCTGAGCCGCCTGTACTTGGATATCTGATTCCTTCTTTAGGTTTGGGAAGTTTTCAGTCATGATTTCTGCAAATACCTTTTCAATCCCCTTTGTTCTTTCTTCCCCTTCTGGAACCCCTATTATGCGTAGATTAGCATGCTTTATATTATCCCATAGGTCCCTTATATTGTTTCCATTGTTTTTTATTTATTTTTCTCTCAGCTTTGTGTTGTCCTGTCTTCTAAGTCACTTATTTGTTCCTCTGCATTATTTAGCCTGCTTTGTACAGCCTTTAGATCAGCTCTCATCTCAGCAAATGAGTTTACTAATTCTACTTGGTTCTTCTTTATTAGCTTCTATTTCATTTTTGACATGTTTTATATCTCTAAACACTATTTCTTTTAGTTCCTTCAGTACTTTGATCACTCCTTTTTTGAAATCTTGATCTAGTAGGCCACCGATGTCTATTTCCTTGATCATGCTTTCAAGGGATTTCTCTTGCTCTTTTAATTGGGAGTGGTTCCTCTGCTTCTTCATATTGCTTATATCTCTCTGGCTCTGTGGCTTAAGGAGCATCAGTTATCTAGTTATCCTGGAGACGGTGTGCTCTTAATGATCTTATCGAGAGGTCTTTGTGTCTTCGCCCTGTTTTGCAAACTCAGCTTGCTGTTTCCAGAGGCCTTCTGTTGGCACCCTTGTCTGTGCTGCTCCCAGTGGCTGTCGGCTAGCAGATCGCGCCCCCTCCCAACACTGGGTCAGGAGCTGAGCTCTCACCAGGTAGGTGAGGGGGTCACTCCCCCTCCCAATGCCGCAATCAGATGCTGCGCTCAGGCGAGGCAGGTGGGAGGATCACGCCCCGTCCCAGCACTGTGGTCAGGTGCTGCGTTCCTGCCAGGACGGTGGGTGGCTGCCCACCCTCTCCCGAGCCAGTCGCCCTGCTTGCTCTGTGCAGCTGCCCGCTCCACCTCAGGTCAGCGCTCCGAAGGCGGGCTCAGAAGACTGCGGAATGGCCCCGCCCCTGCTCCCTGCCAAATCTCAGCTCCCTGTTTGTCTTGGCGGCACAAGTTCTCTGAGGTGGAAAGATCCTATCTGCCTCCGGCTATAAACAAGTCTCAGTGCTGCCTAGGAGGTTGCATAGGGAGCCACCGGGTGCGGATTCAGGGCTCGGCCCCGCCCCCGCCCAGGCACTGCACGCAGGAGATGGCGGCTGTGGCTGCGCCCTACCTCTCTTCTCTCGAGAAGCACCAGTAATGGCAGCACAGGTCTGAGGAGACAAAGGCTATGGCGTCCCTCCCCCCAGGGCACACCAGGAATGTTGCCTTGCTTTTTTCACAATTTAACATAAAGTAGATTAGTGCAGTCTAGGTATGGGAACAAATGGGCATTAACTATAAATGGGCATGAGACAGCTTTCTGGAGTAATAAAAATGTTCTAAAACTGACTTATGGTGATGATCACACTATTTGGTAAAGTTACTAAAAATCACTATAAATTTGAAATGAGTGGATTCTACGAAATGTAAAATCATACTTCAATAAAATTGCAAAAAAAAAAGATCAGATTGAGTACTGCATCTTCCACATTGTGATATGGATACTATCTCTGGTGTAAGAAAATGTTTGGTGAGCTTCATAGTAAACAAAATTACTGGTTCCTGCACCAAGCAAGCTCAAAACTCCTCCCATAGATAACTAAGCATGTATTCTAATTTTTTAAAAAAGGGAAAGATGTTTTATTTATTAAAGTTCAGGGCAACCCTCAAAGTTCAGAAAGTATAATTTACTACACATGTACAGAGAGCAAAAGTATTCTTTAGTAAGTATTCTGTAGTAAGAAGATGGTCAATTTCCAACCAGGTACATTTGGAAATGTAAAGGGATATTTTTCTTTATCACATCGACTTGGGAGTGGCGGGCAATACTGGCATTTAGTGGGCAATGTCTGAACTACAATTTACTGCTTTTAAAAATAGTATATCAGAAATACATACTGGTCTTCCCTTATACTTAATAAAAAGCTGCCTCAATGTTATTCAAACAGTTGTCAAACAAGTTGCAAGCAAGCATTCAACTTTTTATATGATACAGAAAATATAAAAAGAGGTTGAGTGTGCTAACTGTTCTTCAATGCAAAGGAGAGCACTGCACAAAGAGGAATGGTCCTTCCAAATGCCAAAAGCATTCCTCCTGAAAACACTGATATAAACCATGTTCCTATCTATTAGCACCTCAAAAGGTAAAGTACCTGTAGATTTTTATTCTAGAATGTTTATTATAAGGCATCTTCATTATTAACAAAATATTTCACCATATTCAAATTAAAAATATAATTTCCAAAATTTTAACTTTGTTTGACAAATCATACATGACCATTAGATATTCAAATTTTAGAAATATAACATAAAGAGATATTCAATTTTTCAGTTGTCACTTACCTTGAACCAGCTTTATAAATGTCTCTCTGAGCTTTAAGTATTTTTTTCCACAGACCAGGCAATAACACTTATAAGCACTTCTTTGTAATGCCAAAGTTTAATATTTTCCTTTGAGTCTTTAGAAATTGTAATTTCAGGAGCTGCCTCAAGATACAACCATAGTATATAGTACATCTTTCTAGTAAAGCATTATACAAGGATTATAACCTGCTTATATGTTCTTGGAGGGTGAAATTTTGTCTAGTCCATCCTTTTATACACAGTACCTAAATCAATTAGCATAGTAAATGCTCAATATTTGTTTCAAGAATAAATAAGGTTATTGAAAACTACAAACATAATCTAGGTGAGGAATGAAACTTAGCTGTGTGCCTTTATTTTCAGAAGAATTAGCTAATTTTATACTGGAAAGCCTTAACGGTAAATTTATAAGGTTGAGAAATGTTTGGATGAAGGTTATAGTGAACTAAGTGGCTGCTATAGCATAAAACAGACAAAGGGCAGAGGGTAGTTCTTTGGAAAACACAATACACCTATTCATCAAAGGACAAAATATACAGAAGTGTGTGTAACAGTAATTATTTCCTTCTTTTTGTCATATTCTAAACTCTTTCCATCACAAAGAATTTCAGCCCATCTTCCGACACTTATACCAACACCTAAGATCAATATTTGCAAACTCTTTTCCTTCTGAATATTTGGTCAGGGGAGGGGAGAGAGTAAGAGAAGAAGAAATTATCAGAGAGGAGACAGTTGTGGAGGGGAACTAGAACTCAAAGGGACACCTTTGATGATTTTTTTTTTTACTGAAGTACAGTTGATTTACAGTGTTGTGTTAGTTTCTAGTATACAGCATAGTGATTCAGTTATACATTTATGTATATTTTCTTTCATGCATTTCATTATAGGTTATTACAAGATATTGAATGTAGTTCCCTGTGCTATACATTAGGGACCTTGTTGTTTATTTTATATATAGTAATTTGTATTTGCTAATCCCATAGTCCTAATTTATTTCTTCCCTCTCCCTTTCCCTTCTGGTAAGTTTGTTTTCTATGTCTGTGAGTCTCTTCCTATTTTGTAAATAAGTTCATTTGTACCAGTTTTTAAAGATTCCACATATAGCTGATGTCATATGATATTTGTCTTTCTCTGTCTGACTTCACTTAGTATGATAATCTCTAGGTCCATCCATGTCACCATAAAAGGCATTATTTCATTCTTTTTATTGGCTGAGTAGTACCTTGATTGTAATTTAGTCACCTTTCTTCCAATAATCATTCAAAAGCTTCTTTCTGAGATTCAGTAGAGATTCCATAAAGTTTTGAGTATGTGTCTTCATAAGGTAGCCGAATGTTAAAGCCAAATGTTAAAGGAAAAAGTTCCGTAAGACTGATAGGATGTCCTGGAATCTTAATATATCTTGGTCAATACTTTGGCTTAAAAAGATAAGCATATGGGGAGCCCTGCTTCATGCCAGGCAATGTCTCCACAGGGTGTGGGTTTCCTAGTGTAACAGCAGTCATACCATATGGTGCTGCTTTTATTGGCCTGGGCAGGACAGAAGCTGCCAAAAACTGAATGTGCTATTTTGGATCACGAAATGTGATAAATCCCAAATTTAAAACATAAGAATTTTTTTTAAATTAAAAAAAGATCTTTAATTTTAAGATTTCAAAAATATTGGACTTTTATAATTCAAGACTCAAGTGGGTAACAGCTCTCAGTCTTTGAAATAAGACAAAGACTCAAACAAAAGACAAGAGATGGGGAATAAGTTTGGCAGTGATTCTTTGAAAAAAAATTTTTAAAGATTTAAACAAAACCTCTCTATAGTTATACTATTAACATAAAGACACAATGTATAGAAACAGCTTTTGGAATACTATGTCTTGACAGCATCAAACAAGGGCAGTAGATGTGAGAAGTTGAAAGATGGTTCATCCACGGGATGGAGTCTATATTTCTCTCTAGTCACTTCTCCAAGTTTTTGCACAGTAACACTCTTCCAAGTGCTCAAATAAGCTGATCTAATGTTTGAAGTTAGAGTAAGCTTGGTAATATTCATGCTGAATCCAACAGACAAACTATTTAACCCTTACAAATTCAGTCCTAGATCTTAGTAACTAGGTCCAAGATTCTAAAAACAATTTTTTTTCTTTTTTTTCCTTTTTCAGTTTTATTAGGTAGAATTACTGCAGTTTGACTGCACATATAAAAACAATTTCAAATGCTATATTGAGGCTAGTAACATTAATTTCAGAAAAGCAATTTTTGAGCTCCCATACTTGTTTCTATGCTAGTCATTCTCCCAAGCCTGCTCTTTTTCCTGAATTAGGTTAATTATAGGTAATAAAAATAGCTTTCAGTTTGCCCTAAGCTGACAAAATGGGTTTTATGAACTGCTTTATATAAGGCAAGGAAATTTTCAGGTAAGGACTAGGTTGAATCTAGAATTACAAGCAAGAATTCCACTTTCCTGCCCACCCAATTCCTTGAACAATAAATACAAATTATCTAGATTAAGGTGCTCTGTAAACTCAAATAATATTCACCTAAAGAGGGCTTGGTCTGGGCAACCCAAATATGTAGAAACATTCCTGCAGACTACTATAGTTCTCAAAGTGCATCAATACCAGTATCTGCAAACTCCTAGACCTACTGGATCTGTGCTCCTACCAGGTTTCCACGTGATCTGATGCATGCTCAAGTTTAAGAACCACTGAAGTGGCATTACTTGGGCTTTTGATATAAGAAAGACAAAATATTCCAAATATAGGTCACTATTGCTGAAAAACAATTTAGCAATTTTGGTTTGTGCTGTCATACCTGCTGTTGTAATTTCTTGAGAATACTAATGCCTAGGAGTCATAATTAATTAGAGGACTGTGACAGGAGGAACTAAAAAAATGTTTTGGAGATTTTTATGGAATTGTATCTTCTCATCCCTTCAAATTCTATATAGATAGATATTTAATAACAAAAAACACACCTTTAAAGTGCCAGCTGATTGATTTGTGTGTGTGTGTGTGTGTGTGTGTGTGTTGGGGGTGTGTAGGAGGCTTGCCTTTAGGTGTAATGCCATTGGTTATAATGTTATATAGCTAATTTCAAATGTATGAAGTAAATTATATACCAGGAGAATTACTGGGGAGGGAAAGGAGAAGGAAGAAGGGGAAGGAATCTTTTTTGAAATATTTTATTCACCTGCAGGTTCCTAAAAATCTCACCTAGTGGTCCAAGCAGACACAACAGAAGCTAGTCCAGAACAGGATGTTAATTGCAACTAAAAGAAAATGGCAAATATCTTCCCAGTTTTTCTTTTCTTACTAGTCCTATAGCTATCCTTCTGAAGAGTTAAGTTCTGAAGTGCATATAGTTTAAGCCACTGCTATAAACTAGTTTGGGGGAGTGGAAAATAGGCTATATAAAACATTTCCTGAGCAATCAAAAGCATATCCAACATTTACTAGAGCCTCAATATTGTCTTTTATGGGATAGATTACTATTTTCTTTCAAGTGTCTTGACTTGGAAGATATGAATTCTGTTAAGTTATAGGTCCTTTTGCTTAAGCTAGTGTTCAACCTATGCTTTGGTTCAAAGTCTTTCAAAAAGCCCAGGTTACTCTGGGGTAGGTGCTAGAGACAGAGAACTGAATGAGACAGGCAAGGGCACTTTCTTATGGAGCTTATATTTGAGAGTGAGAGATAAACACTGAACAAATAGGCAGACAACTAAAATAATGGCAAATTAGGGAATAAAAAGTAACAGTGGAAAATTGCCCTTGAACATGTCTGAGTAACCAATGATTTTATGGGAACAAAGGAATGCAGGAACAGAGGAAAAGCAGTCAAGAAACAACAGTTCAGCAATAAAAGAGTCCTAGTTCTTCCTCAAGGGATATAAATAAAAATCTGATACTATCTTTGAGATGTTCCACAAGAAGTAAGGCTCCACCCAGGTGGAGAATGGTACCTACATGCTAAGAACCCCAGACTGGTCAGAACCTAAGGAATGATGATACTGACCTTTTATAACACTCCTGATTTCAATCAACTAAAGTTTAGACTCTGTCAACCTCTGCCTCAATTCTATGCTGAGTTCTCCTCTATTCAAGCCCCTTCACGAATGTACCCTTAGCTTAAAACTTCCCCAATTTTGCTGTTCAGCGAGACAATGCTTTGGGAAAGATTCCCACTGTTCTCCTTACCTGCTGCAAGTAATAAATCTTTCCTTCTCCCAGTCTTTAGCTTAGTTGTGTCTTTTGGCTCAACGTCCACCAAGAGGTGAATCCAGTTTTCAGGTAACAATCAGACAGATGTATACACGGACCTATTTATCAACTTTCTATTCTGAACCAATGATCTTAGATGGATAAGACAGTATTTTAGGTTTGGGGGTCGTAAATAGTCTCTGTTATACTCAGTTTGCTAATGGTAGATCAAAAGCAGCATTAGGGAATACTTAAACCAATAGGTTTAGCCTTGTTCCAATCAACTTTACTTACAAAACACATAGCCACTGTGTGGATCCCAGATTTATAAGTTTATCTTTCTGACAATATCATACTGTCTTGATTACTTCATAGCAAGTCTTTATAAGTGCTGAAATACAAGTAATGCAAATCATCTAGCTTTATTTTTCTTTTTCAGCTGTTTTAGCTATTCTAATTCACCTGCATTTCCATATAAATTTAAGGCTTAGCTTGTCAGTTTCTATCCCCAACCTCCCAATAAAAGCTTGCTGGGATCTTGATTGGGACTGCACTGAATTGATCTGGAGGTCTTCCAAATCCAGGAATAATATTACTTCTTTCTGCTTAGTTAGATCTTTACTTTTATGGATAAATAATGTCACCTGCCATTCCAGTAAACAAAGAATGCTGCCTAACATTCTAGTAAACAACAAATGTGGCCACCACCAAGCCATCATCCACTACAGCCCCCTTCCCCAGCAGTGTGCCTTAAGAGGAATTCAGGATGGAGAAAGAATAGGGTACCAGCCCTAGATAGTTAAGATGCATATCTAAGGAATAATTTCAGTGAACCCAGACTTTTGCATCTTCCTATACACAGAAAAGCACTAAAATCATTAACTTGAAATGTCTGTTTTTTGTGATTAGACTTTTGATGTTCAACTACATATTTCTTTTTCAGCAAAAACTCATATATATCCTGGTTCCTCCCTTGCCTCTTTGGAGCAGATCCTCAGAGCTATCTGAGAGGCTGTCTCCTGGACTATAGTTCTCAGCAAGGTCCTTGAATAAAACAATTGCAATTTTTAAGTGTGCATTTTTCTTCAGTAGACACTTTGAGCAAATTTATTCTTATGTATTGTTTTTTAATGCAAATTTTAATATCTACTCAATACATAGAAACAAAACTTACTATTTGTGACATCAACTCTCAGATTCACCTACACTAACTGCGTGTCAGTCAATTTAGCTCTGACACTGTGAAATAAAATTCATATTTTATGGCAAGACAAGAAAAATTTAAACATAAAAAATTTTCTCTGCCTTTTGGCCTCCTCTCTTCCCCTACTGTGCATTGTGAACCTGCATTCTGCACCAACCAAACTTCCCTCATCAGCAGAAATACTTGCTTAACCATACAGAGCAACATTCCCCTAGCATCAGTAAGACAACTCCTTAAAAGACAGCATTCCTTCTTGATCTTGTAAGGGGCCACACTTAGATCTGAATTGTGTAAACTGTCAATAATACGTCATTTAATGTACAGCCCTCTGTCTAAAAAACTTATATATAACTGTGTTTGACTTCTAATGGGTATAACAGTTACTGGAGCTTTCTGAGATGCTCTTGCCAGGTTATGATCCTCAAGTTTGGCTTGAATAAAATATTCCATGTCTTTCATAGACTGACTACTAATTAATTTTAGTCGACACACTACCTGAAATTAGCACAGACCCACAAGTTGAGGGCTCAGTTTCACAAGATTCCCTTACTTCAGATGTCAGTTGTGAATTCTGGGTCCCAAGGATACTTCTAATTCTTCTGTCTGACTTGGCTACAAATTTGAGGGTTCCCATAACCCCCTCAAGTTTGATAATTCTCTAGACAAAATAACAGAACTCAGGAAAACACTTTAGTTACATTTACCAGTTTATTACAAAAGCTACAACTCAGTAAGTCAGAGGAATGGGTATGTAGGACAAAGTAGGGGAAGGAGCCATGGAGCTTCCATGCCCCCTCAGGGCATGTCACCCTCCTAGCATCTTGATATGTTCACCAACACAACTGCTCCCCAGGTCTTCCAGTTTGAGTTTCTATAAAACTCAGCCTCCAACCAGCCACCCTACCCCATCCTTGGAGGCTGGCAGGTGGGACTGAAAGTTCCAACTTTTGAATCATTCCTTCTGATGACCAGCTCATCCTGAGGCTACCTAAGGGCCCCATCTTAAGTCACATCATTAGCATAAACTCAAGTGCAATGAAAGGGGCTTGTTATGAAGTAACAAAAGAATTCCTTATGATAAAAACTCTCGCCAAAGTGGGTATAGAGGGAACATATCTCAACATAATAAAAGCTATATATGACAAACCTACAGCCAGCATAGTACTCAACAGTGAAAAACTCAAAAGCTTCCCACTAAAATCTGGGACAAGACAAGGATGCCCACTATCACCACCCCTTTCAACATAGTCCTGGAAGTCCTAGCCACAGCAATCAGGCAAGAGAAAGAAATAAAAGGGGTCCAAATTGGAAAAGAAGAGGTAAAAGTATCACTATATGCTGACGACATGTTACTATATATAGAAAACCCTAAAAGGTCCACACAAAAGCTACTAGAGCTGATTGAAGAACTCAGCAAGGTAGCAGGTTACAAAATTAATGTTCAAAAATCAGTTGCATTTCTTTACACTAACGATAAATCAACAGAAAAAGAAAGTAAAGAAACAATCCCCTTTAAAATAGCACCCAAAGTAATAAAATATCTGGGAATAAATCTAACCAAGGAGATGAAAGAATTATACACAAACTATAAACCACTGATGAAGGAAATTAAAGAAGACTTTAAAAAATGGAAAGATATTCCATGCTCTTGGATTGGAAGAATCAATATTGTTAAAATGGTCACACTGCCCAAGGCAATCTACAAATTCAATGCAATCCCTATCAAATTACCCAGGACATATTTCACAGAACTAGAACAAATCATAATAAAATTTATATGGAACCATTAAAGACCTAGAATTGCCAAAGCATTACTGAAGAAAAAGAAAAAGACTGGCGGAATAACTCTCCCAGACTTCAGACAATACTACAGAGCTACAGTTATCAAGACAGCATGGTATTGGTACAAAAACAGACATATAGACCAATGGAACAGAATAGAGAGCCCAGAAATGAACCCACAAACTTTTGGTCAACAAATCTTTGACAAAGGAGGCAAGAATATACAATGGAATAAAGACAGTCTCTTCAGCAAATGGTGTTGGGAAAACTGGAAAGCAGCATGTAAAACAATGAAGCTAGAACACTCCCTTACACCATATACAAAAATCAACTCAAAATGGATCAAAGACTTAAACATAAGACAAGATACAATAAACCTCCTAGAGGAAAACATAGGCAAAACATTATCTGACATACATTTCAAAAATTTTCTCCTAGAAGAAATAAAAGCAAGAATAAACAAATGGGACCTAATGAAACTTACAAGCTTCTGCACAGCAAAGGAAACCAGAAGTAAAACAAGAAGACAACCTACGGAATGGGAGAAAATTTTTGCAAAAGAAACCGACAAAGGCTTGGTCTCCAGAATATATAAGCAGCTCATAAGACTCAATAAGAAAAAAATAAACAACCCAATCCAAATAAGAAAAAAATAAACAACCCAATCCAAAAATGGGCAGAAGACCTAAACAAGCAATTCTCCAAGGAAGACATAAAAATGATCAAAAGGCACATGAAAAAATGCTCAATATCACTAATTATCAGAGAAATGCAAATCAAAACTACAATGAGGTATCACCTCACACCAGTCAGAATGGCCGTCATTCAAAAATCCACAAATGACAAATGCTGGAGAGGCTGCGGAGAAAGGGGAACCCTCCTACATTGCTGGTGGGAATGCAGATTGGTGCAGCCACTATGGAAAACAGTGTGGAGATTCCTCAAAAGACTAGGAACAGACTTACCATATGACCCAGGAATCCCACTCCTGGGCTTGTATCCAGAAGGAACCCTACTTCAGGATGACACCTGCACCCCAATGTTCAAAGCAGCACTATTTACAATAGCCAAAACATGGAAACAGCCTAAATGTCCATCAATAGGTGACTGGATAAAGAAGATGTGGTATATTTATACAATGGAATACTACTCAGCCATAAAAACCAACAACATAATGCCATTTGCAGCAACATGGATGCTCCTGCAGAATGTCATTCTAAGTGAAGTAAGCCAGAAAGAGAAAGAAAAATACCATATGAGATCGCTCATATGTGGAATCTAAAAAACAAAAACAAAACAAACAAACAAACAAAAACAAAGCATAAATACAAGACAGAAACAGACTCATAGAGAATACAGACTTGTGGTTGCCAGAGGGGTGGAGGGTGGGAAGGGATAGACTGGGATTTCAAAATTGTAGAATAGATAAACAAGATTACACTGTATATAGCACAGGGAAATATACACAAAATGTTATGATAACTCACAGAGAAAAAAATGTGACAATGAGTGTGTATATGTCCATGAATGACTGAAAAATTGTGCTGAACACTGGAATTTGACACACATTGTAAAATGATTATAAATCAATAAAAAAAGTTAAAAAAAAAAAGAATTCCTATCACTCAGGAAATTCCAAGTGTTTTGGGAGCTCTGTGCCAGGAACTGAGGACAAAGACCAAATATATTTTTTTATTATAACACACTCTTTAAAGCTGAGGAGGGAAACTTGGTTCCTTATAAATATACCACTAATTCACCAGTGTGGAAGTGTGGTGGTAGTGTGTATGAGGTGGATCACTCACTCTACAATTGCTTTTTTAAAAAAATCAAAATTAGCTTGGGTCCCTTCAGACACAAAAGGAACCCAGAAGAATGTGAGTGGTTTCATTTGTGATTTGCCTTTACAGTGTCTCCAGCACCACACCTCAGACACACCCTCAGTAAAGTTAGTGTGAGCTGTGATTCAGGGAGAATTCTTCATTCTTCCAGATAACTCACTAAATCCAGCTTTTACTTCCTTTTCTATAAGAGAGAAATTTTCCCTCTTAATTTGTATTTAAGTTCATGGTTGAATCAAGGGACCTTGTTTTACCTTTGTTTAAAATTTGACTGTTCTGACAGATTCTAGCTTAACAGTATTAAACAAATGGCAATTCTCTGGAACACTCTTTAAAATACAGATTCCATAGCAGTTTCCATTCCAGTTCTTACATTTTTACCATTATTTTGGTCCAAATTCCATAATTTGGTAATTAACAGGTCTTTTATACAAGTAGCTATCTGATAATAGCAGGACTCACATATACAAAGATACATTATTAAGAATCCTCAACCAAAGCGTATGTATCCAACATTCTCAACCACAGCAACACACTTTACAGCATGGTAAATCTCAGTGACAGAAGTCTTTAAGAACCAGATACAACATAAAATAGTCATTACAGGAGGTACTTGGGAACTACTATTCACACAAAATCAGTCTTGGGGGGAAAAACCCAATTTATACAACTCCTCAAGTACTACTTATTTAAACCCTACTTTATTCCAAAATTATGTAGGACAGGATTTCTTCAATAAATAGGTTGATTCCTACATTTTTCTCTATAGTACAGTTAAATATCAGTTAGTCACTTAAAGGCAGATAGTACATCATTAAATCATGGTGAAAATGAACAGTCAGGAAAAGAACTATGTTACAGCCGGGAACTTCGGTAAAGTGCATGAATAAAATTATCTTTTGGTTGATGTATCTTATTAATATTCATTTCCTCAACTTGCAAATTAAATGACATCACTGCTTGTCACTTTAACTAGTTCTTTGCTTAACAGTGGACCTGCTGATACCTCAATAATGATGAGATGCTACTACAAAAATATGTAATTTCCTTCGGTTTATCTTATAGGACTTTGTGGTGAAGTGGGAAAAAAATTAATTAAAAAACACTTACAGCTGTGCTCAGAGATACTAACTAAATGGACTACTCTCACATGCTGATCAAATGATCACTGTGATGTTTTTAAAGTTCAGAAATTACAGTTTTTCCTTCTTTGAAAATTGAATCAGGTTACCAAACTCCACAAATCATAAGCTTATCTTGTTCAGCTGCTCTGTTTTGAACCGACAAAACAAAATAGGCCAATTATTCATGTTCTGAAAGGACCCGATATACAGAACACTTAACACAAGTTTCCTTTAAATCAACTCTATCAGTACATTTAAAGTGCGATTCTATTCTCCAGAGAATGATTTGCAATTATTTTTACATTTCTGTATAAAATAACCAAACATAACATCAAAATAACTGTTACCATGTGTTAACCAGTTTCTCTAATATAGTGCAGCAGTAGCAGAATTTTCACATACTCAGAAAAGAAAGTCTCTTCCTAGCTCCTCTTTCTATGGCAAGAACTGGAATCATCCCTCTACTTTCTATCACTTACTTATGCTAAGGAATTTGGTTTGGAATATATAAACTCCTGTTTGTATTTTGCTTTGGAACATCATATGGTTTTATTTAGCAACAGATTAACTTCATTAATTATGTTCTTATTGAGTTAATTATTAAAATATGCTCCCATTCTGAATACAGGTTGAGCAATGGCTCAGAAACAATTAGCCCAGGATTTAAATGACTTCTGTGGAAAAAACAGTCATTAATTCATACATGGACAGTTATAAGCTGGTGATAATTCATTACTTTATATCACAGTGAGAGTTAATTCCAATTCTTAAATCACACATAAAAACATCCCTTTTGCTTTCACTACAAGAAAGAGAAAGTCCTATAGGAGAAAAGCAAGATGATGGAAACAGGCAATAATAAAGCCTATCGATTATTTTCATCATATTATAAACAGCTTTCTGCTGTTCTCAGTGTTTAAAAAAAGAACTCTTTCCTCCTTAACCCTTTATCTTCTTTAACCCTCCATCCTCTCTTAGTTTTGGACACTGACATAAGATTATATGTCAAATGACTGGACCAACAGGTACCCAGATATTTGGTCAAACATTATCCTATTCAGGATTTAGTCATTTTGTCTCAGCCTCTGTGTTTCTAATGATCTTACAGTTATGAGGAAGCCTGATCAGGTATTTTGTAGAATGTCCCTCAGTTTGGGTTTGTGTGATATTTTCCTCATAGGTTTTAGGGAGGAAGTACAATTCTCAACACATCCTATCAAGGGCATACATACATGCTGATGATGCCAACTTCGATGACCTGGCCAAGAGAGTGTCTGTCAGGTTTCTTCACTGTAAAATGACTCCCCACCACCTTTCCATGGTCTACTCTTTTGAATTCACAGAGCTCAGCCCATACTCAAGAGAGGGATGGAGAGTTAAGCTCTATCTCCTGGAAGAGGAAATATCTACATAAATTATTTGTAATTCTTCTGTACAGGAGATGTCTCTTTCTTCTTATTACTTATTTAACAGAATTAATTTCTGTCCCCAAGTCATTTCTCCTTTTAACCCATGACATCATCATTCCCCTAGTAAGCAACCCCCACATACCCAATGGAACTTTGGGTTTACTTTTGATTCCGTTTTCTCTTGCAAGGCACTTGTCCTAGTCCTTTAACAAGCTCTTCATAGTCATCTTTTTTCAGTATTGCTTAGATTTGGTCAATCTCCTTTCCTTCTGTAATTGCTTTAATCCAGGCTGTCCTCATTTCTAGATGACTTAAATAACCTCTGAGAGGTCTTTCTTTTTTTTTTTCCATGCTTTCCTCTGCTCTGTCTGCCTTTCCTGTATCATACAGTCATACTGTGTGAGACAGAAATTTTGATAGAGACAGAAAGAATATCCCTGACTTATATCTAGAATATAGAAAATGCATAATAAATAACTGTTGGGAAACAGAAGATGCAATAAAATTTTTCTTTACCATAGTCTGGTCTCCATGCTAGGAAAATAAAAACAGCCTGCAGAAAATTAAAAAAATGACAGAAATATTTCAAAGTTAATTATTTTAAACAACACATATTGCTAAGGTATAAATGAAAGTATATATAATACAGGAAGAATGTAAATGTCAGAGGAGAAAGTGTTTAAGATGCAGCAAAACTATAACTAAGAAGCTAAGAAAAGGACAGTGTCTTTGCCCAGAAAAAGAATCCAAGAAAATCTTTCAGACTCCTCAATGGTCTCCCCAAATCTATAGTTTTGAACTTTCTATAGAACATCTTGACTAAAATTACACATCCTATACCACAGGGATCCGATCTTGTCTCTTGACCTATAAGCAGGAGATACTGTGGTACAGCTTTTCCAACTATTTAACATATGAAATAAAAGATGGTAACAGTGGCAAAAGGGGGGTGCTAAAGGGACACCTCTTATTTTTGTTGAGGAAATAAAGTGTGAGTTACCCAAATGTCACTTACTTTTCTTTGTTTTTTTTGGAATGCTAAGATTTCTGACTAGAAAAGTTTTAAAATTATTTTTAACATAGTGAAGTATGATTGCATAGAGGTTGACAAGTGTTTAAATCAGCAAAATGTCAAAACTTTATTATAAGGTTCTCAAGGTTATTGCTGAGGACTAACTGCTGGGATCTACAATTTGGGTTATGGAACCTTAGCACTGAGCTCTTGGACTTGCCTTTCATTAAGAGAGAAAGGGAGAATACTGTTGGTGGGAAGGCAAATTGATGTAGCCATTATGGAAAACAGTATGGAGATTAAAAAACTAAAAATAGATTTACCATATGATCCAGGAATCCAACTCCTGGGTGTGTATCTGAAAGAAACTCTAATTCAAAGGGAACTCTAATTTGAAAAGGGAACTCTAATACATGCCCCTCAGTGTTGACAGCAGCACTATTTACAATAGCCAAGACATGGAAACAACCCAAATGTCTATCAACAGATGACTGGATAAAGAAATTGTGGAACACAATGGAATACTACTGAGCCATAAAAAAGAATAAAACCATGCCATTTGCAGCAACATGGATGGACCTGGAGATCATCATTTTAAGTGAAGTAAGCCAGAAAGAGAAAGAAAAATACCATATATCACTTATATGTGAAATCTAAAAATTAAGAAATTGAAGAAAAAAAAAGAAGACACATGGTTATGGGGATGGAAGGAGGGTGTGGGAAGGGATAAATTGGGAGTTTAAGATATACAGATAGTAACTACCATATATAAAATAGATAACCAACAAGTTTATACTGTATAGCACAGGGAACTATATTCAGTATCTTGTAGTAACCTATAATGAAAAAGAATATAGCAACCTATAATGAAAAGAATATACATTAGAGCATGTATATGTATGACTAAAACATTATGCTGTACTCCAGAAACTGACACAACATTGTAAACTGACAATACTTCAACTAAAATAAATAAGAGAAACAGAGAGACAGAGAGCACACTCACTCAAGGGCACACGCTATTTGTCTAATTTGTTTTGTGTTTGGTGGAAGGAATGCAGTAAGTTCAATTACCTGTGTTAGGAACATTTTCCTCAGCTCTAGCCTGGCTTGCGGTGGTTTCAGTGAAGTTTACCGTGTCAGCTCTTTAGAATGAGAAATGAACAAACTGACAAATAATCTCTTTATTCTAATGAAAGAAATGAATTTAAAACATTAGTTTCCTAGGACATAGGACTGTTCTTGATTTTGGCCACTTAAAAGTAAAATTCCCCAAAATAAAAATCACTGCTTTCTATACAGAAACCTTAATATATACGGAGAACTTTTGTTTGTCTTGCCCACTCTTTGTCCTATTCGTAGTTCAAAGGCTTCATGTGGGACTTCATTCCTGAGATGGAATAGAAAAAATGACTCCAATCTAAGACTACACATATAACACTTTTAAGTGGTTCAGGGAGTTAGACGATTTCAAACAATAAAATATTTGTAAACAGTGCTGGCACAGATGGAAGCACTGGGGAGAAGAGCTACTTTGGCCACCATGCCACCATGTAGAGGCTGTGAAGGAAACCAGCCCAGAAGCAGAAGGCAAGAGATGAATCAGTTCAGCTAAGAGGTTGAGCCCAGGATCTAACCTTATCTTTACAGTTATATGAAGTAAATTCATTTTTTAGCTTAAGCTGGTTTAGAAAGGACTTCCTGTTACTACAAAAGAATCATAACTCCTAATATAGTGAGGAACATGTAATTTGTACTTAAGCCTCACTCTGATAAAATAAAGGTGAAAGAAACAATAGAATAATTTTACTACTCCTTAATCTAGCCTATGTTTATTTAACATTGTAATGAAACACAGTAAAGGTCTCTTTTCTTTTGAAGAAATCCAGCAGAATTATGTACACTATATGTTAAACACAATGAAGCCACCCAGTCAAATTTAAGGAGATACGGGAAAAGGAACATACTAATTTTAAGACATTAAAGTTAATTATTCTATACTCTTGCAAATGGGCCTATTTACTTCCAAAGCATCTTTTTTTAAATTTTTATTGAAGTATAGTCAGTTTACAATGTTGTGTCAATTTCTGGTGTAGAGTATAATAGTTCAGTCATACATACACATACATATATTCATTTTCATATTCTTTTTCATTATAGGTTACTACAAGATATTGAATATAGTTCCCTATGTACTTCCAAAGCATATTAACAGCAACTTCTGTGTAGTATCTTCCAAAAGTAATATGACACTTTCATATCCTGTATCTGTCTAATCTCAGTGTGATCTGTCAGCCTTTAAAATCACGTTTTTCAAGAAGGCCTTAGAAGAGTTACTGAATTTTCACCTGCTTATTTGAACTCTCATCTGTTTTTTAATGGGCAGATGGCAAACTACTAAGTTTACATCTCAGTACTAAATATATCCTATTAACAGACCCCTGGCTGCAGCTATAGTATACTGAAATCCTCAAGGAGATTTCAGTGATAGTGCCACAGCAAAGCAAATCAAATGGGAGTTTTGTGGAATTACTAAAAATAAAATGCCCCCCTCTCTGGAAGGCCTGGAAGTTGGTGACATGCAATCAGCACTGGAAAGATGTTTTCATGTTTATTTTCACAGAGATAGGTTTGTGAAACAAAATCAACCAAAACATAGAGTTCTGCTGCTGTTGGTGTGTAGTAATTGCTGCTACAACTACTTCAGGAACACAAGAATCTTGAGAGAGAGAGAGAGAGAAAAAAAAAATGTATTAAACAAAAAGACAAGTGTAGGAAGAAAACTTGCTTATGTTTTCATAACAATTGTGCTAGTCTGCTGATGTAAAAATGTAAATCTTATAACCTGGTAAATATTAACATGTGCACTTTTGCAATTCAAAGCATTCTAAATTATTCAATGGAGTAACTCCAGTTTGACTTTATACGGACTTTCTCAGCTGACAATGAGCCTAGACATAATGCACTGTGTAAAACGTAAACATTAGTGTTGACCTTAATGCATAATAAACCAAAGTACTATATGTATGAGCATGTTACAAGGCATGAAGTTGTCAAATCATTAGGGGGCAAAAATTTTATTCCTTACAGCACAATTACATTTATTAATTTATTTCTTCTTTTGCCTTTGCCAACTACAAGATACAATACGAGTGGACACAAAAGTACCAGCTGTTAAGCAGCCATTCACCATCACACCAATTTGATTCCCCTTCTGCCATGTCTCTGACACACTGCTCTAAAACATTCGTTTTGCTGTTTAAGAAAAGACACGCCTAATTTGAGACCACTAAACTCAAGACCCAAGTATCACAGCAACAACCTACTGGAAATTACCAAAATATCTCATCTTCCTATAATACTTAAATGCCTTGATTCCTAGCTTCTGTAGTCCAGAGCAACATTATAAACCATATTCTTGGGGGGGTGGGTATAGGTCTAGTGGTAGAGTGCACGCTTAGTTAGCATGCATGAGGTCATGGGTTCAATCCCCAGTATCTCCTCTAAAAATAAATAAATAAGTAAAACTAATTACCTTCCCCTCAACAACAAAAAAATTTTTTAAAAGAAATATAAACCATATTCTTAAAGAGGAGTGGCAAGCAAAGCCACTTGTTAAATGTTAAGAAAAAACTGTCATTTCCCCAGCTACACAGAATGCAAAAGTAATAGAAAATAACTAAGGGAGAAAATTTTGTTTTTTAGTAGAAGGAAAAAAAATCTCTAGAAAACAAAGTAATTAGATGAAATTCTTTTACATCACACCTATAGATATAGGCCAGAGAATGTCAAATTACAATTGCTTTGTTGCATATATAAGGTAGTTTAGAAAAATGGCTCATTGTAAAAACAACAATAACAACAAAACTGAATCCTAAAATAAATATAAATTACGGGATTAAGCTACCTTCAAAATAAGGCCACTGTAAAAGTTTCAACCTTACATATCCACTAGGCATGTCACAACTCACAAGTATAGAGTGGGTGACTGCCTACTATCCAGGCACAACAACAAATAGGAACAACAAGGTCCTACTACACAGCACAGAGAACTATATTCAAAATCTTGTAATAGCCTATAATGAAAAAAAAAGTGAAAAGGAATATATATATATATATGTATGTATAACTGAATCACTATGCTGTACACCAGAAATTAACACAACACACCTCAATTAAAAAAAAAGTTCTATTGGTAAAAGCACAGATATATAGATAAATGAATATTAAAACTCACAGACTACAAACAAAAAAAAGTAAATTTTACTGCATGAAAATTATACCTTAATTTTTTTAAAAAGGAAAAAAAATCAATAAATTATGGTGATCTAAGGCTGAAGAGTTAAGCAGCTGGGTATAACTGAAGAGAAAATCAGTATCCTGGAAGGTTAAGTCAAAAGAAATTATCCAGAATGTAGCATGAAGAATAAAAGTTAATAAACACAAAGTCTCTGACATAGCAGTCATTAAAGAACAAAGCCATGGCTCTGCACTACCCCCTGGCCATGGGCCTCAACAAAGGCCCCAGGTAATCAAGAACACGAGCAACCTGAGGCACAGCCACTGCTGTGGATGCCTTACCAAGCACACCAAGTTCCTGTGGGACAAGATTCAAGAAGTAAGAGGCTTTTGCCTCAAACAAGCAGTGTCAGAGCTGCTCAAGGTCTCCAAGGACAAACAGGCCCTCATCAAGAAAAGAGCAGAGACACACACATCATGCCAAGAAGAAGCTAGAAGAGCTGAGTGATGTCCTGGCTGCCAAGAGGAGAGCAGCTGCCAAGGACTAGGCCCCCTCCCCACTCTGTGCATAATAAAACCTTTACAGGAAAAAATAAACAAACATGGAAAAACAGCAAGAAATCTATTTAAGTGAAGTTCAGGAAGAAAAGAAAGAGTGGGGCAGAGGCAGATAATGGCTGAGACTTCTCCAGAAAGAATGAAAAACGAATCAAAAGAAAACCCCATAAAGCCCAAGTTGGACAAATAAAAAGAAATTCACACCAAGACAAATTAAAGTGAACAAGAGAACACAAAGACAGAAAATCTGAAAAGAAGCCATTGGAACTAATTGCTCAACATTAACAGTGAAGCCAAAAGACAATGAAAGAAAATGGGCTGAAAGAAAAAATATTTCAACCTAAAATTCTATACTCTGATTGGTTTTTTAAGGCCAAAATCTCTCCCATTTCTTAATGCACACTGCTTTGAAAGTGATATTATCCCTGTTCCCATTAAGAGATGAAGTCTAATTTCTCCACCCTTTGGAATGTGGGCTTGGCCATCTGACTTGCTCTGGTCGATGAGACATTAGCAAATCTGACAACAGAAACTTGAGAAGTATCTGTGCACTGGAGCTTGCCATTTCTTTTTTTTTTTTTTTCCACTATAGTTACTCTTATTTTATTTCTTTTAAAAAAATTTTTTTATTAAAGTGCAGTTGATTTACAATGTTAGTTTCAGGTGTACAGCAAAGTGATTCAGTTATACATATACATACATACATACATATTTTCCTTTCAGATTCTTTTCCACTATGTTATTACAAGAAAATGAATACAATTTCCTATATAGTAGGTCCTTGTTTATCTATATTGCTTTTTGAACCCAGTCACAACATGAGGGTATTTAGCCTAGCCAGCTGAGATCTCTCTTAAGAGATATGTTGCCCAGTTCCTCTCTCACCTTAGCAAACCACCAGACATATAAGTGAGGCCATCTAGGACTGTCCAGCCCCCAGCTGACCTGACAAGTGAGTACAGATAAACAAGTCAAGCCGACACTATGTGGACCAAAGACAAGTCATCCCACTGAGTCCTGACCAAATTGCTGACCTGCAGAGTCATGGGGAAATAGTTGCTTTTGAGTCATTAAGTTGGATATGGTTTGTTACCCAGAAATATATAACTGATAGCTAGCCCCAGCAAAAATATCTCTTAGAATAAGGTAGAATAAAGACACTTCCAGACAAGTATCTGGAACAAAACAAAACCTAACAGCTGGCCACCAGGAAACCCTCATTAAAAGAGATTCTAAAAAATGCATTGTAGGCAGAAAGAAAGTGGTCCCAGATGGAAGATAAAAGATGCAAGAAGGTATGAAGAGCAAAGAAAGTGCTAAGTATATGGGTAAGTCTATAAAAACATTGCTTTTGTAATACAATAATAATAACACCTAAAAGAATTTCTAAGATTCAGTACCAGCAGCCACGTCCAGACATTCTGAGTTGATTTATCTGAGACCTCTGGGTAGTGATACTTTAAAAATCACCCTCCATGCAACTAGAGTTTAGAACCACTGACTTGAATAAAAAGCTTATGCCTATATATTTAATGTTGGCATTAACTGCCACCTGTCTAACCCTTTTATTTGGCTTGCTTTTTCTGAAGTTACTGACTTGTGATTCTCCATGAAAATATGCTTTAAAAAAGCATTGTCTCTGTATTACAAAGTGGCTGACTTTGGGAGATACTAAAGCTCTAAAAAACAATTACTATATCATTTCTAATTATTTCCCATCAACAGGCATTATTATTATAAATTCACAGAGTGTTCCCAGTTGCAAACACCCAAGATAATTTCAGCTAAGGCTAAAGCTGAAGTGATTTTCTAGTTAATGTTTTTTTACACTAGATTTAGTAAAATAGTAACTAATATAAAAGACCAGGCTGCAGGCCATCTGTTAACTAACAGTAACAGATCAGGATATTGTGCTACTCAAAACACTCTATGTTAACTGTTCATTTTCCTAAACTGTTCTGTTGCCTAGATGGATGATGGTGCTTACGATCCAACTCAAATAACAAATCTCAGAATTAAACCCCAAAGCAAATCCTTAAATGATGAAAGATTTCCAAAATAATGAATTTCGACTGGAAATACCAAAATAAGTAAGAAGAGGTAGAATCAATAAAAGGAATAAGAAAGCAATGCACCTAACAGGTAATATAAATGAATAGAATATGTGAACCATATCTTACTGATTTTAACATGCACCATTATGTTATGTACCATTGGGGGGAAAATCTCTGCCAATTATAATTATGTCATAAAATGTAAGATATATCCTAATTTCAAAAATGTTAAGGTAAAAAATAAAGTCAGTTTTAGAATCAATAAAATATGATGAATGACAGCATTATAATCAGGCTTTTTTTCCCCAACTATTACTAAAACTCTCAGCCAAACCAATCATACCACCCAATTTAACATCAAAATACAGGCTCAAAGAAATAACCACTCTCTTACGCAGTAGGCAAAGGTATCAATGAGAAAACTTTGTGCCTATGGAGAAATGGTAATATTCAAATTCACTACCATTCCTAAAGCAGTATCACAAAAATGTACATATCCAGAGCAAGCAGAAGAGAAAACACAAGCACACGTGTATGTGCACATATATACACACTCACTCTCAAAACCCAAGCTAATTTAATTAAAGTCTGCAGTGTCATGCATACAAATTTGGTCCTGGTTAATAAAAAGTTCATACCAACTATAAAAACTGACAAAATCAGTGAATTGCCATAAAAATGAAGGATATATAGTGAGATTATAAAAAGACAATTCTCCTAACTGAAGGTGATGCTAATTCAGATTGATTGTAAACCAGTTAAAAAGAGATGCATGTCAAAACTAACACAACCCTGTAAATCAACTGTACCTCAATAAAAAATAAAAATAAAAGTAAATAGGAGAAACTGGTTGAGGGGGTATATGGAAATAGAATTCTATAAAAAAAAAGAGCTGTATGTACATTATATTTTACAGTCTAAGGTAAATTTGTTCTGTAAAGGGACATACAGTTAATTATTTAAGGCTTTGCAGTCTACAAAACAATCTCTATAACCTTGTAGCGTCTTTTTTTAAATATAGCTTTATTAAAGTATAGTCAGTTTACAATGCATCAATTTCTGGTGTACTGCACAATACTTCAGTCTTATAGGAACATACATATATTCATTTTCATTTTCTGTTTAACCATAAGTTACAAGATATTGAATATAGTTCCCTGTGCTATACAGTATAAACTTGTGGTGGTGGTGTCTTCTTTTAACCTTTTAAAACTATAAAAACAATTTTTACACTCTGGAGACATAAAAAACAGGCTGTGGGCTTGATGTGGTCCATAGGCTGCAGTTTGCCAATCTCTAGTCTAAGATATAAATGGGCATAAATGGGTGGTTCATTAAACAAGGCTGCTTAAGAAATTAGAGAACAAATCTAGTCTAGATTTAATTCACTAGCTATTTAGTAATGCTTTAACAAGAACTGCTAAGCCAAAAAAGCAATGAAGCTTACTGAAGTAAAACTTCTTTATTCTTTTCACTTAAAATATAACCTTTGACAAGGTTCTGTTTACTCATGATCCTGAATGAGTACCTGAAGAAATATTTTATTTTTACTCCTTGAAAAAAAATCATGTACCAATTCTAATTTAGAAAAATAGACAATGAGATCTTATTGAGGCCAAATCATTTTTTCTAATGACTCCTATCACACCTTATACATGGGGCTCCACCCTCTCTACAAACCTGCACTTCAACATAAATACACAAAAAAATAACTTTCAGAGAATCATCCTATTCACTTTTGCTAATAGCAAAGCCTACCCAGGCTCTGATAAACATGAAGAAAGAGAAGTAAGTCTCTAGAACCAACAAAAACCCAAGGTTAATGCAACAGTTTTTGTATTCACACTGCCTAGTACGTACTTGTTTATAAAAGGGAAAATACATTTATTTGTGAGTTTTATATAAATGGCGTTTTGAGCAGTTATCAAGAGAAACTTAAAAACTGAATACCAATTCAGGAGAATCTCTGTCAAATTACCCAGACATACTCCCTTAGCTGCTCCTATGTAGAGTAAGACTTCTCCAAATTTAAAAACGAGATTCACACAAGTTCTAAGTAAATCTATTCTAATACTGTTTGAATCACAAAGCAAATCATCATCAAAAGATAGACTCTAGAAATGATTTCTAACAAAAGAACTCTGCAGAGTTAATATGGGCTATGACTGTGGGTCATATGCAAAAGACACAGAGCTAAAAGTCTATAACACATAACAAGAATCACAAATATATTAATGAAAATTATAAAACATGAAGCGGGGGAATCAACACTTTGCTCTAAGTATTTTGACTTCACACTAAAACATTCTTACAGCAATGACTTAAGACTTGATCCCTGTTCTTGGTTAAAACTAAAAAAATGAGTAAGACAACTTTGTAGGTTTTTTCATTTGTTTGCTTTTGTTTTTTTAACTGATCAGACCTAAGCAGCAATGAATTTGATCTTTTTCCAAAAACTGTTTAGTAAATGTTGATGACTCATGATTGATGGATAAGAATGAGACTGAGAAAAGAAGGAAATGGAACAAAACTGATCTCATTAAAGTAGGAAAAAGCTTTCTGTACAACTCGCCCAATTAATGCCATATCCTAAAGCTACTGACCTGTAAGAATTCTGTCTGTGATGCAGCATAGTCTATTTAATCTTTCAGCTTTGTAGGATTTCTTGCTCTACGAAGTTCAATTTTAGAGTAAATATTGTTAAATGTGTTTTATGAGTACTAAATGTAAATCATTTGTAAGAAATCAATAGATACTGTCTAACAAAAGAGAACATAAGTATTCTACTTAATAAATACTACTCCATAAATTCATAAATAAATAATAAATAAAAATAAAGAAATTCATAAATAAATAAATTCTACTTCAATAAATACAAGAATAAAGAGCGAAAAGAGTTGAAAGTAGGGAGAGCTTAAAATAGGGTAGTACAGTTTCCCATTATAAACCTGGTTGCACTCTGACTTAAAATTATGCACTGAAACATGAAAAAAAAAAAGGAGGGGAAGAAACAAAATCCACATGTTTGCCAGGACATATGGTATCTACGTGAGTATGGGAGCATTTCTTAAGATGTACTCCTATTCTATTCTGCTGTGCTTCAGTACACAAAAAAAGTTATCTGGTCTAGAGATAACTGATTTAAGTCCTCCAAAATGCCATTTGCATAAATCATCCGGTTCAAACAAGATTTAAGAAAGGACCTTTGAAACAATGTTTTTCCAAGATAACATGGCCTTACAAGGCATTTCAGTAATCTTTAACTAGCTGAAAACAGGTAAACGTGTCCTGAAAGTTCTGCATTTTTTAAGAGCCAGCTCTTAACAATCCACGTAAGTGGGCTGGATGCTGAATCACAGGATTCAAAGGCTGCCCCAGCAATGCTGAACAGCAATATTGTACCAGGATTGGAGAAATTACATGAACAAACCATTTTAAAAACTCAAGAGATCTTCATTTAAAGATACTGGCAAAACTTTTCCAGAATAGTTGAATCTCATGCTGCACCACTGTTTAAAGCACAAATCTAAATCCTAAAGGCTGTCACATAGTAAAGATGCTAAATCAAAGAACTAAATTGAAAATGTTCCTCCTAATGGGGTTAAGGACAAATTCCAGTGAGGCTTTTCTGGACCTATCAGAAAAATGGGAGATTGAAGGTTTGGGTAAAGGAAAAGTAAAAGTTCATCATAGGAAGTCCTTGAGAATCAAAACCACACTAACAATAAATGCAATGAAGTTTCTATTTGTTTTTTAATCAGGCATCAATTTTTAGAACTTTTAAGTACTGATAATATACATTCCACTTTTTTTTCCAAACAAGTGACAGACTTGTACTTCACAGTATTTGCAGAGGTGTACATGACAAAATCTTTTCCTAAAAATTCCAACCAAGAATTACCAATTAAGAAAAATAATTATGAAATGTTTACAATGTTTTATAACTTAAAAGTGAGCAGTTAACTAACTTGAGGTAAAGAGATGTTTCCTGTTTCACTTTAACATATTTATTTTTTATTTTAATTTTTTTTTTGGAGGGGAGGCAATTAAGTTTACTTATTTATTTTTAGAGGAGTTACTGGGGATTGAACCCAGATTGTGTATGCTAAGCATGTGCTCTACCACTTGAGCAACATATTTATTTTTAGAGCAATTCAGTTAGGTGGGATTTTTCTGAGCTCTAGTTAGTAGGTCTGCTTTCTCATAATGACATAGTTTAGTAATCTGAAACTATTTTAAGAGTATTACAAGGTCAGGGTTCAGCAATTAAATAGTAATTTGTGGATAGCAGGAACCAAGTTCTTCACTATTAGAGAAGGGAATTACAAATATAGAATCATAAATTACGTATAATTATAAATTATAAATGCGGAAAGGGAGAAAACGAAAATGAATCCTATGGTATTGAAGGCATCAGTATGAATAAAAATCAGCTTTCATTACGTTTATCTATATATATATACACATATAGATATGAATAGAATAGATGTCTATGTGCACACACACCCATATTGCATGTGTATATATACATGTGTACATATGTGTGTGTGCATACATCTATATGAATGCATGTTTGTAAATACACACACAATACATTTTCTGGCTCTGTTTGCCGAAGCAATGACACCTGAGTAGCAATGAACACATCTAGCACCAATGCCTTGGCTTCTATATACCACTCTTCACTAAAAGGAAGTAGAGCTCGTTAGAGAAGTGGTTGATTCCAGGGCTGGTATTGGAAAAGTACAAGAGGAGCCTGGGAGACTTCTGATTTCTGGTCCGGCATGGAAATCATCACTCCCATCCTCACAATGAGAAAAAAGCTAAACAAACTGAAAACTACCAACTCTTCTGAGATCCGTCAGAGACCTGAAGTCATGGGGCAAACCCCTTCCCTAAAATTGGAGAGATGGGTGTATATAGAGAATCACAGTTTATTGGAAGCTAAAGCCCAGGAGCAGAAGTCCGCTGCTGGAGCCAGTACCCAGTAAGGGACACTTAAACTACTATTGATAATTACTCCAATGTGGACAAGCTTAAGAGTTAAAAACTCTAGCGGAACGAACAATCTGAAAAGGAAATTAAGTAAATAATTTATTTATAATAGCATCAAAAAGAAAAAACACACAGAAATAAACTTAAAGGATGAGAAAGACTCATACACCGAAAACTACAAAACACTTGAAAGAAATTAAAGGAGACGAAAATAAATGCAAAGACATCCTATGTTCATGAATTGGAAGACTTAATATTGGCAATACTATCCAAAGAGATCTGTAGATTGAATGTAATCCCTATCAAAGACCCAATAGTATTTTTTGTGTTTTTTTTTCCTGCAGAAATAGAAAAATGTAAAATTCATATAGAATCTCAAGGGACCCTGGACAGTCAAAACAATCTTGAACAAAGTTTGAGATTTTACACTTAGTGATTTCAAAACTTATTACAAAGCTGCAGTAATCAAAACTGTAGTACTGTCATAAAGACAGACATACAGACCAACAGAACAGAACAAAGAGCCCAGAATAAACTTTATGGTCAAATGGTTTTCAACAAGGGTACCAAGACCATTCAATGAGGGGAAGGACAGTCTTTTCAACAAATGGTGTCAGAAAAATTGAACACCCTCATGCAAAAAACTGAATCAGATGGATCCTTACCCTACAGCATGTACAAAATTAACTCAAAATGAATCAAAGATCTAAATGTAAGAGCTAAAACTATAAAACTCTTAAAAGAAAGCATAGAGGGAAAAACTTGGAATTTGGCAATGTGTTCTTGGATATGACATAAAAGCACAAACAACAAAAGAAAAAATTGATAAACTGGACTACCTCAAAATTAAAAACTTCTGTGAATCAAAGGACAAAATCAACAGAGTGAAAAGGCAACCGATAGGACAGGAGAAAATACTTGCAAATCATTTATCTGGTAAGAGGTTAATGTCCAGAATACATAAAGAATTCCTATAACTCAACAACAACAAGTAACCCAATTAAAAAATGAGCAAAGGACTTGAATAGACACTTCTCAAAGGCATCCAAATGGCCAATAAGCACATGAAGATGCCCAAATAACTAATAATTAGGGAAATGTAAATTTTTAAAAAATCACTTCATATCCATCAGATTATTTAGAAAAATAAAAAAAATAAGTGGTGGAGAAGATGTGGAGAAATAGGAACTTTGTGCACTGTGGGTGGGAATGTAAAATGATGCAGCCACTGTGGAAAACAGTATGGTCATACCTCAAAAAATTAAAAATAGAATTACTATATGATCCAGCAATTCTACTTCTGAGTATTTGTATACCCAAAAGAACTGAAAACAGGGTCTTAGATATTTGTATACATGTGTTTATAGTAGCATTATTCACAATAACCAAAAAGTGAAAGCAACCCAAGTTGCTTGATGGCTGAATGGATTAATAAAATGCAGTCTATACATATAATAAAATATTATTCAGCCTTGGAAAGGAAGGAAATTCTGACACACACTACAACATGGATGAAATCTGAAGACACTAAGCAAATAAGCCAGACACAAAAGGACAAACAGTCTGTGATTCCACTTATATGAAGTACCAGAGTAGTCAAATTCAGAGACAGAAAACAGAATGGTGGTCACCAGGGGCTGGGGAGAGGGAAAATAGGTAGTTATTATTTAATGGGTATAGAGTTTCAGTTGGAATGATAAAAAGCTCTGGACATGGATTGTGGTGATGGTTTCATAGCAATGTGAATATACTTAATTCATTTTGAACTGTATACCTAAAAAAATTGGTTTAAATGGTAAATTCTGTTATGTATATTTTACCACTAAAAAAAAAAAGGGAAAAAAATTAATGGCACAGTTTTGGGTTGTTTTTTTAACTTGTATGCTTCTGGTATAATCGTAAAACAGTTGGATAGATGCCAAGTTTGAAAACAAACTATACAAAAGTAGGTAATTCTTGTTTGCATTACTGGCAGAGAAACTTAAAATAATTAAGTTTCTAATTACTCACACCCAATAAAAAGTTACTTTTTTCATTAAAGATTTATTGAGTATCTAAGAGGCACTAGGCTAGCAACTGGGAATACAACACTTGTGTTGCTATGAGCATGCATATACACCTAGAGCCCGAGGCCAAGTGCTATTACACAGACACAAAATCAGGTGACACCATGATAAAATTTAGTCATTATACGATGTATTAAAAAAAAAACTTCTGGCTGGATAGAGAATGTTCACTTTTTGTGATCCTGACATTTTGCATTTCTAAAGCTGGAATTCTTTACAGCAACTATTTATGGTGCTTTTCCTAACTGTTCTGCATCTACTTCAGAATGGCGTTTAATCCATTTTTTATGTACTTTCCTAGAGGCAACCCAGGCTTACTACATATTATTTGTAGGGCACAAAGCCCCAAGTGTTTGGCTCCATCCCAAAACTACCTTGCAACACTAATCAACATGGTGACAATTTTGAAAGTGACTACATAATTATTGTGGACAACAGGGATTAAAAAACTCTACATCCCCTGAAACTTAATTTAAGAATGAAATGGTTCTGAAGAAGGAAAAAAAGAAGAAAAGCAGAATAATCTTTATTCTATGGATTGTAAATTAAACCTAAGACAGCAACTCTCTTGGGAAGTGGTAAGGTTTGTGCAATTCAAAAGGGCTATAGCCTTTACTGATTTGAATCTCCTCCTTCCTTCTTCCTTTATGAGCATTTATATTCCCATTCCTCACCAGTATCTCCAGTCTTTCACCTTCTACTGGTTCCTTTCTCTTTGCCTTTAAACTAAAATGAATTTCCTTACTCTTGAAAAATCTTTATTTAACTGTGATATCCTCCCTTCCATATATTCTCACCTCTTGTCATTCTCAAACTTCTGAAAGACTAAAATAGTTTTAAATAGTCCAAATTTGGTTTCTACAGAATCTGTTCTATCTTTATTTACCAAAAACCATGCTCTTTTCTCAGACATTAATCTTAACTTTGTTACTCTTTTACCCTAGTGGTTACTACTACCTCCTTTCAAATTTTCCTTTCCTTTGCTCCCACAACTAAAATTTCCCTCTTTGGCCTCCACAATTAACAACTCTTCTAAATCTTCTTTTAACTCTCAACCATTCCTTCTGTTCCCTATAATTCCCTCAACAAGCCTCTTTACAACCCTCAATTGTGAGCATTCCCCCAGGGCTCAGTCCTTGGAATCATACTCCTCTATTTAGACACTCTTTAAGAGGGCTCAACCACTTTCATACCTCCAACTATAGCCTTTTAAGCTGAATGACTAAAATTTTGATTCAGTTTAAGATTTAGTTCCCAATTTACATCCTCTTACTGGAAATTGTCTGAAATGTCTGGCTGTCATTTCAAATTCAACACCAGCTAAGAATTATATATTTTTGGAAAGAGCCTAACAGTTAAACTTTAACCTCTCTTCACTTGATTAAATTCTACTGTTCCTTCAGCTCAATCATCATTTTCTTAGGAAAATATTTCCTGATTCTCTGATTAGCCAAATGTCCACATACGTCTCTTTCATAGCATTTATCATATCTATAATTTTCCATTCATTAGGTGATCCTTCAATAGCTATATCCTTCACTAGACAGTGAGCCCCTTGAGAACAGGGATCATGTTTTTTAGGAGTGAGAGATGAGGGGTATGAATCCCCACACTCCCAGCACCTAGCATTAAGTTCAGACATGTAGTAAATAATATTTACTCAAAATATGTCAAGCAAATGAAGAAAACCGCTTTAAATTTTTCCTAGGTAATGAGTCATCAATCCCACTTCCGTCTCTACTGCTACTAGTCCACTATAGTCCAGGTCTTTACGTTACAGTTTAATTAATTACAAATGCAGCTTACTCAATGAGCTCCTTCAGATCTTTCTTACTTCAACCCACCTTGCCACAAGAATAATTTCCTTAACTGTTCTACCAGGCCATTCTCCTACCCAATAATCTTCAGTGATTTCCTATTTCACTCAAAAACACATCTAAGCTAATGCAGACATTTCACTAAAGAACTCAATGTCCCAAGAACACTATTGTCAGCTGCTCAGGGCAGCCCCTCCCATTGGCCATGGCTTTAAAAAACACTGATTCTTCTCTTTGACTCTCCTATAAAGGAGACTTAGAATAATCTATGTTCCTGCAGACCACCATCAGTAATATTACTTTGGAAATGTTACTATTAATTGTATCACAAACATATAACATTAGTTAAATAAGTTTGGTGGGCAATAAATTCACAAATCATCTATTATGGTGTGTGTCTTACAAGGTATGATTAATATTATTTATAACATTCTTATCAATTAGTTTCAGAGTTTCATTTTGTAAATTTGTCCTTATATTCTTTTTTGTTTCCCTTTGTCTTTTTTAAAATTGAAATATAGTTGATTTACATGTTCTTAAATTCTAATGCTCACAGATTCAAAAGTTCTAAGTAAAATTATGGCAAATTAATTTAGCTGCCTAAAATAACAGATGCATACTGATTCAACACCAGAAAAGTCTATTAAAATAATACACCTCATTAAGAAACCACAAGTTTCTTTTTCAAGGGATTGTTTCTGTACAAAATAAAATTTACAAAACATATACCTAAAAATAAGAAAAAAATTCAACCATGTGTTATTATGCTAAAATCTTTATGAAATATAATAGTATGTAATACAACCGAGTGGCTTAGTTTCTCTTCTTATTTAAGTCCAATCACTGAAACTGGGTTTTCTAATGTATAATGCTTTTTTCCCTAAGATGGATTATTCACATCATTTATAGTAAGAGCCATAGAGAAAGAAATATTAACAAACTTTCAAAGTATTCTTTATGTTCAAAACACAACAATTCTAAGTGATTTAATCCCATGCCTGCATAGTTTTATGCACGTTTCAATACAAAGAACTTCCTGAACTGAAAAACTGCATTATTAAAGCCAGAGTACATTTGGATTAGAAAAAGACTAGATAGGTGGACTAACAGGTAGCAGACAAGACAGGTACCTCACCACCAGAAAACCACTAGTAAATATGACCCAAGACTACTGGAGGAAGGGGAAGACTATCAGATAGTCTTGCTAAATATAGTGCTTATAGAGAATGAAATGGACTTCAGCACCTGATTAAAAACAATTAAAAAACAAAACCCTTAGCAGTTACACTCCCTGAACTTTATAAAATCCTGGCCTCACATCATATTTAAACTCAAGAAAAAACAATGGGAATTTTACCATGACTTTCTAAAAAGGATTCCAAAATCCTTTTTGCTTTTTCAAAAGGAACTAAAACAAGGACTCCAACTGTTCTGTGTTTTAGCTCCAGTGTTATATTAAATCCAGAGATATTAAGCAATTTGCCCAATTGAACTAAGGAAAAAGGGTGTAAAAATGACAGTGGCATAAACAAAGAATCTGTTTTTAAATGGTACTGAATAATTACCCTGGATAAAAGCTTAAAGCAAATACACAGGTCAAGATCCTCAAGCTAAGACAAATGGTGAAGGCACATATAACAGCAAGAGGTCCCTACCATTAAGTTTATCATCAACATAGAAAGCAACCTATGAAGTCTAATCCAAAGTATTAAATCAAATCACAGTTTACACACAAATATCAAAGCAGCTAATCATACATTAATGGGAATACTTTTAAGTTATCTAAAAACTATATTTAAAGACTTGTTCATAAACTGTCCCAAACCTTCAAAGAGCCATGATTCTTCTATGTAACACTAAATTGACATCAGATAATCTGCCAATTCTCACAGAACATCCTGATCAGTATCCGAGTTCTTCATATCTCACAGAATGCTTTCAGATCTATTACACCTCACTTAATCTTCACTCCTTACAACTGCTCATTTTTACAGTTAAGGAAACTGAAGCTCACCAAATTGACTTACATAAAATAATTCAGCATCTATGGTCTTCTGGTCCAAAGATTTTCTTTAATTAGTTTTAAAATTTAAAATATTATATATGATGCTCACCTTTGATTAAAATAAATAATTCCCTTTACTTCGTCAATAAAGTGTCACTAGCAGAAAAATAGCATATCAGCTTGAACAAGCACTAACTTTCTAAACTTTCAGAACTGGATATTAAGAGTCCATATCAATGAGTAACTTTAAGTGTTTGTTCAGTAATTATTCAGTTTGCTGGGGAAAAAAAATAAAACACACAAATACAAATAAACACTAAATAATGTAGGGTATCACCACTCTGAATATGGCAAAATGACCAAATTTTGTTGTAAAAACTATACATACAACTATTTCTTTGAATAATCTGTTTCTGTGCTGAGAGTAAAAATTCAACTTTGTTGAATGTGCTTTCTTTTTCTCTGCTAAAAATCTGATGAATTCTAAAGAAATTAATCATGTGAAGGAAACTATTACATACATGTTATATAAATATATAAAAAGTTTGTCTGCCTTAACAAGTAGCATCACTTTACAAGTATTCTAGTTTGTAACCTAACCACATAATAAAGAAAAAATAAACCAAGACCCAATGTTTTAAATACCCTCCTGGCAAAATGCAGTCATTACCAATACCAACAGCATTTTAACATATATCCAATCACATTAAATTCATACTTAGAAACCTCCAGGTGACAGTCATCTTCTGAATCCAAGAAATACAGGCACTGCACAGCAAGAATAAACCTATGTCTGCACTTCAGCATGACAATGGAATTGATTTATCATCACAATAGACTGATCTCCCAATCATCAAATGGAGAAACAAAATGGAATTTTAAAAAAAGCAACCTAAACAGACATTTCAAAAGGTTGACAGCATCCTATACAGGCTATTATTAATATAACTAAATTATCAAACAACTATTTTGGATGATGGAGGATACTGGCTCAGAGGAACAATTATTCTGCACTTTTGCTATATTCTACTTGCTATGTTCTAATTAATTTAAATAATGAATCTATTATTATCGCAATGCAATCTATAAATCACCATTACACAGCATTGTTAAACCCTCATAAAAAAATCACAGAAGTTGCAACACTTATCAATTTGAATTGCATGCCATGTTGCAATGTCTGCCATCCAGGAGAAAGCTCAATTTCCCAATCTTGGTATATCTTGAATCATCTGGAATTCCTTACAGGTTACATAAACTGAAACTTATAATAATAGAAAGGCCAGATCTAGAAACAGTTGACTATGAACACAGTATCTTCAGAAACTAAGGAAAGAAAACAAGTCCAAGGATCTTGGCTCATCAGAGCAGAATGAGTAGACCCGCTTCAGAAAAGACTGGTTTTCCCAACCACTTTGAGGAGGAAAAAAAAAAAACTTAAAAAATAAATACAATTGTTTTAAGATACAAGTTTGGGGGGCGTTTTTTTTAAAAAGATGAAAGTTTTGGGGGTTTTTTTTTTCAAGTTCTGGCAATAGGAGAGTGTTCTGTTTTTATTTAGCACAAGAAGAGCTATGAATTAAAATTGACCTGGAATACAATTTTTTCATATAGCTTACAAACTAACGTCATTATGTGATAAAGCAAGTACAGTAAAATGTTAATGGTAAAATTTTAATGGTTGGGTATACATGGGTGTACAATGTACAATTTTTTTAAACTTCTCTGTATGTTTGAAATTTTTTCATAATAAAATGAGGGCTGAAACTAAATCTACCTCTTAAAGTAACAGCGGTGATTAAACAAGATAATGGACACAAGCGCATAACAACTGCCCAATAAATGGTAATCTATTTCCCTGTTCCTTACGAACAATGTCAGTTATCCAAAGAATGAGCTGTCTTAAAAGTCAAGAAACTAGGTTCTAGCAATATATACATTCTTCAGCAAAGAACAGAACTTAAAAAGCCTTCAACAATAAACACTAAGAAGTATAAACGAAGTTATTTTAAAGGCATAAACTAAAGAGAATGGAGAATCCCTTAAGTGCCAGGAAAAGTAGGGAGGGAGGAATAAAAACCACGGCACCAGGACAGGAAGGAAGAAGGGAGACGGTTTCATTAACCTAGGGCTTAAGGCTCAATGATCAGGGACAGGAAACAAGGTCTTGACCCTCAGCAAGCATAAAACGAACTGAGATCGCTACACAAGGCTGAAACTGCTTCCATACTTTAAATTAAAGAGATTATAATACTGAAAACTGATTACAATAAAGTATTTCCATACGTTCAGAGCAGAAAAAAGAAAAATCTGATTGTTTATCAACAACTTTCACATTCCTAGAGAAAATGGGAAGGAACATAACTGCTTGATATATGACAAATCAAAGGCTGGCCACATGAACCTGACCTGGCTTGCCCAGATAACTATGTTAGAACTTGCTAGCTGTCTCCTAGCATTCTGTGCTCCCCTTTTCACCAAGGGGAGCTGTCACTGGGAGTGCGTTACCTAGTCCCCTGCATGTATGTGGAGAGTTCTCACCAGTGGAATGTGAACAAAAGAGCTGGGACCACCTCGGGATCAGGGCTTTTAAGAACAGGTGGTTGAAAGGGTGAATTTTATGGCATTGTGAACTATATGGGAGGAAAGGTGACAAGGACTTTAAAAAAAAAAAAAAGCAGCAGGCAGTGCTTCTTTCTTGCCTGCTGAAAGCATAGAGCCCTAGAAAATGGAACCAGAAGATAGGAGAAACTAGGGTATCTGCATCACCAAATGGCTGACAATTTTCCACAACTTCTCTTGTGTTAAACCACTGATATTTTTAGGTTCGGTATGGCAGTTCATTCCATGCTAAGTAATACTTAAGGAAATCTTTTATCTTCAAAGTTGGTAAAAGGCTTGGCTCAACCCAGTTACAAGCTGACCCTCTTGACACAAAACAAAATCATACCTGTGGGACTCTCATGCTAAAGTAGTTTTGTCACTCTCATGCTAAAGTAGTTTTGTCAACATGGAGCAATGAAAAATAGATCTTCATCTTAATTTTTAAAAAAGTTAAATAGGGAACATATACATATAGCTCAAATATTTTTAATTACTTTTTTCATTTTTTAAAATTGAAGTATAGTTGATTTACAATGTTTCAGGTGTCAATTATTTTTTAAAAAATAAACAATATGAAGAATATAGTAGAAAGTTCCCACTCATTTTTAATCCTCCATTAGCCTAGTTTCTTCTGTATCCTTCCAGAGCATTCCAATGCAAATACAAGCAAACACTAATAAATATTTTTATTCTTCTTATTCTTCCTCTTTGATTACAAAAAAAAGGTAGTATAACAAGCGGTAACTTTACTTTTTTAATTTAATAACAGATCTTGGAGATCTTTCCATACTTGACATAAAGAACTGCTTTTCCACAGCAATACAACAGTTCATTGTATAGAAGCACAATAATTGATTTGATCACTCCCCTGAAGGATGTTAGGTTGCTTCCAATTGTTTCCTATTACCAAAAAAAAAAGAAGAAGAAGAAGAAGAAAAGCTTCAATTAAATACCGCCTACACACTGATCATACTGTTATGTATAAATTTTCAGAAGGAGGATTGTTAGGTCAAAAGATATGCATATTTGCAACTGTAATCAATAATTCTCAATCTCCTTTTCTAACAAATCCTCCTATTCGTTTCCATTTGCTATGTCAGAAGTTAAAATTCAAGGGATGGTGATTTCTACTTCTGCTCATGAAGGACTAGTAACTACAGGAATTGCCCCCATAGTAATTAACAACTGGACAAAATATATGAAATAATTTTCAGTCACTGGCCAGCAGGCAGCTTAAGCCTACAATCCCTGAGAGAAGCGAAAGCCTGATTGTTACCCTAGCTTACTGCCAGGAAGTGTTTTCTAGGCTGCAGCACAGGGAGGGAGAACTCAGACAGAATCTGGTGTTCTTGCTGAGTACAGGAGAGAAATCAAAGTTCAGGGGATTCAAGGTGGCCAGATTTGCAAGACAGAGAGAGTACTGGAAAGGAGAGCTGTACAAAGAGCCCAGGAGATCTTTGGAGGGGTCCTCCTGAGTCAAGTCCTATCCTTTGTGTGTGTAGTGGGAAACAAAACACTGAAAAACAAATAGGCCAAATAATTCTTAAGCTCACACAAGGCAAGGAGTAGTTCATTCCCACCACCCAGAAAGGAGAGACCTCATATAACTCGGGACACTGGATGGAATCCCAGAAGAGTCAAATCTCAGCAGTAGAATTAAATTACGCATAGACTAAAGGCTGCTCTGGACTTGCCTTAACAAAGTTTAAAAGCAAGCCTCAAAAGGACCAAACTGACCTGCATGTAACCTGTGTGCCAGACCCAACACTCATGAAAGTAGTTCAACAAAATTCAGCACTCAAAAAGATGTAAAATTCACAATGGCCAACACCCAACAAAAAAAATCACCACACATGCAAAGAAATAGGAATGTGACAACCAGAAGAAAAATTAATCAGTAGGAAAAAACCAAAGAAATTACAGCTGATGGAATTAGCAGATGAGGACCTTAAAGGTATCTGAATGGAGCGTGGGAAAATGGAGCTGCCCCAGTGCTCCTGGAACCAGCCAATGAGGTGGACTACATACCCTCATTAATGGCTCAGATTATACTGGAAAAGTTTCTACAGGAGCAAGAGGAAACTCCATGAACAGAAAGAGATAAGTTCACGGGGCCTCTGAAATATCTGAAGCTCTGGATACCACAGCTGTATATGATAATCTAATATGAATGTTCTTTATTAGCCCCGGCATAGGTGCTTATCTTATAGATGTTTTGGGTTTGTATTCATTTTTGTTGGCAACTACTAAAAATTTTTTCTGCTAAAGTCAGCAAAAAATGTAATTGAATGGCTCTTTTAATTTACACTTAAAACAGCTATTACAAACACATTCAAGGTTGTAAAGGAAAATATGAACATAATGAAGGGAGAAATGGAATATACAGATGAAAAATAGAATATCTAACATAAAAAATACACTGGATGGATGGCATTAATAGCAGACTGAAAAGCACAAAAGATCAATGAACCTAAAGATACATCAACAGAAATGATCCAAAACGAAACAGAGAGGAAAAAAACCCAAACACCACTGCTGGTGGGGAGAGGAGGGTAAAGAACAGAGCCTCATGACTGTGAGACAACAGCAAGCAGTTTAACCTATAGTAAGATCAAAGTCCAGGAGAGGAGGAAACAGAAAAACTATCTGAAGAAGTAAGGGGCACACAGTATGTGTTCAAATATTTGCCGACACATTTAAATAAAAATGGGAAAGGGCTATAAAAATATAAAAACAATAATATGAAAATGTACCATTTACATCAATGTGAAAGTTATCAGAAAACCAATGTGGTAACATGGGAAAACAGAGGCTTTACATTTTAAAACACTAGAGCTGAAGTCTAAACTCCGTTTCTTAGTATTTACATAACTTGGGCAAATCATAGTCCATCTGATTCTTGCGGTTTTTCTGTCTGTAAAATAACGCTGCTATTTGTCCTACCTACTGCATACCACCATCAAGAACTGCAAATGAGATTAAAACGGTTCCATAAACTAAATGCTAGGTAGCAACTTAGAGTAATTAAATATTTAGGCAGAAGGTCGTTAGGTCAATACTTAGTTTTTAAAAAGCAAGTATATTTGGTGAGTTCTTCTCTGACATTTACATCTGGTTCCACATTTCCCCTATTGTAAGAGAGGTAAGAAAAGTTTTTCATAACACAGTACTTTTTATGAAACAAAACTCTCAAGTCACCTATTTTTATGCCAAATAATCATCCTCCTTATTAATTAACCCACACTATGAGTGCTCTGTAAATATTTCACAAATGAGTAAGAGTATACAACAGTCCACACTGGTTCCCTTCTCTTAGTCCTGGGGGCAGATAAACCAAAGACAAGCTGGGGAAAAAATTTCAGGAAGATTCCCAAGGTGAGATTCCTACACTGAAATGACCAAATTTCTCCTATCTCCTTGTTCTTAACCGTAGGTTTCAAGATAATACAAAAGGAAACAATGAAATTGCAGCGGAAGCAGATATTATTTACTCAAAATCTGAACAAGATGAACAATTAGTTTGAACCATATGAAACTGCTGCTTTTATATGATCAAAACATGATAAAAAATGTTAGTAATTCTTAAGGTTTAATCTACTAGTAAAAGCAAGCCAGAAAACAATGCTTAAAGGAGAACTGATGGGGGAGGGGCAGTGGGCTGTGCAAAGGGAAAAGTAATGAACAATATTCTGGGGCAGTAAAGTCTTGAATCACTGAATATAAAATCTTCAGCGACAAACAATATCTACATAAAAACCCTGTAAATTCAATAGCTATAACTCTGGAAGCCTTCACCAGTAAACTACTTCTGATGGAGCATGGTCACCAAACAGCTGGATGTTGTGCAGGGAGCTAGTGGCAAGCAAAGCTAAAGAATGGAGAAGCAGCCTGAGATCATCAGCTAAAGAATGTAAATTTGTTTCCATAAGAGGAAGGGAACCACACCGATCATACCGATCTCTTCTGACTTTTGCTTTCACTGCTCTTATTTCTCCAGTTTCAGGTGACACTTTCAAGTCGAAAATCAATATACAATAGTACACATTCTTGAATCTTCTTATAATGATTTTTTTAAAAACAGCAATCCTACACTAAAAGTTTTTTATCTATACACATATCAGTCAGGTCCTAATCTAGCAAATCAGAGTTTTAATGCGAGATTGTGGAATTTTAACTATTTTAAAACTATTCAAAACTAACTCTACTACGTAATTACCTTGGAAAGAAGGCTCACATACTGAAAACATTTTGTGCTGTCCTTAATGTGTGATTAATTTATGTATTTATACTTTTAATATAGATTATTTCACAGGCGAGAAAATGTTCCCACCTTAGCAATATTTAAGTCTTTACATATTACTTTCCCTCTGAAAAGTTGCCAACTTTCAGGAAAATTTCAGTGATATTTATATTTACCTGGTTTTACAAAGAGCAAAAAAGATAACAATAAATGCCTTCTGTTTCTCAGCTACTTAGTCATTCCATTCTACAGACAGAGGATCTGTTTTAAGCAACACAGTCTACAGAATATAAGAGCTAATTTTTTTCCTCTTATGTGATAGAGTTTTCCTTTGTTTGACAGGCAGTATATTCCAAATTTAGGCATCATTTAGGCCAAGAGAACTAAAGAACATTTGGTAGAACTGAATTCCTCTACCCAGAGAATTCATTCCTTGCCCTCCACAATCTCAAAATGTACGCATTTTAAATACCCAGCAAAGATGCTATGAATGTTCTTGACCTTACTCTTCAACAGAGTTCAACCAGTTTTCTTAAAGAAGCCTTGGAAGGATTATATAAAAGGTGTGGCACATTACAGTTCACTTCACATTTCTCTTAAGATCGTGAACATAAAACCTTATCTTGAAAGCTGTCATCAAAGGCTACTGATGGACAAGTGCAATTTGATGGGTGGTCTATATATTTAAAATTTTTTCATCCTCACCATAACCTTGTGGGCGTAGGTTTCATACTTCAATTTTATAGATAAGAAGTGAAGGCTGAAGAGATAAACTTGTCCAAGGTCACAGTAAGTGAGCTAGGATTTGAATCCAGGACTATAGTCCAGAGCCCACTTTATTTTGCCATTCACCACACTGCTTCTCCTGTCATGAACTCCACATGACCACAAGACCTTTCTCTACTGATTATCTCAACTGCAATGGTCAGTAAATGGCACCAATTAACAGATGATCGATTATGTGAGCGATTAAAACTCTCCATTACATCCCCTTCTACCTCCTTGAAATTTTTGTTCTCTTCATGTTGTTTATCACATTACAGAGCTGATTTGGCCTGTGTAGGAACACCTTCCTAGATATAAGAACATTTTCTTTAAACATGATTTCTCTTTCTTTCTTTTTCTTCTTTCTGTTATTCTACTTTCAAATTGGTTTATAACATAGCACATTCTCCTGGTTAATTTCTCTCATATATCATTTCACTTCCCTATTTATCTTGCTTATGAATTTAAGTATACATTATACATATTTTTTTAAGGAACAAAGAAATGTTTTAACAGTTTGTTCTATTTTACAAGTGTACAGATCCAGGAATTTGAATAAGTACCCATTTTCATTATGACCCCCCCCATAGAGTTATACATGTTATTCAAGCCTTCAGTAGAATGTGTAGATACTGTAAATACTATGCAGTCAATCTAACAATTTTCTAATTTCAGTAAAATTACTAAAACTGAATGAAAACAGATGCCTGGTTCTTTTAATTCATTGTTTTTAGATTCCAGTCCACACTTCTTGTTCCTCCACACTCTATTTTAATGCAGATACAAGGGTGATACAAGGGTTAGAATTGGCACAGCTCTGAGGGCCATCACTTGAGATTCTTTCTTAAGTTTCGACTACATCTAATTCAACCAAATAAAGATGAGTCACTTACTGACTTCTAGTTTCATGAGTAGAGCTCTTCTGAATATGAAGGAGCTATTGTACCCCTTACAACTCATAAATTCAGCATGCGAAAGATAAGATCCATCCATTAATCAGATCAGCGGACATTTTAAGGTAGCTAAATTAAGAATTTCACGATGTGAACAACCAATTTAAGAGTGAAAAGTACTGAAGAGCTTTCTTCTGATTTTTTCAACCATTTCCTCCACCATATGTCCACAGCATTTAATTTAGCCTTCACTTACGGCACTTAACAACTTTATAACTTGTATTATGGTGTTTAATAAAGATATCTTTTTCTTTTTCCAGATCAGTGCTGTCCAATAGAAATATACAGAAGTCACATATATCATTTTATGTCTTCTAGTAGTCACATTAAAAAATAAAAAGTAAAATTGGCTTTAATAATGTATTTAACCCAATATATCCAAAATATTGTCATTTAAACATGTACTCAACATAAAAACTGAGATAGTTCACCTTTTCGTGTGTGCTAAGTTTTCAAAATCAAGCATGCATCTTACACTTACAGCACACCTCAATTCAAACTACTCACGTTTCAATAGCTCAGTAGCTACATACAGCTGTTGACTACCACCCCGGACTACCACAGGGATGGGGCGAGGGTGGAGATGAGATATTTCACAGCTGGACAGACTTGCTTTCAAACCTTAATTCCACTACTTACTGGCTCTGAGGCAGTTCCCTGATTTAAAAAATAATAATACTCTATTTCATTATAGGTTACCACAAAATACTGAATATAGCTCCCTATGCTATACAGTAGAAACTTTGTTTATTTTACATATATTAGTATAGTATTATAGTAACTATAATGAAAAAGAGCATGAAAAGGAATGTATGTATGTACATGTATGACTGAAACATTATGCTGTACACCAGAAATTGACACAACATTGTAAAGTGACTATACTTCAATTAAAAAAAATTAAAATAATACTAGTAATATATTTCTCATAGGATTAAATGAGATAAAATGCCTAGAAAACATTCAGTCCCTTAGGGCGGGGCACATAAAAAGCCCTCAGTAAAAGCTAACTATTATCATATATTTGTAAGCTTTAACATTAAGCACAGTGTTTTGCACATAGGAGGTATTCAATAAATGTTTGGTGAAGAATGAAAAATTTGCATGACATCCTATAAACCATTTTAACTGCTTCTTTTTAAAATATATACATTTCTTACATAAACAGGAAAAGTTTTTTTGACTGTTACTAACTAAATTTGTTTTCAACACATTAGGAGAAGTGTACAAATGAGAAATGTATCATTTCATCTCTTGGAGTGTTCAAGTATTTCATTTTCTTCCAAAGAACAATGAATTATTAAGCAACTCTATACTGTAAAGCACTCTTATCAAGAGACTTCCTAAAAGTGCTTTCCACAGATGACAGTGCTATTTTACAGGTAACTCAATCATCTGCAGGAATATTTTTATCTCGGATTCAGATAAAAACACATCCCATTTCTGGTCTTTACTTGGAGAACGAGCCAGTGTGGCAGTTAAGGCCCTTAGTAACCTGAACTCTGAAAGATTCTCAAATTCTCTACTTCAGTCAGTACCAGCCCCCTTAATTTCTTTTCACCTGTGCTTATGATTCCCTTGCATATGTTTTTATTCCTACAGATTACAGAATCACAAAGTACCAGAGCTGGAAGGATCTTAAGAGATAATCCAGTCTTAGCATCTTCCAAAGCATGCACCATAGGTGGTAAGCAAGATGATTTCAGGCAATATGTGTTAGTATTGTATACTTTAATGGTCATATATTTTAAGTGTATCAGAAAAATATAACTAATACATCAAACTCAAGAACTCATGTCTATCTTCACTTACAAGCATAAAGTAAAGTGTCCGTACTTAAGGGAAAAAAAAGTGATTTGACTTTTAAGCTAAGAGTAGCAGAGCTGGGTTCCATCCAAGTCTGAACCCTAATTTTGTGCTCTTTTCATTGCCCTAAAGAATTTACTGTCTGTGTGACACCAAGTGATGAACACTCTCTTACATAACTGTTTCTTGATCATAATCTCGTTTATCAAACCAACTGTAAGCAATGGTGGTGTCTTTAAGTACTAGTGTTCTTCCACAACAGTAAGTGTATAATAGAGATCAATAATGCCTTGATTATGTGGTTAGAGTGCTTCCAACCACTGAGAGGTAGCATAGTAGGAAATTCCACACTGGCTCAAACAAAACAACCATAATATACCCTAAAGCTGAACAATGTTTAGATTAATTGCTGTTTGCGTTATTCATATCACAACTTCTCCCCATGAATGAATAAGATATCAGGAGATGGTATACATATAAATCCTAGAAACTATAAAATACATCATACAGGGAATATGTACAGGAAACAACTTATATAGGCTAAATAACAGGGATCTTAGAAACCGTAATATTACCCAAACCTCTCATTTAATACATGAGGAAACTGAGACTCACAGTGGTGAAATGACTTGCCCAGAGTTATACAATTAGTTAATGGCAGTGCCTGCCAGCTTTAGTCCTCTTTGTGCTGTTCCACAGATTCAATACAAATAGGAGAATGTATCTAAATTCTACCATTATACTAATACAAATTACACTTAAGGTGAGATGGGACTTGAAAATCTTTTCATTAAGCAAAAATGCTGCTCATGATGGACTCAGACTAGTAACTAAATTAGCTTTGTCTAATAATGGAGGTCTGTCCACCTGAAAAATCTACAATACTACAATGCAAAGAAGCTGTTGCTACCCAATTGTTCCTGGTAGTGAAGAAAAGAGGATTCTAATTCCAGGCAATTCTTCTCATTCAGTGTTCATTTACAAACCCCTGGCATTCTCAACAGCCACATACTAATTTCCCTAGCTGCAACCATCCATGGTAGATTAGAAAGAGTATGGTCTTTGAAGTCAAAGAGAACTTGCTGAATACCAGCCCTAATACTTAGGACAGGACAAATTAGATTGGATAAATAACTTTATCTCTCTGAGCCTATTTCTCAACTAAGATAATAAGACAACACTATCGGCCTCACAGGACTACTAAGAATATTAAATGAGATAATATAGATAGTGTAGTACACCATCTTAGGATACAACTAAGTAAAAGGCTAAGAATAGAGAAAGAAAAACATTCACCTGTGAGTTTGAAAATGGGTATACTGTGTTGTAAATGTTGAAATGTTAATTCCTGCTCAATATATAAAACAATCCATCTTAAATAAATATATACAAAACATTCACTATGTGCATAACTTAGAGATAGTGGTCACAAATTTATAATCTAAAACTGATATATCAAGAGAAGGTACCAAGAAATTCAGGAGAAATATTTCATGATGCTTTTAAATAGTAAAACTAACACTTAGGTTCTTGTTTTATTTTTTTAAGATCTTATCAGAGACACATATTGAAGTATTTTTAAGTTAAGTGACATAGTGTCTGGGATTTGCTTTAAAATATGCCATTTTCCTAACCTCTGTGACAGAACAAAAAAAAAGTGGGGATAGTTGAAGCTAGGTGATGTATACCTAGCAAGTAATCATACTATTCTAATTCTGTTTATGTTTGAAATTGTCCATATTAGAAAGATTTTTTTGTTTTTTTTTAAATCTAACAACAACGACAAAAAAAAAAAAAACCCTAATAAAAACTCTGCACATCACTAATAAACTTCTTCTAAGGAACCAGTGTCTCCATCTGAATCTTCTAAACACAAGACATTATTGGTCATTTTAGTCAAAAACATATAAAGTATTTTAAAATTATTCTCAATATAAAGCATGTCTTATCTCTTTATCCAATACTAAACTAGACAGCTGTAACTTCTCCTTCTTTGGTATTACTACTCTAGCTGGCAGAACAGCCCAGGGTATATTTTTCCCTTTTCCCTTTATACTTTCTAATTATGTATTTTTATAACTAGAACCACTACTAGTTGTAAATATATACATATAACCAGGACTCCAGTCCCACCATTACTGCTATTATACTCACTATGTAACAGCTTGCCCACTGGGAATACTTGACCTTTTAAAAAGTATGACTCATCTGAGAGCATTAAAAAACTGTAACACATACCTTCAAAACAAAGGACAAAATGAGACTATATGCAGTTTTACTACAGTTTACACATAAAATTTTAATTTGTTGGCATATGATGCATTAGACAAACTCAAAGCATCCATAAATACCTTCAAACAGATTCTGTAAGTGAATTAGTACATAACTTTGAAAACTACACTAAAGTGAACCTTAAAATATTTGAACTTAAGACTTAACCTAACACTATATACCCATAATGTTTCAAAATAAAAATGTGGTTTACTACACTGCCATTTAAACAGTCACATGTTTTGCCTTTTCTTAATTCTAATAGCAAGAACAGAGAACAATCTTCCCAAATATGTATCCAAAGGGATAAAGAAGCACAAATGTCTACTTCCCTATCAAACTGTCCTACTTACCAAAAAGCACATACAAAACATATTCCATACTTTCATCCAAATGTGCCTAGCTAGTTTACTTTTTTAATTGTTTCAAACACATACATTAGACTTAACTAATTGTCAAACTAATTGGAATAAAATTTCCTTTCAGTCTTTAAAGGAAAAAAAAGTAGCTTAAAAATAGCTCTATCCTCTTGAAGAATATACACAGTTGTTCACGGTACTCTTTTTTCAATTTTTATGTCTATAAAATTGGAAGAAAATTAGAAATTTGGACAGCCCTGCTCCCCCAAAACTCCCACTTCCAATCTAGATGACACCTTTTCTTCCTCTCTCTGGAGCATAAAAAGGACTCCATTAGTTTACTCATCCTCAATCAGTCAACATTATTTACTGAGTGTCAGCACTGAACTAGGTACTCTGGAAAGTTAACAAAGAAAATACAGGATCTAGTAACTACCTTCAAAGAGTTTATATAACATCCCCATAAAGGAAGAAAAATGTAGTTACCAAAACAATATACTTGCTGGGAATCTTACAGTCAAAGGTGGAGCAGAGACTACATTTTTAGGCCAGGTTCTTGGCACTAAGCAATGCAAGAAAGATAGCACCTACCAAATTAAACAGACTCCAAAAGAGGTCAAATCTAAGATATTTATGGATTTTACATGCTGCTACCCACTTTTACATGCATGTCAAAGGAAGATGCTCGTGTAGGTGAAGGTTTCCAAAAGTCCCTATCTGATACACATAAAGAAAGAGATACGTACCCCATGAATAGGCCACTTTTTGACACTTTTTCTAATAACATCCTGTTTCTGCCAGAAACCACTAACCAAATGTTTGGTCTCCAATATTAAGATCCTAATTTGAGGGAATAACATCTATTATATATCATCAAAGGTCAAACAGAAAATTTCAAAAAGGTTGACAGAGTTAAGAATCTTAGCTGTATCTACTAGAGGAGTAGTTGAAGAATAAATAACAAGGGATTATCTTTCTAGTTTTCAAATTGTAGATGAGAAGTCATCTAAGGCCCCACATCACTGACGGCTCTGGAAACATCCTTTTGGTCTCCTGAGTAGGTATCTTTTCCTATTGTGAATTACTTACTCTGTATGGAATATCAGAGCAAATATGACAGTGGGATGAAGGGAGAATAATTGCCAAGACTAGCAATTTTTCACAAACCAGTGGTCTTCCCATGACCAGGAACACCTTACACAATTCTGATAACAATTTCCCAAACAAAGCTATACCAAGGAGCAGCTTCACTCTACTTGTCAATCTTTGGGCCTGATTCCATATATCCAAACCTTTAGAAAGAAGTATCCCTACCAGATTTGCTTCCAAACGTTGGGAATGGTCAAATATGCACTTACATCTGCAGCATTAAATCTAAAGAAGAAATTCTCTATGTTACATCAAAACATCAAACAACATCAAACCTAGACTGCATTAAGACGTACTGTTAAAATCATATTCAGTCATCAGAAAGGCAGACCCCACAACCCAATCAATACAGCCTCAAATGCTGCCCCAACTTTTCAAGCTTTGAGACTCTAAATCACTTGGCGTAATAGCTTACACTTGAGATTCACTACAAACTGATGAAAAGAAGTGAAGAAGAAAAAGCACACAGTTTCAGTAGCTGGTAGATAACAAGAATTTTCGAATTACAAAAGAACAAGGGAAAGACAGTCAATACGGCTGCAGAACACAATACACATCAGAATACAACCCGAGATATCTAAACAAACGTTATCTACCGCCAATAAACAGAGCATTCTTTAACAGCTTAAGTACGCCAACCATTTTTCATGTTTATAAGGGTTGCTACAAATTATCCAAGTCTAAACGGACGGCAAAATCCTAAACAGGTCTTGGGCGAGGAGCCACAGTGCTTAGGGCATCACACAAAAGACCGGAGCAAACATCAACACCGTCAGGGCCTTAGCCGTTTGCGGCCGGAGCCCGGGTCGGCGTCCCAGACCCCCAGAGGGAATGAGGCGTGGGGGTGGGGTCCTCGTCTTGGAATGCGCCGAGGAACGAGGGGCAGATAGGGAAGGAGTGAGCGCAACAGAGGAAGCGAGAGAAGCAACAGACCGGCGTCAGCGGCTTCCAAGGCCGGCGACACCCTCGGGCCCTCACCAGGCCTGAACCTCCCGTCCCCGTCCCGTCTCCTCACCTCCCTCACGTCCTGCAGGCACTCGAGCACCGCCAGGTTGTTGCTCCAGGTGTGCTTGGGACACACACGGGTCACGTCCTCCCTGCAGGACTCTTCCTCCGCCAGCTTCCAGCCTCCTCCCGCTCCGCCAGGCCCTGCTCCGCCCCGCCGGGCCGAAGGCCCACCCGCCGGGAAAGGCGGCTGCTGCTGCTGAGGCGGTTGTTGCTGCTGCTGCTGCTGCTGCTGTTGCTGCTGCTGCTGCTGTTGTTGCTGTTGCTGCTGCTGCTGCTGGAACTGAGATGACTGAGGCAGCTGAAGCAGCGGCTGACCCGCCGGCCCGCCGCCTCCAGGCTGCCCTACGAGGGGCAGAAAGTTGGCCCCGGGGCCCTGGCCCTGGATGTGGCCGCCCTGACCCGGGAGTTTGTCGGCCCCGGCAGCCGCGAGCAGCAGCAGCTGCAGCGCCGCCGACAAGCGGAACATCCTTCGTACACGTCCACACGCCGCCATCTTGGGTCCGCGGCGAGCTCGACGCACCCGCCGGCGCCGCGTATTTAAATGAGGGGGCGGGAAGAGGGGCGGGGCCCAGCGAGGTCCACCCGAGCCCTTTCCCGGCAGGCGCGGACCCCGCTAGCTGGGAGTACAGCTCAGAGCCCGCCCTAGTAGTGACCCACGCCCTGGACCTACGCAGGCAGGAAATCGGCGCTCTTTGCCAGGGGAGTTCTTGGTGCTCCTTAAGAAACCTGGGTGGGGCGGCTTTGCCTGATTTCCTTGGTTGTCATCACAGAAAAATAAAGAAGAATTGGGGTTGCCACAACCAAGATGGCCGGTAGAGTATGCCATCCGTTCAGTGACTTGAAAAAAAAAACTTTATGTGTAGAGGTGAACTTTACAGCATCAGGTGTATTCCAGCATCTAAGAGCCTCTCGCATCACTCCTTGGTTCCTTCCACAGCCTCAAAAGCCTTTCTTACCCGGAAAAGAAAGCAGCATTAAATCAGGGTTAGGAGCACAGGTTCCAGAATAAGAAAAGAGCCCATAATAATCCTTGCTCTTCAGCAGACTAGGCAAATCCCTTAACTTCTTTGACCTCATTCTTATCTGAGAAAGAAGAGGAGGAGCTCTAATGTTAAGTATAATCGTGAAGATTAGAAATGATAGTAAAAAAGTGCCTGGCCCACAATATGGAATTCAAAAAAGTTATAGCCAGTATTAGAAATAAACTGTGAAACCCTTTATGTGAGTCCTGATTGTAAGCCAGAATTTAAACTCATGTTTCAAGGAGGGGAAGAAAATAACAAAACACGTCTTTGAGGCTTCAGGTTAAGTCTGTGCCTGGGTAACTGTCTTTCAGGAATAGTTATTTCACTTCTCATCAGTGTCCCTTCCTTCTTCATAGGAGAGCTGCTATCTTCCCAAAGCATCTTCACAGCCATTATGTCATTTAAGTCATGCATCAGGCCTGGGTTGAGTTCTACTTCAGCTGAGGAATGGCACAGATGGTAATAGTTCTACACAGCAGGGTTAAATGTCCTGCCCAGGACGAACTTTGCCAGCTTGGGACCAGAATCCCTGGCCTCCCACTAGCACGGTGTGCTTTTACCCTGTCCTGCCAATATAGCATGTTGGGAAATGAGGGCAGCTGGTGCATGTGATCCCAATAGGTCATCCATGTTAAAAAAAAATGCAGCTTCTGCTGTCCTAACCCACAAATGGACAGTGAAGACCAGGTCAGACATAACTAGAACCTGAGAAGTTGGGTGGGGGCTCATGGACCCCATAAGGAACACCTGAGACTGAGAATATTCTAGGGGTACAAACTGCCCACTGGGGCTGACCACAGGCCTCTGTCTCTAGGAATGAGGGCATGTTAGCATCTCTACCAAAACTCACCCCTGCTACCGCTATAATGTGGTCCTAAGACTACTGCCAATCTTGAGCATTGACTAAGACAGCCCAGGGTAGGCAAGATAAATGTACATGTTCCTTAACAGATACATAATAAATAGTAAATCTCAGGACAGCTAGAGAAGTGAAGTTCTTGAAAAGTCACTAAGGGTAATTAATTTTCAATGATGAGTCTGCATGTGCTCCGACAACAAGTGAGAGTTTATTTGAAGCCAGTTTAAGGCTAGAAATGGACAATCCACCAAGAGAAGCCAGCAGTTGCCAGCTCACAGCCTGCACTGAGGAAACCCTACACCCGGCCACAGATTGCCTGTAGAGATAGGGACGAGTGTATGTGCCTATCTTGAAATCACAGTGACCAATAAGCAAGAAATTGAGAGAAATCTGGGAAACCCGCCAGCTCAAGCTGTATCAGGCAAGTCTAGGCACAAACCCACAAGCCAATGGGGAGAGGGTTGACCTGAACTGGGTCTCCTGGCCTCACTGACTTTTCAATAAAAAATAGACTGTCTCTATCACAAACTGGGACTTCATTTTACCCTTTACTGTACCCTTTGTTTCTTGATCCACATTTCCCTAACTCACTCTAGATATGTTAAGCATTTTTAAAAATATGCCAGACATTTCTCAAGAACTGGCTTATATGAAAGATAAATAAGACAGTGAACAAGGAGCAAGATAATTTCACATAGTGTAAGTGCTATGAAGAAAATAAAAGATAATATGGGGTGACTGGGATGCATAGGAGCTTCTACATAACAACAGCTAGTGATCATTGAGCTAAGAGCCAATTGGCATAAATCAGTAAAAAAAGGGGGGGGGGGCAGTGATCTGAAGATATCTTAGTCTGTCAGGCTGATATAACAAAACAGCACACACTGGGTGACTTACAAACAGAACTTATTTCCCACAGTTCTACAGGTTGGAAGTCCGAGATCAGGGTGGTAGTATGGTCAGGTTTTGGTGAAGGCCCTCTACTTGGCTGCAGACTGCCAACTTCTTGCTATGTCCTCACAGGGTGGAAGGGGCGAGGGAGATTACTGTTATAAGAACAGTAATCTCATTCATGAGGACTCTCATGACCTAAGCATGTCCAAAGGCCCCAACTCCTAATACCATCACAGTGGCATTAGGATTTCAACATATGAATTTAAGGAGGGGACACAAACATTTAGTCCATAGCAAAAGAGTTCTAAAAGCAGAGATTAACAGGTTCAATCCCTTGACATGGGAATAAGCATTCAAAATGAAGGCCTGTGTGGCTGCAGTGAAATGAGGAAAAGGGAAAAGAAGTCAGAGACCCATCAAGGGTCAGATGACATAAGGCTCTACAGGCCCTATATATATGTAATTGGGGAGGATTCTGATTCCAACCATGACTACGAGTTTGTATTTCCACTGAAATAAAACTATGAAAACTAGATAAAATATATAACATATCTATGGAGGGATTAGAAAGTAACTAATGCAGTCCAGAAATGAGGGGCTACAATCTTTGAGAAAAGGTAAATACATAGGGGAGCTCCAGCCCAGATTTTTTTGAGTGGACTTTCCAAATTGTGGCTTAGAATGGAGTCCATGCAGAAAGCAGTAATCTTATTGAGCTGAAAATATACAGATAGGTAGGAGTTCAGAATCCCCCAAGTGGCTGGGACTTAAGGGTCAAAAAACTAGAGAAAAGGAAACCACAGAGAAAGAACCAAAAATCTATGAACAAATTTCTCTCAAGTGGCTGGCTGACTCCTAAGTTGTGCATGCATGGGGTCAGACTCCAACAAATCCAGAAGAAAACAATACCTGAGAGAGTAATAAATTAAGAGATTTCAGCAGTGCTGCAGAAAGAGAAGTTAGAGCTTGGACCCTGCTGAGGTATAGAGAGGCCTTGATAAACACCTCAGGCTTTTAACTCATGCCTCAGGAGGGTTACACCCTAGGAACAAAGGCCACACCCAGGGAAAAGGACAACATTCCAGGAGTAAGGACCTTTTCCCTGGAAGAAAAGGCAAAACTATAGTAGGCCAACACTAATAAAGCTTAAAACATGCCTCAGTGGGGTCACGGCAACCCTCTAGTACTCTGTAAGAAGAAAAATTAACCTTTTTGGAAAAAGATTAACATCATCCAGAGCTTCTACAATTTTTAATTTGCATGGTCTAGCATTGGATCAAAAATTATTAGGCATGCTAAAAATAAAACAAAGCTAAACTAAACAACAAAAAACAGAAAGAAAAAAAGTCAACAAAAACTCCTTATGATTCAGACATTTGGACTTATCTGAAGGAGACTTTAACTGTGACTAGTATGTCATGTATGAAAAGTAGAGAATTTCAACAGAACATTGGATTCTATACAAATAATCAAATGGACATTCATTTTTGTAGCTTATTTATTGTACACATGATAGTTTGTATGTATCTTTTTTCAGAATGTTGATTTCTTCTTTTTGTCACCTATGAAGTTTTAAAATTTATGTATTTATTTTCCAATATCATATTTTTTAAATTGAAGTATAGTTGATGTATGATGTTATAGGTATACAATACAGTGACTCACAATTTTTAAAGGTTATACTCCACTTACAGTTATTATAAAATACTGGCTATATTACCCATGTTGTTCAGTGCATCCTTGGAGCTTATCTTATACCTGATAGTTTGTATCTCTTAATCCTCTACTTCCAACTTGCCTCTCCCCCTTCCCTCTCCCTAATGGTAACCACTAGTTCATTCTTTGCATCTGTGAGTCTGTTTCTTTTCTGTTATATCCACTAGTGTGTTGTATTTTTTAGATTCCACAGGTAAGTGATATCTTACAGTATTTGTCTTTCTCTGTCTGACTTATTTCGCTTAGCATAATGCCCTCCAAGTCCATCCATGCTGTACACCAGAAACTAATACATTTTAAATCAACTGTACTTCAAATTTAAAAGCAAGCAAGCAAGCAAACAACCCCCTTAAAATATGAGCAGAAGAACTGAACAGATATTTTCTCAAAAGAGGAAATGCAGATGGCCAACAGGAACATGAAAAGCTGCTCAACATCACTGTCAGGGAAATGCAAATCAAAATCACAGAGACATCATCTCACACCTGTCAGAATGGTCATTAACAAAAAGAACACAAATAACAAATGTTGGCAAGGATGTGGAGAAAAGGGAACCCCTGAACACTGTTGGTGGGAATGTAAATTGGTGCAACCACCATGGAAAACAATATGGAGGTTTCTCAAAAACCCAAAGATAGGTATTTATTTTTAATCAAGGTACTGGGGATTGAACCCAGGATCTTGTGCATGCTAAGCAGGCACTGTACCACTGAACTATACCCCCTACCCATGATTATTAGATATATTCATTTATCCAGCAATTCCTGATAACCACCAATGTATTTTCTGCCTTGAGGATAGCACTGTGGTTGGGAGAACCAGCCTAGACAGAGTTTCATTATCTACTATTTGCCTACTAGTGGGCTATTCTGGGTTCTAGACAAGCTCCAGACAAGACTAGCTGTGGAACAGACTTATTAGGATAAAAGCCTCCCTGAAATGGGCCTACATTTAGCATCCCTGCCATGCTCAGTCATTGGCTGGAAGAACCCTTGGGGAGTGTGACGAGTGAACCCAGACTATGTACAAACATCTCTATGTACAAGCAGAACCCCATTATGTACAGGCAGTCCTACTTCCTCCTGTTGATCAGGGTTAGTTACCACTGCCAGTATGGTGATTCCTCTTCTCACTTACTGGTCCCTGGGCACAAGGTCCCCAAGTGCTCTGGTAGCGGCCATAATTTGTAGCTGTAGGACCCATGTTGTGTCCTCTGGCAAAGTGCATCCCTGTAGGAACCCAGGACCTTCAACCATATGGAGCCCAGAGTTGCTGGAATGGGAAGTACAAAATCACCCAGGTCCCTTGGAGTGACAGTAAGCAGAGTCACTCCTGTTTTCCCATGTTGGATCCTGGACCCATGTATTCTTCCTATCGGAGAGACAGTACCATATACAGATCTCCTATTTAACACTGCATTCTGAAGAATGGCACTCTATTCTGAGTGTTGCTTCTCAACTATTGCTTCAGTTGTGTCTTTAGAAGGTCATTACCTGTATTCTATTAGCTGGCTGAAATAGTTTCATTTAATCAAATCCAGATATTGTTAAGTTTGGGCCCATGTTCCAGTCTCTAGGTGAGCTCTTCTGCTTGGTATATCCATAACTGGATAAATCTATTGTTACTCCTTGGGGTAAGTGAGAGTTCATAGCACTTCTCATATCACATGTCAACAGCAAGCTCCTTATATTCTGCTAGCCTTGCACCCTGCTCTTTAGAGCAAGACAGCCAGCAGCTTCACCACCACCTTCTTTCACTCTTCAGTTGACCTCTGTGATGAGCACTCTACGGGGTGGTTCTAGCCCACATCATGGACTCTTCCACTGGACAGTGGTGTTCCCAGCCTTAGGACTCAGAAACCCAAGACAAATGAGGGCATTTGGAAGAGTGTAAATTGTCACAACAATATGCATAACTGTCAGCTTTATTTTAATTTTAAACACAAAGTATAGAATATAAAGACCAGGATATATTAAAATTTAATTAAATGCCACCTAAATGTCTTTCCTCTTTAACTGGATTTTTAACCTGTTTCTTCCCCTGTAAATTGGAATAACAATATTTATTCCACACCACCACTTAAAAATTAATATATTAGGATGAGGCTTTATAAACTATAAAGGGGTAAATAAACAGAAGAGATTGTTACCAACAAACACAAATTGATTAAAGGACAAGGACCCACAAATGTTTATTTTCAGAATTTCACTTGGAGCCAATCACCGAGATGGGAAACAAAAGGTAGAGTACTATGGAAGAGAAAACAGTGGTGTTAGGTGTCTTAGTCTAACTAAACTAACTAAACCCCTAACTAACTTGGGGTTTACTTCTTTACCCAGGACCTCTTGACCCCTTTTCTGTTGGAACACCAGGCTCCATGACAATATAAAACTTATTTATACCTATAGATTTAGTCCTCCTGCTATCTAGTATACTCCATTTGCTGTTCAGCTGGAAAATATTTTCAATCTTTCCAGTCTAATCCCAGAACACCATGATTTATGGCAACAGAAATTTCTGAACTAAACAGAACAAAGAAACTGAGGCAAGTGGCCAGAACTGTGCTGAGCAGAAACCCAAGAGCCCACACTTGCCCAGTGCTGCTCCACTGTGATGTGCTGCCAAAGACTAAGAGAAGGGTAAGTCCTCTCCTCCTCCCATACTATAGTCTTCTGGATTCAAAGAAACTAATAGGAAACCAACGGGCAAAGAGTGTCTGGGAAATGTAGTTTGCAGGATTTAGACCCTCGGATCTGAGAAAAGACAGACAAATGACCAGTGTAGGGGAGTTCTTAACAGGCAAACACAGAACTTCCCACTAGCAACAGTAAAATAGAATTGCCAGCTACAGCCTTAACTACCTCATCAATTTAAGTAAGATGTTTACCTCAGATCCAAGGACCATCCTGCGTAATTCAAACCTACTACTACACGAAATGAAGAAATCTACCAGGCTGGGATTACAATACTCTCCCAAAAGGCAGACAGGTTTCTGCCTCTAGCAGTCAGACAAAAGATACCAGAAACTGGTATACATGGTAAATTCTTTATTTTCATATTAACATTAAAATGTAAAACACAAACATTAAAACAAACAGCACTAACAGAGACCCCATTGTCTGGTTTTCAAAGCTGGTTCCAGGATACATACAATAAGAAAGTATTTTGAGTCTGCTTAATTCCAAATCTTCAAATGGGAAAACAACCTCAGAGACAGGGGTGAGGGAACATGGGTCTACGGATACAATCTCCTGCCAGGTGGAGGGGAGGTGGAGCATGGGTGAAGCTTTTTTTCCTTTGGAGAAATCAGTCACAATAATTTGTTTCTAAAACATCTAAATTTACTAGAGGAATGAAAGGATTGGTAAGACATGAGATTCACCCAACTTCCCTAGTAGTACTACTAGTCCCTTGGTTCCTATGTTTGGGGGAATTAATCAGTATCAGCTGAGTGTCAAATCCTAGCCCTACCCTGGGTTCTGCCTCTGCAAAAGACAAAGGCAACCAGGACCTGACCACTGCATCCTCTCTGTAATCATCAGCTAAAACCAGGAAAGTTCTGCTTTTTAATACAAATCCCATTCTGCCACTGAAGCTCTAGGTCTGGGCAGTCATTCTTAATCATCAATGTATCAAAAGGAATACCTCTTCTAAGAAAAGAAGGCTCTTTCCCAGGCCCTGGAAAATGGCTTTTTAAAAGATGTCCTTAAATAGAAGGAGGCCATTCTTTAAAAAGCACAACTAGAACATGAAACTCTGAGAAATCTACTGCAATAAGCCCTTGCCGATGAGAATTGCTGGAAAGAGCTCAGGAGTTGACAGGTCAGAACTGTTTAAAAAAAAAATAACGTTTCTACAATGATTATTTAAGAAAATCACACTGTTAGCCATCCTGCTTCCAAGAACAGGGAGCACATCTTGAGGCATACACTGTTGTGAACAGTAGTATAGCAGAGCAGCCTTTGGCAAAGTAAACAGATATAAACTGAACCCTATACTGGAGCAAAGTACAGCTCCCAGTGTTAGACAACCCAGGGCTGGAACGAAAGCTGGTGGTTGTCTCCCTACAATCCACACAGGTTTCCAACCATCACTGTCTTCCTGAGAATAACTATTTTACTAACAATACTTTAAGAAAAAGTTAGGTAGGGAGGCAAATCAGAGGACCTTGGAATCAAACATCAGTTTCACATAGGGGAAGCTTTAATGCAGGAATTCTAAACATGCTCAAGAATGGCCCCTCCCTCCAAGGGGTAGGCTTTATTCAGAGAAACTCTTTCAAAATGGAAGAGATAAGCCCTTTTGCTTTCAGCAGCAGTCTAAGCAGTTTTGTAAGCCTCTCTTGGTTAGCCCTTGCTCCTGATTTCTTGATGCTAGGATAGACTTGAGTAAGAGCTTGACATATAGCTCATCTTTTCCTAGTGAGAGGGAAAGAGTGGTCTTCAAAGCACTGGCTTACATAAAACCAATCCTGAGATCCTAAGCTGCCTAGAGAAAAAAATGAGTCTTCCCCACTGCTCGAACAATTGGTCTCTTTTCTTGACTCACAATGTGATAAACTCAAAGCACTTGGCATCAGGAAAGGGTCTATAGCTGATCACCTGCTTCCATTATTGGGTTTGCCAATATCCCAGCACTGCACACCTGGAACACAACTGTTCCTACCATAAAGGAGACCACATGTGTTCTACCACACAATTCTGTGGGGATGAGACCAAGTTACTAGAAGGTTATCAGCCCACAAGGTCAGAAATAGATCAAATCCTTTGCAAGGTTTTACAGTACCCTCTTGTGTTCAGTTGAAGACTTCTGCATCCAAGCTGCATCTAAGCAGCAAAAAGATGGTTAGTCCCCTCAGGGTCATAAACATTCCCAAGTCATACAGCTCAAGTGACAAGAGCACTCTGGTGGGGTGTCACCTCCTCTGGAAATGCTTGGTGCACGGTCATATCCTAAATGACCGCTGGGAGGATCCTCTCCGAGGTCCAGGAGAAAGTCTGATCAAAAATACAGACTCAACAAAGATTCATAAAGGCTTTTAAACTCAAGAAATGGATAGTTTTGATGGAGTACTAGTCACTTACTCTTTTGATGGACACTGTAAATACACAATCTGTAGTGTTTTGGTGACCTGAAGTCCTAGAATCATACTAACCCAAAGGAATCATGATCCCAAAAATTCTAGGCCACAGACAATAAGCACAGATCTTGCTCAGGGCTGCTAGGTGCTAGCAAACAACATTTAACATTAGCCAGCAGCATGCCTGGCAAGTTTCATGACCATGGTCACTCCCACCTATAGATGTGGACCATCTTCTCTGTTAAAGTAGCCAGGTAGCTGTTATGGTTCACCCCAAATGAGCAGATGTCCAAGACAGGCTGATCTGCCTGCAGATCCTGCAGCAATGAGCCACTGCCAGCATCCCACAGCTAAAAAAGACAAGCAGAGATAAAGATCAGGAGTCATTCATTTCAGCTGGGGGATTGGCATTCTTTATCATCACACAACTTTGAAAGACCTGCAAAGACAGTATTGCCTGGGGAGAAATGGGACAGGCTGTTCCTAACCTTCATGAGGTTGCACAAAGCCAGTACACCTGACATAGGTCAGATATAGCCTCACCTACTGTAATCAGCGATTAGTCTACCTTTAAGTGGATCTGAAAATCAAGCTTAGTATTTATCCCTTCAATCTATGTGCCAAGCACTCGTCTAGGAACAGAGGGGCCAACAAGACAAAACAACAACACAGAAAGTTTAATTGTTGCTTTCTTTTCCTTTAAAAAAATTTTTTTAATGCAAAAGAATTTAAATAACAAAAAGTAGAATAGTACAATGAGCCATCCATCACCCAGACTATTAAGCTTTTACCATATCTGCTTTATTGATTTTATTTGTTCCTTTGCTGACATCATGTCATTTCCCCCTTATATACTTGAAGTAAACATCTCTAAAAAGACTTTTATACCTCAATGTTGCCATGCCTAACAAAACGAACAATAATTTCATAGTATTATATAACACCTAATACATAATAAAAATTTTCCAATAGTCTCTTTTTATGTTTGGTTTGTCTGAAACAGAATCAAAGTAAGGTCTACATTATACATGGTAGTCATAAATGTTAATAAGCCTCTTTTACTCTAGAGCAGATCCAACCTCCCTTCTTTTTTCCTTCTTCTACTGACTTGCAGAAGCAGGGTCAGTTGTCCCTACAGAACATCCACAACCTAGATTTCTGTTTGCTTTTTGTGCTATTACTTAACATGTTCCTCTACCCAATGCAATTCCAGTAAATGAAAGTACTGGATTCTAGAGTAGTGCTATCCAATATGGTGGTCACTAGCCACATAAAGCTCCTTATATTTAAATTAAAATTAAATAAAAACTTAAAAATTCAGTTCTTCACTTGCACTAACCACATTTCAAGTGCTCACATGGAATGTGTGGCTTTATTGGACTTTATATGGGTTCAAGGACACCACATAGGAGGCACTGTGTGCTTCATTTTGCCTTATACCAGGAGGCAAATTACATCTGGTTAATCCACTTACAGTAATCCTAAGGTTGATCAATGTGTTCAGGTGGTGACAGAATGACCCTTCCACTGTAAAATTCCTCAGCTACAGAGCAGTATATAAAGTGTGACTCATTTAAAACATAAACCAAGCAACCACACATATGTACATATGAAAATATGTTCAGTTATGGAGCACAAATTTGACCTTTTGCTTTACATACTTCTGTGTAAAAAATGACAGACTCACTCACCAGGGCAGAATTTGATGCTTCATCCCCAGTACACACCAAGATGCTGCCATCATTCTCTGGGTTCTGGAAAATGGCACTTTTAGTCAGTAGTTTGCAAGTAGGTCCCCCAAGAAATGTTTGTACAGGATGGCAGGAGCAGACTGGCTCTCCAGCGTCATCCAGCTTATAGGACATTTCCATCAGCACACTTCGTAAGGTGGTGTGATTTTTATCTATGAGAAGAGAAATCAGTGTTGATCCATGGGGATGATCCAAAGAAATTAGCCAAGTACCTGAACGTCAGACGCTTACAACTTATTCAAGTGGAGAAGCCACAACTTATCACACTATCATGAACAGCTACAAAGTAAACTTAACAAGAACAAAATAATACAGCACAAATGAAATTCAGAACCCTGGTTAAAATAAAGCAACTTATCTACAATAGGTTTTTCTCTATGAGGGAAACAATTCTGAGAATGAGTCAGCCTTTATAGGAAAATCACTTTACCTTCCCAGACCTGCTTGACATTTTATCTTTCCTAAGAGTTCTGACTACAAGATTTTCTCCTTCCCCCAGTGAGGATCCCATTAACCCCTGGAACTGTACATTTCTAAAATGAAAGCATACTAAAACAGAAGGGGAAACATATACCTGTGGTTCTGCTGGGAGACAATAAAAACTAGAGAACAAAATGGGACCCCCAAGCTTTCAAGTCACAGCAAATCTTTGGAGATAGAGGACCTAGGAGGTGACTTAGAACCAAAAGGGGCAGAAGAGTCTGCTGAGGCAGCTTCTTAGCTCAAACAAAACTTAAAATGATTAGTTCTACCCACAACTAGCAGAAGTATGGGCACTTTAATGACTATCTGACAGAACATCTGCCTGACCATCAGCAGAGTTCATCAGGAATCTAGAGTCATATCTGTCAGCTAGGAAAAAAAACTGCAAATTTAAGCGTAATTGGTCATCAAAGGTTGCAGTCCAGTTCTGGAGGCAGTGAGAAGTTCAGCTGGCTAGGCCACCATGGATATCCATCTACTCTTTTTGTTGGTCCCAAATAAGGAGCAGTAGATACCACCCTAGTCTGGGCCCAATCTATATATGGCTGCCTTTATCTGGGCCTTCCTTTTAAGTGAAATGAGAGACAAGGAAAAGATGGAAACTGATCTAAGAGTAGCTCAATGGCCTGAAGAGCAGGTCTCCTCATTCCACTATTGTCTTAAGTCATAGGGGCTCCTAGGATGGCTAATTCACTTCAAAGTATGCCTCAGTTCACACAAGAGAGGAGCAGAGAGGTAGGCTCCATGGAAGAATTTGGGGCCACCATCCTCACTATAGGAGCAGGAGCTGTAGTCTGTGAGGGCCTACCAGGACCACCTGAAGGCTAGAGCAAGCTCTCCTTTCCTCCCCTCTACCAATCTACTCCCAAAAAACCACAGGACGTTGTCCCATGAGGACATCCCAATATTCACCAGGCCTGTAGGTCACAAGACAGTGCCGGGTGCTGCTCTCTGTCTGAAAGTCTATGCAGCCTCCAGGCTCCATGGGCAGCACATGAGGCCAATGAGTAAAGCCCATTTTCAGCTCCCAGAAAGAAGCGTTCTCCAAGGTTCCAGCCAACACTCCACCATATGGAAACGTTGCTGAGGCAGCTCTGGGTATGTACGACAGGGACACCAGTGGGCATCTGAAAGGAAAGAAAGGAAAGCATGCCTCACCCTCCAATACTTGGACTGCTCCAGACCCCACTACCAAGAGCCCTAGAGCACATTCCTACCTCTACAGAAGAGGTTAAAAACCTTCTGTGCATCACTATTTGCTGACATCTGATAAAAACTACCAACCCACTCTGTAGAAACAGAAGGGCATACATATATATAAAATTCTACAGCCAGTTTCAGAGGCACCACATGCTCTAAAAGCAACAAGGAAAAAAAAATGGGCTAGGAGATTTAATAGTACAAGATCACAATCACAAGGAAGACTGACTGGTGTGAAGCTTCTGGAAATGGGGTTAAACACATACACAAGATGAGTCGGTATGGAAACACAGCTTACACATCTAATACAATAAATTTTCCAAGCTGTAGTTGACAGATCCCCTTCAATTAAAATACAGTCTAAAACAACTACATTTTAATTCAGAAACAGGATTTTTTCTTTAGAGATTTTCTAAGTATCTTTTTGTAAGCATATGACCTGGACTGCATGCCAAGAACTCTCTCAGAAATATTAGCCTACAGACTATGTTCCTATGAGCTTATTTCTGCTCAGAATGCCAAAGCTATCACTTTGCTTTCTTTATTTCATTTCCCTGTCACAATGAAGCTAATCTAAGCAAACTAAAACAAAAATGAATACATAAAAAATTCTTTCCTTGCTATTTGCTGTATTTTATTGTTTACTTTCTGTGGATCCATCTACATCAGTGGCAATTAGCTTGTTTGCCTGGAGTTCATATTTGTATAAATTTACATCACTCACCTTCAGGACCATGGACCATACCACTGAAGCATCATTCCACTCCACCCGATATGAAAAGAAAACCCCACAGTGCTGAGCCTAGGTTTCAGTAAATAATTATTACTATAGTAATATTTTATGTTTAGATTCCTCTGCTCCATTTTTAATATGTATTTAAATTGGAAATGGAAATTCTCACTCAAAATACTTCTCATTTTGGCCTAAGTCACAGACTCCACTCTTTAGGAAAACTTTATGTCTCCAAAAGAGTATTATCCCCAAATGGCATTCAATACATTGTGAAAAGCCTAAGCGGTGATGGTGGCTACCCACCCTTAGAACTTGGGCCAACTTCACAAACCTCCCAACTCTGTAACTGGATTTTAAGTGAAAAACCACAGTAATATGGTGTCCTTAGACCAAGTTGGTCTAAGATATGGATTGGGGAAGTTTCAAATCACTTTTTACTGGGCTACTCTTTACTTGATCTCCTCCTGTGTATCAGACATATGGGTATTAAAGCAAGTCTACACTAACCACATTTTACAGATGAAGCTCACAACAGGCCAAGAAACATGACCAAGGTTACACAGCTTGTAATAGTTGAGCTGGGTTCTGAACACAGATCTGACTTCATTTTGCTATGTTGGGTGATGAGTGACTCTATGAATCTGGTTATACTTGGTACCAGAACTTTCTATCATATCATCAACACAAACTCAAAGAATCTTACTGATTCTGAAATGAGAATACATCAGTGGACTCAAAGAACTGCCCTCTGTGAGGAATTCTGACAGCCTGTAAAACACTTTCAAAAGAGAGGATGAATAGTAACAGTCCAGTAGAAAGTTCCTACCTACAGGAAAAGAGTGAGTGGCTCCCTACCTAGCTTTCTGAGGTACTAACTCCTGGATATGACAGCTAGTGTTTCGAAGGTCGTACACCATTATTGAACCGTTGACCAGTCCAGCATAGATGTAATTGTTTTCGTCAAGACACCAGCAGCAGCTCCAGACAGGACGCCCAGCATTGTAAGTCTGGACCACAGTATTTGTCTCCAGGCTGTGGAGTTACAAAAGACTTTTACAACTATGCATTGAGAAAATCAAATAAAGAGCAAAGATACAAAGATTATCATTTCAAAGATGATCCTTCAAGTACATGCCCACACAGCCAAAGTATCTGGATTCTCAATTTCCCCTAGGACTGCCCAGAAAACTCCTTTGAAATCCAAAATATTTGTTTTAGGGATACAGGTTTTCCTCTTGAGCTGTAAGGAAGTAAAAGAGTAAGCTAAAGGGACACATAAACAGTACATTCCCTTCCCTACCCGTTACCTTCTCCATAGCTACCGATTACACAGGCAATCAATCTTTAATGTTGAAAAATTAGAAAACATGTATAAGAAAAATAAAAAATAAATTACAACCCACCACCCAGAAGTAGTTATTAATAATACTTTGGTATTTAACCTTACTTTTCTCCCCTTATTTTTCAACACTGCTAGGATAAATCATAGCATATAGATACATATAAAATGTAATTTTGGGGGGAGGATATAGCTCAAGTGGTAGAGTGCATGCTTAGCATGCATGAGGTCCTGGGTTCAATCCCCAGTATCTCCTCTAAGAATAAATCAACGAATATACCTAAATACCCCCCCCACCAAAAAAAAAAAAAAAAAAAAGGAAAACAAAACAAAACAAAAACATAATTTTACCCCAAAACTCAATGTACCATTAAGCTAAAGCATTCTTGAAAAGTCAAAGGGTACATCAGGCCTGATAGAGCTATTATGATGTGCCTCAAATTTAGCTGCAGAAATTAAACAGGAAGCCAACTAAAAGACATCTGATCAGATCTACTTTCTAAAAGACAGAGGCATGAAGCATACTCAGATCTGGTTCATGGCACTTGCAGAGCATATGAAAGATAAAACGCAGTAACTGAGGGTTACTGATGAGAGAAGTCATCATGTCACCCAGGGGAATGAGTTCCTGGTGAGCATTTTTGTTAGGAAGAATGATCCATGGAACAGAGCAGGAAAAGCAGTCCCAGGTCAAAATGGTGATTCCATGGTGTCAGGTACCAGGGTGCCTTTCATACTGTCATTTCACCAACTCTAGGGGTTAGTCTCATCTGCATTTCATAACTTAATTTTAAAGAAATAGAACAGCACACATTGTTTTGTAACCAGCGGTGTCCACTTTTAAAAGCAATACATTTTAAATTCAATGAACTTGGATCTCAGAAGACAATGCCTTGGACGCCTCCCACCCCATTCCCCAAAAGCCAAGGTCATCATACCACAAATACTAATTTCCACGGTATTCAACACTAGGCAACCAAGGACCTATCTTCCTCACAAAGCACTCACCTGGTCAATTTAACAGTGTTATCTAGGGAAGCAGAGAGAAGTAAGCCTTTGGATCGACGGCTGAAAGCCAGTCCACGTATCTGTTTGCCATGCATGGGAATGTACTGACTGCTTTTCATGTTGGCGGTACTCAACATCTTAACACCAAAGCCTGCCAAAGATAAAAGAGTGAAACATCACTGAAAGTCAATTTAGGCCAAAGCAAACCACCGTTTCAAGTAGCTCCTTTGTTCACCTTACTTGCCATGTAAGTCTCTGGGAGGAAACTAGTCAAATTAAGAAAATAAAAATTCCCTGGGGTTATAATTTATTTTAAAAAGTATATCCCATCCCAAATGTCCATCAACAGATGAATGATAAACCAGTGTATAAACATATAAGGGAATACTAACCAGCAGTTAAAAAAAATGAACTACTGATACACACAATATGGATAATCTTTAAAAACTTACGTTGAAAAAAGCCAGATAAAAAGCAGCACATTGTATGATTCCACTTATGTAGAATTCTAGAAAATATGAACTAATCTACAGTGACAGAAACTGGATCAGTGGCTGCCTGGGGATGAGGAGAGGAGGGAAGAACAGGTGGATGATGCATTACAAAAGGGCATGAGCAAACCTTCAGGGTTAATAGGTATGTTCATTATCTTGACTTTGGTGATGGGTTGCAGGAGTGTATGCATATATCAAAATTCATCAAGTGGTACACCACCTTAAGTCTGTGTAGTTTATTGTACATCAATTATACTTCAATAATGTTGTTACAAGAGGGATTCAAACAGATACACACACCCCCATGTTCACAGTAGCACTATTTGCAATAGCCAAGACATGGAAACAACCTAAACATCCATCGACCCATGATTGGATAAAGAAGTTGTGGTATACTTATACAGTGGAATACTACTCAGCCATAAAAAAGAATAAAATGCTATTTGCAGCAATATGGATGGATGTGGGGATCATCATTCTAAGTGACATAAGCCAGAAAGAGAAAGAAAAATATATGATATTACTTATATGTGGAATCTAAAAAAAAAGACAAATGAACTTACTTATAAAACAGAAAGACTCACAGACACAGAAAACAAACTTATGGTTACCAGAGTGGGAGAGGGTGGAAAGGGATAAACTGGGAGTTTGAGATTTGCAGATACTAAAATAGATAAATAATATAAATATATATAGTATTTATAATATAAATATAAAAATAAATATAAAATAGATAAACAACAAGTTTATACTGTATAGTACAGGGAACTATATTCAATACCTTGTAGTAACCTATAATGAAAAAGAAAATGAAAAGGAATACATGTATGTATATGTATGACTAATTATACTGTACACCAGAAATTGACACAACATTGTAAACTGACTATACTTCAAAAAAGAAAGCGAGAGAGAGAGACTATTCCATGTGAACCACAGACACTCACGATGTATAAGAGATAATGAACAATAAAGAATGGAGATAAGTAATTTCTGTATCAGGTGGTCAAGATATGCTACAGTTGTCTAAAATATAATGAAAATAGGTGACATCAAGTATCCTAATCAATGTATATCATTTCAACAGTGGAAAAGAAAACCAAAAACTTGTCCTTTTAAATTTATTTGTTACTCTTATCACAGTATGATAATACATTTATTTTTACCAAGTATCTATTTTATCTGAGTTATACAGTAACAGAATTTGTCAAATCCTAGATTCAAGACAGCTTTGAATCACACCTCTGTTTTGCTGGGGAACCAAATGGGAGAAAGTTTATTGTGTTTTCCCCTGAAACAGAATTAGAAGAGCCAGAGAAACAAACACAGAAACTATAGGCTTTAAATCAACAAGGGAACATGAGTATTTGCATAGTAAATCATTAAAGGAAACATGTAGAAATTAGCACCATCAGTCTATCAGGAAGACCTAGTAGCTTTGCAGAGAAGAATACATGTATTAAGAGAAAAAGAACAGATCACCTCCAATCTGGGAAATAACTGGAAGAAATAAGTATTTTCCTATTTTATGGAGGTTTTATTTGATGATAAATCTTTTTATAAAAAATCTGAATGGGATATAGGAACACTATAAACAATTCTTTTACTTTCCCCTCAATTGGAATCTCCGGATAGCCTCTCGACTCATAGCTAAAATTAGTGAACAGAGAAATTTATATAATCTAGGGATTTCACTCCCAATCTGGTATACACCCAAGTGTGGGGGACATAGTTTTGAAGGATCTGAATGGAACTGCTAAGTGGGGAGACAGGAAATCAGGCTAAAGCAAAGGGACCTGACAGTTGGCAGAAATCATACGCTGAAGACAGTAAGAAAAAACATCTACAACACTGGGCATGTGAGGAAATTTGGTTTTCAGCATTAAGAAAACCTAAAATTAAGCTTAAAAAGCACACAAAAAAGAGTAGATTAGCATAGTATTAATAAAACAATTAATGTGTTCTCAAATTCTTTTATTTGGAATTTGTCAATTTGAACCCTACTGAAAATAAGCATTAAATCTTGCTTTAACTTAAACTACTTGGGGTAGTGTTTTTTCAAATATTTCTAGCCCAAAATGAATCTGTGTTTGAGCAGGTCATACAGGGAATGATGTCCTTAACCTTGGCCTATACCAGTAATCCACACTTCTAAGTACCTTATCTTCTCTCACTTTATCATGGTTCGGTATTTCTGTCCTTCTGGTGAACAAATTTACAGAATGAAGACAGTAAAGACAACTTTGCAACTCTCTAAAGTATCTTATTAACAGGAAACCAACTAGGAAAAGGTGATTTTGTTTGTGGACAGTGCTAGGCTCTGGACGGTGTTCATCTACTAGTGAGTCCTGGATTCTCCAGAAAGGGAGGAGAGAAATAAATAAAGTCCAATAATGAACATGAAAGCTGAGGCTCTGGACTGTTCACCTGGAAGGAAGGAGGCCTGAGGAGAAGGCTGTGATACCACCAGGCTGCTCAGGGCATCACAGAATGTCATGATTCGGCAGTTTCCTGTTTGAGACACTGTGAAGGTCTTCTGGAAATGGTACTTGTGCTGGCTCTGGCTGGAGGGCAGGCAGCTTAGAAAACGTGCTTGGGAACCCCTGGGTTGCTGTGAAATCTGATCCCGATGCTGCACAACAAGTTTTTGCAAGTCCTAAAATGAAAAAGAGCTTGTAAATATGAAGCTTTTTCATTTGGCATTTCCTTCATACACAATTCCTTAATCTAATACAAAGATATTTCTTATCCTTTATATATGAACATGATTCCTAAAGAACTGCTGTAGTTTTCACAATATTTCAACAAGCAATTGAAATAGGGAGAGCACAGAATCACAAGAGTATTAGGGTTGAAAGTCCTTAATGGTTATTTTGTCTAAAACTCTCATTTTATAGATTCAAGGAAGTAAAAGGACTTAAACAAGTTCTGAATTATCAGGTAGCTGTTCAATTTTTTAAAAATTCAGAATGGAGTAGAATTCATCATAAAGCAAACATGTAAACCCTAATCAGAAAGAGTTGATTATGTTTACTTCCGGAAAAACTTGGTAAATCCTGTTCATATCTGAGATGAACCTAAGTAACATTTAGATGTCTTCCCAATCCTTATTCCAAAAGTTCTTTGGATTAGAAAAGGCAAACTTACCTGGACACGACTATGAAGCTTAGTGCATTCATCAGTGAGTACTTGAAGTCGGAGCCGACACTGTGCTGATTCTAACTCAGCTTGCTTCCTTAGCATCTGCTCCTTCTGTAAGGAACTAGAGGGGGAAAGCCAGTAGCAGGTGGGGATCAGAAAGGCAAGAGAAGACTTCTCATCAAGATGGCACAGTAAATTCATGCTGTGATACTATGCTGCAAATATGTCATGACAGTGAATGAAATATAACAAGAGAAAAATCTCTCAAGTCCATAAACACTACAGAAAAGTAGCAGGCAGGCCTGAACTCATGAGCCTATTGGGGTGGGTCTCAGTGTTGAAGTAGGCAGTGATGGCCAGGAATTTGTCTCTAACTTGGGAATGGGGACTAAAAATGCAAAAAATGCAAAATGAGAGATCAGAGCCAAGCTCACTGCTTGAGGTAGAGCCAAATTATAAAAGAGTAAAATGACTTGTTAAAAGACTTAAGTTACCTATTGGATTAAAGGAAAATAAGGTATTGGTTGTTCATCAGTTTTTCAAATTAAATAGCTAAAGTTAAAAAGATATAAAGTATAAACCAGGCAAATGTTAAAAAAAGACCAATTAGAATTAAAAAGGATGAATACACATAAAGAGAACAATATATAATGAAAGGACACATTTACCAGGAATAAAAATCATAAATCTGTATGCTCTGAAATATGAAATACAAAAAAAGAGATTTCTATTCCAATGAGAGAGAACAGAAAAAAAGATGAAAATTGGAAAGGAAGGGATAAAGCTGCTCTTATTAATATTCATGGAAAATTCAATGGAACCCACAAACTAATATATCAGAGTTCAACAAGGGTGCTGGAATCAAGATCAAAAAAGTTACATCAATGGCGTTCCATATACACCAGTTAACTGATCAGTAAATGTAACAGAAAAAAATTCATTCATAACAGCCATTCTAACAATAGCAACCTAAAAATAGAGTTAAATGGTATGTAAGACCTTTATGAAGCAAAGTACACTTGTAAAAGACACAAGAAAACAGTGAATAAGTGAAAGGATATTATATAATGTTCATGGCTGGAAAGGCTGAAAATCCCAAAGATGGCACGTCTCAAGTTACTCTGAAAGTTTAATGCAATTTCAGTCAAGATCTCAGAGGTTTTCACGGAACTTAGCAAACTAATTTTAAAATTAGTATGAAAGAGCAAAGTGCCAAGAATAGCAAAGTCAATTTTGAAAAACAAGAATGTACTTTAAAGCCATAATAAATTATAAACTGAAGTACTGGAACAAGAAGTAACAAACACACCATGGAACAAAAGAGTAGTCCATTTACAATATAGAAACTTAATTTAGGATAGAGGTAGCAATAGAAATTTATTCAGAAATACACCTTTTAGTAATTAATACAATTGATAATCCATAAAACTAAAATTTAGGTAGATTAAAAACTTGTATAAAAACCAAAAATTTTAAAGGCTTTTAAAAGAAGATATTACGTCTCTATGATCATGAAGTAGTAGAGACAAAAAAACACAAAATGAGAGATTAAGAAATGACTACATTAAAATTAAAAACTTGTGTTCAACAAAAGATATCACAAACAAGTTAAGAAGACAAGTCATAGACTGGGAGATGACATGTGCAATGTATAGAACCAACAGTCAGTATAAGGAAAACAAAGAATGATAACTCAATAAGAAACAACAAAATATTTTGCTCAATATAAATGAGCAAAAGATGTGAACACAAATTATAGAAGAGTACGTTCAACCTCATTAGCAATTGAGGAAATGTAAATTAAATACTACTTCACTCCATGAAAACTAGCAAAAATTAAGTCTGATAATATCAAGTGCGTGAGGGTATAAAAAAATGAGAAATCTCTTACATTGCTGCTGATGAAAATATAAATTAGAATAGCCTCTTGGAAGAGCAGTTTGACAACATCTAGTAAAGCTGAAATTACATGTACTCTATGATAAAGCAATTCCATTTCTAGACCTAAAGAAACTCTCACCTATCTCTTTGAAGCATGGTTTATATTAACAGAAACTGAAAACCACCTAACTGTCCACTAATATGAAATACATACAGGTATATTCTAATTAGAAAACTAGAATACGCTATAGAAATTGAAATGAATCAACTAGAGCTACATGTACCAACCAGGATATGTGCCCTAAAAAGAGTATTAAACAAAAACTCAAGTTACAGAAGAAAAATTATAATCCAGTAATATTTGCCTAAACTGTAAAATTTTTAAATCACACTGTATGTGATTTATAGACATAGATCCTCTGGGGAAACAGATGGAGTTGAGAACTTAGTGCACAAGGAAGCATCTATTCTGTCTATAAGAATATATTTCTTTTTTAAAAGGCTCGAAACAAATATGGCAAATGTGAAGATTTGATAAAGTTTGAGTGCCTGGGTCTTCATTCTATCAGTCTGTATTTATTGGCATTTTGAAATTTCTCTCCAGAGGCTAGGGAGCACACTGATTGATTGTAGAAGTCAGCACATTTTTACATACAATCACTCAATAACCATGCCGTTTCAACAAAATTTCCCCCTCCATGTAGCTGACATTCTAACAGCTACAAATAAGTATCTGTTAAGGAATAAAACTAAAACCACCTGTAATTCCACTCCTCAGTGACTAACCTGGAGTATTTTCTTTGTCTAGTTTGCAAAAATATAATCATACTAACAATGTGCTTTCACATGACAGCATATCATGAGCCCTTTAACATCAGTTTTAGTAAATGTACAGTATTCCATCACACGAATATGCCAGAGTTAGTCAACCAATTAATCCTCTCAGCTTGGATTATTAACTAAATGAAAAGTCTAATTAAGTAAATCTTTGAACACATCTAGGTCGCTTCTTTAGAATAAATGCCTGAAGCAGAATTACTTTTAAGGCTTCTGAAGCATATTGCCAAAGGCTTCTCTAAATGTTTGTGCTTGTACCTTTTTTTTTTACCAGTAATGCACAAGAGAACCCACATCCCTGCACTCTCCCAATTAATCTTTAATGTTCTTAAAGCATATTTTACAAGTATTGTTATTAGCAACTGTTCATGGGCTTCCAAAATCCCGATAATTTCTTGCATTATACTCCATGTGCAAAGTTTCAGTTATGAATCTTCTGTGTAGAGAACTGCTACAGGAGGGCTTAGCGACACAAGAAACAAAAATCCTCATTAAAAAAAAAGTATCTTTAAGCTTACTCTAGTGACAAGGAGACTGAGATTTGGAGAATGTTCTAGATGGCCATGAATTGGCTACAAAGAGTAAGACGGGATTCAGTGTTCACAATATTTAGTAGCAGAGGCAGGCAGGAAACATAAAACCCCTAGGGAAGAATCTGGACAGGTTACAAAAAATCCAGGCTATCCTTCTGGTTGGGTCTGCTGCCCCGGCCGAGGTGTGAGGTCTGTATGGCTATAAAGCTTCTCTATGACTTTTGAATTCAGGAGGGCTTAACACACCAGGGTCTTGGCCTCCCTAGGTCATACTACCTTTAGTCTTAAAGCTGATCTCAAGTTCACACACCTAAGTCCTCCTGCAGAGCTACCTCTTCCAATCAGCACACAACACTCAGGCCCTAAAAGCAGAGGTTTATGAGAAGTGCCAAGCACACAGAGGAACAAGTGGCACAGTCTACCACCTGCTGCTCTTCTTCCATCTCCCTCTCTTTCAGGAAAGGAGACCTTCATCCTCCACTTCTCCGTTCTGTTTTACTGCGCATTGACTTCTTTCTCTGGGATTCTATTCTTTCTCAGGGGTTAGAGCAAAAGTCCTGGAGCCTACATTCATTGAGCAAGCTAAAGTCACAATTATTTGTTACTCCAGACCATCATTTTTAATGCTATATGCAGCAAACCATGAAGATACCCTTCAAATGATCAGATAGGTATCATAAATCACACTATGAGACAGATTGTCAGTGATCCCCAGATCTGGGGATCACTTAGCCCAAGGAAAGCCTCAGAACCACACTAAAACTGACTCATACCTCCTTTTTCAGATGTGCCTACAAGGAACCAAAAGGAAATATTCCAGTTAGGCAGACTCTTGCCACCTACCTTTTCATGAGCTCCTGTTCACTAGTATCCAAAGCTCTCAGGGTTCGGGCATAAAGGACAACGATGTCACTGTGCTTGGCTTTCTTGTTGCACTAAGGAGCCCAACAGGACACAATTAGTGTGGTTCTAGGAATCCTCCTGACTTAACATGTTGACTGTACACATGGACAGTTCTTAACTATAGTCTTTACCTGGGGACATTTTCGTGTCTGTCCTTTGAGCCATTTAGAAATGCACTTATACCCAAAGAGGTGCCCACAGCGCAATGCTGAGAGCCGGTGATCTCCAGCATTGGTCCACTGTTCCAAACATATTGTGCAAGTGTCCCCTTCTTCCTCCTCCGTAGAAGAAGGTAGAAGAGAGTTAAACTTCTTGGGAGACTGCTGGATGGAAACCAAAATACATTCAAGTTAGAGAAAATGCAAAATCAGTCTTGAAGGAAACTGGTTAAATGTAATACATTTACATTTCTGTATTACATAAAGACATGAAATATTACTACCCTTTGATCTTATGAAATTCTTGGTATTTTTCATTCAAATGAAGAAATGGAGCCATCTTTATGAAGATACAAACACAAAACAAACCTAGAAGTGACCCAACCACAGATAATCAACAAAAGGGAATATTAGGTTTGTTATACATTCAAAATTAGGTTCACAATCAACTCAAGTAGCTATAAAATACCTGGCTCATGTGAATAAAGAAAAAAATACACGGAAAACAAAAAAGAATATAAACAGTCAGCTTATATAAAAATACAAATGGTAAGTGTTCGCTTATAATTAAAGAAATAAAAATTAAAGTAGGAGACCACTTTTTTCCTCTATTAGATGGCATAAATTGATGTCTGATGATACCAAGCACTATTGAGGGTAAGGGAGAAATTAGCATGCTTATGTACTGCTGCTGCAAGTGGAAACTGGCACAAACTTTCCAGAGGGCAATTTGGCATTATCTATCAACACTAAAATATATATTATTCCTTTGATACAGCAATCTCTCTGCTAGAAATATATCCCATGAACATAACCACAAATATTTGTCAAGACAATAGTACAAGGATGCTTAGTGCAGCATGACCTTAACAGGAAACAACAACAAAGAAAGAAAAAAAGAAAAAGGAATAACCATAGTGTAAATGGCAAGGGAAGAGTTAACTAAAAATGTATTCATATGATAAAACACTATGCAGCTATTACTACTACTAAGAATGAGATTCAATTTTACGTACTGATAACAAAAAGCTCTCCAACATGCAGTAAGTCAGGGGGAAAAGGAAATAGGATCAGAAAAAGATATAATACAATTCCTTTTGTATACCTTTCAAAATAAAACATTTAAATGAATTCAGAGAAGTTAAAGGATACAAAATTAATCTACAGTGATCTACACAGTAATAATGAACTATCAGAATGAGAAATGAAGAAAATAATCCCATTTATGAACTGCATCAAAAAGAACATAGTATCTAGAAATAAATCTACCAAAGAGGTAAAAGACCCATACTCTGAAAACTGTAAGGCATTGATAAAAGAAACTAAAGATTACACAAATGGAAAGATATACCTTGCTCATTAACTGGAAGAATATTGTTAAAATAATCATACCCCCCAAGGCAATCTACAGACTCAATACAATCCCTGTCAAAATATGAATGGCATTTTTCCTAGAACAAATAATTCTAAAATTTGTATGAATACCAAAAAGACTCCAAATAGCCAAAGCAATCTTGAGGAAGAAGAACAAAGCTAGAAATATCATGCTCCCTGATTTCAAACTATACTACAAAGCTACAGTAATTAAAACAACATGAGACTGTCACAAAAATAGACACACAGATTAACGGGACAGACAGAGAGCCCAGAAATGAATCAAATGAATCCAAACTCATGGGCAATTAATTTATGACAAAAGAGGCAAGAATACACAATGAGGTAAAGACAACCTCAATAAATGGTGTTGTGTAAACTGGACAGCTGCATGCAAAAGAATCAAACTGGACTATTTTCTCACATCATATACAAAAATAAACTCAAAATGCATTAAAGACTTAACTGTAAGACCTGAAAATCCATAAAACTTCTAGAAGAAAACATAGGCAGCATGCTCTTTGACATCAGTATTAGCAATATTTTTCTGAATATCTCCTCAGGCAAGGGAAACAAGCAAAAATAAACAGGACATTGAACTAAAAGTCTTTTGCACAGCAAAGGAAACAATCAACAAAACAAAAAGGTAGCCTACTGAATATAAGAAGATATTTGCAAACAACGTATCTGGTAAGGGGTTAATATCTAAAATATTTAAAGAACTCATACAACTCAATGTCAAAAAAAAAACCTGACTAAAAAATGGGCAGAAGACCTGAATAGACATTTTTACAAAGGAAACACTGAGACTGTTGACAGACACATGAAAAGAAAAGATGTTGAACATCACTAATCATCAGGGAAATGCACACTAAAACCACAACATGCTATCTATCACCTTATACCTATCAGAATGGCTATCATCAAAAAGACAAGTAAGTGTTGGTGAGGAAGTGGAGAGAAGGGAACACTTGAGCTGTTTTGGTGGGAATGTAATTGGTGCAGCCACTTTGGAAACCAGTATGGAAGTTCCTCCAAAAATTAAAAATGATCCTGCCATATGATCCAGTAATTTCACTTCTGAGTATTTACAGGAAGAAAATAAAAATACTAATTCAAAAAGGATACACCCATTGATTTCACAGCAGCATTATTTTTCAATAGCCAAGATATGGAAGTAACTCAATTGTCCTTCAATAGATAAAGGGACAAAGATGTGGTGTACGTACACACACACACACACACACACACACACACACACACACACACACACACACACACACACAGGAATATTACTAAGCCATGAAAATTTTGAAATCTTGCCATCTGTGACAACATGGATGGATCAAGAGGGTACTATGTTAAGTGAACTAAGTCAGAGAATGACAGATACCATATGACCTCACATATATGGAATCTAAAAACAAAACAAAAATGAGAGCAAATGGTTGGTTGCCAGGGAAAGGGGGAGTAGGGATATGGCAAAATAGGTAAAGGGGATTAAGAGGAACAAACCTCCAGTTATAAAATAAGTAAGACATGGGGACGTACTATACAGCATGAGGAATATGGTCAATAGTATTCTAGTAACTTTGTATGGAGACAGACAGCTACTAGACTTATTATGGTGATCACTTCATAATGTATGCAAATGTCAAATTACTATGTCGTATACCGGAAACTATAATATTGTACATCAACTGTATTTCAATAAATGAAGAACATTTATACACATAAATAAATTTACATGAACAAAAATTTTTTCTCGAGAGAAAAAATAAAAACAGAGGCCATATAGAAACACGCAAAAAAGTAGGTCAATGTTTTAGAACTCGCACAGTACACAGCTGATATTAAGGATAATGGAGTTATTTTTAAAAATAAAAATTGTTTATCACATAGCAATCATTCTGCCAAATAGTTTACAAACTGTATTCACATCTACTATTTTAACTGATACTTAACCTTGTTAAGTAGGCAGGACAAGTTCTCCTCACACCTCCTCCAACCCCAGGGTTTTAAACCTAAGGGGAAGAAGTCTTACAAATAGTGAGTAACTTGTATGGGATCCATACCTGGACCTCCTGCCTACAAAATCTGTGAGCTTTCCATTTTAGTCTGTAGCCTCTTCTTTAAACGAAAACATAAACCTTTCATTCTTTCATTCATTCATTCATTTATTGTTGGGGGGAGGTAATTAGGCTTATTTATTTATTCTTAGAGGAGGTACTGGGGATTGAAGCCAGGACCTCATGTATGCTAAACATGAGCTCTATCATTTGAGCTATACCTCCCCTCCTCTTAAATCTTTCATTTAAGATAAACAAGTTTATACTGTATAGCACAGGGAAATATATACAAGACCTTATAGTAGCTCATGGTGAAAAAGAATATGAAAATGAATGTATATTCATGTATGACTGAAAAATTGTGTACACCAGAAATTGACACAACATTGTAAACTGACTGTAACTCAATTAAAAAAAAATCTTTCATTTAAAAGGATGTTCATATTACCTGTTTGGGGAGAGTCTCTCCTCCATTGTTACATGTAACTTCTTGCTCTGCTGAGGTATCTCCTAATTGCTCTGCCAAGTGGTTTCCAGAAAGGAGGAGATAGGTAATATACAAAAGAAGACGTAAGTCAGGTATAAGGCTAGTAGGAAAGCCTGACTCAACACAGCTTTCCATTTCTAACTGGGAATGTTGTTGTAAAAGGGATGACAGCTCCTCAAGCAGCATCAATGAATTTTTAAAATGTAGAATAGTACAGTTAACCTACAAGTACTCTCATCCAATTTCAAAAATAATCAATATTTTGCTAATTTTGTTACACCTAAGCCCCCATTCCCATTATTTTCTTTTGGAATACTTAGTAAAAACCCTAAAATGGGATTTCACTTTTGTAACACTTGCTGATAAGGATTTTTCTTTACAAAAACACTATCTCTATTACACCTAACAAAATTAACAATAATCCTTCAGATCATTCCAGACACACAGTTTGTACTCAAAATTACCGAAATGTTATAAAGTTATTCTTTACAATAGATTTATTCCAATCAGGATCCAGACAAGGTCTCCAAATTGCTGTCTCTTAAGTCTTTTTCATTTATAACAATTCTCCTTCACTTATTTCTATGCTCTCCTTGTGACTGACTTGTTGGGGCAGATTTGGTCATTTGTCTTATATCTTCAATTTGGCCGATTGCTTCCTTGTGGTGTTACTTACTTATTGCTCCATTGACTACCTTTCCTATAAACTCGCAGTTAGACCTAGATGCCTCAGTAGATTCAATTCTGTTTTTTGGGAAGAGAAGGGGAAGTTAGAATATCTACGATGTGTGCTTCTGATCGCACACATCAGGAGAGACTCTTACTGGGTTCAGGTGAAGTCAGTCAGACACCTAGACTATCTAGTACCTCATCAACATTTCAAAACCTCCACTAATGATCAAGATGGTGATTTTAAAACTTTAGTCATTTTTCTTTTTGAGGCTCAAATTGTCTCATTGCTTTAAAAAATCTTTTACTGAAAGGTAATATACACAAAGAAAAGTGTATCTTAAGAATTCATTTTAGTGACTTTTCACAAACTGAACTATAAACCAGAACATCACCAACAACCCCCAGAGCGTCCCTCATACCTTGAGGACTCCTTACATCTTGGGAGGGGGGAGCCAGGGAGGTGAACTTGTCTCCACCAAAGTTTAGGTTACTTTACTAAAGTTTAACACCATTGACTGATTTTGCCTATTTTTGTATATAAATGGCATCTCTGAGCTATCCACTTGTTACGTCTGCTACATTTGTTCTACACTGTTTACAAGATTCTTCCATACTTATATGGAGTTGTTAATTCATTGTCACTGCTGTACAGTGTTTTACTATGTAAATTTGTAACAATTATTTATCCATTCTGTTCCTGATAAGTATTTGGATAGTTTTCAGTTTTTGCTATTAAAAACAGTGCTATTATATTCTTGTACATGTCTTTCATCAACACGTGTACTCATGGGACATTTTACATAAGTGGAATCATAAAGTATGCTGTCATAAATATTTTCCTAAAATTTTATGTAATTTTCTTACATTGCTTATAGATTTCAAAGTATTCCTTACTCCTGGTTTTTATCACTTACATATTTTTCCAATACTAAATGGTTTCATTTTTCACACTAGATCACTGACCCCTTATATCCTGGTTTACAGCATGAGGAATGAATCTAACTTTGTTTTCGAGTTAGCTATCCAGTTTTAACAATAATACTAATTTAAAAGTCTGATTTGAGATATTCTCTTTACAATACATTAGATGCTCATATACGTATAGGTCTTTTTCCAGATGTTCCATTTGTAGTATGTCTTCTATTTTAGATTTGAATGACTCCATTTATGAGGTATCATTTACCTTCTTCCTCTATTTCCTTCCTGTAAACTGTGCAAAATGGTTATTGTATCTAGAGTCTCAAGTTGATTCAGGGGGTTTTTTGGTGGCTAGTACTTCCTAGGTGGTATGGATATTTTTTATTGCATCAATATGCACATAAAGTGGTGGTTTCACTCTTCAAAATGCTAAGATTAATCAATGAGTTCTAGCACTGTCAGTCTTGTTCCTCCAGTGAAAAGAATGGTTGTAGGATTCGCTGATGGTCTTTGCCTAGATACATCATCTCACTAGGAGCCATAGAGCCCCACCTATCATTCTTGCTACAATTATTAGCTGGAATTTTTCTATTTAAAAAAAATTTCCTAGGGGTGGGTGGGAGGGATGAATAGGCAGAGAACAGAGAACTTCTAGGGCGGTAAAAATACTGCATATGATATTATAATGATGGATGTATGTCATTATACATTTGCCCAAACTTATATAATGTACACCACCAAGAATGAACCCTAAGGTAAACCATAGACTTTAAGTGATTATAGTGTCTAATAAATGCACCATTCTGGTGAATGATGCCAATAATGGGGAGGCAATGCATATGCCAGGGGCAGGGACAAAGGGTATATGGGAAACCTCTATCTTCCTCTCAGTTTTGAAACATAAACTACTCTTAAAAAAAAAAAAAAAAACAAATGAACAAACACACAAAAGACCTTCTTCATCAACGATTTGGTTTTTCCTGATACAGTTCACAAAGGAAAGGTGGGATAAATGTTTAATCCTTGATTTACCAGTTTTCAGAGCAATGAGTCAGGGCTCTAGTAACTTATGATGGTGATAAGGTTTGGGTTTTTTTAAGTACACAATTATGAATTTATAGATTCTCACAGATTTGATATATTTCAATCTATAATCCAAAATAACATTCAGTATTCTTTTTAATGCTCAAATTGTCCCATCTTTGGCCACTAGGGTCTCCTTTAGAGTTGCACCTGAGCCTACTGACATAACTGACATGATAAGACTTAGGTGACTTCCTTGCTTTCTAGCACAATTAAATGCCCTAGGCTCATCTTGTGTATTTCTTTTTCTTATCTTTTCTTTTTGTATATTTCTTATCATAGACCTGGGAAGCCATTTGTCCAAGAAGCCCTGGCTCCCTTTGGTGTGAAAAGACCACAATGTAGGTTATCAGAGGGTTTTTAATGTAAGCTTTAGGGGTCCCTGCCCATCTACTGCTAAATAAAGTTCCACTTGCACAGTATACAACATTACACTAAGACTTAAAAAGTAGCAGACTAGACAGGGTGTTTAATTTACAAAGTTTTTCTTTTGAATAAAGAATCTATTTCATTCTCAGATTTCTAAGAAAATGAAAAGGAATATAAAGTGCCACTATAAAGTAACCAACTCAATTCAATGGGTCACAAATCACACTAAATTGCAAGCCACATCAAATCTTCTCTATACAGTTATGGCCAGTGAAAGCTTTGACCTATAAAGCAGTAATCTATGATATTTGGGGGCAGAAAGGAAAGTACCAAAACACAAGTCTAGAGTTTCTAACCTTCTGGAATCTAACTTTTCTGGATGTTAGCCTTGTGAATCATCCGGATAAAATACTCACCTTCTAAAACAACAGCTCTAGGTTCCTCTGCCTGGACAACCCCCTCTTCATACTCTGTGGAGCTGTCACTGTCAGAATCAGAACTCCCTGATCCCTGCAAGTCTACAGAGACTGGATTCCTAGTCTCCGAATCATAAGAAGTGGTTGGAGAATGAGGCTGCGTCCTGCTCACTTGAAAGTATGCATCCAACGGTGCCCTCAACCTATGTAAGCAGAAAGACAACAGAATTCTAGTAAAATACACCAACATCACAAGAATAATCCATAGTAATTTGGAGGCAAATCCTAGTCTTTTCAACTCCTCGCCAGGCCATTAAATGCTGCCTTTGAACACTGAAGCAGGAATAGCAATTTAGGCAGATGTTGACTGGCCTGATATGCTCTTTTCCACTCAATTATTTCATTTAGCCTACAATGGAGCTTGATCCCTAAATTAAAAGCTAATTCTACTCTATTGGCCTTTCTTTTGTCAGTATCTTTTAAAGACATGACTCATTAATATATTTTACTTAATTAATTAAGAAAGAAAGGAAGACAGACACAACTCAGCAATTGGTCTGCTGTTATTAAGAGGTTGAAAAGAGAGTGGGAAAGAAGAAAAAGGGCCCTGTTGATCATATATGGCCTTACGTGATTCTGCTGCTATTGCTAAGCAGAATGAAGTCTTTGGAATACAGTATGAAGTCTGGCTTCAGTCATCATTGTTTCACCCCTTATTTTAAGCCATTCTTCTTTTCAAGCTAAATAATGTCAAAGGACAAATATTCTTTTGCCTGCTCAAACCTGCTGTTCAATTCTCTTGGTGATTTTTTTTTCCATTTAGTGTATATGTCAACTATAGCATTTCTACTTTGTACATTTTTATAACTTCAATCTCTTTACTGAAATTATCTGTTTAGTGACACACTGTTATAATACTTTGCTTTAGTTCTTTGATTATATTTAAACAGCAGATTTAAAGTTTGTCCAGTAGGTCCAATATCTTGACTTCTTGGTGTACAGTTTCTATTTTTTCTTATTTTCCTGTGTATGTTATATTTTCTTTACACACCTTGTAATTTTTTCTTGAAAACTGGACATTTCAATAGTGCAATGTGGAAACTCTGGAAATCAGATATACCCCCTTCCAGGGTTTGTTGTTGTTGCTATTTCCAATAGTTGTTATTGTTTGTTTAGGGACTTTGCTGAAGTAATTCTGCAAAGTTTGCATTCTTTGCTGTATGTGGCCACTGAAGTTTCTGTTTGGTTAGCTTAGTGGTCAGAGTTCATGACTAGACAGACATTTCCTTAAATACTTGGAACCAGTAAGACCCCTAGTCTTTGCTGAGGGACTTGATGTGTGTTGGGGCACGCTGTCAATAATCAGTCAGGCAGGTGACAGCTCTGCCTTTGCCTTCATTTCTTGCTTACCCAGAGCCTTGAGGTCAGCCAGAGTTGTGAGCTTAGTGCCTTCTTAGGTCTTTGCTGAGCATGAGCACAGCTGCACATGGCCCCAGGCATGTATGTGGCCTTCTAGATTCCAAGCAGTATGCCAGAGCTTTTCAAAACCCCATGTGAAGATTTCTTTCCTCAGCTTTTCCCTTTAAGATTTTTGGTTAGTCTGTTGCTCCAATGGTCATCCACTGCCTCAGGCAGACCCTGGGAAATAGGCTTTAGGTTTTTTGCATTGGGCAAGTCAGAGACAGCCTTTCAAGTGGGATCTTCCAGGGACCACCAAACAGGTCAAAGAAAGAGAATTCTTTGGGAATGAGGCTTTGAAGGAGCTTCAATTCCATTCCACTCTCTTTAGTCACTTCCAGCCTGTGGCTTTTCACTGTGATTGCAGGCAGTTAGTTTTCAAGACTACTATGGAGCCGAAGAAGGGGATGGGAATAGGAGATGCCACAAAACTCACTGGTCTTACTGAGACACAGCTGTTTTTCTTTAATAATCACTCCATGAATTGCTACAAGTATATGTTAATTTCTAAGGCACTGAAAAGGTTGATTTTGATAAATTTTGCCAGTTGTTTCACTGATTCTATGGAGAGAATTTTCTGAGATCCTTACTCTGCCATTTTCACTGATGTCACTCAGGTTTCCTTTTCAGAAAAAAGCTAATCAAGTTTATGAACTTATTTTGGGGAATATGCATGAACAGCAGCTATAGCTATTCACGAGAATAAGCACATTACAGCATTTCCTAAGGACGTTTTAACCAAATGAAATACATAATAAAGGCAGGCTACTACACACATATCAATAGCATTCTGCATAGAAATCAGTTTTTAAAAAAAATCACTCATCAATATTGCTTTTAGTAGTAAAATAGGCATTTCCAAGATCAGGTGGGGACATAGGAAAGGGAAACTATGAAAAGCAATGGGAGGCAGTGTTGGGAGTATAGCCCTGAAACCTAAGAAATCCTCCTCTTTCCCTGCACTTACTACCTCTGAAGTAAATAATAGTATAGTAAATTCTTGACCCTTGCTTACCCTCTGTAGTCCTAAGATTCCATAAGCTCCATGGGAACTGGCACCCTGATCTGTCCTGTTCACCAATGTATCTCCAAGGCAAAAGTTCAGTCTCTCACACAGTGGAGTGTTACAAATATTTGATGAATGAGTGATGACGCTGGCAGCCAGAACCAAGCAGCCTCAAACAAAGAAACACGAGAGGAGTTTGTGACTTTGACTGAGAAGCCTGTTGGGAAAAATATCTCACTACTCAGGTTTCCCCAGTTTTGGCTTCTTGGTGGAGACTTAGGCAAAAGCTGCTTACCTTGGCCCAGGCTCTCAACACCCGGCTTAGGCATAGTCTGGTGAGTAAATGCCAAACACCATAATGAGAAATTTATCTCAAGGAATTCAGAAGGTATAAGCCATCAGACCTGGGAAAGGTCAGACTTTTACATGAATTTGTGTGGAATTCATTTACAACACAATATTTAGAGAAAAAAACTTAATGCCACATTTATCTGGCTCCAGAATCCAAGTTCTCTCCACTGAACTGCAGTTCCTTGCCTTTATTTTACTCTCTTTGTGGAAACAGACATACAACTGTCAGTTAAATAGCTTGACTGACATCCTTTAAAATCTAAATTCTGTAACTCAGTCCCTGAGCACAGATTCTACATACATCAAGCAATTTTCTGATCAGGGTTTGGCTTCTATGTGTAAATATCCCCGGGAGAATCATGCTGACCATGCCAACAAGAAAATTCGGTATCTGTGGTGTTTCTATTTTTCTCCGTAAGTTGGCATCTGGTTTATAAGTGTCACTCTCCTGTGAATTGGTTAACACAAGTGTGCCCAACCAAGAGCAACACCCCTACCCCCCACCCTAGCCAATGAATGTATGAACAACCAAGCCTGAGGACTACAATAAGAGGCCTCTTCACAGTCAGCCAGTTCCCAGGGACCCTACTCTTAAATCTCAGCCCCCTTATTTCAACAGAGTCCCCAGACTCCACTACAGTGTACTTTCACCTGTGACATAAATGTATGAAATCTTACTTTGCTTTCAAAATCTGAGAGAATGACATCTTAAAATAACAGAGTAGCATGCATTTGTAACTCTTGTCAACACTGGTCATCCTAGATGGATCACATCTAGAAGTGACCAGGCACTAGAGACTGGAACCACAGGAATCACAGGCCCTGGTATGGTAATCAGCAGGATCCACATGGAAAAGAATGCTGAATCCAGAATCACAAGTCACAGTCTCAATTCCAAAGTCACCTCAGTCAAATCACAAATCACCTCATCAGCTTTCTCACTTGTCAGACATAGGTAACTGAAGGTCTAACCACCACTTTTTAGTGTCATCTCATTATTTTCATAGTGTTAAAAAACAAATGGATCTGATTGAAGCTTCCTCTGCTTGTGTAGACAACAGTCAGATCCAGGTCCCAGTACCAGCTCTAACCTCCTCTGGGCTGTTCCTTGAGACCCTGAACAAATCACTCTTTCAGGGTCCAAGTTTCTTTCACATTTAAAATGAAGAGGTTAAATTCAATCTCTCTGAACATCATGAAGACATTTAGAAGGCCAAATGTGAAAAAAGGATTTTGAATAAAGTAGGAGGAAGTTAAAAAACAGGCAAGGCATAGACAATTGTTATTTTTCATAATAACCCTATCACAACTTAACAGCTAAGCCCTTCAAGAGGAAAGTTCAATTCAAAACTTATGAAAGAGAATTATTCAATTCTGCAACACATTCTCAGGTGAGGAGGGCTGGAATGTTTCCCACTTAGTCACATTCTATTTTTCGCAAGGCTTCTCTAAATCCAGCCTGTCCGTCTTCCAAAATCTACTGCACTACTAAGGGGAGTACCAATGAATAAAGAATCCTGAGCAAGTGGAGGAACTTTGCAAGTTAAGTACTTTCTTGATGTGCAAGATACAAATGATCTAAATAAAAGCCAGCCTCCACGGCACTGTTGCCAACAAACTACCACCTAGTTTTCAAAGCTTATTGGTGTAACTTATCCCCTCAATTACTTTGTGAAGTAAATTAGGCAGTCACTTTTATTTTCATCTGACTTACGAGGTAAAGGGAGTTCAGAAAGATTACCTGACTTGCCAAGTCACAATGCCAATTCTTGGCAGCACTGAGGCTATCATGAGTACATAAGAGTCATAATTCCCAATCTGGCATGAATCTCACAATTTATATATACATATATATATTTACCTGGCACTGTTTGTCCTCTGAGACCCTCCAGCTCTTGCCCTGCGTGAAGCTGAATTCCTCCTCCTCCTCACTCTCACTGGCCCCACATTGCGGTCTGAAGGTGGTCTCAGGAATTCTAGCATGCCATGAAGTCTCTGCAGCCCACTGATAAAGCTGTTCATTGAATCCAACGAAGATACTCGCACGGTGTGGTTAGCATCAGATCCCTGCCTCTGCTCCTCTGAAGCTCCTGGACTGATATTCTGCACATTCTCTTCTCCTGAGAGTTCCACTTCTCCTGTCAGGTCAATGGACACCTGTGGAGCAGGCTGGAGCAGGGGTGGTCCCCCTTGGCTGCTGACTACCTCATCAGGAGGGGGCTGGGGCAGGGGCGGTCCCCCTTGGCTGCTGACTACTTCATCAGGAGGGGGCTGGAGCAGGGGTGGTCCCTCTTGGCTGCCGACTACTTCATCAGGAGGGGGCTGGAGCAGGGGTGGTCCCCCTTGGCCGCTGACCACTTCAGCAGGAGCAGGCTGCTCTGCAGCATGATCTGACTGCACCTGAAGATCACATTCCATTGCTTCATGAGCCATTACTAGGGAAACAGTATTTGTAAAAAGTATTAGTAAAGCAGATAAAACATGCCATGTAGCTAATATAATCATATCTGTCTTTTAGTATATCTGTTTAAGATCATTTGTGGCAAAACTGAGAAACTTTAAAAATTATTTTATTTTCACTTTTTTCCCCCATAACAAGCACTTATGACCAGTTTTCCTGTGTGCCCTTTGAAGACATGAAGTCATGTGATCATAGCACTATCCTTTAAAATAGATCTATAAAATAAGAGGATTGAACTATTGAAAGTAATCTCCCAGACCTCTTACAGTTCTCCATCGTGGCCTGAATATGCACATTTACTAAAACAAATGCATATAATACTATATTCAATTTTAGTAGGCAACGTTCATCATTCATAGTAACAAGTTGTAAAGAATAAACACAGAAAGGACATTTCTACACTTGCATAATGAACTCAGTTACTAACTAGAAAAAGAAATTTACCTATTTTCTCCAAAAAGGCTGTGCAACCTTTATTTACCCCAACCTTTTCATAATTTTTGTTTCCTATCTCTAATTCCATTCAACAAATATTTATTAAGCACAGGTTATGTCCCTTTCATTATTTGTTTGTCTCTAATCCATTATGTTAGTCTACTCTTCAAGGAATATTTATTAAGCACCTGTCATGTAGTCAGACACTCCATAGAGGTAAACACAGGCAAATGGATAAGACCTTGTGTAACAAAGTTTCAAACAAATAGGAGAATAAACAAATCAACGTGAAAATTATACCTTGTGCTATTTGGTTTTGGGAGTGGGAAGTAAGGAAAGAAGGGTTAGCTAAAAGCCTGGAAAAGTAGTTAATGTCTCGTAGGCAAACAATCAATCAAAAACCTCCTCTCCCTATGCTACAGAAAACTGGAGAACTGAATGAGACATGCTTAAGATCAGCATGGCAGGTAGCACAGCAGTGAAAACATGGAGTTAAGTGAAAGTCTGCCAACTGAACAATGTGAGACACTTCCAACCCTTCTCACCAGTTTCCCTGCCACACAAATCCAGGACACACTATTCTGGTTTATATACATTCTCTGTGCCTCAAGGCAGGAGATTCTAAAGGCCTCTTTTCCAGAGAAAATCAGCTTAAAAGGAAAGATCTATGAATACTGACATTTGTGAATCCCCCAAGAAAATGGCTGTCTATATATCTTAACAGTAAAAGGCCACTGGTTGGTAATGTTCAGCTACTCATACAGAGCTACGATCAGTTTTCTGGGGTTCTCTCCTTAAAAATGAACAAACAGCCAACGATCAACTGACAATTGAGGAAAGCCTCCAATGTGAGATAGAGGCCAAAGCAGACAAAGAGAAGAAACTTGGAGAGAAGAAAGGAAGACAATGCAACAAACAGTAATAAGTAAGTACATAAATAAATAAATCCAAACTTAAAAGAATGCCAAGGGAAAAAAAGAACAAATCAGAAAATAAGAAAGAGACAAGATACAATAAACCTCCTAGAAGAAAATATAGGAAAACATTATCTCACATACATCTCAGCAATGTTCTCCTAGGGCAGTCTACTCAAAAAATAGAAATAAAAGCAAGAATAAACAAATGGGACCTAATTAAACTTACAAGCTTTTGCACAGCAAAGGAAACCATAAGCAAAACAAAAAGACAACCTAAGGAATGGGAGAAAATTTTTGCAAAAGATGAAACTGACAAAGGCTTGATCTCCAGAATATATAAGCAGCTCACACGACTTAATCAGAAAAAAACCCAATTCAAAAATGGGCAGAAGACCTAAACAAGCAATTCTCCAGTGAAGACATACGAATGATCAACAGGCACATGAAAAAATGCTCAATATCACTAATTATCAGAGAAATGCAAATCAAAACTACAATGAGGTATCACCTCACACCAGTCAGAATGGCCATCATTCAAAAGCCCACAAATGATAAATGCTGGAGAGGCTGTTGAGAAAAGGGAACCCTCCTACACTGCTGGTGGGAATGCAGTTTGGCGCAGCCATTGTGGAAAACAGTATGGAGATTCCTCAAAAGACTAGGAATAGACTTACCATATGACCCAGGAATCCCACTCCTGGGCATATATCCAGAAGGAACTCTACTTCAAAAAGACACCAGTGCCCCAATGTTCATAGCAGCACTATTTACAATAGCCAAGTCATGGAAACTGCCTAAATGTCCATCAACAGATTACTGGATAAAGAAGTTGCCTATTTATACAACAGAATAGTATTCAGCCATAAAAAAGACAACATAATGCCATTTGCAGCAACATGGATTGCCCTGGAGAATGTCATTCTAAGTGAAGCCAGAAAGAGAGAGAAAAATACCATATCACTCATATGTGGAATCTAAAAAAAAAAAAAGACAAATGAACTTAAATATAAAACAGAAACAGACTCACAGACATAGAATAAAAACTTGTAGTTGCCAGGGGGAGGGGAGTGGGAAGGGACAGACTGGGAGTTCGAAATTTGTAGATACTGACAGGTATATATAGACTAGATGAAGTTTATACTGTATAGCACAGGGAAATATATACAAGATCTTATGGTAGCTCAGAGTGAAAAAGAACGTGAAAATGAGTAAGTGCATATTCATGTATGACTGAAAAATTGTGCTCTACACCAGAAATTGACACATTGTAAACTGACTATAACTCAATAAAAAAAAAAGAAAATAAGAAAGAGCTCTTAGAAAATTTACAGCCAAAATAAATGCTTTGGGGGGGGAGCATACAGGTCAGTGGTAGAGTGCATGCCTAGCATGCACAAGGTCGTGGGTTCAATCTCCAGTACCTCCATCAAATTAAAAAAAAATTAATTAATAAGTAAATAAACCTAATTACCCCCCAAACAAACAAAAATGCTTTAATAGAAGGATTGGAAGATAAAGACGAGGAACTCTTTCAGAAGGTAAAATAACAGACACCCCCCAAAACAGTAAGATTAAAAGGTCAAGCCAGAATATTCGATTAACTGAAGCACAAGAATGAGAGAACTCAAAATGGAGAAGAAAGTGAAGCAAAACTTCTGGTCAGGATGGAACCATAAGCTCTTCCAACTAAGAAACCAAAACAGTAAGTAAGTTTGGTAAGTTTCCTAAAAAAATTATATCAAATAGAAAAAAGCAGGTTACAGATGAATCCATTATTAATTCCATTTTTAGGATACTTAAAAATACACAAGATCAAGCTATGATATGGGCTTTTATATTAAAAAAAGATGGTACAAAACAAGCCTGGGCGGAAAAAATACCAAATTCAGAAGAGGGAGCGTGCAAGGGTACAGATGAGACTTTGACTACATAATTTTCTTTTTTTAAAAAAAGAAGTTAAAAGGGAAGGAATTCTATCAAAAGGTCAAGATTTATCAGATGTGAGTAGTGAATGCACAGGTCTTTAAAAAATTATTCTCTGTACTTTCCAGTCTGGTTAAATATTAAAAAGTTAAAATATCAAAAATTTCTTCCCGTATATGCCAGTTCTGACTAGACGTGAAAGGCCGAGAGCCGAATCCTAAGTCTGATTCAGCAGTGTATCCCATACAGCAACAAGTATATAGCAGATGCCAAATACCAGGTGAATTACCCACCATACACCCGAAAAAAACAAACAAAAAAATCAAATCACAAAACCAACCAAAAAAACTCCAACAACTAAGAACACATCGGCACCTGATAGCGCGATAGCACAGATATAGAAAGTTCTCTGAACAGCGCGGTCCTGGAGCAAAGCTTCCCAATTCATGTGGAGGAATATAGATCTTTCCAGACGTCGGGCTGACCAGGGATGCCTACAGCAAAAGGCCATCGGCTGGTCCCTCCAAGCCTTGAGTAGCCTTGTCCTAGACCTCTCGTAATCTTACCAAACTTTGTTATTCCGATTTCAATCAATATCCACATCCGGCGGGACGGTGGTTTCCAATTACCAGGCTAAGAGGCGCCGCCAGGGTTCAAATCCCTGCTCTGCCACGTACTACCTGGAGGCCCTCAGGACAGTTTCCTAGCTTCTCTGTTCAACTTGTTCGTCTGTAAAAGTATTTCCCTCACAGTGCTGTGAGGTGAAGTCGGATGGAACAAAAAACCAGGTCCCTGGGTCAACTTGAAAGCAATCCAAGTACGGGGCGCGCCACGGGACAGCACTTATTTGTAAGATGACGACTCTGAGGCTCGGCTCCCCGGAGAGAGGCCCGGAGGCACTTCTCGCTCCCTCCCCGCGGCAAACCTGGCTCCTTCCGGGAGCCGCGAAGTTCTGGCTTTCTCAGCCCCACCCCCAACAACCCCGAAAAAGCGGCGGTTCGGGCGCCTCAGCCCCGACCGTTGAGGCCGCTGGAGCGGCCGAATCTCCTCAGGCCGCGGGGTTCCATGCCCACCCGCACCCCACCTCGTGGGGCGTCCCCAGACCCCACGTCTAGTGACCCAGCCCGAGGAAGTCAACCCAGAGCCAGAGGCAAGTGCCCCCCTCACCTGAGGCCGAAAGGACGCGGAAGAACTCGCAAAGACGCCACAGCAGCGGCCGTTTCCTCAGAAACACCAGCCCGAGGCAGAGGCCAACAGTAACTACCCGAGGAGCTCGAGCTGCCCGCCTGAGGCGCGGGATCGGACGGCTCCTATTGGGCAGCAGTCCCAGCCGACAGCCAATACCCTCTCTTCTTCTTCCTTTGGTAGCCGCTGGCTGAAACAGCGGCGCTCTCATTGGCTGTTCCTTCGTAAACGGAGCAGGCGGGACCACGCGGGAGGAGGCCTCGTACAATTGGTAGAAATCCACGACCGTCAGCTCTTGTCCAGCCCCCAAACAAGAAAGCGGAAAAGGTTTTACCGCACTTTATTTGAACTTTCTGGCGGGAAAAAGTCGTAAGAGAAAGATTTCTTGGTCCATTTTGAAAAGAAGACGAAAATACTAAAACTGTGCCTCACGCTGCTTCTCCCTAACTCTTGGTGAAGGAGATATCTTTATCCAAAGGCTGGCAGCTAATCCAATATTTTCAAAATATTTCCCGCTGAATCCCGGAGCCTGTAAAGAGGAGTAGGACAATCCAGTCCATATGTATCCTCCGTGGAGTTGAAGAGCTCATACAAAAGGTCTTACCAAACACGATCTCTTCATTCCCAAATCATTACAACAAATTGTCTGCTACTAAACAGTCATATCACCGAACAGAAAACATTTTTTAAGCATCTGCCTGAAAGAGGAAATCCACTTTTCGAAGGAAGACCTAAAAATCAAAACCCCAGACTACACGTTGCCAAAACTTGATTTGCTGAACTGCTACTTTTGAGTGGAATTGGTAGCAGTGGAGAGCATAAATAATTTAAATTCATGGATAATCCAAATAATCGACTTTTCAATTTTTTCCTTCTCCAAGCCTGTCACCAAAGCCAATATTAGCATTTGTACTTCCCCCCCCCCTTTTGTTGCCTCTAAGGGGATTTCTACAGAGCTACAGCAAGGTTAATAGGAGAAAGGACTGTTCTTTTGTAAACAAACACATATATTATGGAGAAGAATGAAAAATATTTTGAGTGATTCTCACCTTTATATAAATAATTACATGTTCCATGCAGAAAACTTAGACAATATAGAAGCAAAAAAGAAAATGTCTCTATCCAGAGAAGTCATTAGTAACTTCAATAGTAAAATTTTCATCTGTCTAAACATGTACATTTAGATACAGATGGGATGTTTTAGCCTTAAAATACATCTTGAATTATTTATGTCAATGAATACATAGGTACATCATCAAATACTGAGTGATTCTTTGAAATTTATTAAATTAAAAATAGGTAATAGATGACATGGTAAAAAAAATTGGACAACACAAATGGCTGCTTAGTGAAAAACAAATGTTTCTAAATGATTCTGAAGGTATATTCACTCATGATCCACCTAACGGCCATATTTACTAATTAGGGGAGAGAGAGTAAACACACAAGCCAGAAATTTGTAGTCTTGTTTCCAACTTCCAGAAGTTTTATATAGTTAGAGGGGAAAGGTATTGGCTGTGTTCCATCTTAGGCGTGAAATTCAAATTTCCAATTTTATGAATGATGACTTAAACACCAACGTCCCTATTGGCTCATCTGTAAAAAGACTGGGGAAAAAAGCACTACTTCACAGAAGAGTTGTTTAGATAGATGTCTTTCTTTTTTTTTCTCCACCAAAAGACATAACTAATGTGTTCCTCTAAACTATATGATAGTACAGTATGATAGAGTAACTACTTTTATGTACTTCAATGTATAGTTTAAATGAAAAATCTGAAAGAATTTTCAAGGTTAAACAAAAGATGCCAAATAAAATTTACACTTGTGGTAAGCCACATCCCCAGGCTTTGGGGAAAGCCATTAATTTTCCTCTATCATTAGAGTACTATTATTCACTCTCTTACTAGTTCATTCAGTCAACAAATATTTTATTCGACAACTACTGAAACCCTGGCTCTGGTCTATACAGTATGGAAATAGTATGTAAGACACAGTAGACTCTTGACCTAATGGGACTTCATTCTATTAAGGAGGGTAGATCATAAACCAATAAACAAGATTAAACAAGGTGATTTCATATGGTATCACAAAAACAATAAAACAGAGGGACATGAATGGAAAGTTCTTAGAATTGCCTTCAATTGAAGGGTTCAAAAAAGGACTCTCTGAGGGTGCTGATATAAAAGCTGAGACCTGAAGACCTCAGAGGAAAAGTCTGAGAAATGATGTATAGTCCATAAATGACCATAATAAAACATTAAGTGCTGTGATAAGCATGGTAGTGCCCCAAAGAATAGGACTTTAGGACCCTTGGCTTTTCTCCTCCCCGAACCATCACTAATGTCTTACACAAGGTGTTGCCCATTTTTGGACCTCATTTTTTGCATGGCAAAATGAGGCTGCTGGACCAAAATGAAGAGTTGTCCCTGTTTGATGTGCAGCATATCTAGAAAACCACAAAATGTTACAGAAGTTCAAAGCAGATTGGGGGGAAAGAAAGATCTACTCTGACAAATATTAACAACCAGAACAATATTGGTCTGAAGTCCCTCTGCATCAGCCCTTTGGAATGCTTTAGGCATTGATATGTACCAGGAATTTATTCAATGCTACCACCATTCTCCTAATACAGCAAGAGCCTCCAGGAAGTAGCCTTGCAGGCAGGAGTGAATGCAGGTTTCACGGGGCCTGAAGTTTATACAATGTGGAGGAACTTCTCAAAGACTATGAAAGTAAATATACAAAATTACTTCCAATAAAGGCCAACTATCTCCTGTTAGGCAAATACTTTAACGGACAATAACCAAAAGCCCTGGATGAAATATTTTTTTAAAAACAGCCCTGGAGGCACTGGAAAGCAGCTAAAGGCAGGCAGAAACTAGAGGAGGGGTCTATAATTGGAAGAAAGAAATGGCACTAGGTGAGTCTCCTGGGTTGTTTGTTTGTTTGTTTGTTTGTTTGTTTTATGGCTTTTAGCCTGAGGGTAGGGGCCCATTAGCACCATTTGCAGTAGCTAAAACCTGGAGAGAAACTCTCAGTCTAATTTGGTTGAAAATCAGAGGACAAAGTTTGGAGCAACCATAGTAGTTGGAGAGTAAGAGGGAAAAAGAGAAAGTCAGAGAGGAGAAGTCCCAATTTTGTATATAACTCTACCCAAATCTTTATCTGACCTCTGAATTATGCATATGTGGAGCAGACTTCAAGCAGCCAGTTAAGACCAAAAGACTGAACAGAGATTTCAGATATAACCAAGTAAAGGGGAGACATAGTTTGGAGTTTAAGTCCAGCCAAGTTAATTGCCTGTTAAAAAAAAAAAAGACTCTTTGAAGAAATATAACAGACTCCATACTCTCTACAGCTATCAGTAACAATGTCCAGGAAAAATTCCAAATGACTGGAGATACAAAGAAACATGAAACATAACCCATAATCAAGAGAAAAGGCAATCAGTGGGACCAACCCCAAAATGACCTAAATGTTGGATTTAGCAGACAAGGATTTTAAAGCAACTATTATAACTACTGTCAAGAATGTAAAAGAAAACACACTTGTAATGAAGAAACACAAAAGAAATCTCAGCAGAGAGAAACAATAAAAATAGGACCAAATGGAAATCCTAGAACTTAAAAATACATTATCTCAATTGAAAAATTCACTGGATGAGCTTAATGGAAAGTTGGAGGGAAAGAAGAGTCAATCAACCTGAAGATACAGCAAGAAAAGTTATTTAGTCTGAAGAGCAGAAATGAAAAAATAAAAAGAAAGAACAGACCCTGAGGGATCTGTGTGATAATGTCGAAAGGTCTAACATTTATGTAATTGGAATCAAAGGAGAGGAAAGACAGAGAATAGGGAAGAAAAAATATTTGAAGATATAATAATCCACACCTTGCCCCAAATACAAAAATTAACTCAAAACAGATCACAGACTTAAGTAAAAATTCTAAAATTTCTAGAAGAAAGCAGAAGAAAATCTTTATGGCCTTGGGTTAGGCAAAGATTTATTAGATGCTCCCAAAAGCAGGACTTATTAAAAACAAAAATGGATAAATTGGACTTCAAAATTAAAAACTTATGCTCTTCAAAAGATGCTGTTAAGAAAATTAAAGGCAAACTGCATCCTGGCAGAAAATATTTGCAAATCATTTATCTGATAAAGGACTTATATCCAGACTATATAGAGAACTCCCCAAACTCAGTAATTAAGTAAAACAAAACAATCCAGCTTAAACTATGGGCATTTCACTAAAGAAGGTAGATAGATGGCAAATTAAATGAAAGGATGATCAACATCGTTAGTCTTAGGAAAATGTAAACTAAAGGCTCAAAGAGCTACCACTCATTACATACCCATTAGAACTGCCAAAATTAAAAAGGTGGACCATACCAAATGCTGACAAGGATATAGAGGAACACTCCATACACTGCTAATGGGATGGAAAATAGCACAACCACTCTGGATAACAGTTTGACAGTTTCTTAAAAAGTTAAATGTACACCTACCACATGATCTAGCCTATGTTCATTTCTAGGTATTTACCCAAGAGAAATAGAAGTACATGTTCAAACAAACACTTGTACATGAAAGTTCATAGCAGCCTTATTTGCAATAGCCAAAAATTGTAAACAACTCAAATGTTCATCAACAGATTAATGGATAAATACTGTTACACTCATATATTGTGATAGCTTTTAACTTTAAAAAAGGAACAAATTATCAATACATGTAATTACATGGATGAATCTCTAATTATTCTGAGTGAAAGAAGCCAAATTTATTACACACCATATGAATTCATTTGTATAAAACTTTAAAATGCAAACTAATCTATAGTGACAGAAAGCAGGTTAGTGGTTTCCTAGGGGAAGGGGGGATTGGAAGGGACTGATTATTAAGGAGCATGAGGAAGCTTTGGGAGTTATATTCATTATCTTGATTGTGGTGGTGAATACAAATGTCAAAACATCAAATCACACAGTTCAAATATGTGTAGTTTATTGTGTGACAATTACACCTCCAAAATACTGTTTAAAAGTCAGAATTGTAGGCAAGAGAGAGCAGAGGGATTGATTATATGGGCATAATAGAACTTTCTGGCATGATGGTGATATTCATCATTTGGATGGGGTTTGGATTACTCATGTGTATATATCTGTCAAACTCATTGAATGATATATTTAGGATTTGTGAATTTCACAACATGGAAAGTTTACTTGCCCCTCCCCCTCAAATCCTATAAACAAATATTGAACTGCAGTTAATGATACAAATGTTGAAGTGCTTAGGAATGAAGTGTACTGATGTTTGAAATTTTCTTTTAAATGCATAAAAAATAAGGATGGATCAATGGATAGGAAGAGGAATGGATGGATGGATGACTATGTAATAAAACAGAGACAGTGAATTGTTAATTGTAGAATTTAGGTGGTGGGTATACAGGTGTTCAGAATATAATTCTACTGACTTTTCTGTGTATTTGGAAATTTTTATATTGATAAGTGTTGGGGAAAAATTAGGTATAGGGCTTTGAAAGATATCTTGTGCAAGTGAGGGGCCCTGACGATTAAGCTTTGTTAGTTTCACAGTGAATCCACCTCTGCCTGTGGGTCTGTCAGAATGTGTGTAAGGAATCTACAAGGGAGCATTTTGTTGTAGCTCCTACAGCAAAGAGAACAAAAGATTTTAAAGATGAAAATAGTAGTTCCTGATGATAAACTCTAGAAAGGAATCATTTTAAATGTTCAATTTGTCCATGTTTATACTTTTACACTCTTTTTTTGTACTTAAAAATCTTCTAGGTATAAAAAAAGAAAAGAAATCAAGAATAAATAAAAGATAAAAAGGATAGAAATCAGCCATAATTTTATTCCCCAGTGATGATTACTAGGCTATAAGCTCCAAATGTATTTTGTTTATTGTTGCCTCCTTGGTGATTGGAACAAAGCCCAGCACGTTTACTGCTGAATGATTTGCGATGAGTCTGGGGGGGGGGTGGGAAGCAGTAACACATAGAAGTGTTTGTGTATCCTAGGTAAAGCATACACCAAGAGCAAATGTGTAAAAATTCGGAACAAATGGGCCACATTCAGGAGACACAGGTTTCTTAAAACCTGGGAGTGCCTAGGCTAACATATTATTTGTCCTATATGGCATTAAAATAATTTTTAATTAGATGTTAATCTCGAAAAAGACAGGCAATTTACAGAAAAATATAAATGTCCAGCTTCTTTTGACAACATGGAAAGCTCTGGAAACTTTGGGGTCCCATTTCTACATGATAAAAATAGGCTTGGAGCTGAGTGAAAGCTGCCCTTCTTCGCAAAGCTCATCTGTTCCTCAAAGTCTCTGCCAGGCTCAACTCACTCATTTAGGTTCCCTCCTGGACCCAACAGGCATTAGAGTTTGCAATCTCTGGCAGGAGAAGTCAGGGATCCGATACTGCAAGTCAGGTTGGGGTCAGAGGTACAAGGCCTTGGGTATCTAAATGAGGGGTCTGTACTTAGTTCAATGAGCAAGAGGAAGGATTGAAGAGTGTTTCCTCAGCTACTAACATTGTGTGATCAATCACCCCTGAACTTAGTAGCTGAAAACAACAATAATTTACTTAGCTTATGATTTTGTGAATGGGTAGTTTGGGCTAATTCTTCTGTGTTTTAATTATGTGGTTCTTCTGTCTTGACTGGACTCACTCATGTGACAGCTGCCAGGTTGGCTAGTCTAGTATGACCTCAGATGGGACAGGTTGTCTCTGCTCCATGTGGTCTCTCATCTTCCTGCACCCTTGCCCAGCATGTTCATGGCTGGGTAGGGTTCCAAGAGATAAGAGTGGAAGTTTGTAAGGGCTCCTGAAGCCGAAGCTTGGAACCAGCACATCATCATTTCTACGTTCTATTGGCCAAGGCCAGTTACAATACTAGCCCAGATTCATGTAGTGGGGACCTAGACTGCACTTCTTAATGGGAGGAGCTGCTAAGTCACATTGCCAAGAGGTGCAGATCCAGAGAGATACATTTTTGCAAAACATCAAAGTTACTATCAGAGGTGTGTGTTTGACAATATCACTCAGGGTGGGGTGTGGTCCGTATTACTGGATTTGTTTTCTATCTGTAACAGAGAAGTGTTGCCTCCCTGCACCCATGAATAACTCCGTGCTGAAGGATATGAGAGAGAAAGATGCCCGGCTTGTGCCTATTCCAGCTCCTTGTTCAGGGACTCAGTTTCAGTTTCAGCACACAGTTTAACAAAAGGTAGACAGTCTCTCTAAGATTTCTGTGAAAGAATGAACAAAATATTAGACAAGGGCAGAAACTGACAGCCAAGCCAGAAACACAAAGATATCCTACACTGCATAATAGTGTAGAAACTGCATTCCCCTTTGTCTGGCTGGAGCATAAACCACCATCTGCACTCATGCCTTTGTGATTTGAAATTTCCTCTTACTTGGTCAACTTTAAAATACAACTAGCTTATGGGAGCAGTAAGCTCACATCTTAGCGTGAATCAGTCCCAGATATTAGAGTTCCTAACACCAGGAGGACCCTGGGTTGTAAGGGAGCCTGGGAAGGGGAGGAAGAATACAAGGAGAATGTGAAGGAGAGGAAGACACTATAGAAACACTCTAAAGGCTAATTCTTTGGGAAGCACCATTGATTTTGGCTCTTTGGCTTTGTAGTGGCAAAGAGAAAGTTTCAGATGGAAGCTAGGCCATGGTTTTGATTTTTCACTCCAAAGGGTGGAGATGGAGTTGAAGGAAGCGGAGGGGTGAGGGATGAGACACCCTCTCAGAAGTCTGTTAGAGTGATTCCCGATGAACCATCAATGAGAAGGCCTTGAAGGACAATCCTTGTGCCAGAGACTTTCGTAAATAGTGATGCTGTCCTTGGGAACTATCTCAAAAGCCTGGACACCTGACTCTTTCGTTCCTCTCTCAAGGTATTTCATCTTCAATTATCAATACACTCCACCCCCAGGTCTCTAACTCAAGAGACTCTCACATGTGTGTCCCAGGATATGTGCACAAGAATGTTTAAGGTTCCTAAGGACAAAGTACTAGAACAACTAAAATATCCATCAATAGTGGAATGGGAAAGTATGTGGTGCACTGTTAGCTAGTGGCCTACTACTATACAGCAGTGAAAATGAATATGCTGAAACTATCACATAAGTATGGATGAATTTCAAATTATTTGCTCATAATAATTGACCAAATTAAGCAAGTTATGGTAGAATATAGCATGATACCATTTACAAAAAGTCTTCATACATGAGAAACCAAATAATATAGTGTACCTAAGTTGTAAAACTATACTTTTACCAAAAAAATTTTTTTACCAAAAACTTAGGACAGTGGTTACTCCTGGAAGAAAGGAGAGGAATGTGAAAGTGAGGAATCCATAGGTGGTTTCTGAGTTAGTTGGCAATGTTCTATTCCTTAACCAGGAGTGGGTATGTGATGTTCGTTTCCTTTGATTTTTTTAAATGCAAAAATGTATTTTATACATTGCTGTACTGTGATACAGATCACAAGAAAGAGAAGAAAAACATTATTTTTTATCTTTGAACTCTGCAGCAACTTCAGCGGAAACACTTTCCCAATTCAGGGATACTGTGTGTGAACCATGCTCTTCTTATGTCTGGAACTCTGTGAAAAGTCTGAGAGATTTGGATCTAGAGCAGAAGAGGGAGACATTCCCAGGGAGAGAGATGGTAAAATGAAACTATGGAAGGAGCAGCTGATAACATGGTGAAATAAAAGTCTGAGTAAAGGAAATTATCCCCAGAGTGCTGAAAAAAGAAAGGAAGGAAGGAAAAATGGGAGAAAAAAAGAACTGGAGTAATCTGCCTTCCCAATCCACTTTAGGCTAAACAATGCCCTGAGGGCAGACTTTCTGAACTCCTGTACTATTTATTGATATCCGGGCTGGACAATCTCTGCTGTAAGGGGCTGTCCAGTGCATCATAGGATGTTGAGTAGCTTCTACCCACTAGATGCCAGCAGCATGTCCCATCCCACCCCATCTCCTGAGTTGTGACAGTCAAAAATGTCTTTAAACACTGCCAAATGTCCCCTGAAGGACAAAACTACCCCTCGTTGTGAAACACAAGGGAAATCTTTCACACATATGAAGTAACACAAGTGGATCACACTCTTTAGACCAAAAAGAACCCTACCTTTAACAAAGGGTCTCCTGGAGGGGTCATATGCCCGGCAATCATCAATGATCTCCAGCAACTGAAATGGACAATCTTCACCCAGTGGTTCCTGGTACCGCTTCACAGCCACTAGCTGGTAGATCTTCTTGGAATCACAGCCTGGCATGAAAACAATAGGATGGGAGGCTTAAGAACTGCTCTGGCACTCACCTATCTCTCTAGATGCTCATGGCTAGCTAGCATCACAACTAGGGAACTGTGAGAAGTGAAGATATATGAGCTACCAATGACTCCAATGGAAGTAGAGGCCAGGAAGTGCTCACATTGGAGAACAAAGCAACCAGGACAGAACTGATGGGAACCTCCAGTCTATGGAAGGGGACGCAACCTCAGCACCATCTGAGCCAGCTTTCACACTGGTTACCTTCAAATGGGATCTTCCCAGTGGTGATTTCCCAGAGGACGATTCCAAAGCTAAAAGAGAACCAAGAAGCTGAACAACTGTAACAAGTTTCCCTTTTCCAATGCCCCTCTAGCCATTTCCAGAAAATACAGTGATTTTTCTGATTACCACCCAATTTCACTCAACAGAGTTAGGATGGTCCTCCCTTGTGGAGTTGGACGTGGACCTTCCTGTCCTGTTCATCTGAGTTAGAATCTGCATGAGAACATAAACATACCTGTATATTTCAGCCTTTATGTCATATTTATCATACACATTTTTTAGTCTCTGAGGTGAGACGTATGCGGCGGAACTGACCCTCTCTGCTTCTTTTCCTTTAGTTTGTCGGCTGATGGAAGTCTGTGTTTTGCTCAACTCAAATCCTGCAAGCTAGATAGAGAGGTGATTCAGAGAAAGAAAGAAACAGTAGAGAGGGCAGGGGTTGGTGCTACACATGGCTGTCGGGGATGGTCTTTTTTCTTTGGGATCTATTTCCACTGGTGTCTTCTGCCTGTGTGACTACTGGTTGGCATTCTGCGTTTGATTTATTATGATGCACTGACCAAGAGAAACACAAAAAGGTTTCTTCTTTATAAAGTGGGGCAACGAGGATTATTTGAGATAATGGTTATAAAGCACTGGTATAACTCGGTATGTTGTAGTTGTGCTAGTATTACTATGTTAGATACAAGGCTTTCTCAGGACTCAACTCCACTGAGTGAGGGTGGACAGGGGTGCCTGGAGCCACTGATGGCTCACTTTCTCTCAGAAGCAGGCGAAAAAATGACATGGGGGCATCTCTTCTGTTCTATCTGACCCTACAGGCAGGCTGTTCCTTTGGATTTTACATGACAACCATGAGTTACTGCATTGACTCTGCATGGCCAATGCCATGCTCTTAAGGAAGCCATAGCACAAGTCATGGGAGTGTATGTTCTCCTTGCCCCACACACACTGGTTATCCGCACCATCTATATGCAGAGGGCTGCCAGCTCCTAATGCATCCAGGTACCCAAATCTAGGGGCAAGATCAGGAAAAGAATTAGACACTTAGGTGGCTCCTCCTCCTTTCATTCACATGTTCAGTGAGCACTGACATCCAGGACCATGCTAGTTACCAGGGGTGAAAGGCTGAAAAGCACATGTTACAGTCAGGCAGGATAAGGACTGGGAGAGAGGTGGAGACACAGTGTTTTGGGAGCACATATATCACACCGGTGATGGGGAAAGATGTCTGAAAGGCAGAAAACACCTGTCTTCTATTATTCAACAGCTGTCCCTGACACTCATAAGGTTAGAAGAGAGAAAGCCATCTATGGATGACAAAGAAAATATTCTTTTAGCATTTGGGAATTGCAGACATCACATTAATAAAACCCTTTCCTTTCCCATAGGAGAATGTGACTTTCAGTGAATCTTTTAGCTCTATTCCCCTGGGAATGTGACACAAGCAGACTGTTACCTATGTTCCTAAGAAATTTGCTGCTAATAAAAAAAAGACTGACGATTAGTAAGTTGCAGATGAGAGGTCAGGGGGTAGGAGGACTATAAAGAGCTATAGGGATGCTGGGCTTTGTGGTGACTCTTATAGCTGGCATGCCCCTTGTGGGGACACTTGAAGGCCTGCCTATAGTGTTGTTACAAAAGAACACTGACTCCTGTGTGTCATGAGGCTTCTAAGCCCGATGGCTCTGCAAGCACCTCAGGGGAGCCTCTTTCTCAAGCACCTGGGCTGAGGGCAAGGAAAATATCTCTTGGAGGACTGCAGGGACAGGTGTGAGGATTCCCAATGGAAAGAGGGATTTGATGCTGCCCTGCAGCAAGCTGTGTTTCCTGCATGACACATCTAATTGCCTCCAAGGGCCAAGTGTGGGCTGTGACAGGTCTGTGAGTATGCATGCCTAGTTGGACCTAAGGAGATCCCCTTATGGGTATCGCAGCGACATAGAAGTGGTGTCCTGGCATCTAAGGGGAAATGGCTCTTAGCCCATCCCTGCTGAGTGGGCGGTGAGGGAAGACAGGCATCAGAACAGCAGGCAGGATTGAGTCCATCCTGTGCTAGGCACACGGGAGGCTGTCCAGACAGGGGAAGCATTGTGTTCAGTTCTAAGTTTCAGGCGGAGAAACAAGGAGGCACCACCTTTCTGGGAAACATGCGTCCCTCTCCCCGCACCAAACAGTCAAACTGGTCGAACTCAAAGGGCTCCCTAGAGGGCCACACTCACCTTAACTTTGTAATCTTTAGTCACCAGGAAGCTCGTGCTGCTGATGTTTCTGTGGAGTTCTGCAGGCGTTTCTGAATGGTGCAGCCTGACGTGACCAAAGGCAGGGAGCATTAGTGACCTTGGCACAGACTTTCTTGAAGCGCTCAAAGGGGATAACGAGGCTGGTCAGTACCAAGTCTTCCTCATGGGTAGCCATCCATGGATTGCTGGGAAAACCGGGAGGCAGAGGCAAGATTTGACAAGTGGGTGCTGTATGCCACTGCGGTGCTCTGCGTGGGAAGCACTGAGCAGAGCAATGTGCTCAGAGGTGTGGCTGGATTGCTGGAGCATGTCTAGGACCCTTCTGGTTGGGACATATGTGAAGCTGGGGTCCTTACCAACTTAGTAAGTGGTCAGTTCTTTGAATTAATGGAACCCCTGCCTCTCAGTTTGCGTTGTTATCACAGAGTCTGCTTTAGCTTGGGTTCTCCCAGGTGCAGATCATGAGACACGGATTTGGGTACAAGTGATTGATTAGGAAGGTACTTCCAGGAGAAACTGGTGAGGAAGCAGGACTGAGAAGGAGAAGAAATCAAGCAAGGATATAACTTTGGGTGGAGTCCTAGACTCAGCCTAATTCCATGGGAACCTCTGAAGGATAATTACCCCTCAGGGTTTGTTCTGTATGAAGTAAAGGAACTGGACTTTGTTCAATAGCTCTGGACTGGGCAGAGTGGGTAGGGAAGCACTGAGCTGTTAGCAGCAAAGAATGCTGAGTGGGGCATGAGTGTGCAGTGCTAGTATAAAGGACCAGAGGCCATCTGGACAGGCATGAACAGTGTCCCCCATAGTCCAAAATTACTTCTCATAAAACCCTCTAGAGTAAGGAGAAGAAATGAACCTCATGATTTCCAAGAAATTGCTAAGGCAGGATTTCCAAAAGCATGGGGTAAGTGGTATATGCAAGATGACAAAGTGAAAAAAAAAATTTTCTTTTAATTAACTCCAGTTTTCTGATTACATTAAGGGGAAAGTCTCAGTTTGCTGTTGAGTGTTTTTAACACCTCTCTAAATCTGCTAATATCTCTTCTGCAGAAAGAATTTGGATCTGAATTACAGACCTCTCAGCCAGCAGCATCATCTTGGCAGAATTTAATAACACTGTTTTGGTTTCATCTGTGGTCACCTATTTGTAGTAAATGATTCTGGTTTCCAATTTATGGTAGTAATAGAAAGTGTCCTTTCCTCTTACTTTCTCTTGGTTTTTAAAAAGTGAGCTAATTGAAAGGAAAATATTAGATAAATAATATTGGCATTATTGTGAATATGGTAACAACCATGAAAGTGGTCTGTGAGTGACTGATGTTGGGCTAAAAGAAACATAGGCTGCATGTGAGAATAGCCAGATAAAATACATGACACCCAACTGATTTTGAATTTTGGAAAAATCAATGACTTTTTTAAAAGTATAAATATGTCCCCAAATTACATGGGACATACTTCTACTAAAAAAGTGTTACTGTTTATCTGAAATTCTGTACATCTGAAATTTTAGTAAAAGTGTGTCTCATGTAATATTTGGGACACCTTTATACTAGAAAATTGTTCATTGTTTATCTGAAATTCAAATTTAACTGGGCATCTTATATTTTTATTTTGCTAAATCTGAGAACCTTGAGACTAAGGCCTGTCCAACCCCACAAGAGCAGCCTGGATGTTAGATTTAACCCTCAGTTCTGTGAGCTGGTGTTCGCTGGATTAAGCCTCGTTTTTCCCTCTTCTGTCTAAGGTGTTATCATCAGAGTAACTAGCAAAACAATTCATGGAATGGAAAGCTATCTGGGGCTTCCAGCCTGTTCTCTCCTTATCTCTGGGACTATCGGCAGGGCAGATGGACTCACTCTGTTCTTCTTGGTGCCCCTCCCCCACCTGGTACCTGTACAAGCCTCTGGCTGCCCCCAGGACCAGGATGATGCGCATGGCGAGGGTGAGGTCCTTTTCCTTATCCAGCAGTTCCCTCAAGGTCCCGCGCTCACAGTACTCCATGACAATGGATAACTGAGATGGGGTCACTGATGGAAAGAAGCCAAACGCTATGACCAGTCAGCCCCACTCATAGGTCTGACTCTCTGCAGCCCACCCCGCCCCTCTCTCTACAGACACAGACTTGACTCTGCTGTATTTCTCCACCACCCTCCATCCCCACCTCACACAGTGTGACTCCTTGGATGGGTCATTTACCCACCGAGTCCCCATATCTCCTCTGTGTGGCATCTAGCATGTCCTAATTCTACCTTTCTCTTACTTATTTGAATAAGGTCTCTCCGACTCAATTGTACATCCCAGGAGGGCAGGGTCTGCTTTATTCATACAGTGCTCATTAAGAGCTTAGCGAACACATGTGGCAGGAAGAAATGAGGCCCAGACTGCAGAGGCTGGTGGGAGCAGCTCAGGCAAGAAGTTGAGGCCTCAAGTCTCGGGCCTGAGATGCAAGAACCAACACACACCAAGTTAGTCACCTCAGCCGTCACCCAGGAGAATAAACATCACTGAAAGTTTTCCTTTAAAGGAGAATTTCTGCTCCAAAACCAGGTCTCCTGAGGCTGTGGAGAAACTTTCAGAGGGGACAAGACAGGAGGTACTCTGTCTTCTCTGTAGACAAAGCAGCAAAACATAACCAACAAGTGGGGGGCCATGCTGTGAGAGGAAATGCAGCCAAATTAAAAAGATTAAAATTAAAATGAACCTGATGCATGAGGTTCTTGGTAAAGGGGCAGGTTAATTTAGGTTTTAGATTTGACCTACACTAATGATCAAGATTAGATTTCTTGCTTAGGTCAGTTAGCGTTATAAGGTTTTATTGCAACAAAACACAGCCATCACCAAGACCAGCATCTGAACAAGCATCTCCTTGGTTCCCAGTGAATTGGCAGAAGGAGAGGTGGCTGCATTACTGCAAACCAGCCCTCAGGCTGAACCAACGTCAAGCCTGCTTCTCCTGAAAGAAGATGGGAACCTGCATTTTGGGATGTGAAAAAAATTAGTGTTGATACTAAAAACACCATGTAGATTTCACCCTTTCAGCTGTTCTTTAAAAATGCAATGCATTAAAACACAGAAGATCTACGCAGACCACTGGAGGCACACCCAACCCTAGAAGCACCCCTTACCTGTTTCATCGATGCAGATCCCAAACATACGCAGGATGTTGGGGGAATCAAATTTCTTCATGGTTCTGATTTCATTATTGAAAGTATGCCTCACTATTCTATGAGGATAAAAAGGGGAATTAGGATTTCAGGCCTGGGAGGTACTTCAGAGAACATTTAGTGTTGGGACCACCTGGGTAACTGGGTATCTACGGGGCAAGAGGGATCATTAGACTTCCTGGAGGTGAGAGCTGGTGAGAGGGTAGGCACATACAACCCGTTCTGAAGAGTAACCTGGTAGTACTTAGTCAATTTAATATACACATACCCTATGATCATCAGTTCCTCTTCTGCTAAGACAGCCCAAAGAAATTCCTATACAGGTCCATAAGGGGATACTTATGGCGGCATTATTTTTGTTGGGGGAATGTTAGAAGCAGGTTGTGCTCCATCACTGGAAAAATAGGTAACATGTGGGTCTACACCATGGACTGCAGTCACAAGGAAAGGACTAACAAGCACAGTATGTGTTACATGATGCCAAGTGAGAAAGGTAAGATAAGTAGGCAGCAGACCTATAACTCTACCATTGTGAACATTTAAAATGCATATACATGTAATAACAACATGTATTTTGGAAGAACACATACAAGCAAAAAACTTTACTGTCTGTGGAGAGGATGGGAAACTAAGAAATAAGAATAAAAGGGAATATGTCTTTAAAAACCTCTAAATACATGAATAAACAAGAGAAGTTTCTAGAATTGATGTTGGAAGACATGCCTTTAAGTCTTAATAAGTTCTTAATAGCAGAGAGCAAATCATTTAAACCTTTGGGGCCTGGGTTCCCCATTTAAAAATGGAGAGAATATGCCTCTCTCCTTGGGAGTTGTAGAGAGAACCATACAAAATGACTTACCCAATGTCTCGGGGTTTGAAGACTTTTATGGCCACTGGAGATTTGTGGTATTTCCCTTCATAAAGTGTGCTGAATTCATTTTCCCTTCGCAGGATCCAGTCAGCTTCTGGAAGCTCCTCCTTCTTGATCTCCTTGATTTGATCTTCCAGGATATTCTTGGGTTTCTGTGAGTCTGACCTCATCCCTAGGAGAGAAAGAAATATAAAGAGTCAATATGCTGAGGAGGGTGTGTGTCATAAGGGAAGAAGCATCTTAGTACCACATGGGTGGGAAGCCCTACACCATGAACCACAGCTAGCCCTGCCTGAGCTTCTGACTGACTCATCCTGGAAGAGAGGTCCCAGTGCCTCTGAGTGACCAGTAGGGACACAGCTGGATGGTTAACAGAAGTGTGACATCCACTCCCTTTCTGTCCTCTTCAAATCCTGCCTCTCTCTAGCCTATACCCTCATCTTGACCCATCTTCCTCATTTTGGAGTTCTTTCTACAACTACTGCCAGAGCACCAGATGCATGGGCACCAGAGCATTTAGCATTTTGACTAGTGATTTCAGTCCTAATAGGTGGACACATAGTTCAAGCTCAGTAATCCCACTGCTGTTATGTGTTCACATGTCTCTCTTTCCTCTCCCTTCCTTCAGTCTATGGCTGGGATCTCCAGAAGGCAGGCTCTTTCACTGCATCTTAGTTTTCTCTGCACACAGGTTCTGGCATAAAGCTGATACAGATTTGTAGAATGGATGAGCATTTTAAATTTGATCTGAATCTCTTCTTGGAAATTCAGCATGGATGCTATCAGAGGAAGTTGTCAGCACTTTGAGAGATGACAGAAGATAACTTGCTGATCAAGAAGTTCCCTTCAAAAGCCACTTTGTGGACAGAAGCCTGGGCTGGTGATGAGCACATCCCCAAACCTGGGGGCTGCTTCCAGCCATTCAGCATAGAAAAGGGTAGAGGGACAGGGGAGGCTGGAATTCCTAGCAAACTAATGACTTCTAGTTCAGGGCAGCCAGAAGCAGCAGGGCACGTGACAACTCACAGCTCCTCACGGTTTCAGTGGTTTCCTTCATGGTGTTTTCCAGTTGCCTCAAAGTTTCTATAATTTCATTTCCTGCAAGAAAAAGAGCAGCAACTTCAAAACAGAAATGCCAATTAAAAGCACACTGAGATACCCTTTTTCATCTATCATAGTCACTGCAGTAGGAATTATTATTGCTCATGAATATTCAACTTTCTGCTTCTAAGCACACAGGAAGTGCCTTGAAGCATGGCTGTATGGCTTGCTTTGACCGAAAAATGAAGGGAAAGAGATTTCAGGGAACTTTGTGTCAACATCAAAGTGCCATAATATTGAAACATCCTGGAAGGAGGACATCTAACTTGGGGAGTCTCCTGGACTTTCCCTGAATGAGTAATAAATGGTCATTTCTTTAAGACATTGTTTTTTTTTTTTTGAACCACAGTATAATCTGACCTATATCCTGATTTATATATTTAGAAATATGTTTTAAAATTGACACTACACTATATATGGTGCCCAACCATCCTGGTTCCCTCAGATGAAGGAGTTCTGAGGACATAGGACCTTCAGTGCTAAAACCAGGAAAGTCTCAACAGACAATCTCATACATTGTTGATAGGAGTGATATTTCTAAAACCTCTGTGGAGGGTAGTCGGCTAACCTCTATCAAAATTTAAAATGTCCATATTCTTTGACCCAACAATTAGACCCAGTAACTCCACTTCTGGGAATTTTCCCTAAAGATGTTCTGAAATATATACAAAGATGCTCAATGCAGGACTATTTACAATAGTGACAAGCCAGACACAACTTAAATGCCCATCAATAGGGAGATGCTTAAATATATCTGGTCCATGTACACCAGAGAATACCAGACAACTCTACAGACATTTATATGGAAGAATATTCAACATTATTTAATGAAAAAAGCAAGAAGGAGAACAGTGTGTTTAGTATGCTACTGATTGTACAACAGTAAAATATATATACTTAAATCTCCAGAAGGCTATTCAAGAAACTGGTAAGACAGTGTGGTATATTCATGCTAGGCCCTTTTCATACCTCCTGAATTTTGTACTATGTGAATGTATTACCTAATAAAAATGTTTTTACAAAATTGAAAAGTGAGAGAAGGAAGTAAATCCTTTCCTAAGTTGATGACACCAACGTGCCTCCCTCCACCTGAAAGTGGACCAATGAACACTGAAGATTAGGAAGGCTGGGGGCCAATCCTGCCCTGCAGCTGCATCAGTCTCTACATTGCCTCAACCTCACTCCAACCCTGCTCCTGATTCTCTTTCTCTTTGAACCCATTTTGTCCACAGGTCTCCTCCAGATCTGGCTGGTCCTGTTTAAGTGTCTCCTGCCAACCTGATTGGGGATGGACCGCCCCCCACATCCAGGTGGCAGAACAGTTATTCTTCTGAGTTCCAGTGGCTGGAATGTTCATCCAAACGCTCTTCACCCTCTCTTCAATTCCTCTCTCTCTCCACCCACAATCCTAACAAGAGGGAAGGATTTGGAATTCATATCACCAGGATCTGCAGTAGGGTAAAGAGGTCTCATTTGTTTCCATCCCATCCCCCTCTTCCCTCTCCTGGTGGTCCTTGCTTTCACTGTCATCCCCCTCCAACCTAGCCTATGTCTCATCCCCTTAGAGCCCTGCCCTCTACTAAGTCCAACTCAGGCCACTCTAGTTCAAGCCACCATCAGCTCTTACATAGCCTGTAAAGTGGTCTCCTAATTGGGGTACACTTCCACTCTTGCCCCCCAGGGTATGTTGAGTTATTGGTCCCAATTCTTCCCTACCACACAGTAGTATCACCCAGGCCATAGCCTCTTAGTGGGCACACCACCCTCCCTGTCCCTTCATGTTGGGCTTGGCTCTATGACTTGCTTTGGATGTTAATGGATGCGATACAAATAGAGGCTTGAAATGTGCTGGCACAGTTGAGCTTGCCTTCTTACAATTCTGCTTCGAAAAGGACATTCTCCAGGTACTCATTGCTGCTTCAGTCTTGGCTCCAGAATGAGACACATGGAACAGACTTAAGATGGACCTGGTGCCTAGAGCCCAGCCCAGCCAAGCTCACATGAGTTCAGGTGAACCCCAGCAGATCCACAGATCTGTGAGCAAGAGAATTAAGAATACTGTTTTTTAAGCCTCTGAGTTTTGGTATGGTTTGTTATGCAGCATTAGTGCAGCAGTAACTGACTAATACATATCCATTTGCCACATGGCAGCCTGGGTGATTTTATTTTCATACAAATCAAATCATAACAGGCTCACATATAAGAACCTCCAATCACTGTCTTCCTATGACTCTTAGAATAAAATCTAAAATTCTTATCATGCCTACAAGGCTTTGCATGACCTTGCTCCTGTATCTTCTGGCCTACTTCCCCACTTTAATCTGATACCACTCTCCCTTGCCCACCACACTAAAGCCATCCTGGACATCCCATATTTATTCCCACCTCAGAGCCTCTGCATTCACTGTTTTCTCTGCCTGGAATGCTCGTCTCCCTCATCTTCACATGACTTGTTCCTTCTCATCATTCAAAGTGTCCATTCAAATGTCATGTCACCCAGTTAGAGAGGCTTTCCCTGACCACTCTCTCTGCATCTACTCTCACTTTCCATCTCACTACCATATGTACCACTGCCCTTAGATAAAATAATTTAGTTAGCCCTCTATCTGCAGGCTTCACGTTCCATGAAGGCAAAGATGTCTATTTTGCTCTGTATATCTTGCACTCAGCACAGTGCCTGGCACACAGTAGATACTCAATTCATGTTTGTTTAGTTGATTACTGAATTCTTCTTCCTAGATAACTGGCATAGTCATTGAAGGTCCTGGTAAAACCAGGGCTAGAAGGGATTAGCTTCCAGATTGACATTAAAGAGAATTGAAAGGAAAAGAAGACTCATAAGTATACCCCCGCCCCGCATCCCCGCTTATGATGGCTTGCCCAGATTTCTCCAGCCCCCATCATATCTGGGTCTAGCGATGTCAGGAGTCTGAGTCATACGAATAGATACTTGCTAAAATCTCTTCAGTCTTCCTGGTCCTTTGGAAAACCGAAATAAGATTAAAATGCCCCCACCCACACTCCCTCCACCAAAAAAAAAAAATCTTACCACTTCTCAGTCTTTCGATAGCTTGCCTGTCTTCCTCTGCATCCTGCTGATCCTCCTGTTGCCAGGCTGCTCCTGGGCTGATGCTTGAAGTATGCCTCCATTGATGCACCTGAAGCAGCAGTGAGAGCTCCTCCCAGGCATCTCTCAGACTCTTGTTCACTCCACTAAAGAGTATTCTGTTCTGCCCTGCAGTTAGAAACTTCTGGATATTGGATTTATTGCTGAATTTATCTATTAGTTCCTTAGCTTCCTCTAGGGCAGCCTGAAAATGGCTCAGGGCAATGGTTATCTGGGGGGACAGGTTCCTCTCTCCTTGGGCCTGGAGCATCTGCAGAGGCTGCAGGAGGCCGTGGACACGGTTCCCTAGACGCTGGCACTGTTTCTGGCAGTATTTCATCTCTTCAGTCTGTTTGTAGATAAGCTGGCCTAAGGAGATGATCTGCCCCAACTGATCCATACCTGGAAGAAACTGATGGAAACTGTTTAAGTCCCAGAATCTCCTGCATATTTACTACTGGGTTAGGGGACCATCAAGGGCATCTGTGATTTAAATGGCTGAAGAGAGCCCTTATGGAAAACAGTATGGAGATTCCTTAAAAAAATAAAAATAAACTTACCATATGATCCAGTAATCCCATTTCTGGGCATATATCCAGAGGAAACTCTAACTAGAAAAGATATATGCACCCCAGTGTTCATAGCAGCACTATTTACAATAGCCAAGACATGAAAACAATCCAAATGTCCATCAAAAGATGACTGGATAAAGAAGTTGTGGTATATTATATATATATATACACACACACACACACACACACAATAGAATACTACTCAGACATAAAAAGAATAAAATAATGCCATTTCCAGCAACATGGATGGACCTGGAAGTCATCAGTCATTCTAAGTGAAGTAAGCCAGAAAGAGAGAGAAAAATACCATATGATATTGCTTACACGTGGAATCTAAAAGAATGATACACATGAATTTACTTATAAAACAGAAACAGACTCACAGACACAGAAAACAAACTTATGGTTATAACAAACAAAAGGAGGTGGGAAGCAATAAACTGGGAGTTTGAGATTGCACATACTAACTACTACATATAAAATAGATAAACAACAAGTTTCTTCTACTATATAGCACAAGGAACTATATTAAGTATCTTATAGTAACCTATAATGAAGAAAAATGTGAAAAAGAATATATGTATGTACATATATGACTGAAACATTATGCTGTACACCAAAAATTGACACAACATTACACACTGACTATACTTCAACAACAACAAAAATTTTAAATGGCTGAAGAGGGCTCTACATCATTTCCATGTAAGGTAGAAATGGCTTGCTGTCCACCAAAATATTCCACAGTAACAGAGCTGTAGCTGGGAAGTGTCAGCCCAGCTAGGACTACATCTCCCAGCCTTCCTTGTGGCTTGATGTGGCCATGTGACTAGTTCTTACCAATGAGGTGAGTGGATATCATATGTGCTACTTTTGGCTGAGGCAGGTTTGCCTCCTCCACACAGAGTCAGCTGGATGCATAGGATGATGTGGCCCTAGGTGTGGTGGAGCCCCAAGAAGGAGGAATTCTGGATCCCTGAATCATCACTTGGAGGAGAGCTGCTCTCCTCCAAGAGAACATCTTCCATGGACTGTTAAGTGAACAAAGAGTAAACTTCATTGCATTTGAACCACTATATTTGGAAGGCTATTTGTTACAGCAGTTCAGCTTATTCTAACAAATATATCCTGCCAAAGTATAGGGGTGACTATAGGATGGCCCTGTCTAAAAAAGACAAAGATTACCTAATAAGTCACCAACTGCTGTTCTTCAAGGATAAAGGGCTCAGTGGTGGATGATCACTCAGGTTTTAAAGAGCAGTCAGAAATCTGGATTCTTATGGTAAATCTCTCAATGTAAAATCTTGCAACTCAGTCAAAAAAATGTCTTAAAAACTGTGCAGTCCAATACTGTGTGGGTCAAGTAAAACATACTTGCCAACTGGTTATTGCCCATGAAGCCTCAGTTTACAACCTTGGCCACAGTCAGCTAAAGATATTCAAGATTGTAACAGAAGTTAGCTACTGAGAAGTTGTTAATCTCAAATTTTCCTTTCTGTTTCTTTTCCCAATGCTTGAGTACCCCTGCCTCCCTAGTCCTCAACCCCCGGCCCTCTCTGTTTTGTTTTTGCAAGCTGTTAATTTGTTCTGGCCTCCTTATTGGCCAATGCATCAGTAAGATATCATGTTTTAAGTGCTGCCCTACCTCAGAGGTATTTGTACTAAAGACTCAGATTTTCTAGGCCCAGAGGAATTGTGGTGGACATTTGCATTGCCTATACAACATTCATTTATCTACTTCCTATTGCTGCCAGATTTTCTGTGGCTATCTGCTCTTCCCCCATTCAGCAATGAGTTTGTGGGGAGCTGGCCCCAGCCTTGGTTCCATGGATGAGACTTGATGTGTCTAAGCTGGTGATTCTCAAGTGAAGGTGATTTTGCCCCTCAGAGGATTTTTGGCAATGTCTGGAGACATTTTTGGTTGCCACAACTGGAGGTTGGGTGTTACTGACATCTAGCAGGTGAGGTCAGGGTGCTGACAGTGCTCCCTGCTCCCTGCAGAAAAACTATTCAGCCCAAACGTCAACAGTGTAGGGGTTGAAAAATCTTGCTGTAAGCCATCAGACAATTTCAAATAGCCTATCACAATGCTTGGTTCAAAACTGGGCACCTGAGCTAATTTGAGGGGAATGTTTACTGGGGAGCTTCCTGGCTCTCCTAAGACAGCCCAGAAAGCCAGCTTCTAATTCTCAGTCTCTCTCTCTCCATCTCTCTTTCTCTCTGAATATGAGTGAGAAAGAATGGAGCGCTGATTCTAAAGCCATGGAATGAGGCTAACCTACAGATGGCAGAATGGAAAGAAGACAAGAATCTGAATTTTTGATGACAACATTGAACCACTGGTTTGAACTGACCCTGAAGTCTACCCCTTTTCTCAGCTACAGGTTTCATGAACCAACACTTCCTTATTGTTTAAGCCAGTTGGATGATGTTTGCTCTTGCAACCAAAGGCACCTTGGTTCAGTAACGAATGATGACAAAAACGATGGTCACAAATCTCTCTCTTCACCTACTATGGGCTAAGTGCTTTGGAACCATGAGCTCACTGTGGTTATCTTCATTTTATACATGGAGGTACTGTACTGAGGTTGTAAAAGGTTGCATTTAAATAAGTACAAGGTCATGGAAACAGTTTCCAAAGTACTTTTAAACAAAATTAATCTCAACAATTTAATGAAATAGGTAGGACTCCTATTACCAATTTGAAGAAGGTAATTAGCTTGGAACCCAAATGTGGCTTAAATGCATGAGTAAGAAGAAACTACCATAAGTGAAATCAAATAATCAACTAATTGCTACATTTTTGTTTTTGTTGCTTTAGAGTTAAACTGAGCTGGCAAGGGAAGTAACAGGTGTTAGGGCATGCCTAAAAAGACTCATTGGGTCTAAGGCTACCTAGCTTTTCCCAGTTGCTAAGCAGATAGCTTCAAGGCCATTTCTTGGGACTTGTGAGGGCAATGAACTCTATAATTTTCTCTGGTCCACTGGAGACAGAAGCAGATGTGAAAGTGTTGCTCAAGGAACCTTGAGGATTTCAGCTTCATAGCTCTAAGCTTCAGTTATCTTATTATCAGCCTCATCAAAAAAGCCGTATCTCAGCAACAACTAATCAGAAAAGATAATGGGAAAAATATCCCACTCATCAAAGTGACAATTTAGAACATTTTACAAGAAAAGTGATGGCATGGTATGAAGAAAACCACAAAAATAAAGCTTGAAGAAATGGGGAGAATTGTTGTATTTCTGGCTGGAAATTAAAAATGACAAACCTGGCAATCCTTTACAAAAATAAATCCAATTTAATGCAGTTCCAATAAAACTCTTAAAGGTATATTTTGGTATTGAAACTAAATAATCCTAAAGTTCATTTGAAAGGGGAATTAGTAGGGATAAACAGTATTTTTATAACAAAAAAGGGACTTACCTATAAGATATTAAAATTCTAATAAATAAAACTGCTTAGGGCTTATTAACTATATGATAAAGATATCAAAAGGATGAAAAGGAATACAAATAAATACATACTGTGACTCGACAATGTGAATTTCTAGGAACTGGTGCTGTAGAAAAGCTCATATAAAAAAAAGAAAAGCTCATATGTATATAATTAGTTGGATACTAACATGTTTATTGAGGTGCTATTTATAATACGCAAAACTGTTAACAATCCTGATAATAATATGTTCATACCTTACTTGCAGGAAAACTATGAGGAGGAAAAGTTACTCATTTCGTAAGTGAAAAATCTTAAAATGGTAGCAGCAATATTAAATCCGTAAAGAACTCTAATGCCATTTCCTCTTCTCCAAAAAGATGGCATCAAGCTAATCTTTTCTGATCAGACATTTTACGTCGGGTTACTCTCCTTGTAACTAAAATGGGCCCGGGAAAAGGAAGAGGGCATTCATCAAGCTCTGGAATCATCTCTCTTGGCAATTTTCCCACTGATTGCCTTGAGTTGTCTGTTTAGGGTTGCTCGGACAATTCTTCTGAGCCGGGTTCCCAAGGCCCTTCCACGACCCCCACCCGGATCCCACCTCTATTCCCCGTCTTCTTTTGTAGAAAGCAGAGACCCGCGCGGGCGGCTCCACCCTCAGAGCGCTGGAAAGGAAACCAACTCGGTGCTGAGTTCCAGGAAATGTGACTGTGGGTCACCTCCATCTGCTACCCGGCTCTCCCCTCACTGCTCAGGAATCCGGCTCCTCCCCTCTGTCCTGCCGCCTCTGGGCACCGCGCGCGCGCGCCCCGTGACGATCCCAGACTCACCCTCGTTCCTCTCGAGGGCGTCCAATCTGTCCCGTGCCCAGTTCCAGGAAGACACTTCGACTTCTCCGACGACTACCTTCCTCTGAGGGGATAAATCTGCGAATGGGAGACCCTGGGGAGGTGCCACGTCCCTGCACTTCCTGACCTCTGTGCCCCTACACCCTGCGTTCCCGCTGGCCGCGCGGGTCTAGACCCGATGCCAGCCGCAAAAAGGCGGTGGAATCCTTCTGAAGAGAAGCCGGATTCTGCTCGTGTATCTGAGCTCCGCCCCTACACGGTCCCCCTTCCCTCCAATCAGCTTGTTGGGCAGCTGTTTGGTCCTGAGCCCTCTAAACGGCTGGGACGTGGGCAGGGAAGTCTTGACACGCCTCCTCACACGCCTCCTCGGGGCTTTCACAGGGCTCTTGCAGCCAACGCCCAGGCTCAGGGTGTCCTGGTTCCATAGAACCCTCTTCCAGGTGGTTCAGGGCAAAGGGTCATTCTTTCCTCTTGGTGTTCTCCTCCCACCCTTTCCACACTCGCCTCCGCCTTCCCAGATTCTCTCAGCAATTATTTATCGCGTACTCCCGGTGCCAGGGCCTCTGCTTGGGGCTGGGGATTCAGAAAATAATAAGGTCCCAGGAACCTACTATAACCAGGACACAGGGTGGGAAAGGTTAGATGAGCAAGAAAACTGAGAGCTGGAGAAAAAGTTCTCTGTCTCTCTGCAATTGAAAACATTGTGAGTTTGGGAAGGGAGTGAAGGATAAAACACTTCAGTAGAGAAAAAACCTCAACTTCCTTCTCTAAGGTTATCCCAGAGTTTCTGTTTTGATGTGAGTCATATTTTATTAAAGTTAACTGTGTTCCCAGCTCGAAAGTCTAAGTAACGTCACTCATTTACTTATCAGACTGTTTCTTCTAAAAGGACAGAATTGGATATACAATCCAATACAAAGTAGACTTTGTAGACACGGAAGACCTGAGTAGATGATGTCCAGGATGTTTGTGTCTTCATTTATTTCCCCCTGCTCTTGTTCTCCATTTAATGCATCATCAGTTTTCTTATCATCTTAGGTCAGGTTTCCTAGAAGCAGAGGCTGAGAAAGAGAATCTGGTGCATGTGATTTATTGAAGGAAGGCTCTCAGGACAGAGGGTAGGACATGGTAGGGAGATGGGAGGTGGGGGGCGAAAAGCTAAACAAAGATGTGGTCTCAGTGGAGACTAGCCTCAGCCAGATTCCATGGGCAAGTATGAAGCATGAAATTTTGGAGCAAGAAGCAGCTTCTATTCTGCTCAGGACAGATCACAAGTTAGGTCGCAAAATCTATTAACAAATTTAAGAAGATTGAACTCATATCAAGTATCTTTTCTGACCACAGTGGACTGACACTAGAGATCAATAGCAGAAGGGAAACTGGAAAATTCATAAATGTGTAGAAATTAAACAACTCTTGAACAACCATTCTGTCATGGAAAAAATCGAAAGAAAATTAGAAAATACCTTGAGACAGACGAAAATGAAATACAACATACCAAAACATACCAAACAGCAGGGGATGCAGCAAAATCAGTGCTGAGAGGGATGGTCATAGCAATAAATACCTACATAAAAGAGAAGAAAGATCTCAAATAAACAATCAAACTTTACACTTCAAGGAACTAGAAAAAAAAATTAGCCCAAAGTTAGAAGAAAGGAAGTAACAAATATTAAAGTAGAAAAACAAATTAAATAGAAAATTGAAAAATAATAGAAAAATATCAGTGAAAAGTTTTTTTTAAGAAAAGATAGACAAACTCTATAAATCCTTAGCCTAAGACAAAAGGGGAAAATTCAAATAAATAAAGCCATAAATTAAAGACAATTACTATCGATGTCAAGAAATAAAAAGAATCAGCGGGCGAGCTGATTGAACTGCAGGTGCCCGTGGGCCAGCGGGAGCTGAGCCGCTGCGTGTGCGCCGAGCGCCTCATGTGGGAGATCTTCAAGAAGGCCACGCAGCTCCTCTTCCGCGAGGCGCAGGCCTACATGATCCACGCGTGGGAGCAAGTCTGCCACCGTTAACACGCTGGAGTCCCCGAAGCCTGGCCCCACAGAAGCCCTCGGGCCACGCGTGGGGAGATGCTGACCAAGCCCCCACGGCCAACTGGCCGGGAGCCAAGACCTGGCCAACGAATCTGACCCGGCCAGGGAGCGTCGAGAGCCTGCTTGTTGAGAGCGTGCGAGCCGTGGACCGGAAGGCTACGTGCGGCCAGTGTGAGCGCGCTCGTGCGTGCGCTGCGTGCGCTCTGGCTGCGGCTGCGGGGCGTGGCTTGCACGGTGTGCGCCCTGGTGAACCGCAGTGACCTTCCGAAAAGGTGTTCTGCGCCAGCTGTGCTGTGTTCGAGGCCTGAGGGCCGGGAGTGGACGGCAGCCCTGCCTGGACAACCTTGCCAGTGTCCACGCTGAGGAACTGTTGAAGGGGTAAGGGGGTTGTGCGCTTTCTATTTCGTATTTTGTGCTCCTGACGGCAGAAGCGAATAAACCCTTTATATTTGGGTGAGAGGGGGGGAAAAAAGAAAGAAAAAGGATCAGAAGAGACTATGATGGCTATTATATGTCAACAAACTGATAACCTATAAGAAACAGATAAATTCCTAGAAATATATAGCCTACCAGGAATAAATCATTAAGAAATAGAAAGTCTGAACAGATCCATAATTAGTAAGGGAGATTGAATCAGTTATCAAAAACCTCCCAACAAAGAAAAGCCCAGGGCAGATGGCTTAACTAGTGAATTCTACTAAACATTTTAAAATGAATTAACACCATCCTTATTATACTCTTGCAAAAAAATTGAAGAGGAGAGAACATTTTATAAACTCAGCATTACCCTGATACTAAAGCCAGACAAAGATACCACCAAAAAACTACAAACCAACATCTGTGATGAATATAGATGCCAAAAATTCTTAGCAAAATACTAGCAAACCAAATCTAACAATACTTTGAAAGGATCACACACCATGACCAAGTGGGATTTATTCCCAGGATGCAAGAATAGTTCAATATATGAAAATCAATTTATATAACACACCACATTAACAGAGATCTGCTGTGCAACAATACCTCCAGTCAATGATAATATACTGTACACTTTAAAAATCGTCAACAGGGTAGATCTCATGGTAAGTGTTCTTTGCACAATAATAAAAAAAGAAATAAGACAATACATGAACAATTGTACACCAATCAATTAGATAAGCAAGATGAGATACAAAAATTCCTAGACACACAGAAACAACCTGATTCAAGAAGAAATAGAAAATCTGAACAGACCTATAACAAGTAAAGAGATTGATTCAGTAATTAAAACCTTCTGCCCAAAGGAAAAGTTCAGACCAGATGGTTTCACTGGTGAATTCTACAAAACATTTAAAAATGAATTAACACTAATCTTTCTCAAACTCTTTCAAAAATAGAAAAGGAAATCAAGAAAACAATTCTATTTACCATAGCAGCCAAAAGAATAAAATATTTAGGAAGAAATATAACCAAGTCGATGAAAAGACTTACACAATGAAAAATACAAAACCTTGCTGAAAGAAATTAAAGAGCTACAGGAATAAACACTTGGACCACCAGTCTCTTGCTAGTGCCTGTATTTGCAGAACAACCAACAGCCAATAAACAACACACTGATGCAGTTCACACAGACGAGCCTCGCAGGGTACTGAGTGGGATGGGGAAAGATAGGGAGAGAGAATCTGGATTGCAAATGGCAGATATCTAGCACAGCTCATAGCACCTAAGTCTGGTGTCTTTGTGGATGTATTTGTTGCATGTTTTTTTTATCAGCGTTTACTCATGGTGCCTTCTTTCCTTGTGTGTTTTAATTTATTTATTGTGAGCTTATAGTCCGTGGAATTTTATCTGTGGGAACTTTGTGAGGCCTGGATTGAAGCTGCATTTTTTTCCACCAAAATTTTTAAGTACTTCTTCTTAAAGTCTTGTGGTGCCACCAGCTGGGGATACTTTGACTTAAGGTGTTTTAAACCACCCAGTGTGCATGAATTCAGGCTTAACACCCCCATGAGGGCTACACTTGTAGTTCTATATTCCCAAAAGAGTTTTCTCTACTCAGTGCAGGTAATTTTACTTGCAGTGCCCTGGGAAGGTGGTTTTATTTCTAGTTTGCCCTTCCATTAAGGGTGTAGCCTTTTGGAGTCTGTAGCAGACACTTGTCATACCCCTTTGGCCCACCTCTGGTCTTAACCTCAGTTGTGGTAGAAGGTTCTGTGTGACTTCAGCCACAGTTCTGGTGGATAGTTCCTAGCAAGCTCACTCTCAGCTTGCACTGACTGCATCTCACTTGCACATATGCATCTTTCTGCTTTTGTTTCAGGACCTTTCTCAAAGCCAGTGAATCTGGTTGGCTTGCATGCTGGGACAGCCCAAGAGAGGAGGGAGTTGACATCAATGCTCAACCAAAAGGAGAGGAAGCTGGTGGATAAATGTTTCAGCCTCTTGTCCTATAGGTGGACAATTCTGGCAGGTGTCTGCTTCTCAAGATGCCCCTGCAGAATCTGTACAAGAACCTCAGATACTCATTCTTATAAGGATCCTCCACTTTCAAATCCTTCCCAATCTCTCACTCCTTATTTCTGCAATTGTCTTCCAAATAAATGACTTGCATCCATATTCTTGTTTTAAGGTTTGCTTTTTAGGGAACCTAAATGAAGACAGGCTCCCAAGTTGATCTTTTTGCCAAAGCACTATTCTTGGTTCTTTTTCTTATCACTTTTTCTTTTCCTGTTGAAGGTGATAAGGTGTTTGAAGTGGAGTGAAGATGAGAGTCCTGGCATTTTCCAAACTTCACATTCACCCTTAATAGATAAAAGTAACCCATTGTACTGTTAACTACCTAGCAGTAAAAACAAACAAACAAAACTGTCAATTTTTTTTGCAGCCATTATATCTTTATAGAAAGTTAGATCTGGAAAATTCATGTATATGGCTCCAGCTTCCTCTCAAAGACAGTAGATGAGACAAAACAGTAAGTTAGGAGAACAAGGAACGTGGAAAAAGTGCTGAAATTTTTCAGTCACAGAAATCTGACTCCCAGTCATGCGGTGGCAAAGCCTCATGCTGTCACCAGGGGGCAGCAGAGGCCAGGGAACAGGTAGAGAAGTGACGATGTAACCTGCCAGATTTCTGACAGAGACAAGACTAACATTTATTGGGGCTTGTTAGGAGTTGGGCATTGTGCTGGGTCCCGTTAAAAAAAAAAAAATCGTACAAATTTCAAAGGCAGAGATAGGAGTCCAGAGCCAATGGAGGAGTGGAACGGAGTTAAGAGGGCAGTTCTTCAGGTCAGCCAGGAGACGCCCAAAGACAGCATGTCTGGAGGTACATGCACGCGCCAGAAATAAAGATAAGGGTTATGGGCCTGTCCTCTGCAAGGGCAGCTGGGTCGTTGCTAGACAATCAGCTACATTGCTGGGATCATTGAGAGTCAGTCAACCTGCATATTTACTTTACACTGATCAGAATTTAAAAGGCCCTTTGCCTGAGTAAACATTAAACTTTGTAGATGATTTTTCTGTCTTCTCCCACTATGGAAATAAACATAACGTGCCCTATGTTTCAGGCTTTCCCATCATGCTAGATCTGTGGACATTTTGATAAGATCCCAGGCTGGCTTTAGCATCTTCTCTTTGACTCCTCCTTATACTTGAAGATAAAATTCTCTGACTCCACCAGATGGTCATTTAGTAGGGGCTGCACTGTGAGTGACAACTGGCTTGAGGTTAAGGGCACTTTCTATATTACCCTCTTCTGTAAGGTGGGGCTCATTCTCTTCCAAAGCCTTTGTAGAAATTCTCAGCCTCCTCCAAAGTTATAGCCGGCAGGGCAAGAAGATCTGAGGGTGTCTGTCCAATATTCACTTGAGTGGACCTTTTCATTAATAAGTTGGGTTTTTTTAGCCCTAAATCTCATTATCATGCCACAGGCTCCTGTAGATTTTGGCATTTTCATACTCGTTCTGTTTCAATCATTTTAAAGTTTTTTTTTTCCAATTAATTTTTTGCTTAAGGTTGCTCGTCTTAGACTTGTTTCTGCTGGACTCACTTATTTACCACTAGCTGATCTCTTCCTTTGTTCCTCCTTTTTGTTTCTTCCTTTCCCTTGGGCTACTTGCTCCATGGTTGGATTTCCAGTACCATCTTGGGAATTGGAGGTTGGATTTCTGCTGTTTGGATGGACTCAATTCCAGTGATGGATTTCAGGAGTTTGAGGGATGAATGGCTCAGATAGGTAGCACTTATCTTCAGGCTGGGAGCTGCTAGAGCATGGAGAGGCAGCAGGGGTGGGGGCCCCTCCATATGGCCAGAGCCTTGCCAATATCTACTTGCCTCTGCTTTCATTTAATTGCCTCTGCCTCCTTGGGCAGGAGAATCCAGAGCCCATCTCCTTCTGCTGGACCTACTGAATTAGACTCTGAGTGTGGAGGACTTGGATCTGTAGTAGACAGGTTCCGCAGGTAATTCTGAGGAGGCCAGGGAAGACATCGGTTTCACCCAGACTGAGCTGGCATGACGCTCTAGTTCCTACATCCGGCATTGGTTACTAGAGCCTTAGAAAACTCAACTAGAATCTCAGCTGGGGTCTGATAAATTCCAGAACAAGCACTTCCTCTGTGGTGTACCAAGGCAGTTGGTGGAAGTGACACCCCCCTACTCCCACATCCAGATGCAAACAGTGAAGGGGAGATGCTGTCTGCAGAAAAATTTAAAACAGCAATAAGACTGAGTAAGAGGATAAGGGCTGGTCTGCTTTTTATCATCACTATACCCCAGCAAGTCTACACAACCTGGTCAGTGATCAAATAAATACTCCTTCCTGCTGGAACGATCCCTCCCCCACTTCTGCCCCTCCCCAGCCTCGGTGAAGTCTTGTGCGTCGCCATCAAGAAGTAACTCATCTTTGTTGGTTTTTCCCAGTGTTTCTATTTTTCAAAATATACAATTTATTTACACTTTTATTTCACAACTGTAGTTTGTATATTTATTCCAAAATCTTTAAATAACTCCGCAGTAAACAGTACAAATCACAGGATCGGTCAGACTTCTTCCCTTTAGCCTTTTTATACATGTTGAGTTTTTTAAAAGTTTCAAGTAGTATTGGTTTGTGGGTAAGAAGAGAACCAACATAAGACAAAATTTTTTTACGTAAGCTCGACATGTAAGATTAGAAAGGGGGATCTGAGCAGCTACTTGGTCTGGAGCCCGACTCAGGGTGTTTATATAGTTGATAAATAAGACCCTCTTATGAGCAGTGAGGGTTTTGGTTACGAGGAAGAGAAGGGAAACCTCATCCGTGGAGTGAGAGGCCGGGAGATAAGGCACCGCATGGAGGCTGCTTCTTGAATAAGGAGGCACTGACTGGAAGGGTCCAGAGTGAGGCAGCCAGAGGCCCACCTACGGCAGGTGGGAGTCAAGAATGGCCGGGGACAGGATAGGGATCCCACTCATGCAGAGGACTCTTCAGCCTCCCTTAGGGAAAAGCTTTGTGATTTTGGAGGTCAGGGAGAGTGGCTAGAGCAGCTGGTGGTTCCTAGAGAAATGGGTGTGGGCTCCCTCCAGCTTTGAGGCTGCTGCCAGCTCCCTCAGCCCACCTGCAAAAACAGGTGAGGGCCAGGCGCATGGGTGCTGGATGTGTCACAGGCCAAGGCATCTGGTGGTACAGCTGGTGTTTGTCACTGGTGGGGACAAAGGCGCTGCCCGGGATTGGGGGTGGCCTGTGGGAGGCTTCATGCTGTCTCTTCTGTGAGAGCTCTTCCTCCACCTCCGTGTTCTCCAGTCCTCAGGAGAACATCCAGAGCCACCACCTCCTCCCCAGGGAGGGAAGGTGGGGAAGATGAGGGCCACAGCCCCGCAGGCTCTGCTCTCTGCTGTGAACACTGGCAGCTCCACCATGAGGGGAATCTCAAGGTGCTAAGACACAGGTGGGCCTGGTCCCAGGGGTCAGTTTCCTTCATTCCCCTCAGAAATTCCCCCTTGGCCAGGTCCTGAAGCAGTCCTGTGGGCAAAGGCTCTGGGCAGGGATGCTGGTGGAGAGGCAGGGATGCTCCAGGAAAGAGCTAGTCCCCGAGGGCCATTTGGCCACCAAGCAGACATGACCCTCTTGTGCTGGGTCAAGAGGGCAGTCTCAGGGTCAGTCTCAGTCTTCAAGTTCTCCCTGACACCCTCCACCAAGCCCAAGGGCCAGACAAAGCCCGTCCTGCCTTCTTTGCAGGGTCTGGATGGGAGTGGGCTGGGGCAGCGGCCATGGTGGGGCTGAGGGCAGGATGGCAGGGCTGGGAGTTGTCACTGCATCTTCGGGTGGGATTCTTCCGGTATAAGGGTGTGGAAAAAGTGATCCCAAATTTTAGTGCTGATGCCAAATCCTAGAGAGGGAGACAAATGAGGGGAAGATGAGTGCTGTTGAAGGAGTGGGATCTGCTTGGGAAGGCAGCAGAGGTGGGGCTGGCACGTGGAGAAGATTTCAACATTGGTCCCCCATTGGACTTCCCAACTCTCAGGGCTATCCTGGCAGGAGTCAACAGCAGGGTCCCTGCATTTCTAGACTCCCAAGGATGCCACTGGAATAACCCCAAGTTCCCTATCTGGCCTGACTTCCTGGGAAAACCTGGCTGCTGCCTGCCTCTTCCTTCCCCTCCTTCACACTCCAGCTGCCCCCTTGTCTTTGAAGATGCCAAGTTCTCTCTTGCTTCAAGGCTTCGCACTTGTTGCTCCTGGGATTCTCTTCCTTCAGACATCAGATGCTGGCTTGTCTTAATTTAGGTCTCAGGTCTAATGCAGTGACACCTTCCTGGACCACTTTAGCTGGCATTCTGCTATCCAGCATCATAGCCACTAGCCCACAGGATTCCTGAGCACTGGAAACATGGCTGGAGCTATGGAGGGACCAAATTCCTAATTTCATTTAATTTTAATTAAGTTTCAACTTAAAAACCTCTACTCCATTCAGTTACAGGAAAACTTTTAGGCACGTTTGGAGCAACTCATATACATAAATCTACTTTTTCTATTGTAAATTTTATAAACCATAAACATGGATCAAGTATTTCCAATGAAGATTTGGCGCTTGAATGAAGATGTGCCATAAGCAAGAGATACACACCGGATGTTGAAGACTTAATAGGAGGAGAGAATGTAAAATATCTCAACAATTTTTTGAATCCATCACACTTTGAAATGACAATATTTCAGTTGTTTTGGCTTAATAAACTGTATCATTAAAATTAACTTCCCCTGTTTATTTTCACTTGGCTACTAGAAAATGTAAAACCCCATCTGCGAGTTGCACTGTATTTTCTTAGACAGTGCGGGGTCCCTCCCCCACCTTCTCTAACATCACCTTGTGTTATTTTCTTTGTGGCGCTTATCACTGTGAAATGATCTTTGCTGTTTACTGGTTCCTTTGTTTGTCTGTCTCTGCACAGCTCCCCCACACCAGGGAGGAGGACGGAATCCCAGGCTTGCCTTGCTGACTGTGTCCCCAGAACCGAGCCTGGCCCTTGGTAGAAGCTCAGAGGTAACTGTCAAAGAAATGAACAAACGAGGGAGTGGGGAGGCACTGGCCGATCCTCACCTGACTGCTGATGCGCAAAGTGATGCTTGACGTGGTGGGCCTTCAGGCTGTACAGGTAGGAGCCCCTGTGTGGGGAGCCGAAGTGCAGGTAGTAGTGGATCATGTCGTAGATGACGTAGCCCAGGAGGCCCCCCGCAAACACAGTGCCCCCAACTGCCTCGGGCAGGATGAGCCGTAAGAACACATAGAAGAAGGCGATCACCAGAGAGGCTGGCACAGGTGGGAAGACCAGGCGGGACTCGTCGAAGGGTGCCTGTGGATGGAGAGGCTCCCATGTCAAGAAGAAGCCCGGGGTCCCAGGGCCTGCCTGTGGTCACAGCACACAGCACGCCTGGGGCCAGAGATGCTCCCGCGGAGGACATCCCAGACAGCCCAGGGAGCGAGTGGGCTTGGCACCCTCCGTGGCTGAAAGCGCTGGAGAGACTGTCCTGCCCCCAGTTTCCAAGCCAGGATGGGACTTGGAAAACTGCCTCAGAACACGGGGGTGGATGTGATGTGGGCAGGATGCTCACAGGTCAGAGTCCTGCTTTATGCTCGAGGCCACTCTGGCTCTGGAATTTGCTAGGTGCTAGGGAGGAGCCTCCCCCCACGCAAAAACCGTAAGGGGTACCTACACCGAGGCCTGAGGTTGATGAAGGCACAAGTGGTGGATGACCTTGGAAGTGCTAACAGATGGTCCTCCCCACCCCCAAGTGGCCTTCTTTGTTCCAAAGTGGTGTTGTCCCAGTGAACCAGACAACAAGAGAGCCAGCCTTTGGTTCTGGAGTGTCACAAGCAAGGGCCTGGCACAGAGGTAAAGTTTTAGAGATGGTATGAGTATTCTGAGAAGAGACAGACCCTCTTTGGACTGGGAGAGAAGAGAGAGAAAGCAGGTGATAGAGAAAGAGCAACATGCTGACATGGGCCTCCCTCTGCTCAGACCAGGAGTAAGAGGACCTATGGGCTCCCAGTAAAAGAAGGTAGGAAGGGAGGGATACGCTGGACAGGCTGAGAACAGCACGGTGCAGGGACAGAAACATCAGGGGGACAGCTGCCTCTGGGCAGACCTGGCTTCCAATCCCAGCAACTGGGACCATCGTGTCGCCCACGAAGAGCCCCAGGGTGGTGGGTGGCTGAGAGCACAGACTCTGGAGTCCACAGGGCACAACATCCAGGTGTGGCCCTGGGGGAATTCCTTAGTTCCTTTATTTCCCCAAGCCTCAGTTTATCATTCTGTGGAGTGGGGAGAACTGGAGCACCATCTTCAAAAGGAAGCTCCACCAGGGCAGTGATTTTTGACTGTTTTGATCAGCAGTGTCCAGAACAGTGCCCAGCACAGAGTGAGGGAGTGCTCAGTGAACATTTGTTGAATGAATGAATGAATGAATGAGTGGATGAGGTGTAGTGAGGTGGTATCAATATGATGTCACACAGACTCTCATGCTCCCTCTGCCCGTGCCCATTCAGGTGGGGTCCCAGTCACACGCCCTTGATTTCCCCTCGCTTCCACCCTGACCTCCAACAAGATGAGCAGCTCCCCGGAGTTGGTTACAGCTGCAAGGCCCCGGGAGAGAGCGTGCCCCGCTCACCTTGTGGTGCTGGCCATGCATGACGAAGTGCAGCATGATGAGGTAATAGCTGTCGCTGGGGGGCTTCATGTGGAAAAGGAAGCGGTGGATGAGGTACTCTATCAGGGTCCAGAGGAACAGGCCCAGCAAGAAGAGGCCCGGGAACACAGACTCGGGCATGGCTACCGAGTACTCTGGAGGGTGGCAGGAGAGAGGTGAGGTAAGGGCAGATGGCCGCGGGGAACAGCAGTGCCTGGTCGCTCCGGATGTCTGGTCTCACTGCCCCATCTTCTCAGGAGCTGCTGCCCTTTGTTCAGCAGCTGTGGGGCCAGGCCCACTGTTGGGGCCCTTGATTCAATATGGGAAGGAGGCTGTGAGGATCTGTGTTGGCCTTAGGAGAGGTCCTCTCAGAGCACTATTAACGTGGTATATTACATTGCTCTCACATGTTGATCGGCTCTTGCATTCCTGGAATCAATCCCATTTGGTCATGGTGTATAATCATTTAACATGTGCTAGGATTCAATTTTCTAGTATTTTCTTGAGGATTGTTGCATCTATATTCATCAATGACAAGAGTTTGTAGTTTTCTTTCTTGTGACATCTTTGTCTGGCTTTGATATTGGGTAAGATTTGGCTAGAGATTTGAGATCTTCCTTACAGGAGCTATAAGAGGAACAGCTATGGCCAGTCCTCACCTTTGCCTGGTGCTGTGGTCTGAATGTGTTCCCTCAAATTCCTTTGTTGAAACCTAACCCCAAGGTGATGGGAGATGATGAGGTCATGACGTCAACAGGACTAATGCTCTTATAAAACAGGCTTGAGAGAATTCTCTTCCCCTTTCTGAGGGATGCGAGGATACAATGGGCCAGAAGAGGGACCTCACCTGACCATGCTGGTACTCTGATCTTGGACTTCCAGCCTCTGGAACTGTGAGCAGTAAATTTGTTGTTTATAAGCCACCCAGTTTGTGATTTTTGTTCTACCAGCCCAAACGGATAAGACACCGGAAAAGAGTGACCTTGCCTCCTTGGCATGGAGGAGAGGGAGGGGCCACCCTGAGGAAGCCAGCAGGGCTGAGGGGTTGTTGGTGGAAGATGCTAACCACCAGGGATCAGAGGGAGGGCACAGGAGGGCCAGGAGAATCAAAGGAGAAATATCTCGACAGATAAGACTTAAAATCAGAGCATCCAAGGAAGATGTGAAAAAATTGGATGATTAGACTGAAGAGGTATAATTACCATCAAGTGTGAGACTCCTGCACCTGACCCTCTGAGAACAGGCTGCAGTCCTTCTGGCTCTCATTTCTTTCTCTACTTCATCCATTCTTTGACTCCACAGGAACTTCAGCTCTCATCACTGTTTTTTCATATCCCTCTTAGTTTTACTTTTCTCTAAAAGCCATTGCTTTGGCTATACTTTCTCTCTCTTTTGAAAAGTAGCAGCTTTATTGAAATATAATTCACCTGTCTTACAAGTCACCCATTTAAATGGTGTACAGTTCAATGGTTTTTAGTATACTCAGAGTTGTACAACCATCATCATGATTTTAGAACATTTTTATCACTCCAGAAAGAAATCCCTTACCCATGAGCAGTTGCTCCCCATTTCCTCCAACCCACCGTTTCCCAGAGCAGGGAAACCACTAATATACTTTCTGTCTATTGCATCTGCCTATTCTGGATATTTGATATCAATGGAATCATACAACCTGTGGTCTTTTGTGACTGGCTTCTTTTTCTTATAATGTTTTCAAGGTTCATCCACATTGAAGCATGTACCAGAATTCCATTCCTTTTTAAGGCTAAATAATATTCCCTATTAATATGGATGCACTGCATTTGTTTATCCATTCATCAGTTGATAGACATCTCATTTGTTTCTACTTTTTGGCTATTATGAATAATGCTGCTATGAATATTCATGTGCAAGTTTTTGTGCAGACAGATGTTTTCAGCAGTCTTGGGTAGATGCCTTGAAGTGGAATTGCTGGGTCATATTGCAACTGTGTTTGACCTTTTGCGGAACCACCAAATTGTTTTCCAAAGTTAGCCATTCTCTTTGGACCTCAGCTACTCCCATGAACCCCCAACCTGAGATCAGCACAAGAACCTGTCTGTCTTTCCATCCCACACCCAAGCTGCTGAGCACGGACAGACACTTGGGAAGTCACAGGTCTAGTGCCTTCCACATAGCTAGACCTCAAACACTGCCTGGTGATCCTTTTACGTCTCCAAGTTCAGCTCCCTCCCCACTGCCCTCAAACACCCCTCTTTCCTTCTGCTCAGCCTCCTACTTCCCAGAGAAAAGATGTCTTGGGGTAGAAGAGGGGAAGGGGGAGAACAGCTCCCTTCACAGCCTCCCATCCACCTTCTCCTATACCTGGTTGTGCCCTAACCCTGAAACTTCCTTCTTGCTCCTCAGGGAAGATATGTGCACCCAGGTACCTGGGCACTAGATGGTGGTGATGGTGGTGGTAATAATAATGATAATGATAATGATAATGATAATGATAATGATAATGATGATGATAATAATAATAATAATAATAATAATAATAATAATAATAATAAAAGATGCGTATTGATCAGTCCCTGCATGCCAAGTGCCTTTCAAGTGCTTTACATGGATTGCTTCATATTTCATCTCACTCCAGCCTTATGAGGGAAGCGCTGGCATTGCCCATGTGAGTGAGGACATGGAATTACAGAGAGCTTACGTTGCTTGCCCAGCTCACCCCGCTCAGCAGAGCACAGCTCTCAGTCTGCCTTCCCTACAGCCACTCCATTCCCACCGGCCCCTCTGGGCATTTTCAGCTTCTCCTCCACAGGCTTTCCTGCTCATCTTTAAGACTTTCCCATCACTAATGCAGTCCTATCAGATCCATGCCTACTGAAAATGTCAGCCAGCCTCAAGTCTACTTCAACTCTTCTTATGCACTTGAGCCCCCTAAAGTCTGTCTTCTGCAAAGGCCATTCGTGACGTATTTCTTGCCAGATCTAAGTAGTTTTTTGAATTCATCTCTAACTTGGCTGTAGCATGTGACTTTGGTGCCACTCTCTTTTTGAACCTGCAACTTCATAGGTTCCTAACTTGAGGCTTATGAACATCTAGAGGGTCCTCAGTTGGATTTTGGGGTGAACTTGCTGAAATGATGTCCCAAACAATGCGCCGTGTGTGCATTTTTCTGGGGAGCAAGTTGACAACTTCTTAAAGGATCTGGGACCAATAAGGCTAGAACACACAGTTCCACTCCCTGCATGCTGGGACTCTTGGCTTTCCTCCTCTTCTCCAGATGCCCTTTGTGGTAGAAACTGCCTCTGTCTCCAGGGTCAAACCCTTGACCCTTCAGTCTCACATGCTCTCTGCTCCACCCAGGGTTCAGCCACACCCACATGCTGACAACCTCCAGACTCCTGCCTCCAACCCAGCCCTGGACAGCCGCTTGCTACTGGGCATCCCCACGCTACTGTCCACAGATCCCTGTCCCCAAACCAGGTCAGCAGCTGCCAGATGAGGCCAATCATCTTCCTCTTCCTTCCTGCCCACCCAAGGCTGCTCCTCAGTGAGGGGTATTGATGTCTACACATTACCAAAGGCTTGACTTATCCCTCTCTCCTGTGTCCAACCAGTCACCAAGTTCCATCAGCTCCCTCTCCTGAATATCCCTTGGCAAAGTGAAGAAGGCCAGACACAAGAGACCACATATGATAGGATTCCATGTGTATGGAATGTTCGAAATAGGCATATATAGGCATATATAGAGACAAAGCAAGCGGGCAGTTGCCGGGGACAGGAGGAGCGGGGCACAGAGATCAACTCCTCAGTGGGTACGTGGTTTCCTTTTGGGGTGATGTAAACATTTTGGAACTAGGAGAATCAGTGGTTGCCCAGCATTGTGAATGTACTAAATACTGACTTGTTTACTTTAAAATGGTTAGTTTTATGTTATATGTATCTCACTTCAATTAAAAAAAAATGACCTCTTGGGTCAGTTCACTGCTCTGAACTCCCTTATCACCCCTCATCTAGTGACTGTATCAGCTTCCAACCCTAACCATGCCTCTATATGCTGGGTGCCCTTTGTCCCCACCTGGGCTGGGTTCGAGGCTCTGGGCCGGCCCTCCACATCATCCTTTATCACAGTGAACTGTGGCTGCTGTTTTACTTTGCCCATGAGGTTATGAGCATTTTTGGGGGCCCTTCATTTTATCTCTCCTATGCTTAACACAGCAAGTTCTCCAATACTCATGGGAGGTTAACGGGTGAACACAAGCCTCTCTGGAGGGCTGTACATGGATGGTTTGACCTGTGCTGTTCCAAGGACAGAGTGGAGGCAGCTTCTGGTTCTGTTTAAGGAAGCACTTCTGAAGGGCTGGGCCCAGTGTGAATGACCACAGGGGTACGCTGAGGAAGGAGAGCCCGGGAAAGTGGGGAGAGGGAGGTGACCTTCCAGCCCTTTGGACCAGATTCTGACAAAGGGTTCCAAATGAGTCTCTAACCCATGGGAAGATTTTTCACGCTTCACCTAGAAACTAACAGCTAAGATTCAATCCTCAAAGGGTCTCTCTCAAATCAGGTGTTAAGCTTGTCTGACATCTCTCATTGGTGGGGCCTAATAGCATTGTCTGTGAGTGGCCATCCAGCCTTGGCTGGACTGCTCTGGTTGGTCAGGCTTGACACCCCTGGAGTCCTTCAGGACACTCTGGTGACGTGTAGGGAGTACAGGATTTGGATTTGCAGATCTGGATTCAAATCCTGACTCTGTAACACCTGTGTGTTTTGTCAACAGTAAAATATCCTACTAATTGTGAAGGCTGTTATTAGGATGGAGGGAATATAATATCTGATTATGTGATACATATATATCTTATATATAAGGATAATACATCATACTTATAATACAATCCTCCGCATATACAATAAGTAACTAATTTTTAAATATAATGAGTCAAAATACATCTAAATTTCACTCACAGCCCTACTTGTGCTGCCTTCTCTCAGCTCCCCTTGCAGGGCTCTGGAGGGTCCCAGGTGAAGGGAGAAGAAGTTTCTCAGCCCCCCTGCCCCGCCCCCCACTGCCCAGAGTGCAGGAGCCCTTCCCTGCTGTATAGCTCTCTAGCTGGCAGGGAGAGGACAGGACACACAGGCGTTTTCTCTGGCCACAGACTGTGGTCTTGACCTTTGCTGGGGCTCTCTTCACATAATCTCATTGGAGGCCTGAATCCTCGCTTTGGATGCTGCTCAACTCAGCTCTAAATCTAATGTACTCCCAGGAACTGCACTGGGGGCCAGCCTGAATGTGCAGAACCCCTCTGCTTTCCAATGCATGTTCACATACATGCCTAGGAATTTCAGCCTTGAACTGGTGTCTCCATTCAACTTCAACTGCTCCCTGGTACCGAATCTTCTGTACTTTGTCTAGTGCGCCCTTTGTCTGGCAGCTGCACTGGGACCCTGCTGAGACTCCATGCCTCACTTAGCAGCTCTATTTTCTCTGCCTGTGGCCAATGCCTTGCCTGACAAGCTCGGGGTGAGGGAGGCATGTGCCGCTCTCATGTCACCATCACTGGCATCATAGTCACAGGCCCACTGACCCCTACACTAGATCTTTATTAGACAGCACATTTCAGCTCTCTGCAGAGCCCTGTGGTTCTGACTGAGCTGTCAAATCACCCTTCTTGCCACGCAGAAGAGTCTCCTCCTATAGGTCAAGTCTCTGCCCGCCCCCTCACCCCAGCATCACCCCTGTCGGTCCATCAGGCTGGAGCTGGTACCGAGTGGCATCTCTGGAGGAATCCTGCAGAGGGACCTGGGCCAAAGCTCCAGCATCCCCTTCCCCCTCTTGCCCCAGCCCTGGTGGCCCTGGCACTGTTGGTGATTGTTAAGGGAGCACCCGGCAGACAGTGGGCAATTCAGTGAGCAGGCTGTCTGAGCAACAAGCCCTGTGCTGTGCCTGAGCTATTCAGCGTGGGCAGAAAAGGGTAACCTTGGCTCGCAGGGCATACACATTAACCCTTGGGGACTAGGAGCAGCTCAGGATTCTGGGAGACATCCTGCAGCTGGTTCCTCCCAGCCCTATCCTGGACCAGGTGGGAAAACTAGGGCTCCTGTCACTGCGGCCGTGGCTCCTCTCACCGAAACCATTGAGCTTTCCACTTCTGGGGAAGGCAGGCAGGCGAGAGCATCGGACAGTGGGGAGAAGGAGCATGCATCTGGCAGAGACAGGAGGTCAGAGGCTCACAATCAGGAACATGACAAGTGATCAGGAGAGGAAAGCTGAGCTATTCCCAGCACCCTTTCCCCACCTGTCCCCTCACCTGGCCTCTGTCTGAGCCACCACCATGGGCAGCACTTCCCCAAGGCAGGCTTTGCCAGGATGAACAGACCACCTGGGCAGGTGGCATGCTCCTGGAGGCCCAAGGTAGGTGATGAACTTGGGAGGCAGGCCGGCAGAAGAGAGCACGCCCCAAATCATGGCTGACTTGAGAGACTTAGTCTCACAAGCTCTTTGGAAGTCACCCCAAGCCAGCCTCTCTCTCTGTTTTCTGCCTCCCTGGCATTCACATCCTAGCCACATGACCCTGAATTGCTTACTTGACTTCTCTCAGGCTCCATTTCCTCACCTCTAAAAGGGTTATAATGATAGTACCTTTCTTGTGGGACTGTGGGGAAGGTTAAAAGAGCTGGTCCCTGGAAAGCACAAGGTAGGTAAGTGCTCAGTAGAGGTTAGTGGGGTTGCTACTCCAAGTCAGGGCTTCTGCTGATGGGCCTTTGCCCAGGAGACACTGTAGGACATATTAGGATCTTCCTCTCCCAAATTCTAATCTCTGTTATGTTCATGGACTATTCTGAGTCTAGCTCTCAGCTGTGCTACCTGGTGAAACAACTTCATGTAGTCTCTTGACAAATAATCCCAGGTCATGCATTTTCTAGTCTTAGACTCAGTGAGAAACCCCCTCCTTTATTGCTCCACTACCTGATGAAATGATTTCATTTAGTGTCTGTTAATGTGTGGCTGTTTTTTTTTCTTAATTCATTTTGTGGAGGGTGAGGAGGTCTAACATTTCTTTGGGGAAGAATATTTCTATAGTTAGGCCTCATTTAAAAATGTTTGTGCTGTGCTTTAGGGTTCTATATTCTCAAAAACTCAGGACCAGAGAAAGTACTGAAGTATCCTGCCTCTTGGAGCCATGGGAACATTTCAGGAAGGACTTGACCTTACCTGTGGTGAAGGTTGTGAAGAGTCGGACATTGCCCTGGGCGAGGGTTCGGTAGTAGAACCAACTGAGATATAGCATCAGGGGCACCCAGATGATGGGGACACTGTACCTGCAGGAGGGCCATCAGGGTGAGAGAGATGCATGCACAGAAACTCAAAAGGGTCCAGCTTCCCTAGAGACACACCTCTCAACTAGAGGATGGATGAAATATTACCAAAGCATATGTAGAAAGCATATGGAGACTTGGGGTCAAAGGGACATTGACGGTGAGGAGGGGAGGAGGAGAAAAGAAGACAGAGGCTGTGAGTCCATCTACCTCAGTCTCTGTGATGAGTTACTGGCAGGGAAAACAAAACTTAAAACATGTCCCTGTGGCTACTGACAGCGCAGCTAGGTAGATGCCGACCTCTTGTGGCAGAAGAGCTAATTGCAGGCAAAATTGTCCTCGTGGGCATGGGAGATTGGAAACCTCTCATAGGAGTCTGGAATAGAACAGGAGTGACATTCAAAGTGGTTTTTGACTACACATTGGGTTGTCCCTCAGTGGACAAAACCATCAGTAGGAATAGATTATGCCTATGGCATGTTTCACTATCTGCAAGAGCTAATAATATAGCTCTGAGGTCCAAGGAGGGATCTGATTACCCCTTCCCCTGTATATCTGGCTGGCACCATCAGGAGGAGGGACAGCCCACTATAGGCCAAGAGCAGGACTCACCAGACAGTCTTGCTGAGGGCCTCAATGAGGTCTGAGTGGAAGAGGCGAATGGGCCTGGTCACTGGCTGGTGGACCCACTCATTGTACTTCTCTCCCAAGTGGCCGACTTGCCACAGTAGGGGCTTCCGCCAGTCTACCAGGTCCTGCAAGAGACAAAGTCAAATGGACCTTTGAGACTCCCACCTGTGCACGCTCATTCTCCCATCTCTTGGTTACAGCATCCCAGTCCCCAGTCCCATTTCAGCTCACGTGATCTGTAAAGAGCTACCCACCATCTTCCTTCAGTAATCAGGAACTAACCAAGCTGTGCATCCCAACCTGCAGGCCACAGAAATGGGATCCAGGACAGGCCCATGAACAAGCTGGTGCAATGAGCCATCAGACACCCTCTCCTCTTGCTGGGATTGCTGAGTTGGTAGGGCATGACCCTGGAGTTGCTAGTGGAGCCTACCTGAGGACTAAGTGAACACAGAGCCAAGCCAGAAACTGGAGACATCAAATCTTGGTGATGACACCTGAGCACCCAGATTCAGCAACGCCTGAAGCTTGGGGTCTTAACCAGGTACAGGAGCCAATACTTTCTGTACTAGGAATCAAGTAGGCCCTTTCTACTCTACCAAAGGCTTTCTTCTTAGTGGTCACCTGCACAATCCATTCATTCATCCATTCAAACATTCATTCATTCAACACTTTGCTTGATATATATCTATATTTCTAAACTATGTGCTGGGAAGAATAAACAAGAATGTAAGAGACCATCTTTATTTTGCATAGCTTAGTGCTGAACAGATTTCAGACTCTGGAGTCAGGCCTGGATATAAATCCTGGCTCCATCACTTACTGTGTGACATTGGGGAAATTACTTGACCTTCCTGAGCCTCAGTTTCCCTAGCTATGAAACGGAAGTAATACTTGTAGCAGCATAAAGTACTCCGCCAGGTGAGACATGTCCATCAAGATAATTTAATGTGATGCAGGCAGACTGAGGTCAGAAGGCAGAATAATGGTTCAAATGCCTGGGTCCAGGGTAGGAGAGGAGGGTTTTGCAGGGAACCTGGGGTTTGGGTTGGAGCTCATACAATATGAAAGACTTGGTAAGGGAAAAAGGAGAAAGACTGTGGGGAGGTAGTATGGGCGTAGGTATGGAGTCGAGAATTATTGTGGCCCATTTGGTACCTTGACATTGATCTATAGGGCAGTAGAAAGAAATCTGCTGAGGCTTTAGGTAACAGAACAACCAGTATCAGGCCCAGGGGTTGTCTCTTCATCCTCCAGGCCAGTTGTGTCCAAAGTGGGGATGTAAGTGTACCCCAGGGGTACTCACAGGCTGATCTTCAGAGGTGGGGAGAAAATATTACAGACTCTATTTTGATATATTGATCTCATCTACAAGCTGTATATGAATGTTTTCTAATGTACATAATAGAACAGTACATTAGCACAAGCAAATAATTTGTATATGATTAAAATGGACATATAATGGAGAATGTGCTCAAAATGTTTTACTTATAGGGACTCAAGGTCAAAAAAGTTTGGAGGCTGCAGCTCTAGACAATGGGAAGCCCTTAGAGATTTCTGATGAGGCAGTGTATTGAAGATTAATGGAGACTAAAATCAGTAAAGAACAATGACCTTGGAGTCAGGGGACCACTTTCAAAGCCTGGCTCTGCCATTTATCAGCCATGGGATCCTGGGTGAGCATCTCTACATCTTGCAGCCCCTTGGCTCTCTCGTCTGTAAAGTCAGGTGTGCCTAGACCCATCACCTGGGATAGGAGAGAGGGCACAAGGTGACCAGTGTCTGATGCCTAATGGGTGTCAGTGAACCTTCAATGCAGGGAGTGAGGTAGCCACTACAGGTGAGAAGGGAGGCAGTGTCAGGGAAGGTAAGGAGATGTATGTGGGGTAGGGGAAGAGCACTGAAGTCCCGGAGAAAGAATCTATAGCGATTTAGAAACCCACCTTCCTGCAGCCCCGGCTGGAATCTCATCCTTGCACAGGCCTCCGCACCAAAGCTCGGCCCCAGTAGGGCTCCAACCCTGCTAGAGGTGAAGATAGCCCTGTCATTACAGCCTTGGAGCAGGGGGCTGGGGGTCTCGGGGCAAGCAGAGAAGGTCACTGAGCATTCTCTCTGTGCCTGCAACCAGGGAGAAAGGCCCAAATATGGCTGTGGTTCCTGCCATGTGAACATGAACTTGGCAGGTCCCAGGTGCCGGCTGCCTTTCTGCTTCTCAGGCTGGATGATGACCAAGGTTGGCCCAGAGCCATCCCATCCTGCACCAGTTACACCAGGCAGTCATCCACACCCCACCTGGCTGTTGGCATTCTTCCTGCCCAGGCCCCAGATCTCCTTGACATCATCCCTTAGGTCTAGCAGCAAAGGGACTACTGGATGCATGCTGAGTCATCCCTCCCATTCCTCTGCCTCAGGTCTCTACCACACACACACACACACACACACACACACACATACACACACTCTACCAGGTAAGAGAACTGGAGGAACCAGCTAGGGGCCTGTGTTTACATCTTGTCTTGCTACAGCCTGCAGAGTCCCACCTCAGAAGAATCTCGGCCAGGTTCACAGTGACAGCTTGAGGTTTTGTCCCAATAACAACAACACTAAGAACTAATGGTCACAGGGCATTTGCTATGTGCTAAGTATGGTTCTAAACCCTTTACAGGAATTAAATCCTCACCATACCCCTAATTAGGCAGGTACTTTTATTGTTGTCATTTGCAGATGGGGAAATCGAGGCTGAGTAAGTTGCCCAACACTGCCTCGTTAAGACTTTCTGATGAATTGGCCCCTCTATCATTGGGAAACAGTCCCTGGTAATACTCCTTGTCCTGAAGGCCACTTTGTCTGATGTCAGTAGAGGCTTCCTTATGTTTGGTGTTTGCATGGTCTGTCTTTCTCACCCTTTTAGTTTCACCCTGGGTGTGTCTTTACATTTAAAGTGTGTCTCTCACAGACAGCACAGAGTTGGGTCTTGCTTTTCGATCTAGTCAGACATTCTCAGCCTTTTAACTGGAGCATGCAGTCCATTTACATTTAATGCTGTATTGCTGTTTACTTTCGGTTCGTCTCCTCTGTTCTTCCTTTCTTGTCTTGTTTGCATTGATGAAGTAGTAAAAATATTCTACATTATCTCTTTAATTGGCATTTTAGCTATGCCTTTTTGTATTTTTCTCCCAGTTGTTGCTCTGAGGATGATAATATGCATCCTTAGCTCATCACCATCTATTTCGAGGGAAACCCCTGGTTTTCACATGTTCCACTTTTGCATGTTACACACGACATTTAATTCAGACTTGGCTACCTTAGACAATGAACGTTTCCAGCTAGAGCAGAGGGATGCGACCAGGTGGGCCTCTCCCTCAGCCAAGCAGTGATTTGGTCAAATTTTTCCTGTTCATCTATTTTGCCCTTACTCTGTAAAGTGAACAGAAAACAGCATGGTATTCACAAGCTTAATTCAGTTAAGACCCAGGAAGAAATGTTTAGGTGAATAGTAAACAGGGATTCCAGCCTGAATCTTATACCCTATTGCAAAGGGAAGAGAACAAAGGACAGAGGATGTGTGGAGAGCTGGTGCCAGATTGCTGAAGAGGTGCTTGTTTACAAGTGTGATGGAAACAGAGTCAACCCCCCTCCCAAACACAAGGGTCTCTCCTTTGATGTCCTCTCGCCCACTGGGTGTCTTTGGGCATGACTTTGGCTCCTCCCTGGGTAGACCAGTGGGCACTGGACACTGTAAAATGGCAGGCTTGCTGTCTAGAGTTGTTCTCAAGGGTCCTCAGACCTATGTGCTGGCCTTGAACCTTGATACTGTCTAGTCCACGGTGCATTTCTGCAAGGTAGCCCTCCTTGGTGCCAGGAAGGGCATTCCACCCTGGGGGCTGAAGGGCCACCCTGGAGGAATTCCAAGAAGGCTCACTCTCCTCTCTGCAAACATCCTCCTCATTCCTCAAAAGCTGACACCTGCACTCCTACCACCGGAAATCCTGCCATTTCCAGGGTAGTAAAATGAGCCTTCCACATTAAGCACAGAAATCCAGGTTAGCTGACTTCCTCCCCATTGAGGCCCAGAGGGGTTAAGGGACTCTTGAGATAGGGCTGGTAGGTCCTGTAGTGGGAGCCTCCCTTCCTGCCTCCCCCAGCTTATAGCACCATCCACACAATCTCCCAGGAGCTGGGACATACACCATGGCCTCCATCTTGATTTAGACGGTACATGCACCCACAGGGGTGTCTTTTCTCAATTCTCTTTCAGTCCTGCTCACTGAAGAGAAAGTCTCAGGTGGGTGCTAATACATTTAACACCTCTTGCTTGCCGGTCCTTTCCAACAGGGCAGCTGGCTAGAGACAGGTATGAGAAGGGAGGATGGCAGGAGAGGACAGCTGGGGGTCCGATGAGGTGGGCAGGGACTCAGGACACATTTCAGGTCCTATTCTACCTGGCTGGGACACCTTGGCCCGTTAACCCTCCCCTGTAAGGAGCTCTCTTCTTCCGAAGCTGGTGCCTGGTCCTAGCCCCTTCCCACTCCTTCTTCCAAGGCTCAGAAGACACAGAAGAGGCAGAAGAGGCATCATCAAAGGTCTGCTGGCCTCTGAAGGAGGTGGGATAGGGGAAAAAACAAGAAGCCACTGATCACACCTCCAGTTTCCAGGCACCTGGGGTCTTCTGTTGCTACCCTCACAATAGCAAATCATCCTTTTACAGCTGTGAAGCCTGATACTCAGAAAGGGTGAATGATTCACTCAGGGTCACGCAGCTAAAGCCAGGCTGCATGGATGAGGGAGAGGATGCGCCCAGAATCTGCTCTGGAGTGGGATTGTTGAGGGCCAGGGGGTGGGGTGGGGGTGGGCAGGGGGTTGGGTGAACTCAAAGACCCAGAGCAACAGACCAGTCCCCAGGAAGTACCTGCAAGTCAGGATGAGAGGATGAGTTGAGCCAAAGCACCTCGTATCCCCTCCCCTCTTCCTGCCAGCTGGGTGGGGACGGGACCTGCTCCAATGGGAGGGAGCAGGAGGAGGGAATCTTCCAGGCTATGCCAGGAATGCAGCTGCAGCAGGGCCAGCGCGTGGGGGGGGGGGGCAGCCTGCTGCCCAAAGTGGGTGGAAGGGTGCTGCCAGGGTGGGGAGGGCTTCCTCTCTTTCCCTACCCACCCCTCAGGGGCCCCTCCTTCTGGGCAGCACAGGGGCCAGGTGGCAGAGAACTCTGAAGAGGGGCAGCCCCAGCTCAGGAGTGGGAATCTGCTTGTCCCTAGACAAGGGGCAAGGGGCAAACGTGGGGAGGTGGGACAGCTGGTCCACATGAGCAGCTCCTCCCACCACCACAGCTATGAGCTGAGGCAATTGTTTAAAGAAATGTGCATGCAAACCCCAGAGCTCACAGCTCCAAGGCAGCTTTCTGGGCCAGGGAGACAGGGGGATGGGCTTCCAACCGGCAGGGACAAGTGGGGAGGGGAGGGAGCACAAGAATTCCAGCCACTGCTTCTGCGTCCTTGTCCCAGGTCCCTGGGCTCAGTCTTCCACGTCCATTATTTTTTGGAAGCCGGAATTTTGAGAGCCAGGGCCTTTGATGAGCTCATTTGACGGAAGAGGAGACTGGGGTGGGGTTAGATGCTCAGTTGTACAGGCTGCATCCTCGTGCTCAGCTCTGGAGCCCATGGTCCCAACCACCGGGCCAGGAGGCTTGCTATCAGCTGGCTCGGGACCCCCAAGACCATGAATTCTCTAGCAAGAAGCTGTGAGGGACCCAGCAGGGGTATCTGGTGCAGTGGCCCACGGGGACTCTAGGTGGCTTTCCAAGGGTAGCTGCAGGCCCGTCCTGTGCAGCTAACTGGGAGCTCCCAGCTGGATAAGCTCAAGTCCACAGGGGCAGTTCTGGACCACCTGCCTCCTCTGCCTGTGTCCTATGACCCTCCCCACACCTGGAGGAGGTGGCCTCAGGCTCCCAGCTGGGAGGATCCAGGGAGATGAGAGTGGACAGGGAGGAAGGGGCGAAGGGGCTGAGGCCCAGGGAGAGAGGAAGCAGGCACACCATGCAGAAAGCCTGCTGACTTCAGTCCTACCCCAGGCCCAGCCTAAGGCTGGTAGTCTTTCACTGGCAGCATCTCTTCTGACCCATAAGTCCTGCCAGATCCTCCCCACAACCCCACACAATACGGAACAAGAATAATTTTCCCCATCCCATTGATGGAGAAATGGACTGGAATGGTCACATGTGGTCAACCAGTGGCCAGCATCTCCTGTCCCCGAGCCTGCCCTGCCCACTGCCCTTGCAGGGATGAAGAGGGCATGGCCCAGCCACCTGCCTGGTGTCTCCCAGAGGGTATTTTTTTTTAGCGGGGTATTTTTTTAGCACTGCTGAGCTCTTCAGAAGAGAGGCCAGGAGTTCTGGGCAAGTGGATGAGCAGGAAGGAGACTGAGAAGGCTCCAGGCCAGTGAGGACAGCCTTGGGGAGGCGTCTGTGGATTCCTGTCAGCCAGACCCTCCAGACCCCTCATCCTGGGCAGGCCAAGGGGAAAAGGAGGCCTAAGGGGCCCAATGTGACTGGATGGGAGGGTGGAGTCCTGGGAAGAAAGTCAGTACCCATTGCCCTGGGGACCCTTAGAGTAGTCCATGAAACAACGGGGGTGTGTATGTGTGTGCATGTTGTGTGTGTATGTACATGTGTGTATGTGTGTGTGTGTTTATGCATATATGCATGTGTGTGGATGTGTGCGTGTGGATGTGCATGTGTCTATGTGTGTCTGCATGTATGTGTGTGAGTGTGTGTGTGTGTGTTTGTGTGTAGGGACAAGGAGGTTGGAGAGCTGCATTTTGCTTGTGACACATCTGGCTGTCTGACTCTGTCTCTTAAAGGTGTCGTCCAGGAACTGAAAAAAGTAGTTCTGCCAGAGTCTGGCTTAGCCTGGAGGCTGGTTTAGCCTGAGGCTGGATAGGGAGAGGATGTGGCTTTGAAGCCACCTCCCTGAGTACCTGCTCAGCCTCCTCCCTTCTGCCTTCTACAACCCTGTCTCTGTCACAGGCCTCAGGGTCTTACTCTTTGGCCCCAGCTGTCAGGGTGGAAGGGTTCTAGGACACATGGAGGGGACAGGGCAGGGGAGGGGGACTCAGCAGTGACCCCTAAGCTAACCTTCGGAGTGGCTTGGGCCTTGGGCAGGAGACTGAAGCTCTTCTTTCTTAGTTAAGTCAGGATCATTAAGATTCTTATCACCTTGTGTTGTTGGAAAGATAAAATCAGATTATAGCTAATATCACTGAAGTACTTAGCCTGCAGTGTCTGGTACATGGTAAGAGTTCAATGAAAGAAGAGTTAATTCAGTGCCAACTCTGCTGTCCAAGGGGATCTGGGCAGGGAATTCTGCAAACCCCCAAAATAATACCAGTTCGACTTGGTTCCCAGGAGGCTGGCCCCCCAGGTAGGAAGCCCTGCCAAGGGAGGGCTCTGAAAAGGACATGGTGAAGCAGTGAAAGAGGCAGTGGGACAAATGGGACAGTGGGCAGCTCCGGCCACCCCTAGTGGCACAAGCTCCCTGCTAGCTGAGTTCCAGAACACAGGGAGAGACGTGGTGTAGGGCACAGTGTGGGGTGAGGAGCTACAACCTGGTTTTCTGTCCCACAAGGGAGCCTGGCTCCTGTCCAAAGGGTGATCAGAGGAATGATTTAGAGATGGTTCCAGTAAAATCCCATGCAGAACCCAAAAGTCAGGTGACACTGCACCTCTAATCAGGGTGAGACACCCTAGGGTTGCCTCCTGGCCTTTTCTGCTGTCTTTTCAGAACCTTCCACCCTCAGCCCCAGCACCCGTCCCAGTTCCTCACTCTTTCCAGCACAGCTGACTCCGTCCCCCAGCTAGTAGGGCCAGGGAGCCTGGGTCCTGGGAACCAAGACTCCTTTTCTTAGCAGCACCTAGAGGGGCTCCCCTTGAGTGCAGAACACAGAGGGTTAACTCTGGCAAGTCTACCCCAGGCCTGGGGACCACTCCAGGCCTGGGGACCACCGGCTAAGACAAAGCTGCTGTTCTCTTGGCCTCTCTCCACACTCCTCAAGGTCCAGACCCTGGCCTGGGTCAGAAACAGATGGAGGCTCTCTCAGCCTCTCCTTTCCCTCGAAGGGGCTGGGATTAACCACGTGGTAGATGAAGAAAAAAGAAAAGCAAAAAGCAAGGAAAGCACTGTTCCCTCTCCCTGGGAGGCCCAGCTCCTCCTGCTGAGTCTTCCCAGGGCCTGGGGGAGGCATGAAGCTGACCCTTCCCCCACCAACCATGGCCGCCAGTGGGGTGCCACACCCTTTCTTGGGCCAGTCCTTGCTCCCCTCTCTCAGCCCAGGGACACAAGAAGAGGGAGACTAAGGAGAGAGAAAATGCGTTTGAAAGAGGATGAAAGTCAGGTGGGAGCTGGCTATGCTGGCGGGGAGGGAGTGAGGTGGGCCCTCTTCCCCTTGGATTGGGGCACAGGGAGGGCAGAACAGGCCTGGGAGGGGAACTTGATCCCCCTGCCTCATGCACTAACAGGGCTGGGGTCAGCTTTGAACCTGCAGCCCAGGGTGACCGAGAGGACCCTTACCCAGAGCAGGGCTGGCCATCCTGGATCTGCAGGTCCCCAGCCCCTTAGATGACAGCCTCTCCCTTCCAGCACATTTTTTTCTTGCCACCCACCCCAGCCCTAGTCAGCTCTCTTCAGAGTATTTTCTTTCCAACCTTCAACCCCTCAGCCAAGCCCACAGATATTGGCCCCAAGGACTCCTCTTTATGGTTCCCTCCAGTGCCATCCACTGGCTGCAGAGCCTGGTGGATGCAGGTCACTGCAGCTCACTCTCTCGTCCTGCCCTCACCCCCTCACCCACCTTGTCTCCCATCACAGCTCCTCCTTTTTCAAGCCAAGGTCCTGACTCCACCAGCTTCCAAGGTTCTTGTCCCATTCAAGGCAGGTGTATCCCTCTCCATCCTGCCCACGTGCAGAACATGCCCAAGTCCCCTAAGCTTCTAGAGTAAGTGGTCATTTGCACTAAGATCCTCAACCTCTACCTGGTCTGGGCAATCAGCAACTGTGGACAAGTCCAGCATCAAGGTCAAGACACCAGGCTGGTGGGCCTTTGGGGACATACTGCGTGGCCCAGGCAAGCCTTTCCCCTCAATGGCCTTCAATTTCCCTTTCTGTCACAGGCCTCCCTGAAGGGGATGAGGCAAAGAACAGCTTGTCCTGGCCTCTCTAGTAGAGCACCCAAAGGTGTCTTTGCCCTGGGCTGATGGGCATTCCCAGAGGCAGTGGCGATTTCCACATGACAGATGCCATCTCTGAGTTCCTGGGGTCAGGGCCTCAGGAGTCCTGGCCGAAGGGGCTCAGCAAATAATCCGGGGGCCACCTCTGGCTACTTGTGGTCCTTGGGCATGCTTCTCACATCTCCCCATGTTGCAATAACTGTTTAGGGGAAGGTCTATCCTCCCCACCAGGTTGTAAGCTCCCTGGGAGCAGGGGCCTGTCCTGTTGTTCTCTTGTTCCCAGTGTCCAGCACAGGTAGGGGACATATACGTATGTGCACACTTGTGTCTCTTCCAGGAGGAAATAGCAACAGGACATTAGGACAGTCCCATGACTCAGGCTGGAGGGAAATGACACCCAGGTCTGCTTCGCTCCAGGGCCTCCGGGCAATGCTGCCCCACCCCCTCACCCCCACCCCTGCCAGCTCCACTTCCACCTATGACCACCCAGTTCCTCCAGGACTCCCCTAATTCTAGTGGGATCTGCCTAGTCACAGCAAGACATGGCCTCTGAGCCAGACAGGTTTGTCATCGGGCTCTGCAGACAGCTCCAGCCCTGTCCCAGCCAGCCTCAGCAGGCTCCACCCCGGTGACTCCTGCAAGTGGTCCCTGGTACCTGGGGTGGCTCTGCCTTGTGCACTAGTCAAGTTGGCATGCCTGGACCTCCTGACCCTGTCATTGTAACCTTCTCAGCGTCAAGGGTCCTTGCGGGAGACCTCCCTCTGGGGTGCTTGGAATCTGGCTCTGCACAGGTCTCGTGTGTTATTTTCCTGGACTCTACAAGCCTGGCCCAGGTTTGCTGCCTCAGCTCATGCTGCTGAGCTGTGGGCACCTGCTTCTGGTCCTCATTTTCCCTGGGCAAACATCACAAATAACCACAGCCTTTGGCTCCACACACCCACTCCTCGGCCCCCAGAACCCCTGATCATCATTCACTCAGTCCTGTGCTAGCTACCTTGTCCCAGTCCACCACTTTGAGCTTCGGCTCCATCGCAGGGTCTGTCTTCTGAGTGTTTGCAGAGTCCACAGCCCCATTCTCCATGGAACCCTGGAGAGAGAAAACACGAGGGGGTTACCTACAGTGGGTGAGGGAAGGGAGCCCCAAGTCGCCACACAATGAGGCAGCCAGGAGTGATGGGAGCCCTATGGTGGGGCAGGATGGGCGGAAATACAGGGCACTTGAAAACAGGGAGATGCTGGTGTGGATAGTCTTGCTCTCTGCACTTTTCTTCTCTGCTAAAAAAACAATTATCTGTAAAGACAAGGGGCAGAAAGATCTGGGGGAACACAGAAGCTGGTAGAGAGACCGCAGGGAAATGAGAGCAGTTAGTGGGACTGCTGTGGGCCAGGAGAGCCCTCTGTGCCCTGGCAGGTGTCAGACAAAGAGAATCACGGGGTGGCACCCAGGGCACCTGGCGGGCTTACCACACCACACCCGATGACTGCATCAGCCGCCACCCTCCCTGGTAGTTCTACAGAGCTCGTGGGCCACAGGCTGGGGCAGCTGGGTGCACGTGCCCACAAAAAAGAAAGGCAGCAGAGCGTGAGGGGTCGTCCCTCCAGGAACTCCTCAGTGTGGGTCAGCAGCCCCACGTAGGGCAGGACCGGCAGAGGAAAGCAGAAACGGGCTCAAGGTCAAATAGGAGTAGAAAAGAGGCAAAGGCAGAAGGAAATGAAATGTACTGGGGAAATCACACGGCCCCTGCTGGTCCCGACGTCACGCGGGGTGAGGCTGGAGAGGGCAGGGGCACGTAGGCAAAAGGCATACTTCCCTCCAGGAAGGGTGGGGAGAGAACTTACCAATGGGGGGGTCTGTCCTCTGAGTCCCTGTGACTAAAGAAAGCTGTGGTGCTGGTGGCCCTGGAGGAGGGGCCCTCAGCACTGGGCAGGATACTGGCAAGAACCTGAGGAGACTGAGCAGCCAGTTAGGGTTTCTCTTGTCACAATTCTTATATTTTTGCTTCCAGACGAACCAAGAGAACCTGATGGTGACAGTGACACTGGTGCTTTCTGGGGAAACCCATATGTAACCCAAGTAAAAGTGGACTTTCATGGTTCTGTCTTGGTCTGGGTATCTCAGTATATTTGGTCTGTATTGGCAAGCTGATACCTGAATTCTTTTAAAAGGCACCCTTGATGATCTCTTGAGGACACATAAGAGTGGATTTTATAAGGTTTCATACAATGAAACTCCCTAAGTATCCAACATAAACGTCATATAATAATCTTGCCCCTTATAATTCCATTCTACCTTCAAAATACCCCAGAGTGGCTCCAATTACCCAGCTTTTATTCTCCCTCCCACCTGGACAGTCCTTTTCTCCTGGTCACCCTAAGTCCTTTCTGAAGCAGGGTGATTTAATCTTTCTCTGCACCCCCACACCCACTCACTCACTGCAACTCCATCTGCTGTCTCTACAAAATGAAAGGCTTGTCTAGGGGTCCACCCATCCCAAGCAGGGAAAGGGTTACCCTTTCGTATTATCATGTGATGTTTCTGTCTGTGTTACACTTTTCAGACACGCCGAGTAATAGACACAGATCTGTTTTGGGCACATCCACCTACACAACCACTGGATGCAGAAGAAAGGGTCATTGCTTCTCAGCACTGGGCGTAGAGCTCTCAACTACCCAGCTCGCGCTTCTGCTTGCTCAAGGCTGGGCTGTTTTCTGAGAGCTCGAGTCCTTGGGAAAGTCTCCCTTCTGCTCAGTGTCCAGGGACCACTCCTGGCTTGTCTCCTCTAGGACTAGGCAGGCTCTTTCTTTTTCTCCTGGCAGCTTATACATACATAAGGACAGACCGTACCCCCCAACCCCCGGCATCTACTTTTCCCCAAGACCCTCTTAGGACACAACAGGCTCAGGCTCTCTAAGCATAATGGTTGGTCCCCTGCTCCCCTTCTAAGGTGGGTGTGATGGGACCAGGGCAGAATCCAGCAGGGCTCCTGCCTGCCCCCCATGGAACATCATATTTCAGGTCCCAGGCACTGAGCTCCATTGGCGCTTTGGCTGCCACCTTACGTGGCTCATTCATTTAGCTTTTGACTACCTGAAGCCTTTTCATGGAGTACTGCTGCCAGTATGGTGTGGAGAGCTGGTGTTGCCCAGGAGGTGATTTAGACCTGAAGACCCATTTGTTCACTGTGATGAAGACCGGGACACCCAGAGTGTTGGTGAATGGAAGGCCGGAAGGCAGTGGAAAACAGAGAAACCCTAAGAAGTGGGATCATTGGGGGAGTTTGTAGGGACAAGAAGCCCTGGCTTTATATCAGCCTCCTCTCAGGGGTGGTCTCAGTGAAGCATCACCACGGTCTCCCTCCTCTTCCCTCAATTCTTCTCTCCTATAAGGATCTCATGCACACCCACTGCTGTCATCCACTCATCCACTGACATACACATCTGAACATCTGCAATGTGCCAAACACACATCAACTTGGAAGACTTTCCAACTCTAACACTGGCCCAGCTCTTTGCACCAGGACAATGTTTCCACTGCCCACATCAAACCTGACCTGCTGACACCGCAATCCTAAAAGTGAACATATTGTCACCCTCTGCAGATGGGCTTATCCTTAACTTCCTGTGGTTATGTCTTTCCCCTGTATTTCCAAACTCTTCTCCTGTGTGCCCTTGAATTAACCCTAACTCTTCTCTCCAGCCAGTAGGGATAACTTGCCATTTCTTAAATATGCCTTGCATTTTTCTTCTCAAATGCTATCCTAGGATGATGACAGTGGTTAATAAATGCTTACTATGTGCCCAGCCTTTTCCTCTTCATAACAACTGTATGAAGGAGGCATGACTATTCTTCCCACTTGCCAGATGTGGGGACCCAGGCATGAAGCAGCCCCACAGCTAACAAGGGGTGGAGCCAGCAGCTGGGCTCCGGAATATTCTCTAGACCACCATGTACTTCTTCCCTACCCATTCTAGCCAGGAATGGTCTTTTCATTTTCCGACTTAAAAAAAATCACATTTTCCCTGTGTCCCACTGCCTCAGTTGGTATTTATAATTTCCTGCCTCTTGTTGGGTTTTTGCATGTTTGGGCCATAATTTTGTCCAATGGTGTTACAGATCCCAACAGTGCAGGAAAGTACTGTTTCGTCTCTTTGGGGTACCCAAGATGGACTCTGGGTTAGCTGCTCCACTCATATTTCTTGAGTGGACCATCTTTCATTGTTGGGTCTTTGCAACGTAGCCAGGATCCCCGAGGCTCCTGCCATGAGGTGGGCTTCTCTGCTCGTGGGGGCAGGGAAGGTGGAGCTGAAACTCTGTGTGCTCATGCTCCTTGGAAATGAAAACCAAATAGGGTGAGCACATCTGCTTAGAAGAGAGAGGTGGCCCAGGACACTGAACATACCATCTTAGAATGCCACCCTGGGCTGAGTGGGACAGTAACCAGATACAAGGGTCAAAATTCCAACAATCTGGGCCATATATTCTCCGTGCTCTTTGGCTGAGTCCAGAGGATAGGTATGAGCAGAACTAAGAGTACATTAGACTGATATGAAACTACCAGCATCATATTTTGCCCCCAAATTTTTTAAATTACCATCAGCAGCATTTCATAAATGAAAGAAAATTTCAACACCTAAGAGGTAGGAAACACATACTTTTAGAATAAAAGGCAGTTCTTCCCAAGGAAGGGCATTTGGCTACTTTACACTGACATTAAAAAAAAAAAAGATTCCATTTAAAAATACTTATTAAAGCAGAAAAATTACAACCTAAAATGCTACTTTGAGTGCATCAATTGTACACCCTTATTGCCTTGGTTCATGGTGGTTGGTGTGGGGCTTGAATCTACATGTGATAGGAAGTAGATCAAATGTTCTCTCTCTTCCAGTTCTAAGGGTTTCTTAACAAATTACTAAAAGTCCAATTTCACAGAGAGATGTTGGCTGAAAATGAAAACAGAACTTCTAAGGATTTTTTTTTTTCAGTTGTTGTTCAGCTGGAAATATTCTGAGTGAAATGAGGGATGTGGAAGATCCCCATGGCTCTGTGCCTCTCTCCTAGGAGCCTGGAGGAAGGGGAGAGGCTTCTGCCCACCGCACGGCCCACCAGCCTGTAGCCCCAGCCCAGGGCAGGCAGGGATTCTCCCAAGATGCTTCCTTGAATCTTGCACTGGCACCTGTCTGAGGGCTGGCATGGGGCCGCACTGCCATGGAGGAGGAGGAAAAAAGAGGCGGGAGGGACAGGAGTAGGCATGGTTTCCTCCTGTCCTCCTGCCTCTTTCTGCCACCCTGGGTAGCCTCATCGGAACCACACCCATCCCTGGCAGAAGCCCAGGTTTATTAATCATCACACGATGGTACACACCTCCAACACAAGAGATTTCAGGGAGAACCAGAACAAGCAACACAGGGGCGCCACCAGGAGCAGAAATACCCTCTGGTACAAGGAAGTACGTCTTTTATTGACTCTTTTTCCTCTAGTCGAGTTGTGAGCTTTCCAAAGGTCTAAAAACCTTCTCCACACACAGACAAGACAAAGCCCCTCCTGTAGAAGGTCTCCCATTCCCACTTGGGGGCTGCTCCCATTTGAACCAGGTGTTGCAGGAACTGAGCCCTGCTGGGAGCCGCTGCACCACACACACCGATCTGGGCCAGGTTTTCCAGACTTCCAGGCCCCAGTGTTTATTTTATAGTTGAGCCAGGCTCACCCTTGAATTCCACAGGCAAACAGCAATCATGAATCAGAGGTGTGTAAAGGTCATTCCTAGGGACTAGGGTACAACTCAAACTTTAAAAGACTTTAAAAAAAAAGCTTCTTGGAAACTTCCACAATGCATTATTTAAAAGACTCTCCTGATTCTGGAAGCAAGCCAAATGGAGCTTTCAGAACCAAAAAGCACCAGAAAGTGAAGAAGGCACATGCTGTTTCCCAGAATTTGAAAATTGTTCTGGGTCCTGCCTGCAGGTTGCATAAGCTGCAGTGTCTGGGGAAGGGAAGTGAGTAATTCTGGACTCAGACTCACAGTGGTTTTCACAAGGATGATCAGCCCGAGTGTTGGTGGATGTGCCTTGACAAGGGGTGTTCAACCCACCTGTGTCAGAGGATAGCTTTCTTAGGAGGTCTACCCAAGGGACACAAGACTGTCCAGGGGTAACCCACCCTTCCTCCTGCCCCTCCTGACCTCTTCACCCTGGGAAGGTGGGCAGGAGGCCCGTCAGGAGCACTTTTACAGTCCAGCCCGAGGCTATTTGGGAGGAGCTGCTGAATCTAGCAAAGTAGCTCAGGCTGAAGCGTCTTGCTTTCTTCATGCATTTCCCAGTGGTAGGCTCCCAAGCTAGTGTGCAGTGCAAGCTCCTTAAGGGTAGAGACCCTGCCGCCTTGCTCCCTGCTGGTCCGCAACAGCTGGCACAGGTTCAGCGCTCCACGGCGAGCTGAGTGATGTGTTAATGAGGAGACAGTGGCCTGTTTAGGCTCTGGGAGCCCAGGCCTGGAGAGGCCCCCAAAGTGAATGCAGGGTAGGCAGGAAGAGGGTGGCCCGGTGCCTTTCGACGCCTGTGTCTACTTAGGGTGGGGAGAAGGACAAGATGCTCTACCGAGGAGACCGGGTGGCAGGCACTGTCCACCCTGAGCTGGAACCACTGGACATGGTGGGTAATACGGCAGAGGGAGTGAGGAGGGCATTTGGATCTCTATAGATCCTCCTAGCCCCAGTCCTAGGCTGCAAGGAAAGAAGCCAGTGAGAGGGCAGTGCCACCCTATTTTCTCCCAACACAGTGCCAGTTCCTGGCTGGTCATGAGACATGATTTGTTTTGAGGTCAGCCCAAACCACAGCTCTTCCCTCATGGAGATGGCCCTCCTGATAGCACCACCCCTTCTCCCGGGCCCTTCCTCCACCTGCCTCTCTCACACTGAGCTCAGCACCCTCGGACCCAAACTCACAGAGGACTTGGGAGTTGCCCCCTGCCAGCTCCCTGAGGTTCCAGCCAGGCCCCCCAAACACCTGTCTCTCAGGGGGGCATCCCTCAGGGGGAAGAATCCAGGGTTAGCCACTGATTCTAGACCTGTCAGCTCTAGAGGAAGAGACACAGTTCTAGACTAGGCTCCCTTATTAACTTGCTTTGTGACCTGAGGATCTTCCTCCTGGAACAAGAAGTCACTCTTCTCTGACAGAGGCACCCTGAGTTCCTGCTCTGTCCTCAGAGCCTGGGCAGGTGCTATCAGAGACTGAAGCAGGCAGGATATGATTCATATTACAAACCCATTGTGTTTGCAGACAAAACATGTAGGACTATTCTTCACTTCTATAAGGAAAAATGCTGACTCTCATCTTTCTTAAAACATGAGGCATCAATAAACAAAACCTTGAGGTACCCTTTTGCTAGAGATGGCGGTACAGTGAAAAAAAAAAACAACACATGCAGTGATCAATGGTCAATGTCACATGGTCTTGATACTGGTGTGGCCTTAGGGAATAGAGCAGATGGCAGTCAATGGGAGGGCTTAGGCCCTGTTAAAAGGAGGCAGCCTTGACTTAAGTCCAGGTCGAGTGAGGATGGGGCCCAGTGTTGTAAGAACTTCTGATTTCTAAGAAAAGCTGGAAAACTAGATGTCTCTGTGAAATCTCTAGATTTTAAATTTTTACTTGCATTTAAAACCATGTGGGCCAAACCAATCTGTCTGAATACAAACACAGCCCTTGGTCTGCCAGTTGGAAATACCTGGGTAAGCTCCAGTCCTCTAGCCCCCGGGACAGCCTCAGAGAAGGTCAGACATGGCAGGCCACAGCAAGGGCTTTGTCTTCCCCTTTAATTCCCACAACAGGGAACCCCAAGGGAGCATTCACAATGGGGAGGCCTGCGGGGTCAGCTGTGCTAAGGCCCTGAGGGGATTGGTGAAAGGCTGGCACCAGGGAGACCAGAGCCCCAGCAAGGCTCAGTGAAGGGCAACCCAAGCCTCTTCCTCCCTCCAGTTCCAAGAGGACTGGCTTTAAGGGGAAGCAGAGGGTCAGGAGGCAGAACTGGGTGGTGGATGCTGATTTTCACTGGCTCTCTTCCTCCTTGTAGTGTTTGGAAAGGAGCCAAATCCATGAGGGTGAAGGAATCACAGTGGAGAAGTAGCCATGCTCCAACAATGTTCCCTCAGGGGTCTCCATGCCCAGGGTAGAGGCCGGCTGAGGGTTGAATCATGCCCACTCTGCCCCCAAACTCCTATGTTGAAGTCCTAGCCCCTAGTACCCCAGAATGTGACCTTATTTGGAAATAAGATCATTGAAGATGTAATTAGTGAAGATGAAGTGACTAGGGTGGGGCCTAATCCAAGATGACTGGTGTCCCTATAAAATGGTGAGATTTGAAGACAGACACACACAGCAGAACACCATGTGAAGATGAAGGCAGTGATCAGAGTGAAGCATCTATAAGCCAAAAACCACCAAAGAATGCCAACCAGCCACCGGAAGCCAGGGAGAGGCCTGGAACAGTTTCTGCCTCACAGCCCTCAGCAGGATCCAAGCCGGCCACACCTTGATCTCAAACTTCTGGCCTCCAGACTGTGACCCAAAAGATTCTGTTGCCTAAGCGTCCCTGTTTATGGAACTTTGTTAAGGCAGCCCTAGCAAACGAATCCAGGCCTGAGCCAGTTTCCCCTAGGTTCACATCGGGGCCACAGAAGGAGAAGGAATTCAGCCAGGAAAGAGAGCAAACCGTGGAGGCACCCGAGGAGGTGCAGAGGCACGATCTTTCTCTCATCTTACGCTGAGGAGGCAGCAGAAATCAGGGTCTTGGAATCAACACAGCCTTCCTGCCAGGCCCCCAGTGGCAGTCCACACAGCTCTGGGCTGGGAGGGCATCCGAGTGCCTCCTCCTCAGCCCACTCTCCCTGTCTAGCAGCCTTGGGTGGCCTTGCTCCCCTCTTCAGGACCTGAGAAGTCACTCCCCAGCTTTCCCCACATGGAAGTGCTATGTGGGAGAGGCAGGCTGAACTCTGGGTTGGGGTGGGGGGGTTGGAGTTCCGAGAGACTACAGCTCTCTTTAGTGCAAACCTTGGCCTAGTTGGCAATCCTCACCCCCAACCCAGCCACGTGGCTCCCGGGACAGCTGAGCCCCACCTCCATGGCGAGTGCCATTACCACCCGCGCATGCGCCCGTCATCTCACTGGTATCAACACAACTATCGCGAGGACGTGTCCACACACGTGAGGGAAACCGAGGCACAGAGGGACCGAGTCACTAATTCAAGGACTCTCAAACGGTAGCTGGGAGAGCCAGCCAGGAACCCCTTCCAGGGCCCTCCCGCCGAGGTTCTTCACGCGCCCTCCTCCGACCCCCTGGGAGGACTCCCCTGGATGCTCCAAACCCCTGCCATGAGCCCCCAGCCCCTCCAGTGCCCCAGACCCCGTCGTCTCCGGAGAGGGTTTGCTTGGCGGGCGCATGAGGGGGAGAGAAAAGACAAGAACAACAGAAAGCCTGCACTCTGCACGGCAAACAAACAAGCCGACTACAGAGGCGGTGAAAGGAGGCAGTGTGCTGAGGGGCGGGGGCCGCAGGAGGCGAGGGAGCCAGCATAAAGGAATGTTGTTCGAGAAAGCCGGGGCTGGGCACCGAGGGACGGACAGATGGCCTTTTATCCCGCAGCCTGGGTTTGGCCTGAAAACCCTTTTTCTGAAATGAGATGATGCCCTAGGCCCTGCGTCCACCTGCCCCGACCCCATGGAGGCCTAGAGGGAGGTTGTGTCTCAGCAAGCTGGGTGGCACGTGGCCCCAGGCAGGTAGGAAGGGTAGGCCCAGGGAGGAAGAAGACCAGATCTGCACCAAGAATCTTCCTTGGGGGGAAACCTGGGTTACTAAGCCCACCCCTGGGATCCCAGGAGCAGTCTCCTCGAAGCTGGCTGTTTTCAGGAGCAGAAACTTTGGGATAAATGAAGGCAGCAGGACCCACTCACTTCCATCTCTAATTAAGTGCTGTCTGATAAGGTCCGGATCAGAAGCCAGACCCAGCCAGGCCATGGGGCCTATCTGTAAAACATTTAAAATAAACCCTTTGTGTGCAGAAAAACCAAGCCAAAACAAAAAACCGTATCTGGCAAGTGACAAGCCACAGGACCCCCAAAGCACACCCACTTCTCGCCCACACACAGTCCTGCAAGGCAATGAGCTCTGCCAGCCACTCTCCTTGTATTCATGGTAGGAAGGAAAACAGAAAGTGAGTCGGAATAAGAAACTCGGACCTGAGGTGTGGCCAACACCTCCTGCTCAGGCGATGTAGGAATGTGGACAACACAGCTCCAGCCTCCAGGGTCCATTACATGGGTTTGCTGTGGATCTGGAATTGCTGCTGCTCCTGAATGAGCTCCCCTGGATGACATCAGCAACAACCTTGTTACCAGAAACAGAAGCCAGTGTAGGTGGGCATTCCAAGACATCAGAAAAGGGGCCCACTCAGAACTGGCCATAGTGCCCCTGCAAGTTTTCAGGCTACTGAACTTGATTCTCTACCAGATCCAGCCGTGGACCATCTGCATCCAGGCAGATCTTTTCCTCTTCAGCCTCTAAGCTCAGATGAAGGCACCATTTCCCAGAAGTCACCAAGAGTCAAGGGTACACATGGTATTTTCCGATGAAAGCCAAACTCGGGGATTTGGAACAGCCCAAGGGGAAATCTCCAGCCAGGAACCTGGGGCTTGACCTGGGCTTGGTCAGGGCGGACCAGGGGAGTTCTCTGAGGCTCACCTCCTCAGTCCTGCCTTACCAGATCCCACCTCTCCCTGCAGTGGTAGCCTGGGCAGGACCAGAATTTCAACTCTAAGGAGCACATCAGCAGCCTGCAGGAAATGAGCTCCTCAACATTTATCCTTTTGTAGATTTGATGGGACATTTCCAGACTGTCGTCTCTCAAGTCTTAGACCTCAAGGCACCTCAGGAAGGCTTACAGAATGTGCTATCCACAAGGAAGATACACTATCTCCTCACTGACCCAACTTCTATAATAATACAAATTTCAGATTTAACATTCCAGTCTATAAGGATATCCTCAAAATACTGTATTTTGCTGGGATTTTTTTAAAAAGGTGAGACAAGACCACCGATTTACAAATAATCTCACATTTCACTATTCCAGAAACAAAGATTCCTAAATTTGCCTTTTGTAATCTAATAATTTGAGAAAGAAAAATATTGTTGTCCTCCTTTGTTTACAAGGTGGAGAATGATTGTACTGCCAAAAACAATAAAAGTCACTCAACTGTTTTGTAAGCTAAAAAGTAACAACAACAAAAAACAGCCTACCTTATACCTACGATTTCTTTTTACTGATTCAGCAATTTCCCTTCTCCTTGCCCAGACATGGAATCTTCTCCCATTTATATATGAGGGTGTTGATGTCCAGAGAGGTTGACATGGTTAGTTCAAGAACACAAGGCTGTTGAGCTCTAAACCTGTCTTCTTTTCTACTCTCTTTGACCTGACAACTTCCAAATCCACTACACATTTCTTAAACTGGCCAAGTTTACATAGGGAGCCCTAGAACTGGTGTCTCCTCAGGAGTTACAGCCTATACTTCATGTTTTACACTCATTAAACACCATGTTTATACTCATCACTATAATGGTGCTCAGCCCCAGGGGATGACATTCTTGAATAGCCCCTGCCCCAGGGCAACTTGTCCTTCTGGATGGTCAGTGCCTCTCTGAGAAGGCCACATGTCAGGGACATCATTGAATACATGATCTCCTGTGATCCAGCACAGAGGGCAAGAAGGAGCCATTTGTGAATGATGCAGGGACATCAGCTTCCTGGACCAGAATCACCAGATTAGGATGCCGCTATGCTAGACAGTAATGCCTCATGACTCTGGGCCATAGCTCTAGACCAACACTGCTCAATAGAAATTTCTGCAATGACAGAAATGTTCTATATCTGTGCTGCCCCATATAGAAGCCACTAGCCACATACGTCTACTGAGCACTTGAAATGTAGCTAGTGTGACTGACGAACTAAATTTTTATTTAATTTAATTTAAGATTAAATAGCCACATGTGTCTCATGGCTACCATATTAGAGAGCAGAGTTCTGGACTCATATATTCCACTACTATTTGAAATCTCTGTCTGGGTGTTTCCTGGGCTCCTCAAACCTAATGGGGCCCCAATGAACTATGATTGCCCCATCATTTCCATAAGTATTCATCATTTCCATAAGTCAAACCACCCAATTGCTCAGGTCAAAACCTTGACATTATCCTTCACTCTTTCCTGGACTCCCAGCATTTAATCCATCAGCAAGTGCTAGTGGCTCTACCTCCAAAACATTTCCAATTTCTCTTCACTTCTTTCCGACCCAGTGGCCACCCAGTCCAGGCCACCACTCTCTACCACCTGGACAACAATGATGGCCTCTTAGCTCTCTTCCTGTTTCTACTCTTGACTCCCTTCAATCTCTCCTCCACGTGGCAATCAGAATGATCTAACAAACTAGACTGACTTTGTCAGTCTTTCACTTAAAATCCTCCAGTCCATTGTTCTAAGAATAAAATCTAAATCCCTTACACTGACCCATGAGCCCTATGGAAGCAGGACTACTGCTTACTGCCCCACTTCACCCCACACCATGCTCTCCGTCACCCACCATGCTCCAGCAACACCAGAGCCTCATTTTGGCTTCTTGATGTCACCAAGTCCTGTCATACCCCAAGACTTTTGCACTTGCTATTCTTCTGTCTAGAATGCTTTTTTTTTTAACCCAGTTCTTCTTATGATAGTTCCTTTTCATTCATCAAATATCAATTTCCCAGAGAAGACACTTCCCTGACACCCCCACTAGGCACTTCAGCTATTACTCTGTCATAGCCCCCTGTCCTAAAATATATTTTTCTACCTATCTATCTAAAATATATTGTTAGAGCTCTTGCCACCACCTGTAATTGTCCTATTTCTCTCCCTCCCTCCAGTGGCAGGTACACCTCATGAGGGCAGCGACCAGTTGTCTTTTCCTCCCCAGCATTGAGCTCAGTTGAGCCATGAGAAAACATCTACTATGTTTGCAGTTGAATAGAGAAAAGAATGGTGGGGAGAAGGAGACAGCCTTGCCAGCCCCTGGGACCACTGGGGCCGTCGCCAGTCTCATCTTTGGAGACCATCCATCCCTGACCAGGGGAAGTGTCCCTGGTCCAGTGTTATACCTGCCCAGGTGAAGACGGAATGAGGGCAGCAGGTTGGTGCAGACCCCACATGCCCTAGCTGGGGGAAGGTGTAACTCTTGAGAAACTGAATGTCACCACTCTCCAGCTCCTCCAGGGAGTAAGTGGCTTTGCCCAAGAGAGACTGAACACATAACAAGCAACTTGGCTTCTACAAACATCCATCTCTTACCACCTAACAGGAATCTACCTTTTCTGAGCAGAAGCTGGCCCTGAAGAGGCTCATAATAATCTGATTTTAGTTTAATCTATATGTTCCATTCTACACGTGTCACATGATCTCACTGTAGCCACACAAAATCTTGTTGGGACACAGGGGATAAGGAAACTAAGGTGAGGAGAGGTTTACTGACTCACCCGAGGCCACAGAGCTGATAAAATGCAGAGCCAGACTCAGAGCTACAGACCCCCCAGCTCCTTCTCTCTCCTGAAGGGGGACAGGGTGGGCTGCCCGTTCAACACCCACCATACAACTAACTCCTCTGCACTGAGCTCCACACTGGGAGCCTGGGGATGCAGACTCTTCACTAATCCCAAGAGATCTACCTACTGAGCCACTGTCAGTGTCTCCAGTTTCTCTGTCTCCATTTTCCCTCTACCCTTAGGGTTACAGACTTTACGGTGCTTCTGAGGCACAGAGAGTGCTTGTTAAAAGTACAGATTCTGAGGTCTTGCCTCCAGAGATTCTGATTTTGTAGATTTGGGGAATGGCTCAAGAATGTGAAATATATATATATATATCCTTATGCTAATTAATTCTTTAATTTAGTTACACATATATTTTTTTCACCCAAATGAAACATCAAACTTTTCACACAAGTTTTAAATATTAGAATCTCTGTTGCTACTGGAGCCATTTTTCTGAAATATAACCCAGTTCTCCAGTGTCTATCACACTAACTTCCATCTTGGTTATCTGAGTGGTGGAAATTGTTTAATGGTTTCTGTATTGGGAGGAAAAATATCTGTTTGCATCCCACCCCTGCCAAATTCATGCCCACCCAGAACCCTGTGAATGTGACTTTATTGGGAAATAGTGTCTTTGCACAGATCAAATTAAGATCAAGCATAACTGGATTAGGGTGAGCTTTCAACCCAATATAACTGAACTGGTGTCTTCACAAGAAGAGGGGAAATTCAGAGACACAGATGCAGAGACACAGGGAAGAATGCCCTTGTGCAGATGAAGGCTGAGACTGGAGTGATGTATCTACAAGCAAGGGTTGCCAGCGCCACCAGAAGCTAGGAAAGAGGCAAGGAACAGAGTCTCCCTTAGTGCCTCCAGAAGGAACCAACCTTGTCAACAACTTGATTTCAGACTTCTAGCATCTAGAACTGTAAGCATAAGTTTCTGTTGTTTTAAGTACCCAGTTTGTGGTACTTTGTTACTGCTCTAGGAAACTAATATAGTAGCCCTAGAAATATGATGTCTTGCTGCATGTAATAGCTATTCATATGCTATTACTTTTTTATTTTCCTACTCATCCTTTAAGAACATATTTGTGACTGATGTCCAGTGTAACTACTCAGTATTTTTCCAACATTTTCTTCAAAAAAAATTTAAACATACAGCCAAGGTGAAAAAATCTCACTGTGAATACCTTTATCAGTACTACCTATATCCTACCATTCATAGTCCACTATTTCTTTTTAAAAGCAAGTTTTAAAGGCTGCTATATACCAACGTCTCACTGTTGCAATCATGAGGTCATATCCTTAGAAGCAATTACTAAATATGTTTTAAATTTATTTACCTCTTTTAAAAATTTGGGTATAAATTTCATATGGTAAAAAATTACCAGTCTTAAGTGTATTGTTTGATATGTTTTGACAGTTCTATTTCTCCTTGTAGCCAATGCTCACATCAAGATGTAGAACATTTCCATCATCCCAGAAAGTCCCAGGAATCTATTTTTAATAAGCTCCTCATTTGATTTTGATGAAAGGAAGGTGGAGAGGTATCCAGTCCTCTTGACCAGAGGAACAAGAAGTTTTAGATTTACAGGGCTTTGAGAGGCACCAGGTTCCCTGCCAACAGACATGGCTCCCTCCCAGCTGTCCTGGCCTCTGGCTGTTCCCACACACGGGGACCTGTAGGTCCCTCCTCCAACCACAGGCTGTGAACACAGTGCAGGAAAGGTACATAGGACCACCCAACCCCCAAGGCTAGTTCCAGCAGCAAGGCTGCTTCCTTCACACCCTTTCCAATCCCTGCCTTCCCTGCTGAAATCACTACCACTCCGCAACCACTTGTACACCCATGGTGCACCACCACCACCACACCACTTCCCCACAGGCTTGCAGACTGGGGTCTAGAGCCTGCATGGGCTTCTCTGAGCTGCTTCCTCCCTACTCCAGCCAAATGACCGCGGGGTCAGGGCAGGCTGGACAGCCACAGCTCCTGAAAGTCAGGCTTGACTTGTTTCCCCAAGACCAGCAACATGGCCCGTGTCCTTTGCTTTCTCTGCTGGAGCTGGTGGGAGCAGAATGCTGGCTAGAATAGAACAGAAGGAGAAAAGGGAGAAAAAAAAACCTAATGGTTAAAACTTAATTAAAAAATGAGTGATCTCATTAGTATAGAACAGAGTCCGAGAATAGACCAAAATATATCTGTGAATGATTGATGTGTGATAAGGGTGTTTTTAAAATTTTAATCAGTGGGAAAAGATATATTATTCCATAATCTACTGGGATAACCAGTTGGTCATTTGGAAAAATATAAATTTAAAATAATCTCTAGTTTATTCTTTATACAAAAAAAGGGGGGAAATTTCAGGTAGATAAATCATTTCAGCAAAAACAAACAACAACAGAAACATTAAGCATAAAAACTATGAGCAGAATAATAAAATATTTTTGCTTTTATGTATAAAGTCATAATACAGACATAGTCTTTCTAAGAATGATAAAACGATATATTTTACTACATGTAAATTTAAGGATTTCAATGGAGAAAAAAACCATTAAACAAGCCAAAAGACACATGAGAACTAGAAGACAAATAGTAATATGCACAATGGGAAATGGGCTAATATTCTTTATAGATAAGGAGTGATGTAAATCAGTAAGAAAAAGATCAACTATCCAACAAAAAGATGGACAAAGAATCTGAACAGGCAGTTTACCAAAAAGGTGCAAATAATTTAGAAATGTATGAAAAGATGTTTACTCTCTCATACTTCATGTGAATGAAAACTTAGACAGGGAGCAATTGTTTTTAGCTATTGGCAAAGATTAAAAATACTGGGAATACATAGCATTGGTGAGAGTGTGAAGAAACAGGCATTCTTACATACTTTGGGAGGGAGTTTAAATTGGTACAACCTTTTTAGAGGGCAATCTGGCAGTATCCACTCAAAATACAATATGGTTATCATTTTGATCCAGAAACTTCAAATCCACGACTCAAAATGACAAATTTATTTACACATGTGTACAAAATGATTATGTAAGGATGCTACTTGCAGCACTGATAGAATAGAAAAAAAAATCAGTAGGGATAGCTATTAAAAAGAATGCAGCAAACCTTTACTGCTGACATGGAAGGAAGTACAAAATATGTTATTAGGTGAAAAAAAGCAGCAAGTTGCCAAGCAGTGGGTCTCATGTGACTCCTTCATGTGGGAAATAGAGTGATATAAGTGTTTTTGAGGCTGCATATGAAATTGTTGATAGTGTTTACACAGGGACTGGGCTGGAAGGGGCACTCAATTTTTTTTTTTGCACACTCCTTTCAACTATTTAAATTTTTGTATGAACTATGTTTGTGTGTAATTATGAGGACAGAAAAGGAGGGATAAAGTGATGGTTGGGGTTACTATCATCTGAGAATATACAGTGTAATAAAACAAGCTGATTGCAAAGTGAGGTTGAAAATCAATGCAAAAACTTAGAAAATTTCACGAAGTCAATGAAAGTGATAGAAAACTGTTTTAGTTACAACTCTATTGCCAAATAAGGAGCTGGCAAAGTTAGGACATTTAACACTGAAACACAGGCAATCAACAAAGGATGAGGCCCTTCAAAAGAGAATGATTTGTGGGGAGGGTATTGCTCAGTGGTAGAATGCATACTTAGCATGCATGAGGTCCTGGGTTCAATCCTCGGTACCTCCACTAAAAATAAACTTAAAAATCTAGTTACCTTCTCCCTAAAAAGTTAAAAATAAAAAGAAAATGACTTGTTTAACAAAGGCTCAAGAGAGATCCATTACCCATCTTGCTAAAATGACCCTCTTTATGGTCATGCTGTGAATAGTCAATGCAAAGTTTATAATGTCACACTGTGCTTTCATACGTTTTGTCAGAAAAACCACATGTGTGCAAAAACACCACTACTTAATTTATTATTTGCTCAACTTAAGAATCAGCTTAGCAAGTACTACCTTAATTTTGCTGTCAGATTAAAATAAACTGAAAAAAAACTTTTTAGTTTCATCTCTAAAGATAATCAATTTCTCTCTCCCAACCCCTTGCCCCATTTTCTATGAAATTTTGGTCTTCATTCAAAGTAGATTCACTTTAACCCTAGGAGTCAGGGACTTTCCTACTCAGGTTCAAGGAACAACTGAATTTTCACAGCACCCTGCCTCCAATCTGCATAAGCTATTACCCTTGGCACTGCAAAGGGTCTTGCCTGGGACAAGAGGAAGCAACTGCAAAATTGGGTTGGTCTGGCCTTTCCCCTGGCTTGAGGGGTATACAGGATTGTGGAAGCCATATTCAGCCAAATGTAACCTCTCATTCCTCATGGCAGCCAGTCTCCAAGTGTGAGCCTTAAAATGACTTAAAAATTTGAGAACTTTCTTTGATCTTTGTGGATAAATGATGCTCATTTCATAGACTTTCATTATAACATAAGACTAGGGGCTATTTACTAGCAACTAAGTGGGTTATTATGGACTACTAACATTTGGCATTTATAAAACAAAACTAGCCATTATTAGAGATGCCTAAAAATTCCGATTCCATTTTCCAGTGGGAAACCAGAGCATCACACAGGGCTAAGCTATGTTGAAAAGCTTCTACTGAGCACAGAGGAATGTGCAGAACTAGCATTCTACTCCTTTTAAATTCTATTTGTTCTAAAGGAGAAATTATGACTAATTCACTTGGGTAATCATCAGCCAAGTTTGTCACAGATTGTATGGTTCACTCTAAGTGTGTAGCCACACGTACTTGCATCAATGGAATTTTTGGCTACTGGTTTTCCTATTACAAGACCTTAAGACATTCTGTATGCATCGCAGTTCAAATATGTTAAAACAAATCCTCCCAGATTTGCTTACCTGGTACCACTACTAAACACCTTGCAATAAAACAAACTACTGGATATAACAAAAGAGAAGCAGAGTCATAGGTACAGAGAACAAACTCGTGGTTGCCAGGGGCGGTGGGGAGGGCAGTACAGGGGTAGGGGATTCAGAGTACAAACTATTATATATAAAATAAGCTACAAGGATGTATTGTACAACACAGGGAATATATCCAATATTTTGTAATACTGGTAAATGCAAAGCAATCTTTAAAAATTGTATAAAAAAGAAAAAAAGAAGTAGATAAAGAGGAAAAGATAAACACCTTGCAGTATACTATGAAGGTAAGAAAACAAAGTATTTGAATAACTATGTTTTAGGGCAATGCTTCACAACAACAACTCTGAATACTTCTCGTCGATAAACCTTATGAGTGTTGCTAGTATCAAGTTCGTCACTCTCTAATTTTATTATGACTGAGCTTGTTTTCCCCCGGAGGGCAAGAACAAATGGAGAGAGAGATGTCAGAGTCATCGCCCATCTTAGATAAGCAGCAATTAGAGAAGATTGAGGATCACTGTTCAGAGATTACCAGCTAGAGAATTTTGCATGGAAAAAAAAACAAACCCTCAAAATCCAGGGAACCTAGGTCCTGCCTATTCACATCGTCCAGACATTTACAGACACATGGGGACGGGTCACAGCCCTGAGAGCAATGAGGGCTCTCAATTGACATTTTCTATGGTTACTTTCATGTCTACTCTTTCAGAGACTCAGGGGCAAAGGTGAATGGCAGTAGCCTGGCGTGGAAGATGTTTTGCCAACTCTTTCTGACTATGAATAACTGAGGGCAAAGGCAGAAATGAGTGACTCATTTGATAGTCCTCCATCCTTTCCATCAACTCCCAACCCTTTTAGCTAACAAAGAAAAAACTGGAGAGAAGTTTTTTGTTTGTTTGTTTTTTACATTTTACTGCTTGAAGTATCTTGTGTGCGCTAATATTACCAGTTTCCTTTTAAACTCAGCACACATCTCAGTTTTCCAAGCACATTCACTCATTTATTCAGACATTTATGACTTCCTGTTGGCATGCACCAGTGTGCTAGTGTCTCCTAGGGAAACCCAGATGAATCAGACAATTCCAGTCTTCACAGAGTTTACAGTTGAGTAGAGAAGATAAGACACGTAGTGAAAATACAGTGAATAAGGAAGAAAATTATGAATGCTGTAATGTAGGTATAGGCCAAGTGCTCTGAGAGTCTGGAAGAAGGAAAAAACCAATTCTGGATGGGGAGGTAAGGAGAATCTCTGTAGAAGGAATAGTGCTTGAGCTGGATATAAAGGATGCCGCAATCGGGAGCCATTGAAGATGTAGGAAAACCGCTGTAATGTAACCAAGTGCTCTTAGGAAAGCCTCCCAGGCAGTGGGCTACAGGAGGCATTGGCAGGGAGAGACCTGCCCAGGAGACTGTTGCAATAACCAGGATAATGGGGCTCTGGCCAAACTAGGGTAGTAGTGGGTAGATGTTCCCGAAGGAAGACTACCGAGGCTCATGAGGATCGGCATGGGGTCTGTCCAAGCCACCAGTTCTGCCTTCTCCAGTTATTCCCCGTTTCCCCTCTACAGCCTCTGGATTCCGCAGGTCAGAGCAAGCAATGGACATAGCTGCTGTTAAGAGTGAGAAAAACACAGATTATCTCCCAGACGTAGCACTGAGTGAAAAGCTGTACAGCAGAGCACACATCTGTGATTCCATTTAAGTTTGTGCACTTTTCTAGCAAATGAGGAGCAAGAGAAACTAGCAGTAGAGACTCAGAAGTAACAACCAGGGGAACAAGGGGTGAAGAAGGCGGGATAAGGCACCCCCTTCCCCAAATCTACCTTCCAGTACCTGGAACCTGTGACTATGTTACCTGACGTGGCAAAAAGGATTCTGCAGATGTGATTAAATTAAAAACTCTGAGATGAGGAGATGGTCCTGGATAATCCAGGTGGGCTCAGTGTAATCAGAAAGGTCCTTATAAGTGAAAGATGGAGGCAGGAGAATCAGAGAGAGAGAACCAGAAGTGAAAGGAAAGCAGAGGTCAGAGCAATGTGACTGCTGGCTGGGGGCCAGGACCCAAGGAACGCAGGCACTGGCTAAAAGCTGGAGAAGGCAAGGAAACAGATTCTCCCCTAGAGCCACCGGAAGGAAGGCTGCCCTGCCAATTCATTTCTGACTTCTGACCTCCAGAACGGTAAGCGAATACATCTGTGTTGCTTTACACCCCGGTGTTTGCAGTAATTTGTTATAGCAGCAATAGAAAATGAATGCAGGTAGAAAACCAAAGGGGTATGGTGTCCGGAAGCCCCGTGAAGACAGTGTATCAAGGAGCAGGAGCAGTGATCATCGTGTCAGGAGTTGCTGCTGAGCTGGGTGAGTTAATGTGAGAACTGACTACAGGCTTTAATGAGGTGAAGGTCCTCACGACACCATTCAGGGCAGTTTCAGAAAGAGAGAGGGAGGGAGGGAAGAAGGGAGGAAGGAAGGGAGGGAGGGAGGGAGGAAGGAAGAAAGGAAGGAAGGAAGGGAGGGAGGGAGGGAGGAAGAAAGGAAGGGAGGGAGGATGTTGCTCAGGCATCAATTTGGGTTCTTTCCCAGGAATGGTTCCAGAAATGATTACTCTCAGGGATTCCTATCTGTTTCTTCATATCTCCCCCAGAGAGTCCTAATTTCCGACCTTCCCCCTAGTTGGGGGAATGCTGGGGTAACCCCAGGGAGCACCCTGGAGCCTGTGTTCATCCGGTGTCACACGGGACCACAGTGTCCTGGCCCTCTGCCAGCTGGCCCTAGCTCCATCCCCCAGGTGAGACTTGTCTGGCACCACAGCAGGCAGAGCCCAGAAGTCCTTGGCAGATGGCAAACCACAGTGGCTGCTGACTGACCAGGCAGGCCCAGTGAGGAAGCCCTCTTGTAGGCTAAGCAGATCTCCACCCCATTCAGTTAGCAGACTTCTCAGAGCCACTCCGCTCTGCAGGCAGAGGCAGTTTGGCAAGTTCCCCAAACATCAGCTTGTACCTGAATTCTCAGTTCAGGCTGGCATTCCGAGCTGGTCTTTGCTCAGGCTGTTCCAGAGCCTGGGGTGGGGTGGGAACCCTGACTCTTCCTGCACTTACATCTCCTCCCTATGATCCATCCCTCTTTAATCACTCAAGCCCTGAAGCTCTGTGTGGCCAGACCCGAAAGCCTGGCAGAACCACACGCTGCGGAATCTGTGGACTTGCCTGCCACTCAGAGATAGAGACACCTTGTGGGATCAGGACTTGGCACCCAGAGTTATGCAGACACCAGGGTTATCCTAGCAACACTGGCCAGGGAGCCAAGGCTTGCCTCCCACCAGGGTCTTCTCAAACAGAGGGCTTTTCTCCAGGGGCGTGGTCAGATGTCTGCCCACAGGAGGACCTCTCGAGGTCTGAGTGGGTGAGATGGGGGAAGTATGAGCTGTCCTTTCACAGTTATTTTCCTCTTGGTGGCAGGTTTGGAGTGAGGAAAGAATTTCAGTTGGACTGCAATGAAAGTTATAGCTCTCTCACCAGAAAAAAATGCACGATTTTCATCTTTCATCAATCCCAGAAGATGATCCACAGAATACCAGGGTTAAGAAGCTCTGCTTCTTATGTCTTCCAAAATGTGATATTTACTCCACTGATGGTGCCCAAGGTGATTTTAGGGGATAGGAGAAGGAGCATTTCTTTTAATAGCTCTGTATTTATTTTTAAAGAGCATGTAAAACCTGTGATTTCACTCATATCATTGCCTAGGGTGAGTAAATGGTAAAATAAAAAGTGAGTTCACTTAAACATATATATTAAATAGCTCAAATGGTATGCCAATTTGGAAAAAAACTGGGACAGTGGCTCAAGGATGACCTAAGTCTGAGAAATAGTATCTACAGGCTTGGAAGGAGGTTTGGACCCAAAGTTCTTTCCTTTCCTATTTCTTAAAAAAAAAGAAAGAAAAAAAAAAAGCTGGTTGCCACTCAGTCAAAAGACTTCATGCCCCACTAACAACTGAGCTTGGAGTGAGGAGCCCTGAGGGCTGGGTGGGAAGAGGGCCTGGCTTCCCTGCTCAGCCATCACTGATTCCCTTGCTCAAGGCAGGCATCGTGACTTCCTCAAGTCCAAGGCTACAACAGACCTTGTCTCGTCTTCACAGTATGTTGGTTCAAACAAGTTTGACTTGTTTCATGTATGTGTGCTTTCGTGAGAGTGTGAATGTGTGTGTAAGTGTGTACACAGGGGGTATGGCAAAGTGGGGAATAGGGAAAACCAAAGGGGCTGGGCCAGATCCCTGGGGTTTCAAGGCAGAGCTCCCACAGGCTCCCCACTCTCCCCACGAGGGACTTGAGGAGGGGCAGCGTTAGGACAGGAGCTGCAAACAAAACTGGTTAATGACACTCCCCTTCCTCATCAACGCCCCTCCTGGTCCTCACATTACCGGAGTTCGGTTCTAACCTCAACAGTGTCAGCCTTCTGGTCCAGCAGGAGGAGAGGAAGGAGGTGGAGAAGGCGGCATGGGGGCTGCTAACTAAGGGCCTAACTAGAGAGAAGAACAGCAATGTCTTATCTCCATTCAGGCCTTAAGAAGAGGGCTTCTCTCTGAAAGGATACTTCCCTCCAGATTTCTCCTCTGACTACATCTGTCTCCCAACATAAAGGCCACCCTACACTCATTTCCTAGAATAGAAATCTGCAGACAGAAGCTGACAAGCAACTGGAGTACTGGGTGACTATGGCCATTGGTCAAGTTAGGGCCTTGGGTTTTAACTGTGGGGTTAGTTTTTAGTATTTTTCCTGACATCCTCAGGTTGGGGCCCAGATATAAGGATGCCTGAAACTTGGCCACACTAGGACACTTGGGGTAACAGGTGAGTGCAGGGGTAGGAAAGCAATTTAGACTCAGTGTTCTCTGAGGATAAGCTAAGACCAAGCAAAACAGAGCCAAATCAAACCACAGTGCTGGGTGGTCAACAGAGCTGGGAGGTGGAGCATCCAGGGCAGCTGGCCAGGTGCTGAGAGAAGAAACCATACCTAAGGCTCCTGTTTATAGGACACAGTTACAATGCAGGAAGGTCCTATGAGCCATCACAAGCCTGAATCTCTAGTATTCCAGCACCCACCTCTCATTTCCTGCACTCAGCTTCAGTGATATCTACAGCTAAACTGTCTGCCCCTTCAGCATGACCTGACACCAAACATCAGCTTCCAAAATTACACTGGGCTCCCGTTGCAGAATGCTGAGTCCTGGCACTTTACCTATGAAATCTCCCACATTCAACCTTCCGCCCCTTGGTCACCACCACCGTTACCTCTCACCTGGGCTATGGGCTAGCCTCCTGCCTGCTCTCATCATGCCCCTTGGGCCGCCTCCACTCCTTCTCAGCAGTACAGGGAGGGTGCTCTTCCATAGATGCAAATCTGACCACGCCACACCCTGCTCAAATCCGTTCCCTGGCTTCCCGTTGTTCTTAGCATCAAGTCCCAAAAACTGACTGTAGCCTGGCAGGCCCTGCATGCTGTGGCCCCAGCTGATCTCCAGCCTCCTTTCATTTTCCTTTCCTTCCCCACCAGCCTCTAGTCACACTGGTTTTTTATTTTTGTCCCTTGACTATCCCAAGTCCTTTCAGAGCATTCACACAGTCTGTTCCCTCTGTCTGGAATCTTCCCACCACATGTCACCTGGCTAAAGCCCTATCAGTTGATTAGCTCCCAATGTAAATGTCACTTTCTCCAGAAAGCTCTCTCTGAACCCCTCTTCTCCAGATTCATACTCTGATAGCACCAGGTAACTGAAGAATTACTGTGCAGTTAGTATGTTCCCTCATCAGCCTGTTAGGTCCATGAAGACCATATCGATTTTGTCCATTGGTACCTCCTCAGTGCCCAGCTCAGTGCCGCCAATCATTAAGGGACCAAGTGAGTTAGTGGATAAACGATTTAAGAATTAGGCAAGATGGCCCAGTGAGGAGCCACCTGAAACAGTGACAGGCAAGTCCTTTCATCCAAAGACCTAAAAGCACTTGCTAGGGCCATCTTGAAAGCAAGAGCTAGAAGCAGGGAACAACTCTTGGGTTATGTCCAAGCTTGATGGCCTGCTGTCACCAGTCCTACAGCTGGGGCTGGGGAAGGCCCAAAGAGTTGATTACCTCTGGCCCAAGGCTACCTGGAGCTCTATAGATAGGGCCATCTCCCATGCTCAGAGATCCTTGAAGTGGAGACAGCATTGATTTTGGAGTCAGATACACTTGACTTTTCCACAGACTAGCTGTGTAACCTCAGACAAATTATAGAGCCTCCTTGAGCTTCGGTTTCCATATCCTGAAATAAGCATTACAAAACCTTTCCCACGATCAGTCAGAGGCTTAAATATCATAATGAGCCTGCAGTGCACAGCAGCACGCAGCTCAAAGTACAACTCCCTTCTCCCCAGCAAAACTGGCTTACCCTTGTCACGTGGCTCTTCTGGACACCCAAGACAGCATGCGAGACAAGGAATAAAGGGGTGTCTGACATGGGCCACCCAAGACACTGCCCCAACCTCTCCACTCACAGGGAAAGCACTACTAGAAGACTAGGGTGGGACCAGGAAATGCAAGCTAGCTGAGAAGGGTGACTGATCTGTGCCATTTGGAAGCAGGAGTAAGGTGAGATGGTGAGGGGAGGACAGGTGAGCTTGGAAGCTATTATTCAAACAGAAATGGAAGAGTAGTTGGGAAGAGGAAGAGAATGAAAAGGGAAACAGGAAGGAAAGACTGGGTGTGTGAGGGGCTGGGAAAAGGTGATCCGAGTTGTCAGATGGCTCAGGCTGTAACAGAAACAAGTAGGAAGGAGGAGGTATCTTGGAAGGTGGGAGCAGTAGCAGACAGAAGATGGTCAGAGGAAATGCTGGAGAGGAAGGTCAAACTCCTTGTTTGGGGGCGGGGAGCTTGGGGGGAGGTAGTGGCAGGCAGTGACCTAGAGAGAAGAGAGGCAAAGCGAAGGTGAGGGTGGAGGCTGTCACCTTGGGTCCTCCCGGAGGGCAGGTGAACTGGGCTTGCGGGGAGTAGAGAGCTGGGGGAGGGGGAGCGGGGAGTGGAGAGTTGGAAGTGGGGGAGGGGAGTGGGAGGGTGTGACCCCAGTCCCCACTGCACCTGAGGGTCTCCTTGCAGGTCGCCCACGTAGTACTGCTCAAGCCAGAGGCGCGCGTTGGCCGAGTGCCGGTGCGGTGGCCCGTCCAGGTCGGCGCTAACATCCTGGCCAGCCCTTGCCCTCAGCAGCTGCTCGCCCCCTGGGTGGTGCCGCACGAAGCCGGTGAGGTCGTAGAGGCGGGCCCCGCAGCGGACCCAGCAGGCGCCGGCCGCCAGGCGCCGCTGGACCTCGGCGGTTGAGAAGGAGGCGGCGGGCGGCGGAGCGGGGGCCATGGCGGGAGACCAGAGCTCGCAGCTCGAAGCCCGGGCGTCTGCTCGGCGGCCGCCCAGCGCGCCTCTAACATTCCCTCGGCGGCGGCCGCCTGGATGGGCCAGCCGCCACCGCACCTGCTCATTTGCATGCTGCACTCCCATTGGCCGCTCCGCTGGACGTGCCGGTGCCCGGAGGGACCCTCTTCCCCATTGGCCAGCAGGAATCCCGGTGACCCGAAGCGGGCGGGCCAGGCAATGCCGGCCCTCGGCCAGGTGGCCCTGGGCAGGTAGAGAGCGCGCCCGCCAGATGTGTAGCAGGAGAGCAAAGGGGGCGGGCAGATGCAAGCGGAGCAAGCCTTCCTGTCGCCGGTGGCAGTCTGGACGGACGTCCTTGGTGGCCTGATCGCCACCGGAACAACTCTTCGGCTGTCGCCTTATGGGAGAAACTTGCAGTTTCACCTCTCAGGCTCCAGCAGCGGGTGAACAGTGGGGGAGGCAGGGAGAGGACTAGAGTAAGGCAAGTGAGACACTGGACTCTGGCGCCCCCAAACTCAGTAATCACAATATATAATATTTTAATGTAATATTTTTTAAAAATCATGTTGCACACAGAACAATGTGAATGTGCTTAATGCCACTGAACTGTAAATTTTTAAATGGTTAAAATGGTAAATTTTATATTATGGGTATATTTTACCACAATAAAAATGTAGATAGTAAATAATTTTTAAAAACAGGAATATTGGCAAACCATAGCCTCGGCTGACCACCTGATTTTGTAAGTAAAGTTTTTCTGGAACCAGGACTAATGAGGCGAGTGAGGTACGCTGGCAAAAGTGAAAGGTTGGATCTTGTCTTTAACACTTCTAAGTTTTGGTATTTTGTTCATCCTGGATTTGGGGGGGCGTTAGTTTTGAATTTTTAAAATATCGCATTAAAGTATTCTTTATCTTGATTACTGAGTTTCTTGGTGCACCCTTAAATTCTGTGTACAAAGAGACTGCCTCCATTGCCTCACTCTAGTCTCACCTACTGGGGAGAACCCTGAATCAGAGAATCCTGTGATTCTCTGAAGGGGAAATAGGGACCTAAAGAAGTAAAGCCTGGTGGTCATGCTGGATGGAAGGGAAGACTGAGTGTGCTCTTCCACTTCTGTTTACAACAGGGAAGAACTGCACACAACTTTAAACTGCCCAGAAACTGGGGATCTCACTTGAACTCATGATTTGTAATAAAAGGATCCTGGTACTGAGGCTGCCCCATCTAGGTGGACTTGGTCTCTCTTAGAAAAAGATATTTTCAGGGTCACCCCTGTTTATGCTCTTCTAGGGTTAGGCATCTCTGCTGGGCTAGTGCTGTGAAGTCAGGAGAGTTATTCCTTCCAAGCCTTCCCTGTCTCACCCTCAGGGAGTAGGCTAGAATTTGGCTGAGTCTATGGGTTGGCTATGGAACTGCTGGCCAACAGGCCTGAAGGCCTTAGGTCACTATTGTTGCTTTTCTCAAGTAATGAATACATGGTCACCCTCACCCCACTTCCACACCTACTCTGTTCCAAATACCTCGCATGTGCAAAAGCATTCAAGCACACACTCGAAGGTGTCCTCAGATCCTTGCTAATGACAATATCTGCAGGACAACCCCATTTGGAATTCCACCTCTAGAAATCTGATCTTTGGATTACTGTATAAAGAATGTGCAGGGGAGGAAAAATAATTTTCCTTCTACCCTTCTAGGTTCTGGGCTGAGATACCCCCTGTAATATAATAGAGGTTGACAGGAGAAAAACAAGTTTAATTTCTTATGCACAAGGGAGCCAAAGCTATGAGACCCAAAGAAGTGACCATGACAGGCAGCATTTATACCTTTTAGACAAAGAAACAATAAATTTGTTAAGAATTGATAGGACAAAGAAGTTTGGGCTTGGGGTAGTAAATGAGTAGAGAAGTAACATGGTTTGTTTATATAGACTTCTAGGCCCTGAATTCCTTATTTCTGGTGATAAGGATGTCTCTCTGTCTCTGGGGAAGGGCATCTTTCACATGGGAGATGTATTTTCACCTCTTAAGGGGACAAAGGAGAGTCAGAGTGTTTTTCTTGCACTGCTTCTTAAGTAACTTAATTCAAAATAATCAATATGCCAAAGTGGCATATTTTAGGGTGACCTGCCCTTGAACCCCATGAGTTCCCTCCTCTGAAACTTCCGTGGGAATTTCACAGTCTAGAAGCTGAGTTGGCAGACTATTCCATATCTCATTGAACTAGTCTCTTGGTCCAGAAAATAGGTCAGTCTAATTAAACAGTTGTGTCCAATTTCAGGAGGTGTTTTTGTAGGTGGGCTTCCCAAATTAGGCCTATATGGTGTAAGCAATCAGGTATTTAATAAGAGGCATTCCTATGGAAACAAAAGAATAGGAAAGGTTAATGGTTGGAGTAGATTAATCCAGTCTGATTCTTGAGGGCAGCCAGTAGAACATTTCTAGATATTGGGCTTAAAACATCTTCAGATGGAATAAAAGAAGGCAGTGGCAATCTGACAGATTTTTCTGGTTTGCAGTTTGAATGTCTCGAGTGATCTTTCTCAGTGGCCCATACAGCAACAGGCATGAAAATTGTCCATATATGAGCTGTTGTAGTGATTTCTCTGAAGTTTATTTCAAATAGGGAAGAACAGAGAATCCTGTAGCCATTACAGAAGGGGAAATAGGGACCTAAAGAAGTAAAGCCTGGTGGTCATGCTGGATGGAAGGGAAGAGTGTGCTCTTCCACTTTTGTTTACAACAGGGAAGAAATGCACATAACTTTAAACTGCCCAGCAACTGGGGATCTCACTTGAACTCATGCTATAGCCAACTTTAGCTTACATGACTTCAGAAAAAGGGAAGTTTTAGTTCTCAAGGAGAAGGGTGGGAGAAAAACTGGAAATGTTACTTTGGAGAGTTGTAAGCCAAATACTAGAGGAAACTAGAAGAATTCAATATCCAGTCCAGTTTACAGGTAGAAAACAAAACTTCAAAGACAATTAACAGCACTAGAATATAATATCCATTAGGGTATATTATGGAAACATGATTTTTTTCTCTATAATTATCCCCATTTTTATCAAAGATAACCATAGCAAGACTAAATTGTTTGCAAAGTAAGTCTACTTCCAATAAACTTGGCTTGATTACTTACATAAGCACAGCAAGAATAGTGATTAAACATTCAGACTCTTTTGAAGTTTGATTTGCTTTGCTGGAACGTTTCATAAGGAATCTCAGATGGAACTTGTAAAAGCTTTCCAAGGACTCACCACCAGACATTGCCAGTAATAATACCTACAGACTTAGGTAAATTCCTCTCTTACAAGGTCCTTAAAATATGTGAAGGTTCATGAGACTGCCAGGAAGTGACCTTCCTTACTTACCTGGTAAAGCTGCTGGGAAATCTGTAAGCAAGGTACCAGGCCAATACTTCCAAGGGGCTTTATTGGCTCCATAAAGTCAATCTTAGTCCCTTAAAGCTGTCTGGTTATACCTGAGTCTATGTACACCTCTCAAATATGATATTCCAGTCAAAGCCTTGGTAATATACCAATGTTTCCAACTGTGTCCTATTACCAGGAGAACAGATTCTTATTGAATTTATGCAAATAACTATATTGCCATGAAAATAAGAATTCTCACTCTCACTAACAGTTTCCAAATTCTGCAGGGATCAGGCAGGAAGAAAAAAATAAATGTTTTAATTCTGCTTATAAAGATACAATTGACCAAATTACTGTAAGTCATCATTAGTGTAAGAGGAAAAGTCTTTTTATATTCAGTTCAGTTTGATGATCTTAAAGTTATCAGAAACCTGTGTTCTAGAGTACTTGTCAGAGTCCTTTCCATGAGTCTCTCCAAAGATGAAACACTTACCCAGGAATATTTTTGTAAGAGCATCAGGGTAAAATAATTACAGTCTATAAATGATAAAAGACTTAAAAACGGCTTGGTAAAGATCTGGCTAGAGTTCATTATAATGCAATTGCCAAGGAAATTTGGTTGTTTCTGTGACATACAATATTTTAAGATAATAACTAGAATTATGACTGATAAATGGGGCATATCAGAATTTTATATAATTTCTAGAACACTTCTATTAATAATATTCACTCACACAATATAACCTAAGAAGATTTACCATCAGTTATTTGACAATGTTTCCCATGTAATTTAACATACCAAATAAGCTTAATTAGTGTAAAATTGCTCCTCCTCCTTCTTCTTCTCCTCCTCCTTCTTCTTCAATTTATAAGGAAAGAGAACAAATCTTCAGAGATGTTACAGGGGCCCTCTAGATAACCCCAAAGTTAGTTCAATGTCAAAACAACTTTATTTAGGAGGGAGGGTGTAGCTCAAGTGGTAGAGCACATGCTTAGCATGCCTGACATCCTGGGTTCAATTCCCAGTACCTCCTCCAAATAGAAATAAATAAACCTAATTACCTCCCCCTCATAAAAATAAAATAAAAAAGACTTTATTTAAAATTTGAATTTTGAGAAATTTGTCAAAAATATTAAAAATGTTTGGATGCTTGACTAAATAGGGTCACAGAAATTATCAAACAATATTTAATTATCTATTAACCAAAGTGACAACAGAAGATTTCAAAGGCAAATGCAGAAGGTAACACAGTTGTGAGCAAAACCAACCAAGAGCTGATAAACACAGAGAATTATTTTATAAGACACAAATTCTTTACTTTTTAGGCAGATTACTTAAAAGGTAAAGAAAAGCATTTCATACTAGCTTATCAGGAGCAGACCAATAACCTAAAATAAAACTTTGTCCTTTTAACAGAGAGAGAAAGCCAAATTTTACTTTTATACCAGCTTACTTTTGGTATTAATTTTTTTAATGTAAATAAGTTCTTTCCAATCTTAGCCAACTTGATTACCCATAAAACCCCTTTCCAAAGATTCCTTTTTCATAAACCTTCTATAACTTTCTGTGTCCATTTTAGTTTGTCCTTCATATTTTTCCTTCTTATTCTGAAATAACCAGTTTTATTTTAGGACAAAATTACTTTCATTTCCCTCAACAAAAATGCACCCCTGTTCCTCATACCTTTTCTTATCAAAAACACATATCCTACTTTCCTCGCATGTAGAGACGTTTCCCTTATTATTTACAGTAGTCTTAATCACATATACTAATTAGAATTCTTAACCCTTAGAAACATTAATTTCTAGTGAAAACTAAGAAGTAAGCAATTGTGAACTCTCTGTTATACCAGAATTCTTTAGATTGGCAAATTATGAAGACATACCATAATTTCTAGAAATACATGCTTTTTTATAGTAGTCTTTTAATGTGGCACAAGACATGTACTAAGAGATTCATGTATCTTTAATTTCTCTGTAGTAAGGTGACAAAAGTAGGTAAACCTATGTTCAGTAATAATGTTTCATTATTTTATTTTTAAATGAGCTAGATATTTAATGATTATTCATCATTTAACTTAACTTAGCAAAAACTCTAAGGTTTCAAGTTACCAAAGAGATTTGGAAAATTACTTTAAGTACACATACCATAAAACAAAACTATTGTTAAAAAGTCCACCTAAAAACTCTTATGCCACTTACATCTATCTAAATCACTGGTTTCTAACAATTATGTTTAGACTACTCACAAAAACTTTATGAAATATTAGATAGACATAGTCAGCCATTGTCCCAAGCTATTTTTCCTGATGATAAACTTTACAGCAGGAAAACATGTTGAACTTATTTGACTAATAAACCCAGGCAGAATGCAAATTGTTTAGCCGAACTAAATTTAATGCTGGTAACTCTGAAGACATACCTATTTTTATTAACAAATTTAAACTAGCTTTTATTTATTAAAGGTTATTTGACATCAGGTGAACTTGAAAAACATTTGGGCTAAGTTTTTATATTTCTGAGAGCATACTTAAATTATATAAGGGCTTTATTTTTTAAGCCAATTAAATAGAGCTCTTTATAAGTTATTTTTGGTAATACTATTGGGAGGTAGAAAAATATCACATCTATAATACATATACATACACATACAGCTAGACACAGACAGGGATCTATGGTTTTTGTTTTAAAAGTTTAGCCATGAAAAAGGTATGATAACATAAAACTCAGTAGCTTATAAAAGAACATTTGGAATAATAGGCTTACTAATATTTGTGGAGAAGATACTTAAGATTTTTATTTGTCCTTGTCAAATGATTTTATAGAGTCAAGAGAGCCTTCTTAGCAGTTTGTGTTTTAAAAAGGTTTCTTTCCCTTCCTTTTTTTGTTTGTTTGTTTGTTTCCCCTTTAGTCTTAGTGTTACCTCCTGGAGTGTTTACATTTTATAGACATGGTAAGATTTAGATCTTAAAAGGACAGAGAAATAATGTAAGTTTTCTCCAGGCATCTTGGGGTATATTTTTCTATCATCAGAAGTCTAGGGTAATTGCTCTTATATTTTTTCTTCTTTTTCTTAAATATATTTCCCATATCCTGATCTTTTATAATATCTACAAGCATATTGAGAAGAATAGGTGAGGTTTTGGGATTGGTAAAAATAGGTAGGCTTTGAAGTTGCTTCTAGAGTCACATTTCTGCTTTTGTAGATATTTACAAGACAAAGACAGTTGCATCTATTAGTCCCAGAACATTAGTCTCCAGCTGATCTATTTCTTGCTTATTTGAAGGAGGGCCTGAGGACCTGCTGAGGAGATGGGGCAGTTTTTACAAAGAAGAGTCTACATTGGATTTTTGTTGTAAGTCTAATTTCTGACCTTTCATCTTGTTAAGAGAGTCCCCAGAGTTAACTCTTATATTCCTTTGTATCCACTTTTTAATTCAATAGGACAATTGTTTAAGATGGGAGCTCTCTAAAGTTTTTTCCTTTCAAATATAGTCAATTCAGAGGATCCATCTTCTGATCATTGATGAGTAGGATCTTATATTAATCTCAGTAGTGACTCAAACCAATAAACCTTTTTATGGCTTAACCATGGACACAAGAGGCATCCCCAGAGACAGTCCAAACAATGCAGCCTTGCAGACAGTTTACTCTCAGAATTAGCTTAGGAAAGCACAGGTGGTAACTAGGAGGAGCCCTGTTTTCAAACAGTTGTTCCAAAACACAGGGAATCATACAACCTCTCCCTTTTGAAAAAATAGGTGATTTACCAAACCAGAAGTTCCCTCACTTCTTTTTTTTTTAAATTCCCTAAGCTCAGATCCATAGCTATTCAGGTAACTGCCAGAGGCATATGCATCCTCCAGCTGGTGGAGACCAGAGAGAATATTCACAGTGGTCATAAAGTAGACAAAGGAAAACAATGACTATCTCTGGGAAGAAAAAAAATCAATAGCAAACAAAAGTACTCATAACAAATTTTACCAAAGTTGCTATACCCAAGGAACTACTTCACACAAATATTTTCTCCTGCTAGTCTAAATTTGGAAAGGAAGGGACAAAAAAAAAAATTCTCTTTTGTCTCTTGACAGGGCACACAGAGAGAGATCCAGGAGAATCAACTTTGGTAAGAATTCTTACCCTTCACTGGCTTCTGCCAGTTTTCCAGGATCTGATCTGTAGGTTCTAATCTGCAGTGAGTATGGTATCTCAGAAAGTCTCCTGGTTGGCTCACCAAAACTGTAAGGGAGGAAAAATAATTTTCCTTCTACCCTTCTAGGTTCTGGGCTGAGACACTCCCTGAAATAAAAGAGAGATCAGCAGGAAAACAACAAACTTAATTTCATTTGTATGGGGCCCCAAAGACATGAGACCCAAAGAAGTGACCAGAGCAGTCAGCTTTTATAGACAAAGAAACAATACATTTGTGAAGAACTGACAAGACAAAGAAGTCTGGGCTTGGAGTGGTAAATAGTAAAGAAGTAACAAGTTTTATTTATATGGCCTTCTTGGCCCTGAATTCCCTTTCTCTAGTAATAAGAATGCCCTCTACCCTTCTGGTACAGGGAAGGTACCTTTCACATGAGAGATTTATTCCTGCATTTAGGAGGGGAAAGGAGGACCAGAGTGTCCTTCTTATACCAGCTGTTTCTTGAGTAACTTAATTCAAAATAATCAATATACCAAAAGTGGCATATTTTGGGGTGGTCTGTCCTGAACCCCATCAGATGTATGCATAATAATATTAGTTACAACATTGTTTATAGCTAGAAACAACCCAAATATTTATCATTAGGGAGGACTGATTAAATAAATGATGTGTATTCAGTGGAATACTATATAACCATTAGAAAGAATGAGATAGATCTATGCATACTGATAGGGGACAATCTCTAGGATATCAAACTGTAAAACAAGAACAGTATGTCTACTATGCTAATAATTATTTTGCTATTTAAGTTCTTTAATCTTTAAAATATTTTAAATGGAAAGAGAAGAGTATGTGTACATTTTAAAGCAAAAACTGTATAATTAATTTAATGAATTTGCCTCGCAACCCAAGAGACAGGAGGGAAGGGGGCAGGGCACAACTATTAAAAGAATGACATAGCTATTGAGGATATGACAAAAACTGGTTAAAACCAACTAGGCCCAAATGTCAGAAGATTCAACTTCCAGTAGAGCTTGAGTCTCATTATATGCTCATTGTAAAATATCAGCATGCTGAATGACACATCTACATCCATGTGGGCAGTGGCCCAATTCCTAGAAATCCCCCAAAGAACTGGAATAATTCTCCCACTTGTTATCGTATGAAATTACCCAGCCCATAAAAACTAACAACATCATACCCTAGGGCATCTTGTCTTCTGAGACAGCCCACAGTCTGTCTGTGCAGTGTGTATCTCCCTGAATAAATCTACTTTCTACTTCGGCTTGGTCTTGAATTCTTTCCTGTGCAAAGCCAAGGACTCTCACTTGGCGGCCCGCCCCAGAGACTCACTTGACACCTGGGATGTGACCATCTTCTCATGCCCAATCTTCCTACAACACTAAGATGTTCCAAAAACCTACTTCTGTACTCCAAAACTTCCATCTCTCTGCCTCCTCCTAAGAGGTAATCACTGTCCTGACTTTTGTGCTTATCTTTCCTTTGCTTTTTATTTTCATTATTTTTATCACATCTATGTGTATGCTTATACAAAATATTGTTTATATTAGCTTTTCTTCATGAATTTTATGAAAATCATAATACTGTATTTTGATTTATGTAACCTGGTATGTTTTACTCAATATTGTTTTAGGATTCATCCATGTTCTTGAGGGTCACTGTAGGTCATCAATTTTCACTGCAGTGTCATATTCCACTATATGAATTTACTTACCCATTTTTTCTTACTTACTTTTTTTCTATTATGAGCATTCTTGTACATATGTGTGCTTCAACTATACTTCAATAAAAATGTTCTATTTCAAATAATAAAACTCAGAATACTCAGAATGTATTTTTTTAACATTTTTTATTGATTTATAATCATTTTACAATGTTGTGTCAAATTCCAGTGTTCAGCACAATTTTTCAGTCATTCATGGACATATACACACTCATTGTCACATCAGAATGTATTTTTAAAAAGAAACAAAAGGTATAAAGAGCAGAGATGAAGCCTTAAAAAAATCTATTTGCAGATAATAGGATGATTTACATAGAAAACATCAACTAATTTGTAAAGCAACCAGAACTAGTAAGTGAATTTAGCAAGTTCACAGGATTCAAGGTCAAAACACAAATATCTATTGTGTCTTAATTACAATTAGGAAATAATTGAAAAATAAAAAATTTTAATTCCATTTATAATAATGTCAAAAAGTATGAAAAATGTGAGAATAAATTTGCCAAAAAATTAAAAACCCCAAGACCTCTAACTGTAAACTACAAAACACTGCTGAGAGAAATTAAAAGCATATCTAAATAAATGTAGTTCATGGATATAACATGTTCCAAGTTTATGGATTAGAAGGCTCAATATTTCCACAGTGGCTGCACCAAACTGCATTCCCACCAGCAGTGCAGGAGGGTTCCCTTTTTTCCACAGCCTCTCCAGCATTTGTCATTTGTGGACTTTTGAATGATGGCCATTCTGACTGGTGTGAGGTGATACCTCACTGTAGTTTTGATTTGCATTTTTCTGATAATCAGTGATATCGAGCATTTTTTCATGTGCCTGTTGATCATTTGTATTTCTTTCTTGGAGAATTGCTTGTTTAGGTCTTCTGCCCATTTTTGGATTGGGTTGTTTGTTTTTTTCTTATTAAGTCGTATGAGCTACTTATATATTCTGGAGATCAAGCCTTTGTTGGTTTCATTTGCAAAAATTTTCTCCCATTCCATAGGTTGTCATTTTGTTTTACTTATGGTTTTCTTTGCTGTGCAGAAGCTTGTAAGTTTAATTAGGTCCCATTTGTTTATTCTTGCTTTTATTTCTATTGCTTGGGTAGACTGCACTAGGAGAACATTTTTGAGATGTATGTGAGATAATGTTTTGCCTATATTTTCTTCTAGGAGGTTTATTGTATCTTGTCTTATGTTTAAGTCAGTATGGAGATTCCTCAAAAGACTAGGAATAGACTTACCATATGACCCAGTAATCCCACTCCTGGGCATATATCCAGAAGGAACCCTACTTCAAAAAGACACCTGCATCCCAGTGTTCATAGCAGCACTATTTACAATAGTCAAGACATGGAAACAGCCTAAATGTCCATCAACAGATGACTGGATAAAGATGTAGTATATTTATACAATGGAATATTATTCAGCCATAAAAATGACAACATAATGCCATTTGCAGCAACATGGATGTCCCTGAAGAATGTCATTCTAAGTGAAGTAAGCCAGAAAGAGAAAGAAAAATACCATATGAGATCGCTTATATGTGGAATCTAAAAAAAAAAAAAGGACATAAATACAAAACAGAAACAGACTCATAGACGCAGAATACAAACTTGTGGTTGCCAAGGGAGCCAGGGGGTGGGAAGGGACAGACTGGGATTTCAACTTGTAGATACTGACAGGCATATGCAGAATAGATAAACAAGATTATACTGTATAGCACAGGGAAATATATACAAGATCTTGTGGTAGCTCACAGCAAAAAAAAAAAGTGACAATGAATATATGTATGTTAACGTATAACTGAAAAATTGTGCTCTACACTGGAATTTGACACAACATTGTAAAATGACTATAACTCAATAAAAAAAGTTAATAAAACACACACACACACACGCAAGAAGCCTCAATATTAAGATCTCAAATCCTCAAATTGATCTAAAGATTTAAACCAATCCCAATCATAATTCCACTACTTCCTGTTTTTTTAAGAAATTGATGAACAATTATATACTTGAAATTTGCTAAGAGAATAGCACTTAAATATTCTCACCAAAAAAATTAAAGAAAAGAAAAGAAAAGAAAAGAAAAGAAAAGAAAAGAAAAGAAAAAAAATTGACAAACTACTCTAAAATTTATATGCAAACGCAAAGGACCCAGAATAACCAAAGCAATACCAAGAAAGAACAAAGTCGCAGGACTTAGACTTTCTGACTTCAAGACTTAAAACTTCCTATTCAAAATAGTGTAATACTATCATAGGAACCAACAAATAGATTAATGGAAATAAAATAGAGTTCATAAATAGACCCAAATATATATGGTCATTTTGTTATTTTATTGAGATATAATTTACATGAGTAAAATTTGATCTTTTCAATGTACAATTGTCCCTTTGTATCCCTGGGCAATTGGTTCCAGGACTTCCTGCAGATACCAGAATCCACAGAAACTCAAGTCCCTTATATAAAGTGGTATAGTATTTGCATATAACCTACGTAAATCCTCCTGTATACTTTAAATCAATTATTACTTATAATAACTTGTTCAATCTAAGTGCTATGCAAATAGCTGCTGACACATGACAAATTCAAGTTTTGCTTTTTGGAACTTTCTGGAATTTTTTCCCAAATATTTTTGATCTGCTGTTGGTTGAATCCACAGATGTGGAACCAATGGATAGAGACAGCCAACTATACAGTTATATGTGTTTGGGGCATCTTCTATACTGTTACAAAGATCAGGCTTGTCCCTCCCTTTGCTAATACTACATTGTCTTTATTATTATAGCTTTATAATAAATCTTGATATTTAGTAAGGCTACTGCCCATTCTCTGTTCTCCTTTAAGTGTGTGTTGCTTTATATTTGGATTTGTCTTTTTTTATATATAAACTTTGGAATCATTTTGTCAATGTCCATGAAAAATCCCATTAGGAATATGAAAGGAATTGCATGGAATCTATAGATTAATTTGGAAAGGATGAATATGTTTGCAATACTGAGTCTTTCCATTTATGAACTTGAACTATATCTCTACTTATTCAGGTCATATATAGTATTGTTTCAAAAAGTTTTCTGTATATAGGACTTGCCTTACATGTTAAATTAATTTATAAGTATATCTTACAGCGTTTATTTTTTGTTTTTACTATTGTAAATGGCTTCCTTTTAAAGACAGCTTTCGGTTGAAGTATGACATTCATAGAAAAAAGTACACAAAATCATAAGTGTGCAGCTCAATGAATTTTCACAAACTGAATACATATTTACCAGAAGTAAGAACACTAGCAGCCCCACAGAAGACTCCCTCTTCACAGTTACTACTTCCTTTCTTCCCCCCCAAAAATCACCATATTGGTTTTTAAAACTGTACATTAGTTTTGTTTGCTTTTGAGCTTTATATTAATGGAATCATCCAGGGTGTGCTCTTTTGTGACTACCTTCTCTCACTCAAGTTATGTTTGTGAAATTCCAACAATGTTTTGAGGTATAGTTATCATTTGTACATTTTGTGGCTATATAGTATTTCACTATACAAAAAAGTCACACTTATTTATTCATTCTATTGCTGATGGCTATTTGAGCTGCTTCCAGCTTGGGGCTATTAAGAATAGAGTTGCTATGAACACTCTTGTACATGTCTTTGTGTGTGTGTGTGTGTGTGTGTGTGTAACTGACCTACAACAATACCTTAGTTCCAAGTGTACAACATAGTGATTCAGTATTTCTATACACTACAAAATGATCATAAGTCTACTTACCATCTGTCACCAAAGTTATTCCAATATTATTGACTATATTCCCCATGCTGTATATTTCATCCCTGTGACTCATTTATTTTGTACATGGAAATTTGTACCTCAATCTCCCTCACCTATTTCACTTATCCCCCATTCCCTCCCCTCTGGTAACCACCTGTTAGTTTTCTGTATCTATAAGCCTGTTTCTGTTTTGTTATGTTTATTCATTTGTTTTTTAGATTCCACATATAAGTGAAATCATATGATATTTGTCCTTCTCTGCCTGACTTATTTCATTTAGCGTAATACCTTCTAGGTCCATCCATGTTGTCACAAATGGCAAGATTTCATTCTTTTTATGGCTGAGTAATATTCCATTGTGTGTATGTGTATATATATGTAGATGTAGATGTAGATGTGTGTATAGATATCTTTTTAAATTAGTGTTTTTGTTTTCTTCGAAAAAATCCCCAGAAGTGGAATTGCTAGATCATATGGTGGTTCTATTTTTAATTTTTTGAGGAACCTCCATACTGTTTTTCACAGTGGTTGTTCCAATTTACGTTCCCACCAACAGTGCTCAAGGGTTCCACATCCTAACCCACATTTGTTAATTGTAGATTTTTTGATGATAGCCATCCTGACAGGTGTGAGGTGATATCTCATTGTGACTTTGATTTGCATTCCCCTGATGCTTAGTGATCTTACACATCTTTTCCTGTGTCTGTTGGCCATTTGCATATGTTCTTTGGAAAAATGTTTATTTTAAAACCAGGTTGTTTATTTGATGTTAAGTTATATGAGTTCTTTGTATATTTTGGATATTTAACCTCTTTTCAGATATATTATTTGCAAATGTGTTCTCCCAAAGCCAGTCTTTTCACTTTGCTGATATCTTTCTTCTCTGTGCAAAAGCTTTTTAGTCCTATTTGTTTATTTTTGCTTTTGTTTCCCTTGCCTGAGACAGATCCCAAAAAATGTTGCTAAGATCAATGTCAAAGAGTATATTGCCATGTTTTCTCCCAGGAATTTTATGGTTTAAGGTCTTATAAGCCTTTCCTTAGGTCAGTAGCCTGCTTCCAGAGTGCTTTATTTCTGTCCATGATACCACCACTCACCTAGCTCTGGCATGCAAAACCTTAGAATCACCCAAGACCCATGCCGCAGCCTCCTCCTTTAAGATGCATCTTTGGTAACTTTTATTTTCTTTTCATCATAGAAATGTTAGAATTAAAAGTGACCCAAGAGAAGAAATATGGTTCAATCTTATTTGATAGATGAGGAAAATGAAACCTATGAGACCACAGAACTAGTGAGGAATACAGTTGGGAGCCAAGTTTAACTTCAAATTTAATGCTAATTCTTCTATTGCCACCAGATGTGAGCAATTCAAGGACAGGGGCCATCTTGCCCTGCTCCTCACAGAGCTTCAGACACATGGTAGTTGCTTAATAAATAGATGTTGAAATTGAATTCTACTCTCTAACTCAGACGTTCCCTCATGCTTAGACTACTGCAGTCGCCTAACAGTCTCTCCTCCTTCAAACCCCATTTCTTCCAATCCATCTTTGCCACCACTGAAGAGCTGAAATTTAATTAAGTACATATCATCACCCTGCTCAGAAACTGTCAGAGGTTCCCTCCTGCAAAAATATTGAGGTTCAAATACAAGCTGGGATGCAAGCCTTAATCACTTCTTCACACTCACTTCCCCCTCCTTCAAATGGAAAGATCCTTTATCTTTCTGCCTGCAGGCTTGACCCCTATGTTCAAAGGCTATTTCCCCAAAGAATCTTCTCTGATTTCTTTACTGTCTGTACCACTCATATTGTCCTCGACATGTGGTGTCCTCTACTGTTATCCTTGCTCCCTAACTAAACTGGAAGTGCGTGAGGGCAGGGTTTCTCATGTTAAATTTGAATCTCCAGCCCCTAGCTCACAGTAGAAAATCAACAAATATTTGCTAATAATTATACCAGTAAGTATAAACACAAATTTACCTCAAGCATACATGCACACATTTCAAGCACTCTTTTGAACACTTAACATTTTGCCTATATTAGGAAATCTGAAGGTAATTCCTTCTTCTTCCATGTATTGATTATGTACTTCATTCATTGTGGGACAAGCCTTAGGTATTTCGTTTATTTATTTTTTGTGGGATTTTTGTTTGTTGGTTGGCTGACTGGTTGGTTGATTTGCTAAAAGGCAGCATTGTGTGTGATGAAGCCCTGTTTTTTTTTTTTCAGTTTTATTGAAATATAATTGACATACAGCTCTGCATATATTTGTATTTCTGCAGTGACATCGTGAAAATTTAAATACTCAGTGAGGAACTTCAAAATTCTCTTCTATTTCTCCTGTCCCACATTCTCCAAACCAATCAGATGCTCAACTGTGTCAATTCTACCTCTAAGATGTCTGTTATCTTCACCCTACCTTCAACATCCAGGTACAGATCCTAACATCACTCACCCAGGCCATAGACTCTCAACTTATTTCATTCATTGAAGGGTGTTGGGATAACAAGTCAATTACTAGGGCAAATTAAAGTACGTGAGTCCATTTGGAGAGTAGGAAGCAAACATATTAGAGAAGTGTGGTAGAGCTGCCTATCTGAGAAAGTTGGAAGACTATGCACTAAGGGGTTACCAGAAGTTACTTTCCATTTCTATATTTGTAATTCCTGCTTTTTTTTTTCTGAAATGAACATGTGTGGATAATGGGGTCTGGAACAATAACCTTATTTAGATTAAATATAGAACTAATTCATATACACAGGTTGACAACACTAATGTGTTATTACTATATAAAGTTCTGCAAAGGACGAAAATCAGATCAAGGGCTTGTGAAGAGAGGGAGCACTAACTACAAAGAGGCATAAGGGACCTTTTTTTGGGCAATGGAAATAGTCTACATCTTGATATTAGTGGTGGTAACATGACTCTGTATTTGTCAAAACTCAGAACTGTATACCCAATGGAGTGAATTTTGCCAAATGTAAATTATTCCTCAGTAAATATGACTTTAAAGGAAAGAGTTATATAGTATACAAGTTTATAGAGTGAGTCAGGCAAGCCCACTTTCAGTCATCATATCCTCAGCCCAATCCACCCATGTCCACTTCCTTGGCAAGAGACAATCACTATTTACCTTTGGGGTATTTCCTTTTGGTTATCTCTCCACCCCTACTTCTGCCCCGCAAACACTTTTTTAAAAAATTGAGATATAACTGACATATTACACTGCCTTAGTTTTATGTATACAACATAATGATTTGATACACATATATACTATTAAATGATTACCACAGTAAGTTTACTTAACATCCATGACCACACATAGTTATAAAACTTTTCTCCATGATGTGAACTTTTAAGATCTACTCTCTTAGCAAATTTTAAAATACACAATACAGTATTGTTAGCTCTAGTCATCATGCTGTACGTTACATCCCCAGGACTTATCTATAACTGGAAATTCAAACCTTTTGGCCACCTTTACCCATTTCGCCCACTCCCCGACTCCCATTCCTTGTCTCTGGCAACCACCCAACTGTATTTTATAGCTATGTGTTCGTATTTGTTTTTTTGTTTTAGATTCCACATATAAATGAGATCATACAATATTTTTCTTTCTCTGTCTAGTTCACTTAGCATAATGCTTTCAAGGTCCATACATATTGCCGCAAATGGTAGGAGTTTCTTCTTTTTATGGCTGAATAATATTCATTATTATAATCTATATGATACATATATAATTTTCTTTATTCAGTCATTTGTTGATGGACACTTAGGTTGTTTCCATGTCTGTACCTTTCTTTTTCTACTTAACACTATAGCTTAGAAATCACTCCATATCAGTTTGCAGAGATTTTCCTCATTTTCTTTTACAGCTTCATAGGGTCCACTGTATGTATATAACATATTAAAAATAACATAAACAGATACAACTAATATGAATAGGGAAACTAGGGTGGATGTTTGAGCTCGGCCCTGAAATATAGGAAAAAACACATTATTAAACCAGTCTCCTTCTTGTATATGTATATCTAGATTATTACCAGGATTTTGAAATTAAAAATTATTCCAGAATGAGTAGTCATATGCATATTATCTTTATATGATTTAGATGAGTACCTTCAGGGTAAATTCCTAAAGCTAAAATTGCTGGGTTAAGGCGTAAACGCATTTATAGTTTCGTTCGGGTCAAATCCCATGTCACAGAGGTAGTGCCCTTTTGCACTCTCAGCAGTAATGTATGAGAGCCAACAGCATGTGTGGCCAAACTTCAGGATGCCTGCCCATCTGATAAGAGGAGAAATTGTGTAGTCAATTTGTATTTCTCTTACTATGAATCAGCGTGATCTTTTAAAAGCCTTTTTGCTGCGAATTTCTTCCCACCTAAATACTCCCTGCACACTGAATGTTGGCAAATTTAACACCTTTCAGAGTCTTCCTAAACTTTCCTAGAGTTTTCTGTGCTGACGACTACTCACATTCCTCCTTCTAGCATTCAATGTCCTCTGCCTTCAGTCTCAACTCACTTCTCAAGTGTATCTCCAACTCTTCTCACATATCATGAGAGCAGACAGACTGGATTCATTACCCCTAAATACACCTCATTTGAGGTAGTGACTTCTTTTGGGAATGGCAGGGATTCTTTTTCCAAGAGTAGATATTTTTTTCTGTATTTCAGGGCCCAGCTCAAACATCCACCCTGATTTCCTCTATTTATATTAGTTGTATCTATTTATAAGTCATCCTCCCTACTGGACTATGGACATAATACCAACAACTTCTCTAGGGGAAGAGAGACATACCAAATCACTGAGGAGGTTTTTTCTTTTAATAAACATACTCGTATGTTCAGCTCATCACTCAACAACAGGTGTATAAAAATTTCTGGAGAAATGTGGCATGTTCTGGGGATATGGATACAGTGATGAAAAAACAGGTAAGTTATCATTCTTAAGGTGCTCACATTCTGGCAGAGGCAGTTGATAAAGAAATCAGTAAATGAACAAGGAGTCAGAGAGTGAAAAGCACCAATTAGAGAAATAATGTTTCCAGTTTTTGCTTTATGTGTTGTGTTATTAGATGCATCTATATTTATAATTAGAATATCCTCCTGATGGATTGATTCATTTAGTATTACAAAAGTCCTTCATCTGTAGTAATATTAAAAAAAAATCTGTTTTAACTGATATTAGTATAGCCATTCCAATTTCCTTAAGGTTGCTGTTTGTATGATATATCCTTTTCCAACCCTTCACTTTCAATCTATTTGTATTTTAAACCTAAAATGTATCTCCTGTAGAATATAGGTGATTTTGTATTTTTAAAAATCCAGTTTGACAATATCTGCCTTTTCATTGCATTATTTAATCCATTTACTTTTTTTAAAATTGAAATATAGTCAGTTTACAATGTTGTGTCAATTTCTGGTGTACAACATAGTAGTTCACTCATACATATACATATATATATATTTATTTTCATATTCCTTTTCATTATAGGTTACTACAAGATACTGAATATAGTTCCCTGTGCTATACAGTATAAACTTAGTTATCTATTTTATATACAGTAGTTAGTACCTGCAAATCTCAAACTCCCAATTTATCCCTTCCCACCCTGTTTAATCCATTTACATTTAATGTTATTCTTGATATAGTTGAAATTAAATGCCATTTTACTTTTGTTTTCTATATGTCTCATGGCTTTTTTGTTCCTCTACTTCTCTTTTATTGCCTTCTTTTGCATCAGGTGAATATTTTCTAATGTAACATTTTATTTCCTTTCATGGCTTTTTCCACTATATTTCTTTGCAATATTTTTAGGGGCTATTCAAGGGCTTATCATATACATCTTATCAGAATTTACTTCAGATTTATATTAACTTAATTCCAGCAAGATATAAGTATGTTAATGCTATATAGTTCTCTTCCCTCTTCCTACTTTTTGTACTATTATTTTGCTATTACATCTATATGTGTAACAAACCCAATAATACATTGCTGTAACTACTACTTTATATAATTTTATCTGTTGAAGAATAATCTCTGAAAAGAGAAAGGAGAGAAAGTATATATTTATATATTTATAGAGTTGTATTAACCTTCTTATTTATCATCTCTGGTTCTCTTCATTTGTTCCTGTAGATTCCAATTACCATCTGGTATTATTTCCTTTCTCCGGTACAACTTTGTTCTTATCCACCTTCTTTGTATGATTATTGTCACACATACTACATTTCTATGTCATAGGTCCAACAAACAATTATATACCTATTGTTTCCTACAAATGGAGGGGGTGGCTTGTGGTAGGAGTAAGGATGGCTCATCCATGGCTGCGAGTGTCTGCCATAGATGTGATGATGCAGCTGGGAGCCAAAAGGGAGGGGCAGGTTACTGTTGGCACTGGAGACAATAGGTCAGCCAGCTGGGCAGTCATCTCTACAGCTGTCAGCTGGGAATGCTGTTTGTTGGGTGGAGTCCCAAGTTATTATTAGGTACTACAGTGACTTAAACAATAACATGTAACACTATGTTTATATACACCTGCACCTGTGTCTTTGACTAGAGACAAGCTCCCAACTATGCATAAAATCTGTGCATGAGTATGTGCCTGACTCACAAGAGAAGCCCTAGGAATGTTGTTAAACTGATTTGAATACAGAATATACATGTCCTCACCTATAAAGAGAAACTTCTGATAGACTATTACAAAATATAGGCTTTGAGATGTATTTCCAGGGGTCAGGATAGCTTTCTGGAAATCTGTCTACACATTCTACCTAGAATCTGCAGTATGGACACAGACATAAACGTCTGCCTATAAACATCTCTCTACACAGGTACACACAGTATTAACAATAAATAAAGCTGAACATTAATTAAAGCAGTAAAGATCGATTTTACTCAGTAACTAGTAGCAGTAGGGGAAAGAGCTGAACTCCATTCTGATATGTGCAGATGTGACTCAAAATTTTAAAGGGAGAGTGAGAGAAAAGGGAGGGGAAGAGAGTGGGGACTCAAGAAAAAAATTACAAAGGACTGATCAGGGTAAGATTACGCCAGCTGTGTCTATTGGCTGGCAATTATTAAAGTTAAGACTCTATCCTCCAAGGAGACGGGGACCAGAGGATCTATCCTTCCTGATAGGAATGGCTTTCTGGTCCTTGAGAAGGACACTCATGAGTTGTTGGGAGATATGTATACATCCCAAAGGGACAGAGGAAGGAGCCCCAATTGTAAGCTCTTTTTAGTAAATGCTCTAAGAAAGAGTAGTCAAGGAGGATCTAGAACAAGCAGTAAATTTTCCTAGAAGCCTTCAACTTTCTCAGTCAGACATTTTGGGGGAGGCAGGGTGTGAAGTTGCACTGGGGTCATCCCAGGGACATGGCCTTATGCTGCTAGAAGCCATGCAAGAACTCGGATGGGGTCCTATGTGCTGAGAATTCTGCAGCTCTCAACACACACACTCACACACACACACAAACCCACACCAGGTATACCCTATCCCTCCACACACATTCACATTCTTATTTAGTACCTTAGTCCACCCTCAGCTCTATTGGAACCATACTCAAATTCTTACTCTCCTTTGGAAATCCTATAAATCTTAAATGGAGCAATGTGTAGCCCTGAGGGCTGAATCCTGGCACAAACCTCAGGGCAGGGGCCTGCCAAAGAAGGATACTGGCCACACGGTGAACTTGTGGGAAGGAGGCCCAACAAAGTCCCTCCTGTCTGCAACCACACTCATCACCACCCAGCCCAACCACACATCCAGGGACACATCAAGTGGCTTCTCAGTGTCAGCCCAAGGAATAGACGTGAGGTCTACGTAGGGGAAAAGAGAAGCCCTCCAAAATGCCCATCAATTGTAGCATCTATAAACAATCCATCCTCCAGCATTCAGAACACCTAAAACAGGATCTGGTCTACACAGCCAGTCCCTCTGGGAGCTGCTGCTGAGATGCCACCAGCTGCTCTGTCTTGCCTCCCTCTGTTCCCCAAAAGGTGAGACGATCTTACTGTAGTAATATTGAATGCCACAGTAAGGAAGTTATTCCCTTGACAGTTTTTCTCTAGTCCTTCTAGTTATGTCAGGGAGAATGGCTCTGTTTGATGCTCCTCAATCTTTAATATCTTGTTGAAGATTAGAGCCCTTGGCAGTCAACCAAAGCCTAGCTAGAATTTATCAACAATAATATAATTGTTTTGTTTTTGTTATGTTTGTTTTTATAGTTACCTTATTTTTTGGCAAGGAATATTGGGTATTCCATTTGTGATAGTGGTGTATAGTTTTCTTTTTTATATGTATTTATTTCAGTGAAAAATGAGTCCTTTAATGAATGTCCATCACAGCAAGAAGCAAAGAGAAAACTGAAGGAACAGAGTGAATGGGTGAAAACATCTCCCAGAGCAGCCTTTGACTTCTCTCTAGCCATGGCGCCATGGAAGTAACTTCAGCTTCCAGCATGACAGAGGACTTTCATATATCCTTTGCCCAGACTCACCAACTATTATTTGTTTTATTATTTTCTTTCTCTCTCTTTGTATGTGGGCATACATAATTACATATAATACAAAACACACATATTTGTATATATGTACACATACACACATATTTTTCCAAAATTAAATGAAAGTGTATTAGAGACATCATGTTCCTTTATCCCTAAACACTTCAATGTGTCTTTCCTAAGAGCAAGGACGATATCTTACATAGTACAACTAGCAAAGTCCTTTGCAGTGGGTCAGAGTGCTGGTTTGCTGGCACTGTGCTCTGCTCTGCAGAATGCACCTACTCCAGGAATGACCTGGTGGCTACATCCTCACCAGCCTACCCTGCCCACTTGGGCCCTCAACTCCTCCCCTGCCAGCCCTGGAGCTGACCCTGCACCAGAAGAGCCACTGCATCTGAGCATCTGAAGCAGCCCAGGACTTGGGATTCCCCAGAGGGCCTTAGCCTGAGCCCCCAAGGTGAGTTGGGGGTATAGGAGGTCCTCATGATCTCGTTTAGGGGAAGCAGAGGAAAGGGCTATTGCCTGGTGCTATCCCAGGACAGCTGGATGAGGGCTAAATATTAAAAAGTGGGAACTCTTCCTTGATCTGAAAGCCTCCTCAGCACAAGCTGACTGTGCCTCCTCTTGCCCTCTCTGACAGCTGGGGCCACACCACCAGCAGCCCCATCGCACCACCCCAAGAACTCCAAATAGTACTGCTTGCCCTGCTTCCAGAAGGGAACCATCCCAGGAAATCAGGGTGAGAGCTCCCATCTCCACCAGACCCTGCACTGTCCCTCAGGGGAACTGTGAGGCATTGAGAATTTCTCTACCATCCTCATCTGTTCCTTCTTAAATCAAGGGAGTCCCCGTTTGTGGCTAAAAGCACATTTCCCTAAGCCATCTTCTTTCCTCTATATACATATTCACACAGAGGAGAACCATTCATCCCAACTGTTGGTCTTGCAACTTCAAGATGAAATTTCCCCTTGGCCTGATGTGCTACCTCTATCTCAGAGATGGTGAAGGTGCAGAGAGGGGAGTGGCCTGGTGAATAATGGCAGCTGCTTCAAAGACTAGACTAGCCATGGGAGAAGCCATAGGTAGGACTGAGGCTCACCATGGTTTTCCCCAAAAGGTGACTGTGGCATATCTGTGGGTGTCCTAACTGGACCCAGGCACCTGTCCTCCAGCTCCAGGGTGTTAGCTGCTAACTATTCACACCTTCTATCCTGGCTGACAACCACTGCCTTGCGTGGAGATGCCTGGAAGTTTATGCACCATCCTCGGGGCAGCCTATGGCCAATGACTAATCAATGTGGGAGTACAAAAGCTGCATTCCCTTGTCTCTGGGCGTGTGGGAGGACAACCTCTGTGACACATTTCACATTCTAGAACTCCCCTGGATCAGGCTAAGGCTACACTGAATCCGAACCCACGTCTTTCCTTGGCTTGCCCTCCTGCCCTATCACGCTCTCCTCACTGCCTTACAAGTTTCTTTTTCTTTGTTTCCTTGATTTTCTTCATTTATTCAACTTTAAACACTTAAATGCACCAAAGAGCAGGCACATGAGCACAGGACACTGTTAGGCTGAACCACGAAGGCCTACCTCTCCTTGGCCCAAGTGTTTGGGCAGGATCATAATAAACAATTTGAATCCAAGTATAGCCAGAACCAAATTGTTCCAAATAAGGTCACGTTGTTGAGCTTCCAAGTGGACATATTTTGGGAGGCCACAATTCAACCCACTCTAGGGGTGCTGGCTATGGGGTACAGCGCTCCTTTTGAGGAAGATAAACATGTTGTAAAACTGACTGCGGTGATGTTTGCACAATTTTGTGAACATATTGTAAACCACTGAATTGTGTACTTTAAATGGCTCAATTGTATGGTGTGTGACTTCTATCTCAATAAAGCTGTTATTTAAAAAAAAAGTTACAGCATCTTAATTTACCCCCTATTACTCCACTATGAGTAATAGACCTGCTTTTTCATGGAGCCATAGGTGACTAAAACAAAACAAACAAAGCATTGACTTTCTCCCCACATCTCCACTACAGTAAATCTCCCTAAAAATAGAGCAACTCACAAAGTCATTTTTGAAAAAGAAAATTGGCTGGTTAGCAATGTCATTTCAAACTGTTAGAACTCAAAGATTATCACAGTAGCAGTTGAGTACTGACTCCCCAAACCAAACTGAATATGAAATCAGTAGTAAATCTGTAAACAAAAAAACCCAGTATGCTTTACTTGGCACTGTATTTTCAGAAATCACTATTTAGATGTCCTTGAGGGGCAAACAACTTTTCCAGCAGTGTTTATCTACTACTCAGTACATGATGTAAATTCTAAGCACATGAGGCCAGATACGAAGATTAGGTTCAGATTTCAGAATGCCCCTTACCTTGATTCGACCCTTTGCTGGAAAGATAGGACTCGTGTTGTTGTCAGGTTTCCACAGGGTAGAGAGATATGATGATGATGACTTCCATGTTTTTAAAATGTGGACAAATGTTCTGAAGGGAGCAAAGTCCACAGTGAGTCAGCACCCTTGACTCTCTTGCTGATCTCTGGAGAGAGTGAGTACCAGCTCAGATGCCACCTCCTCCATGAAGGCCTCCCCAATGCCTTGGGCACGGCTCTCCTCCCTGTGTACTCTTGTGATACTTGGCACATTTCTCTCTGCATGGCCTGGTTCAGAGTAGATATTCAATAAATTGGTTAAATGTAAACCTAACAAAGTATGTTTTACAGGAAATTATGTGGACACCACAAATGCAAGGCACTAATGGAAACCTAAATTTTCTAGTAGCCACATTAAAAAGAAAAAAAGAAACAGGTGAAATTAATTTCAAAAATATATTTTATTTAACCTAATGTACCCAAAATATTATCAAGACAATATGCCATCACTATAGAAATACAGAATAAGTTATTTTATTCTTTTTAAAAAATGCATTAAATCTTTGCAATCCAGTGTGTGTTTTATACTTTCAGCACATCTCAATTCAGACCAGCAGAAATTCTAGTGCTCAGTAGCCACAGGTGGCCAGTAGTTCCTGTATGGTGTGGCACAGATTTAGGGCATCTGTACACAGTAGCCACTATGCTGAGCACTTTACACTCAGAACAATTATTCAACCTGTACTGCATGCTTCATACTTACCCCACACCTGGCATTATGCTAAGGGCTTCACTTGGATTACTGCATTAATCTTCACAGCAGCCCTGTGAATACACACTATTATTATGTTCCCTTTCCAAGTGAGGAAAGTGAGGATTAGAGACATTAACAAACTAGCTCAAGCCTGCACAGCTACTGAGTAAAGGAGCCAGGTCAAGAAGATTTAGGCAGAAGCTGCCCTCATGGATAGCTTCCACGTGGTTTCCCCAATTCCCCACTTGCAAAGCAGGTTCTTATTATAAGCCTTTTCGAAAAATAAGTCTTCCTGTACACTCTTCCAGGCTGAGTTAGTAAAGATTGCACTCTAACTATGCATTCATTTCAGCCAACTGAATCCTCACCACCATAAAATCATTGACTGCTTAATGTATTATTAAGAGTTCAACTGCATTCTTCTATCTGCCTTTTTTAAGAGAATTTTTTAAAATGGAGGTACTGGGGATTGAACCCAGGACCTCACTCATGCTCAGCATGCGCTCTACCACTGAGCTATTATCTCTCCACCACACCCCTCCAATCTATCTGCCTTTAGTTCAGAAGTAAAAGACCATAATTTACTTCCCTATTGATTTGACATGATTTTCAGTTATGCAGGTTCTTAATTTTCAAGCAGAGATCAGAATAGAAAATGGCTGGTTTTACTTCTATTCACATTTTACAATGTGATTTAGATAGTTCTTACAAAGGCTAAGATTCTCCAAACCACATCACCTTCAACCTTCCCTAGTTGCACACAGGCCACCACAAAAATAGCTATTTTAAGGAAAGCAAGGGCATTAAGCTCTTGTGGCAACTTCTATACTATTTGGACATGGGATCCCTAAGATTAGGGATGTTTTCTATTCTCTTTGGGGCAGAGGGTAGGGAAAGCAATAAAAGAGTGATACAATCTTTGCTTGCAGGTTCTGAAGTCCTTAAAATTTCTGGTATCATGTAAGTTCCACTGCTTTGCCTACTCAATAAGGCTGATTTTAAAATATGATGGCCAAGCAATGGTTTTGACATAGGAGGTCTCTCAGATTTTATGGTTTGGTTAAGAATCACTTGGGCACACTTATAAAAATGCAGATTTTTTGCCCTAATCCTCTGAGATGTTAATTTAATATAATTAGGATTAACTAATGAATCTACAGGACCTCCAAAAATTCCCTCTTCTATAAAGGAATTAGAAAACTAGGAAAAGATTTCAGAAACCATTTTTTCAGAATTTTAGAAATTAGCCAAAATCTGGCAACTATCCAGGAAACATTTATTCAAGAAAAGTAGCTAAATCTTGGCAAGAATAGCAAGGACTGTGGCATTTTAATTTGCCCCATTCCTAACCTCCATGGTAACCTTGAAAACCAATTGCCAGAAATCATGAAGAAGTCCAGTGGTCTGGCAGCCACTCAAAAGCATCAAGAGAGAAGCAATTCATTCACCATGTTCAAGAAAGCCCCAACAAGATTAATAGTTGCTATCCCATCAGAAATTATGGAGGCCAAAATGCACTGGGATGACACATTCAAAGTGCTCAAAGAAAAAAACTGTCAATTAAGAATTATATATTTAGCAAAACTATCCTGCAAAAATGAAGGGAAAATTAAGATCTCAGATAAATAAAAAAAACTAATAGAATTCATTACTAGCAAAACTGCCATGCAAGACATACTAGAGTCCTTCAGGCTGAAATGAAAAGACACTATAAAGTAACTTGAATCTACATGAAGAAATAAATAAAGGGAACTACATAGGTAAACACACAAGACATTATTAATGTATTTTTTGTTTGTAAATCTCTGTTTTCTGCTACCTGATTTAACAACTGCATAAAGCAATTATTATAAATCTGTGCTGATGTGCACATAATCTATAAAGATGTCATCTGTATGACAACAACAGCACAAAGGAGGGGGAAAGAATGAAGCTATACAGGAGCAAAGATTTTGTGTATTATTGAGATTAAGTTATATTAGAATTTGGTTCTTATAGAGTAAGATGTTGATTGCAATTCCCTGGGCAACTACTTTAAAAAATCTAAAAAAAATACAGTAAAAGGAATGACAAAGGAATTAAAATGGCACCCTAGAAAATAGCTATTTAACACAAACAAAGGCAGTAATAGAGTTGTGTTTGAGGAAGAGTTAGCAGACAAGGAAGACTGCAAAAGAGACTGCTCCATGAGAAGATAAAATTGGAGATGTGGGTAGGGTCCTAGTGATCATAAAAGGCCTTGCAAGTCATGGCAGGGAGTTTGGAGTCTTCAAAGGGCAGAAGTACAGTGGATTCTGATGTCTTTGTCTCTCCCTTTCTATCTCTCTGTCTCTCTCCCTAATAGATAGGATGAATAGCAGGCAGAATCTTCAGTGTGCCTCCGGTCTCCTGGGGACCCCTGACTGACACAAGTGTAAACTATGTAGAACCAAACTAAGAAAGTCCAACTAGGTTTCGATCATCAAATAATTATTTAAGGAAAGAACAACTTCTTTGAATGCATAAGACTAATATATAATTAACTGTTTTAATGTATTGCTATAAAAATGAACATTTTTCTATACAAAGTTTCAACAATTTTCCTACATTCAAGCTCACCCTCTTCATTTATTCAACTGCATTTTGTGTGAAGTCAAAGGCCTACTTGGATGCCTTCTGGAGTATCATAGTGCTGATTAATGAGGTTTAACTTTATAAAATACTTCTTGATGACTGCCTGAACCAAACCCTTTCCTAATGTCTTGGCATAACTCAAGAAAGGTGAAGTCACACTAATCCTTGCTCTCCCTCAAAACTGCAGGAAACAGGAACAGGACCATTTCCTGCAAGTACCATGTGAGCTAAGTAACTAGAGACCTAGAGAGGCTCTGAGTTACTGTGTTGTGAAAGACACTCACAGTGGAATTTGTAGGAAGGTTCAGAGAAAGCTGAAGGCCTGCACCTCAGATTTAAGCAGAGGGATTTTCTTTTCTAACTGCATGTTTAAGAATGACACTTCATGCCTTGTCTTTGCCAGAGTGTCTACATTATAGCAAGTGCAGCAACGGTATAGCTCAAGAGGTAGAGAGTATGCTTAGCATGCATAAGGTCCTGGGTTCAACTCTCAGTACCTCCTCTAAAAATAAATAAACCTAATTACCTCCCCCTGCCAAAATAAAATAAATAATACAACGATAAATAAATAAAATATTCATTCTTACCCTATTTCCACCTTTTAGTCCATCCTTCGAGAAGGAATGTTGGTAGCTTATGAGATTTCATGCATTCACTCAACAGTTACTAATGCATTACCCCCATTCTTTGGTCATACAGAGTTGACTGGTTAGTCTTGGCTCTTGGTTGAAGGCAGTAGAAATCAACTCTATACATACAAAAGGAATATTATAGAAGAGATAGATGGGAGGGAGGAGAACTGGACTTGGAAAATGAACAGGAAATAAGGCAGCTGTGGAGGGCCAGCAAACATGAAAACAATCACCATTTTTTAGCAGAAATGACATGATCAGGATGCTGCCACTACAGGCCACTGAAATGGAGCGGGACCCTGTGGGGTTCTCCCTGGTATAAATCCTTTCTGTGTTCCCATTTCTTGTTTGTAGGAAATAGGCTTCATTCAGTCTCCTTGACCTTCCCTGAGTTCCAAAGGGCAGATTCAAACAGTTACTAATCAGAGAAGGGAGGGAATGTAGAGACAAGGGAGGAACAATCAAGAAACAATAGTGCAGCCTTGGGGCTGAGTCCTGTTTCCTCCTAAGGATATACATAACAGTATCTTTGAGTTCTTCTGCAGGAACTAGGGCCACCCAGGTGGAGGATGGCAATTTGAGGCTGTACACAAGATTCCTGGAACACGTCCTGTTATCTCACCACCAACCAATCAGAAGAAAGTAACACACCCTGCAGTCCTCACCTCAAATTTTGCCTATGAATACTTTTCCCCCAAAACCACTGGGGAATTCAGATTTTTCAAGTGTTAGCCACCTGTCTGCCTTGTTTGGCCCTACAATAAACCTTTCTCTGCTCCAAACTCTGATGTTTCAGTTTGTTTGGCTCTACTGTGCTTTGGGCACACGAACTTTTGTTCGGTTACACCACTGCCGGACACCACCATCGTCGTGAACAGGGCCTAACCATCTCATCCTCTTTGTGTCACTAGCCCAAGATTCCATGCCTTAGGTGGGAGACGTAAATCCTGTGCTTATGCCCTAATGGCTTGAGACAGGGAAAGAGTGTTTCTTGCCCTTTTATACTTTCATAGAGGAGGTAAACTATGCAAAGGCAGAAGGAGGGGGAGCTCAAAAATAGGAAGGACCATGGCAGCCAAAAACAACTTCAATAAATAAGGCACTGACCTTGTCCTTAAGAAGCTCCCAGTCTTGAAGGGGAGTCACATAATAAATAGATGAAACCCAACACACAATAATAAGCCTGATACCAGAGACTTAATCAAGAAAAAGTACAGTGCCAAAGCTCTGAGCACAAACTCTGCAGTAGATAGTTAAATCTTGGTTCTGCTTGGTATAAGCTGCATGACCTAGAGTTGTTAACCTATGGTTACCTCCTCACTTGCAAAGAAAAGTTAATATTAGTTATCTCTTCAGAGTACTGCTATTAAATAAAGTATGCAAAGCAATTAGCATAGTGCTAATGAAACAGTAATGAGACAGGAGGGAAGAGGGCAGGGCACAACCATTAAAAGAATGACACAGCATTTCAGGATGCTACATAAACTGGCTAGAACCAAACAGGCCCAAGATGGTGGAGGATTTGACTTCCAGTAGACCTTGAGCTTCATTACACACTCATTGTAATATATTAACATGCTAAATGACACATCCACAGGCACCATGACCCTTCTGAGGCTGGCCATAAAAGGCCAAATAGTGGGTGGTGGCTCAATGCCTAGAAACCCCCACCCCTTTCCCAAAATAGTTGGAATAACCCTCCCACTTGTTAGCATATGAAATTATCAAGCCCATAAAAATGAACAACCTCCTGCACCATGGGGCCTCACCCTTTTGGGACTGCCCATATTTGGCCTATGGAATGTGTATCTCCTAAGCCACTCTCACTTTTTAAGACGACCCCATCTCCCTCCTGGGGGCCTCTCTTGCCCTCTGATATGACCCAGACTCTGTCTATGAAGCATGTATCTCCCTGAATAAACTTGCTTTTACTTTACTATGGCTCACTCTTATATTCTTTCCTGCATGAAGCCAAGGACCCTCACTTGGTGAGGTACATGCCAGGGATTCGCCTGAGTGAGACCTGGGACAAGATCATCCTCTTGCATCCCATTTTCCTGCAACAATAACACCTCAATAAATGTAAGCAATGATTATTACTATAAAGGGTCATGGCAGCTCTACCAGAGTTGGCGAAAAGTCCATCTTTCACTCACCACAAAACTCTGACCTACAGCCTCTACCTATTCACATCTTTCCAGAAAAATTGATTCATTTTAGCTTTTGTCATTGGAAGTGGATAGGTGACTCTGCCTGAAGCAGGGACATAAATTACAACCATATCTTCTAATCTTTTTCCCAATTCATTTAACTCATAGTAAAATGGGCTGTGTCGGGGTGGAGACAGGTCATAATAATAGTATCAGATTCTTGGAAGGTTTAGCAGCTTCAGAAACAAAGGTAGGAGTCTCTACACTAGAAGAAAGTTGTGCAGAAGGAACTTTTAAGAATCTCGATGTTGGGGGAAGGACTGGAATTGCATACACATACCCGAATATGGATGTCTAAAGATGCTGGCTGAAGTTTTAAAGTATTCCTATCCTTCCCTGACCCTCCATCAGTCATCCTGCCCATTATCTAATATTCTGGGGTTGTTTAAAAGAAGAGTGTTTCTCTATGTTTCCACAAACTTGTTCTTGATCTCTGTCAAGTCAGAGAATTTCTTCATATCTTGGTTTCATCCTCCAAAGCAGTGCTGTCCATTAGAACTTTCTGTCATGATGAAAATGTTCTATATCTATATCTGTATTGTCCGATATGTAGCCACTAGTTAGTGACCATTTGAAATGTGGCTAGTGTGACTGAGACACTGAATTTCTTCATTGTAATTAATTTAAATTTAAATAGGCACATGTGGCTAATGGTTACCACATGGGATAGTTAATTCCATGGGTCAGCTTGACTGGGCTAAGTGATGCCCAGATCACTGGTAAAAATACTATTTCTGGGTGTGTCTGTAAAAGTGTTTCTGGCAAGGGGAGGCTATAGCTCAGTGGTAGAGTACATGCTTAGCATGTATGAGGTCCTGGGTTCAATCCTCAGCACTTCTTTAAAATAAATAAATAAACCTAATTACCTTCCCCCAACAAAAAACAAAAAGAAGGAAATAATAAAATAATTTTTAAAAAATAAATAAAAGTGTTTCTGGAAGACATTAGTATTTGAATCATCACGTTGAGTAAAGGAGATCACCTAACCTATGTGGGTGATTAGCAAATAGAACAAAAAAACAGAGGAAGGGTGAATCACAGCATTGCTTTTAAGGTTTTAGAGCAAGATCCTGCCTTCATCCACCAGTAACCAGCTCTTGTCTGCTACTGGGGCTTAGTAGAGACTGCACACTTGACCATGGGCCACCACATTACTGTGTGACCTGAGCTGCCCATCATGAACTAGGTGTTTTCTGACCCACCATGCCATCATGTTGGGTATGCATAGCTATGTTCCATCATCAAATGGAAGTGGTATATACATAATCTAGCCCAAGCAGAGCCAACAATGAAGTTACATGATGAAGTGGCCCAAATGCCTGTGGTCCCCACTCCTGCTACACTGTCTTGTCTCTCCCAGGGTGTACGTATGGCTTCATGGGGAGTTCCCTATGATCAGCTGACAAAGGAAGTAAAGACTCAGACCTGGCTTATAGAAGGTTCTATAGACATGTAGGTACCACCCTAAGACGGACAGCAGCAGCACTATAGCCCCTCTCTGGGACATCCCTGAAGGATAACGGTGAAGGAGAAACCTCCCAGTGGTCAGAAATTCAGGCAGTGTACCTGGCTGTACACTGAGCTTGGAAGGAGGAGTGGCCATTTGTGTGAATCTATAGCAACTTACAGGCTGTAGCCAGTGATCTAGATGGTCAGGGACTTGGAAGGGACATGACTGGAAAACTGGTGACAAAGAAGTTTAGGGAAAGAGGTATATGAATAGGCCTCTCTGAATGGGCAAAAAATGTGAAGATATTTGCATCTCAGATGAATGCTCACCAAAGAGTGAATGCAGCAGAGGAAGATTTTAATAATTAAGTGGCTGGGAAGACCTGTTCTGTGGATACCAGTCAGCTTCTTTCCCCAGCCACTCCTGTCATCACTCAATGGGCTCATGAACAAAGTATATAGTCTTTCCTTCTGGCCGTAGGTGCATAAAAGTAGTCCTTGTCCTGGAGAGGGGGAGGTGTACAGTCTAGGGAGAGAGGCAGGTGCAGTATGGTTGGGACCACAATGCGAGAGGAGGAGAGCAGAGGGAGAGGTGAGTAGGAGGCACCGTTCCTGGGGTGAGAGGGATGTACATATCCACCAGGGTTTCTCCTCTTTCAACTCCAGACAGCCAGCTTCTCCCCTGGAAACCCTTCATTTAAGAGCTCAGAAAACCCCCTCTATGACCCCATTTCATTGATTCATTCTTATGGTCACCACACATAACTTTACAAATTCTATTAAAATAAAAATGGAAAGACTATACATTATGTTCATTAGGTTACTCTTGAAAAATAGATTTGGCCACCTTTGCCCATTTCGCCCATGTCTCCAAAAGTTTACATTTTGAAGGTGGTCAAAAGGTACAAACTTCCAGTGATCAGATAAGTAAGTCCCAGGGATGTAATGTACAACATGGTGATTATAGTTAACAACATTCTATTGTATATTTGAAAGTTGCTAAGAGAATAGATCTTAAAAGTTCTCACCCCAAGGAAAAAAAAAAAACTGTAACCATGTGAGGTGATGGATGTTAACTAAACTCATTGTAGTAATCATTTCACAATTCAGACATACATCAACTCTTTATGTTGTATAACCAAAACCAATATAATGTTATATGTCAGTTATATCTTAATTTTAGAATTTGAAAAGAAAGAAAAATAGATCATTAATATTTACTCTTCCATTAAATAAGACTGACCTTCAACTTACAAAACTGGGTGGTAAAGTCATGCAATGAGTATGAAGCAACCAAATATCTATCCCTTAGAATAAATCAGAGAAAAGGAGAGATACAGTACAATGCAAATTTCCTCCTAATAAAAATGCTTACCTTATTAATAATATTATATTATTAATTACCTTGTTAATTACCTATTATTAGTAACTACATTCTTAACAATACTAACAATGTTGTTAACCATCAACGCATCCATTTAGAACCTGGATATTCATTAGCTACCCAAACACTGATCAACCTTGCCTTGTTTCATGAGATCTTGACAGTTTGCGTAGTTTAAAAGAAGACAGCAGGGGGCAGGGTTCAGTTCAGTGGTAGAGTGCCTACCTAGCATACAATATCCAGTACCACCATCAAAATAAATAATAAACCTAATTACCACCCCCGCCAAAGGAAAAAACTCAACTTAATAAAAGAGCATTCTTCTATAGAACAAAGACTCTTTTTATTTATTCTTTTTGAAAAGTATTTCTAGCTAGAACTAGCAGAATCTAACAGGACTGACCCACAGTTCCCCTTACAGGAGTGTTCTGCTTCCATGTAAAGAAGTAATAGTCCAGGATTTAACCTTAATTGCACTTAATGATTATCATTTCATTTATTTTATATCTTCCCATAGTAGATTTATTTAACCTCCTTGCATTTAGGTAAAGTATTGACTTAAAAAATATCATAAAGTTAAATAGAGTTATAAAGACTTAGAGAAAGAATCATTGAAGTTTTATTCCACCCACAAGAAAGCAAACTGAGTAACTGTCACCATTTTCCTAAGGGAGCAAAAGTCACTGTCACTGTTATCAGTACAAACTGCTTATCTGCATCACCAGTGACCCTGGCTATAATTCTGGCTTTTGAAAGTTTTTCCTTGTCTCACATGCCCTTGGTCATTAATTTCTCCTTCTGAGAACTGGTCAGGCTACAGTCAAACAGCACACCCATCTTCCTCTCTTGTCCCTGCCTCAAAGACCTCCTCCTGTATTTTCAGGGCCAGGGTAAGAACCTACAAGGCTTTCTATTTTATTACTTATCTATTTGCTCTAACACAATAAAAATTGACAGTTCTGGAGGTTGGAAGTCCAAAAATGGGTCTTTGGGGGCTAAAATCAATGTTTTGGTAGACCTCTATTTATTCTGTAGATTCTAGGGGAGAATGTGTTTCCTTGCTTTTTCCAGCTTCTAGAAGCCACCTTCATCTCTTGGCTTGTGGCCCTTTCATTCATCTGCAAAACATATCACCTCCAACATCTGATTCCATCTTCATGTCTCTTCTCTGCTTCAGACTCTCCTTCCTCACTATGGACACCTGTGATTACACTGAGCCTATCTGTTTAATCCAGGATAATCTCTCTAGCTCAAGAGCCTCAATTTAATAACATTTGCAACATCCCTTTTACCTTATGCTGTAAACCGAATGTTTGCGTCCCCTCAAAAAGATGTATGTTGAAACCTAATCACCAAGGTGATGGTATTAGGAGGTGGGGCCTTTGGAAGGTGATTAGGTAGCGAGGGTACAGCCCTCATGAATGGGATTAGTGCCCTTATAAAATAGACTCCAGAGAGCCCCCTTGTCCCTTCCACTCTGTGGACACAGCAAGCCCGTTATCTATGAATCAGGAAGTGAGTTCTTACCAGACACTGAAATGGCGAAATAAATGTCTTGTTGATCGGTCATGCAAGTCAGTGGAATTTTGTTACAGCAGCCCCAACAGACTAAGATACCATGTAACATATTTACAGGTTCCTGGGACTAGGCTGTGTGTATTTTAGGAGGGGGCCATGATTCAGCCTAACACAGTGAGATTTTACACCATAAGCTGCCTTACAACAATGTTTTTACAAATGAATAGAAAATGGAATTCTAGTTTTGGTCTTGGTTTTATTATCTGGTCTTGTTGCTCAGCCTGGCATTCAAGTAGCACAGCTGACTAGCCATGGGAACCTCCAAGAGTTTTCAAAATTCCTCCAGGGTTGAGATGAGTAACTATTACTTGATAAGGCTAGAGGCATTGGATGTTGATGAGCTCTCTGCGCTATGAGCCAGCAAGGGCAAGGCTGGTTTACTCCTTTGAAATATTTCCAACTATACTCTTACAATCACAGAATGCTCCTAATGACAAAAGCTAATATAGAATTAGGCAAATACATAAAACTTTTCTAAAATATGAAAATGAATATATGCATGTGTATGCATGACTGTGACACTGTGCTATACACCAGAAATTAACACATTGTAACTTCAATTTTTACAATTTTTCAATTTACAATTTACAATTGGTACTTCAATTTTTTAAAATGTGAAAGGTGTGCTCGCGATATAATTGGGCCCCATAACCCCCGGGTGGGCGAGCCACAAGCTAAAGATTTGTTAAGTCGCAGAGGCCCTCCCACAGGAGTGAGAGCTCTAAGCCCCACGTCAGGCTCCCCAGCTCGGGTCCTGGCATTGGGAAGGGAAGGAGACCCCAGGATATCTGGTTTTGAAGGCCAGTGGGGCTTGGCTCTGGGAGCCTCCCGGGACTGGGGGAAATGGAGACTCCATTCACTTGAGAAGCATACACAGAAACTCACGTGCACCAGGTTCAGGGGCAGAGGCAGCGATTTCATAGGAACCTGGGCCAGACCTGCCTGCTGGATTTGGAGGGGACGTGGGGGATGGCTGCAGCTCACTCAGGGGCCATAAAGCTCGTGGCGGACCTTCCGGGAGTATTCATCTACAGGAGCTTTCCTGGAGGCTGACATCTTGATTGGATCATCAGCACCAAGACCTAGCCCCACCCAACAGCCTGTAGGGAAGCCTCAGGCCAAACAACATACAGGGTGGGAACACAGCCACACCCATCAGCAGACTTCCTCAGCCACAAATGCCCCTAGACACAGCCCTACCCACCAGAGGTCCAGGACCAAGCTTCACCCAGCAGTGGGCAGGCACCAGCTCCTCCTACCAGGAAACCTGCATAAGCCTCTAGTCTAGCCTCATCCACCAGGAGCAGATACTAGAAATAAGAAAACAACAATCCCAAAGCCTGTGGAAGGAATCCACAAACACATAGAATGATAGATGACATGAGGCAGCAAAGGAATATCTCCCAGGCCAAGGCACAAGATAAAAATTTCAGAAGAAAAACTAAGTGATGAGGAGATAGGTAATTTATCTGAGAAAGAATTTAAAGTAATGATGGCCAAGATGTTCAGAGAACTCAAGAGGAGTACAGATGCACAGAGTGAAGTTTTTAGCAAAGAGCTGGAAAATATAAAGAATACCCAGAGTTGAAGAATAAAAATCATTGAAACGAACAATACACTAGAAGGAACCAAGAATAGACTAAATGAGGCAGAAGAACAGATCAGTGAGCTAAAAGACAGATTAGTGGAAACCACTACTTCGGAACAGAAAAAAGAAAAAAGAATAAAAAGGAATGAGGATAATTTAAGAGAACTCTGGGACAACATGAAGTGCTCTAATATTCACATTAAAGGGGTCCCAGCAAAGGAAGGGGAGAGAGAGAGAAAGGCCCTGAGAAAATTTTTGGAGAGATAATAACCGAAAACTTCCCCAACTTGGGAAAGGAAACAGTCACCCAAGTCCTGGAAGCACAGAGAGTACCACACAGAATCAACCTAAAGAGGAACACACCAAGGCACACAGTCATCAAACTGACAACAATAAAGGATAAGGAGAAAATATTAAAATTAGCAAGAGAAAAGCAACGAATAACATACAAGGGAACTCCCCTATGGTTATCAGATGATTTTTCAGCAGAAACTCTACAAGCCAGAAGGGAGTGGCACGATATATTTAAAGTGATGCAAGGGGGAAACTTAAAACCAAGACTACTCTATCTAGCAACGCTCTCATTCACATTTGATGGAGAAATCTAAAGCATCACAGATACATAAAAGCTAAAAGAATTCAGCACCACCAAGCCAGCTTTACAACAAATGTTAAAGGACCTTCTCTAGTCATCAAACTATAAGAACAGAAATGGGCTAGGTGAGCTGAGAGACAGCAGTAATCTCCATCTTTAGACTGGAAATTTGTTGCTTAATAGTAAAGGGGTAAAACAGGTTACTTTAAACAATATCTTTACCTGAAAGCCTCAAAGCCCATTCCAACAAGTCAGTGAATGTCAGCATTTTATATAACTGAGTGAACAAGGACTATGAAGATATTCTGCATTCAACGTATGCAGATGTCACAATCAATTTGTTGCACCATAGTATCTTTGTAAATAAGCTCATTTGTTTTCAGTGATCTCTCATCCACAGATATGAAGAAATGGAAGAGCAGAAGGTGTCAAGTTTAAGGGTAGAAAGGGCATCTGCCCAAGACAATCATGACCTGTACCCAACAGGAGCACCAGGTCGTGTATTGCCTACTCCTGACCTAGTAATGGTGGTTAAGTAGCCGTGAATCATAGTCTCGGATTCTCAACTGAAAACTTGTAATGAGAGACACCTGCTTAATTTCTCAGTGGCTATTTCTTTACCAGAAAAATATCAATGAGAATGAGAAACCTGACCTGGGGACACTTTTCACATTTTATCTGGAGCTCTAAGTTCCATTTGTTTAGACAATTGTGCGAGGGGGCGGGCTGATGGGTGGAACAGAAGCAAAGCAGAGAGAGTGCGGAATCCAAGGAGCCCTTAAAATGCAGCAGGAAGATGGGCTACAAGTCATGTCGGGAGTAAGGGAAGAGCCGCCCAATTCCATCTACCTAAATCAGAAAGTAAAGATTGGCAAGGATGAAATCTGAAAGATGATCATCTAGAATGTAAGATGCTCTGGGTTGAGAAATGTGTAATTAACTCCAGTTCAAAGATGGGGACTTGAGAATCAGACACTGAGAAAGGCCTCAGCTGGCCCACATGGGGTCTGGTGCACCCAAGTTGCCACATTTTGGCTTCCTTTCCTGGCCAGTTGCTCTGAATCACTCCGAGGTGAGGTAGGAAGCTAGAGATGCTTACTTAGGTCCCCTTAAGTGGATACGTGAGTTTGCAATCAATTCTGAAAAGGCATAAATAATCAACATATAGATGATGAGAAAATGAAGTTTAGATATAAACTGTGTCAAATCTGATATGAAAAGTTGTATTATCATTGTGTTTCTTTTTACAGGCTTTATTCAGTGTTCAGTGGTTTGCAACATTTCAGATCATCTGATATACTAGAGCATTTAACATATTATAATTTTAAGAAGATTTAATTAAGTTTGCTATCAACATTTAAATGCTGAAGAGTTCTGATTTTCTGGAAGTATATGTTTGATTTTTAACACATAGAAATGCTTTAAAAATTGATGTTACCAAAAGTGTATTTTGATTTACTGGATTTGTAAGAGTTATCTAAATCCCGAGCAAGATTTTACCGTTAGATTTGTAAGGCTCCCTCTTCTGTGCTAGCAAAATTTGGGCTTAAGGAAAGAGCTTAACTCTCCCACATAAGCTGTACAAAGGGTGAGTTCTTTATAAAAGAATTCCAGCTAACAAATAGAGGAATGATAGACCTGGAAGAGCATCATTCTGGAAACCCTAATAAAGTAATGATTCAGGGCAATGACCATCACCTGCCAAAGTCATCAGGTGAAAAGCTGAGGGGGTTATATTAGCAATGGATTCATCCAGCTGACAAAGCATGAACCCATGCATCATTCTTTGCATCACAAAACAAGAAACAACCAGAACTTATGTATCTCCTGATGGAAGTACAGAACACCACAACGGCAAATTGAATGTATTCTTGCTAAAAACCCAAGTTGAATGTGATCAACTTTCCAGGTTACGGTTGTCAAATTTAACAAATAGGAATACAAGATGAGCAAATATTGCACTACTGAGCACTCTTATACTAAAAAAAAATCACTGTTTAGTTGAAATTCAGACTTAATTGGATGTTCTATATTTTATTTGGCAACTCTAGATCTGACTATCAGTTCACAGGAAATAGAAGAAATGCAATCAGCAAATCTAGAATATAGAACTCTCTCCAGGACACACATCCTTCAACAAATAATTTGCAAAGAAACAACAGTTTATTTGCTAATTGGAAGGGAAAAAAAAACAATTTGTCCTTTGACAGGTAAATTGCAAGGATGAAACGGGAGGAAACTTATAAATTCTTTAGATTAAAAGAGACTTGAGAGGCATGGCAATAAATTTAATGTGTGGACTTTGGATCTCGATTTGAATAAACGTTTGTACACAGTTAAGGAAACCTGAAAACTAACTGAATATTTAGGAATTAGTGTTAAAAGCCTGAAGTATCATGGCTGTGTTTCACAAGAGAATTTTTACCTTTTAAAGATACATACTGAAGTGTTACTGATGAAATTATATGATGGCTGAGACTGGCTTCAAAACAATCTCCTGGCAAGGTGGGAGGATGTCGGAGTTAGAGATAAAAATGATATTAACAATTAGAGCAAGTGTTGACAATTGGTGAAGCTGGTGAGAAGTATACGAGAGTTCATTACACTATCCTATCTTTGTGTGTATTTGGAAAAAAATCTTAAAAGTAGAGTGTTGAAGAAAAGCTAAGGCTTAAATGTGTAACTTAAATAAAATACTAAGACCCACTAAACTATAAATTTGCATGCCTTCATAATAACTGAAAGGAATGATAAATTCAAATTATGGTTTGGTTAAAATAAATATGCTATTTTTCCCCATTTGTTTACAAATCCCTTGTGGGGAGAGTATAGCTCAGTGGTAGCGTGCTTGCCCAGCATGTGCGAGGTCCTGGGTTCAATCCCCAGTGCCTCCATTTAAATAAATAAATAAGCCTAATTACCTCCCCCACAAGAATAAACTTAAAAAAAAAATTGAAAGGTTTACAGATTCCTTGAATCTTCCCAGAGACTCTTCTGGAACCATGAGAGTTCATGGATCTCAGATTAGGAACTCCAGCACAAAAAGAGATCTTGGGGGTTCCCAGAAATGGAGAAGAAATGTATGTGGGTAGGACCAGCTTAACGATGGGGGACTAAGTGGAAGAAACAAACAAACAAAAATCAATGTCCCACATTCTTTAATTTCATGATGGCTAGAAAATAAGCCTAAAGTTAGAAGCCTCAAGATACAATTAGCACTTAGTGAGAAAACCTGAAAATAATAAAAGCGCTAGTGGGGGCACCAACACACCTGGTTAGATAGAGAACAATTTAGCAAGTATTTACAAGCCATCTCCCACAATATTTCAGTTATGACACCATAACTTATATATGGCACCATAATGATAGATACACGTTATTACACATTGGTCCAAACCCATAGAATGTACACCACCAAGAGTGAACCCTAATGTGAACTTTGGACTTCAGGTGATAATGATGTATCAGTGTAGGTTCACTGTTTGTAATAAATGTATCACTCTGGTGGGGGATATTGGTAATGGGGAGACTATGTACATATGGGGAAAGGGGGTAAATGGGAACTTCTGTACTTCCCACTCAACTTTGTTGAGAACCTAAAACTAAAAATAAAGTCTCTTTTTTTTAAAAAAAAAAGTGAGGTTCCCTTTGACCAACAATGCAAATTGTGGTCTCCCTGCTGCTCCAAGGTAACCACAGTTATTGGTTTAATGTGTGTCCTTCCAGAATGTTCTCTGTGCATTTATAGGTATATATGTGCACCATAAAAAATATGTGGTTTTGTTTCTCTTGAATTTCTTCCTTGCTGTCATCTGTTAAATGACCCTTGATTAAAGATTAAGCATTCATTAAGATACTGATAACACTTTGCTCTGTAGCCCTTTTATACACTATTTATTAAAAACAAAACAAACAAAAAAATGATTCTTGAGAATAAGAAAAGGTACCAAGTTGCTAAGCATTTGGTCCAGTAGATAAAAACTTGGTTTATTACTTTGAAAGTGACTTTAACCTGACAAAATTTGTTAAAAGTGTGGGTGAGACAAAGGAGAGCAGTTCCTGATGCCCAAAGGTTGGTCTGGTTCCTCAGCAAGGTCCTGTTCTTCCTCACATCAACATCAGACAGGGCCACTCGGAGACCATGTGGAGCAAGACGAAAACATGACCACTTGGGAATCATGTCTGAACACATAAAACCTGAACACCATCCAAGCCCCCAAATATCTACCATCCCCATGTCCCAGCCTCAGCTCCTTCTAAGTACAGCTGTAGCCTCTCTGGTCTCCCCTTCCTCTCATTATAGTTTATTACTGTGTCCAATCAGAATTATGCCTGCTTCTGATTGGAAACGTAACATCCAACCCAGAGCAAACCTCCACTTCCACGAACTCACATCAAAATCGCCTAACACAAGTGCAAGTCCAGTGAGAAGGCCCTTAGAGTACCCTCTCCCCTGAGACACTCCAGGGCTCCAGGTGCATGCTCTCCCTCTCTGCAACAGGCAATAAACCCAACTGCTCACCTACAGCTGTGGTCCTGGGTCTTCACCTGGATGGTATTGACAGAGGTTTGTCTTTAAAACTTTAAAATCAGTTATGAGATAACTAAGTACGTGGGATGTAATGTACAACATAAGTATAATTAACACTGCTGTATGTTATATATGAAAGTTGTTAAGAGATTAAGTCCTGAGTTCTCACCATAAGAAAAAATACTTCTTCCAATTCTTTGAGTTTGTATCTGAATGAAATGATGAATATTCATTGAACTTATTGTGATGATGATTTCATGGGGTAAGTGAAATCACTGCGCTGCACACCTTGAACGTATACAGTGCTATATGTCAATTATATCTCAATACAACTGTAAGGAAAAAAAATTTTAAACAATGGATCCTGCCCCCAAATACATACCCATAAGTCAACCCTCATTAGTGCTGACTTCCCGTGCTGAGTGGATTTAGTGATCTCTGTCACTCTGTTTCCCATTTCTCTTGGTGACCACCACTAATCTCATTTTTTCCAGGTAACTGCCCCAACTCAGCTTACCTGTTCCTCCTTGGCTTCCAGGGGCCCCAGGGACTCTGGTCCTTTATATGAGGCCAGTTAAACCTCCTCTTATGGGGTGCAGGGAGCTTCCAGGGCTGACCGGAGCTTGCTGACAAGCATTTTGCCCATGGCTGAGTCCAAGTCCTCACTATACCCAGCAGCCCAAAGGCAGAGGGACTAGAGTTGGAAATGGGATTTTTTTTGGTGGTGGGGGGGGGGGGTGAGCAGGTAATTAGGTTTATTTATTTAATGGAGGTACTGGGAACTGAACCTAGGACTTCATGCATGCTAAGCATACACTCCACTACTGAGCTATACCCTCCCCCCTGGAAATGGGATTATTCTTCTATGATTTAAAATGCATATACATACAGTTCTTTGTTTGTTTTACAAAATTAGAATACTAGCATAAATATAAGTTCTTTTTTCAAAAAATTTTTTTCTCATTTTATTTTTTTTTAATGAAGGTACAGGGGATTGAACCCAGGACCTCATGCATGCTAAGCATGTGTTCTACCACTGAGCTATTCCCTCCCCCCAAAATATACATTCTTTATCATGTCTTTTTTACTTAATATATTATCACCATTTGCTCAAAATTACTCCAAACTTCTTGAATTACAATTTCTTGGAATGGAATTCAGCTAGCTTGAGATAAAATCTCTTTTCCATAATTGTCTTTTGAGACTTGGAAGAAGAGTCAAGTTTTCTTGGGGAGCATTATTATTCCAAGGACTGTAAAATACATAATGCCAAAACTCTTTAGGGAAGGACTTTTAAAATTTGATTTTAATTGTCACTACCTATTAACTAAGCTATTAATCTTAAAGTTAATTACTTCAGACCAAACTGATACCACATCTGAAATGTCAGACACACCCATGCAATTTACCTCGTAATAAATCTGTTCAATAGAACTCTTATAATAAAAGCACATATTCTTTGAGTGTGTGACTTTTTAACCCACGTAAACACTTCATCCCAGGTACAGCTATCCATTTGAAACAAAATTGAGGAACTAGAGTGGCTTGCTCCCAGCTGCCTCCAATAGACAAAATTCTTCTCAGTCAAGTACTGAGCTGCCAACAAAAACTTCTTTTATATTTAAAAAAGGTTGTGTGTTTGTTTTTGACAAGGAAGCCTTACAATATTTAACTTGGGTTTTTTTGCATTAAAAAGTCAAAATGATGTATTAAAAAAAATCAAATAGTACAAAAAATTAACAACAAAAATTATTTTCCACTTCCAAACTCCTCTAGACCTATTTCCAGACAACATTCCTTTTAATAGTGTATCCTTCCAGAAATTTTCTAGGCATTTATAAATGTGTATGTGTATATCACTAAAAAAAAAACCCAAAAAACAAATAGGACCACACTTGATATGTACTTTGTCAGTATATCTTTCACTCAACAAACATATACAGCAGCCCAGACAATCTGCATCCACATTTTTCCAATGGTGTCATAATACTCCACCTGTATGAATATATCACAATCTAATCAGTCCCCCTACTAATGAACATTTAGGTCATTTCGTTTTTTTCTCACTATAATAAACAATGTGAAAATAAACATCCTCATACAAGTGTTTTCGTGTATTTGTATAACTGCCTCTATGGAATAAATTCCTAAAAATGAAATCGAGTCTAAGGGTTGGGGAGCGAAGAGTTTGAGAGCTATTGCCAAATTGTTTTCTAACAAGTCTGGACCAAGGCTTTTCAAGACCTTGATCTGAACTGGTGATACAAAGGAGGAGCCAGGAACAGATTGAGATGAGATCCCAGAGTCAGAGCTGGCAGAGACCGGAAGGGGTGGCATCCCATGCCCAGAGTGGTGCCAGCAGCTGGAATCACCTCAGGGTCTAATTTGAGCTAGAATTGCCAGATTTAGCAAATGAAAACACAATGTCCCCACTTAAACTTGAACCTTTGATTAACAACATGTAGTTTCCAACTGAAATTCAAATTTGCCTGGGCTGTATGGCCCCCAGGTCTGATTTCCAGCCTTCCTAGAGTTTCTGGGTTACTTCTCTTTCATCAATCTCTTTCCTGCTTAAAATAGCTGTGGTGGAGTCTGCTTTGGCTAAACTAAAACCTTTTACACTGTGACTCTACGAACATGGGAAGATGAATGAGAGACCTTGAAGGTTGAGTGTTTCACGAAACAATGGGAGAGAAGATAATTCTTTGTGTAAGAGAACAGTCCAATGTGCTTCATACACAAAATGTCTTTCTAGAGAATTCCACTCAAAGCATCTTTATGAAACAAGTCATAGCATCCACTCACTTCGTGTATTTCTGTTACATGCCTGATCCCCATAAGCCTGGCAGTTGGCAACACCTGAAACAGTTCTGCCCCTTCACCTGACAGATGAGTAACTAAAGATTTACTGAAACCCTGTGCCTGCTCTACAGTTATACAGCAAAGCTGGGGTGGGAACAGAGGTCTTGAGATTCACAGCCGCTATTCCCACTACTTCAGATTCCTAACCCAGAAAACCCTCGTTATAATAAGCACAATGCACACTAAAATGTAAGATCCTGAAACAGCAGGAATCATGTCTAATTAACAAGCCTGCGCCTACAAAGGGTAGCACAGTGCCTGAAACTGAGCAGATACTTAAGTAGATGGATGGAAAAGTAGAATCAGGCCTTTAAAAAAGAAATCTGTTATTTAAGTCTTAAGGTGTTGAGGCACATTAAATTTTTGCCAACCTAAAAGTTGATCTTTGAATGAAAGGACATAATGAGTCAGGTAGAGGGAAAGGTGGTGAGTTTCTTTCGTCAGGATCCTTAGAGTTCCTCTGGTGCAGCCTCCTAACCACCGTGGGATATCCCTCTACAACACCCTTACCAGATGCTACAGAGGGAACACTTCCAGTGATGGGGAGCTCACTACCTTCTGTTGCACAATTTGAAGTCTCCCCTGTGTGATCCAGATATCCCCAGTCCTCCATCCTGCTGAAGTCACCTTGACCTTTAATATCTATGTAAATCAGGTCTGGGCTGCCTCCCTCAGTGTTCTCATGGACTTCCCAGAACACAGCGTTGACCTCACCAATCCAAGCTGCAGTTTGCTCACATCTTACTGCCCACATCCATTGTTTTCTCTCACTGGTCACTTCACTCCATCCTGAACCTTATTCCTCTTCTTTCACTCCCCACAAGGCCCAGCAACATAAATTCACTGTGTGGCAGACTTTTTTACTGAAAGATTAGTAGCAGTTGAGGGCAAGTGTGTCATAGAACAGGAAACGGGCGGGACTTCAGATGGCTTTTCTTTTCTGATGGTGTATGTCTGTTCAATCACTGGATCAATGAATCCAGAGTGAACTGTACAGGTGAGCAGATCCTTCATTTCACAACTGGAGAAACAGGTATAGACTAGACTGGATTAACCTTTATCCCCAACCTCATTTTAGTTTTAGGGAATCTGTCAGATTCACCAAATCTTGATCTCTGCTGCCACCTAGTGTTAATCATTTGTCAGCTTTGCCATAAATTGTAGCAATGTTCTAGGTCAGTCTTCCAAGGCAATAGAAATAAAAGCAAAAAAAAACAAATGGGACCTAATTAAACTTAAAATCTTTTGCACAGCAAAGGAAACTACAAACAAAGCGAAAAGGTAACCTACAGAATTGGAAAAAATATTTGCAAACAATGTTACTGAAAGAGCTTAATTTTCAGAATATGCAAACAGCTCATACAACTCAATAATAAAAAAAAAAAAACAACCCAATCAAAAATGAGCAGAAGACCTAAACAGACATTTCTCCAATGAAAAGATACAGGTGGCCAACAGGAACATGAAAAGAAGCTCACTATCACTAGTTATCAGAGAAATGCAAATCAAAACTACAATGAGGTATCACCTCACACAAATCAGAATGGCCATTATTAACAAATCCACAAATGATAAATGCTGGAGAGGGTGTGAAGAAAAATGAAACTCTCCTACACTGTTGGTGGGAATGTAAATTGGTGCAGCCATTATGGAAAACAGCATGGAGTTTCCTCAAAAAACTAAAAATAGACTTACCATATGATCCAGTAATCCCACTCCTGGGTATATATCTGGAGAAAACTCTAATTCAAAAAGATACATGCACCCACAATGTTCATAGCAGCACTATTTACAATAGCCAAGACATGGAAGCAACCTAAAAGTCCATCAACAGATGATCGGATAAAGAAGTTGTGGTATATATACACAATGAAATACTACTCATCCATAAAAAAGAATGAAATAATGCCATTTGCATTAAGTAACATGGATAGACCTAGAGATTATCATACTAAGTAAAGTAAGTCAGGCAGAGAAAGACAAAATATCATATGATAACACTTATATGTGGAATTTTTAAAATGATACAAATGAACTTATTTACAAAAACAGAAAGACTCACAGACATAGAAAACAAACTTATGGTTACCAAAGGGGAAAGGAAGGGAGAGATAAATTATGAATTTGGAATTGGCAGATACAAACTACTGTATATAAAATAGACAAACAACAAGGTCCTACTGTATAGCATAGGGAACTACATTCAATATCTTATAGTAACCTATAATGAAAAAGAATATGAAAATATATACGTGTGTGTGTACATACAACTGAATCACTATGTTGTACACCACACACTAACACAATACTGCAAATTGACTATACTTCAATTTAAAATTTTTTAAAATAATTTCTCAGCTTTAAAAAGGTAAAAATTCAGGAAGCTCTGTGCTCTGAAAAAAATTACACCTGGAGCTCCTTCCACCAACTCTATTTCAGGATTTCCAACTTTATTAAAGCCTTTTGTGAGGAAAACAAAGAAGAATATATCCTCTATTTGTACTGAACAAATATTTAAACTCTGTTGCATCACATGTGTCCAAAATGTTTACAGAAGGAAAAAAGTTTGATTTAGATACAGACTGCCCCAAGCCTTTTAAAGCCAGCAAGCTTTTGCTGGGAAAATGGAACATTTTCCTGATGGGAAGGAAAATCCATCTCGTTTGGACATGGAGGTTGATCTTTTCTTCCTTCTTCCATTTCTGATCTCCATCAGGAAAAGGAAACACAGAGACAGTTTTGAGGGTGCTCTCCATCAATGATTCTCTCTAAATTAAGACAGTGGCCGAAGAAAGTAATGTGTGGCCTGGTCCCAGACCTTTAAACCAGAGTTACTCTCAGTTTGGACACAAAGGCATTGAGCAGTGTGGGCCAGTTTCAATCTTCAGAAAGCACCAAGGGTGAAGAGAGTGCTTTCCTGAGGGGCAATCCAGAGCCGTGGCAGCATAGAGCTGAGCTCAATGAGAAGAGATGTCATTTGGATCCAATCATCTTCTCACCCTGTATGTCATATCTTGGCTTAATGTCACAAAATGAAGGTCATAATAAGAGACTGTCATGAGAGTTACATTACTGTAAGAGCAATATTTTTATGAGAGATGTAAAAGTGGGATACTCACATCTGTGCTCTTCTTACCTTTTTTTGTTGTTGTTAGTCCAATCTGAAAGAGTTTATCCATGGGCCTCCTCCCATGTGTACCTCCCTTACACTAACAGGATTCCCCCAGGGGCTGGGGGAGTGCAGCACTGGGGATTTCTGATACAGGGTTCGGGAGTAATCACCAGTCTCCCAGGATTAGTTGTATATTTCCAAAGTGACAGCCGACTTCTCATCTATTCCTGAAAGTTTTACCTGCCTTTCGATCCCAACTATTACTGGAAAATCATGATAACCACCAGAAGGGAACAGAGTCAGAGGGCTAAAACTGGACTGAGCAACTAGGTAAGCTTATCACACATCAGCCACCCCCTCTAATGTGAGTAAACCCAGGCTACATGGATCCCACTGAGCCTCCCACCCTCCTGATCCTTTCCCGCTACTATTAAAGCACAATGGTTGCTCTGGCTTCAAATCTGTTTCTGATCATTTATGGAAAGCCTGGGGCAAATCCCTTTAACCGCTCCAAGCCTCAACTCTAAACGTATCTGTCATTAAAGGAAAGACAAAATTCACACACCTGTGAGTGGCTCCACTGGAGGAGAGAAAAGTCTGGGGTCTTGGTATGCGTATCAGGGGGTGAATGTGCTGATTAAAGTATTGAATATTGCTCCCTGGTGAAGGAAACCAGAATATGTCACTCCAAAACATCCCTCTTTGACATAATTATTTTGAGCTAAAGGTAACTAAGCAGCAGCAAATGTAGGAATAGCTCTCTGCTCTCCCCACTTTTGCCTAAAAGCAGGACATACATTTTCAAAGGTGTCCCTCCTCCCATCTCTACCAGGAAGGACAAAAGTTAATCCGGGGAGACAACTTTAGACTCTTATCAGTCTGGAGGACACCAGAGGAATCTGCATAAAAAACCTTGCCAACTGGCCTGTCCTACTCTCTTCCCAGGTGGTTTTGGGTACCAACAGCTTACTCTTTCCTCTGCTAAGCAGTGTTCCCTGTTACAGATGTACTGAAGTTGGATTAAGGACTCACTTGTTGAAGGATGTCTGGGCTAATTCCAGTTTGGGGTAATTACAAATCTGCCATTTTAGGATTTGTTTTCTGTTTGTTTCTTCTATTTCTTTCATTTTGCCTTCCTGTGGATTACTTGAACAATTTTTAGAATCTCATCTTGATTTATTTTTTTCTCCTTTCCAATTTTATTTTATTATGGTAAAATACAAATAACATAAAATTTACCACCTTAATTAATTTAAGTGTACAGTTCAGTGGTATTAAGTACCTCATATTGTTGTGTAACCATCACTACCATCCATCTCCAGAACTCATCTTGCAAAACTGGAATTCTATATCCACTGAATAATTTCCCATCTCCTCCTTCCCCTACCCTAGGCAAGCACCATCCCACTTTGTCTCTGATTTTAACTACTCCAAGGACATCTTGAAAGTGGATTTACACAGTATTTGTCCTTTTGTGACTGGTTCATTTCACTTAGCATCATGTACTCGGGTTTATCTATGTTGTAGCATATTCCAGAATTTCCTTCCTTTTTAAGGCTAAATATATTCCTTTGTATAAATATACCACATATGGCTTATCCATTCAAGCATCGATGGACATTTGAGTTGCTTCAATGTGAAGCTACTGTGAATACTACTACTATGAACATGGATGTACAAATATCTCCTTGGGACTCTACTTTCAAGTCTTTTGAGTATATTACCCAGAAGTGGGATTGCTGGTAATTCTATACAGAAGTATATAATTCTACTTTTTATTGTTTCAGGAAGCACCATACTGTTATCCACAGTGGCTATACCATTTTACCTTTAGTGTTTTTGAGTGTATCACTCTGTGTAATTTTCTCAGCAGTGACTTAGTATTACAATATATGTGTGACTTGTCAAGTCCATTGGTACCGTTTTAGCCCTTTGCAGTATAGAAACCTTTCTTCCATTTATGTCCCTTTACCTTCCCAACTTTTTTTTTAACCTTCCCCACTTTAAAATATTTTTTGAGTACTAAATGGTGTTACAATTTTGTTTCAGTCATCAAATATGAATTATTTAACTCATGAGGAAGATAACTATTCAATGTAACCATATTTCTGTTCCCCGTTGTTCTGTCTTCTTTCTAGATGCTCCAATAGCCCTTATTTTATCACTGACTCCTGTCTGAAGAACTTCCTTTAGCCATTCTTTTAGGGTAAGTCTGCTTGGAAACGAATCCTTTTAGTTTCCCCTTCACCCCTGATGGATAATTTTGCTAGATATGTAATTCTGGGTTGAGTTTTCTTTCAACTCTTGAAAAATGCTGTCCAATTCTTTCAAGCCTCTGTAGTTTCAGATGAGAAATACAGTGTCATCTGAATTGTTCTCCCACAGATAATGTGTTGTTTCTCTCTGGTGCTTTTAAGATTTTTTTCTTTGTCTTGAGTTTCAGAAGTTTAAATGTGGTATGTCTTGACATGGATTTCTTTGGATTTATGCTATTTGGATAAATTAATAAATTTAAACTTTTAAAACAAGCACATTTCAAGTAGTTGAATCATTGGGTTTATGTTTTTCATTAATTTGGGAAATTTCTGGACATTATTTCTTCAAATGTTATTTTCAGCCCCTCTCTTTTCAGACCTCTTTTGGGACTCTAATGTACAAATGTTGTCTTTTGTTATTGTTCCTACGGCTGTGGTGTTTTGTTTTGTTTTGTTTTGCAGTTAACTTTTTCTCTGTTCAGATTGGGTAAATTATATCCTCAAGTTCATTGATTCTATCTTCTGTCATTTCCACTCCACTCTTGACTCCATTCAGTGAGTTTTAAAAATGTGTTATTGTATTTTCAGCTCTAAAATTTCCATTTGGTTATTTCTTGTAACTTCTATTTCTTTGCTGAGATTGTCTAAATTTCAATTTGTTTCAAGAGAATTTGGAATCGATTGTGGAAGCTTTAGCATGATGGCTGCTTTAAAATCCTCCCAAGTAATTCTAACGTTTGTTCATCCCAGTGTTGGCATCACTGATTTGTCTTTTTTCATTCAAGTGTGATCGTCCTGGTTCTTGGTATGACAGGCAATTTTCCATTGTATCCTGGACATTTTGGCAGTTATTAGGAGGCTCTAGGTCCTATTTAAATTTTGTATTTTAGCAGTCACCCGTTTAGGTTTAACTTTTATAAGTGGGCCTGGCCTACTTTTGTGGGCTGTGGTTCCAAAGCCAATTATCAGAGCCTTTGTGGTATTATTTTGGTATGCTTAATTTATCTCGTGCCACTGGGGCTCCCCTGGTCCCTCCTGGTGCTGCCTGGTGTCTCCAGGCACTTAGGGACAGATAGGACAAGTGAGAAAGGCCAACTGCAGTGCAAAATGTATAATATAATCACATTTTCCTACAAACAAAAAATTCCTTCTAACATTTGTTTGCATGTTTGTATGTCAGAAAAGTTTCAGGGTAAGCACAAGGTTAACACTGGTTGCTGGGAAGACTGGAGGAAGATTATTAATCTTATGTTTATTAATTTAATTTTATTTCCATGTATTGTTTCACCAATTGCAATGAAAACATTTTTGTTTTTGAAGCAGAAATTAACAAACACCTGAATCAGATTTTACTGGACTGGTTATCCATCTGCACCTGTGCCACAGTGCATAGTTGACAAAATTTCACCAAATCATAGCTCTTATCATTTATAACCAAAATAACATGGCTGTTCTGGGAAATCAATCAAGTGCTTTTAAGACCAAGTGCAAAATAATATCAGTACCAAACAGTTTATCAACAAAGATGGAGAAGAAACTGCTTTTTAATGTTGAAGGTAAGTTATCAGATTTCCTCAGAAGGGACTGTGTTGTAAGCAGCTTGACAAGTATTCAAGTCTTCCTCAAAGCTGATGATCTTCTTTACTTGTTAGAAAGAGGAGCAGATGACATTATCACTGGGCATAGCTTTCAAAACACAGCCCCTGGGACCTACCCTGGAGTGTGTGTATAAGACTCTATTGTCAGCTCCAACTTTGAAGAAGGTATGAAATGGTATAACCCTGTTTTCAGAACGATTCTCCCACAGCTGGCAAAATCAATCTTCTAAGAAATTGTTCTGCTGCACAGAGACCACTGACAACTCCCCCTCCCCTTCAGCACAAGGGAAGCTACAGCACCGGTCTTCGGACAGCACAAATGACTCCTGTCTTTCCCTCAAGCTCCTGCCATTTTAAGCCACCAAAAAGGAGCCAGCTTTCTCCAAAATCCTGCCAGCCACTCAGGGAATCACAGAATAAGGGAAGGAGCTCCCGGCATGTGAGCTCAGTAGCTTTAGACTGAATGTATTTTTATATTAGAGGAAATTTAAAAAAAAAATTAAAGCAGCATCGATTCTACCTACATGGCAGTATACCATTTGTGTTTTAGGGGGTGTGAGGACAGGGGCATAAAATCGAGCTGGTGGCCCAGAAGCTCACCCTGGCCCCCCCATTCTTTCCAGCAGACCCCTAAGAAACTTTTTGTTTCTGCTGCACAAATAAAGCTACTAGTCCTGCTTTCCTTGCCAGGTTCAAAGGTACTTTAGAACATAGCTTGTATTATTTTTAAAAACAAACAGAAAAGGACTTAGGTGCCTGTAATAATTTATTCTGAAGCAGAGAGAATACTGACCACGGCCACCATCCAGACTAAAATATTTCCAAACAGGAATATTTTTAAAATATTAGACTTTTAAGCCAATAACTTAGAAATTTTTAAAAAATGCACACACTGAAAGAAGACATTATGTAATGTTTTAAGCATTATTCCTTAATGCCCATTATTAAGGTTTTTCAGTTTTAGAAAGACCAAGAAAAATTAACAATAAAACATGTAATTCTTGATGGGGACAGACAGGGACAAATTTTGACATTAGCTTCAGCAGTGGAGGAAGAGGAAAAAGCCCGTTGTTGGCAAATGGTGTGATTTCACTGAGGAACACAACAGATCCTTCAGCTCACTGTAAATTAGTCATCCTATTCTGTGGCGCCTTTATAGCAGCGTTGACACAAACAAGCGAAGAGGAGAGAGTGAACAAATTCAGATTTCCTTGGCCCGATGCTTTATCAGCCTCCCAGTGTACCCACTGCACTGAGTTATTCAGTCCACTCATCAGAGCCCAGGGTTGAACCTCCTGCTCTCACTGCACAAGTTCTAGGCTCTTCTTATGTCAGTGTTCTGCGCCCATCCAAAGCATCATCCAAAACAGTGTTTTCAAAATGTTTGGACCACAACCCTCAGTAAGAAATGAATTTACACTGTAATCCATTATACACATGTGCATAGACACTTGTAAACAAGTTACACCAGACAATGTTTACCCTAACGACATCTGGTATGTTCTGATATCTCTCTTCCACTCTAATCCATTTTTTTTAAATTCTGGTTTTTATCCACTAAATTGATCTCACAATCTATTAATGGGTCCTAACCCGTAGTTTAAAACATAGTGATGTACCACACTTCCATATTTTGAGACACGGAATTATAGTCCTTAAGTCAGTCAATTTGGAATTGTAAAATTCTATGAGACAAGTATCAATTTCAGAGGCGATATTGAAAAGATTTCTCTTTCCTGGCACATACAAACTGGGAAACACTGAAAATCATTCTGAAGAATCAGTGGCCATCTGAGTCACAATCACTTGGAACATAGATAAACACAGGTTGAAGGCTAGACAGAGCCCAAGAGAAGAGGGAAGACATGTATTGGAACCAGGCCAACCTGCACAGCAGCAACAGGAGACTTTCACAGCAATGCTGCAAGTAATCTCATTTTCCTTTTGCTAAAAGAATTGGTTGAGCACTGACTTTGGTCCCATCACAGAGCGTTAATTTCAGTTAGAAGTAGAATAAAAAAAGATCCACTAAAATGTTGTTCAACTTCCTCATCTCTATTTTTTCAAACAATGACTAGAATTTTATTAGCCAAGGAAGAGCATTTGTAAGAAAAATAACAAACAAACAAAAGTCTTAAGGATCATCAAGTACATTACATATTTATAATTCATATTTTAAAAGGCCACAGTCCATTAAATGCACCAACTTATGTCATAGGCCCATCTGTCAACTAAATTAATGTCCATAGTCCTCTGGCTCAGGGGACTGTCCTTTGCCTCTGACTTTGGTCTCTGTGATGGCATCAGAAAGGACACTGTTTCGTGGTTTAAGGTTAACACCTTAAAGGTAAGCACAGCTCTGACTGTACTGTGATGTCAGAAAAGGTGTGTCTGGGTCTCCAGTGATCATGAGTGTCCCACACTTTACTATCACAGCCCAGTGGCTAATGAGATTTGCACATTATCCTTCAGAAAGTAAGCTCCTCATCCTCGGCATAGGCTCCTTTCACAAAATACGAATGATGTTTAGAGAAATAAATGGTTCTTTTTTGCTCGGGGGCAAAAAAAAGGTAAACACAGCTCTGGAGGCAGGGGCTCTTCTCCAAGAAAACTTCCACCTGTCTGTGCAGCTCTGCGTATCTGCCAACATCCTCCTCCACCGACACCCCCACCACCAACAGCCAAAGAAGAGAGGGCAAAGGCTTGTGAACAGCTGGGGCTATGTCAATCTTTGAGGGGAACACATCCTGGTCTCTTGGGGGTGGGTTCTGGAGTCTCTCTCCTGGCTGAGAGCTTGTCACCCACATGCACGAGGGTCCTCTGGGATTTCTGACAACTTTCACAGCTTTAAGTTCAGAAAGTGCTTTCAAGCAGGCAGTGGCACCCACACCCAGTGGGACACACCTCCTGGGTCCGAAACCACTCCATCATGTGGCTGGTGTGTCCCCCGTGCCCACAGGTCAGGCAGAAATTAGACGATCCTCTCACAGCCACGTGGCAGATGGCGCACTGAAAGGTGAAGCCTTTGCAGATCGCGCACTGTGTGCCCCGGACCTCGCTCCGGCAGTGGCTGCAGTACACGCCGAACTCTGGAGAAAGGTGGAGATGCCAGAAAAGAGACATGATGAGTTTCGTTCCACAGAGGGGAACTGCTCATTGTAAGAAAGATGTACTCATTTTAGGATTCTGTGGGATCCTATTAGACCCATGCTTTTCAATTTTTTTTTTTAAACAGCAGAATCCCGTCTTCTACAATCTTGCTACATCTTATAAAGAGGAGGTGCTGTCACTGCAGTGGCGAGGCGGGGGCAGAGGGTGTGGCAGGTGCCTGGCTCTCAGAGGCCCTACATGAAATCCCAGGTGCTGACACAGAGAAGGCGGTGAACAAACATTTGCTGAAAGCACTGATAGACTCAGGTGACAGCTGGCTGGTCTTAGAATCTCTTCCCTACCTGCCTGCCAATGACCCAGCAGCCTAAGATGGATGGAGTCAGGACACGACAATGCCACCCCAGCACAGGGAGAGTGGTCAGAACCACCCTGATCAACCAGTCCCTAGCCTCCTCCACACATCCAGCCTGCTCCAGTTACCACCATGGGTCCTGGCCACACACGCTCACAGCCTATCACCCTCCTTCATTCCCGCTGCTCTGGAGATCCTTCCTCCTCCCTGCCCAGCCTTCCATGGCGCCATGGTATAAATCTTCCCATGTGCTCTCCAAACTCTCCTGGGAATGGTCCTCTCACCACCTGGCCCTAAACAAATCCCGATGCCTCTGGACCTCCCAAAAAGGATCCTTACGTCCTAAGAACAGAGAGGCAGAGGGATGGGTGCCACATAATTGCCTCTAGATGGTACCTTTCCTCTTGAGGCTACTGCCACCTGGTTTCACCAGCCTCTCCCCCTTTTCTTCTGCTGTCATCTACTGCCATCTTGGACACACTCCCAACACACTGACGACTTCAATCTTCCCTCAATCCTTGGCGTCTTCAAGATCCACGCCACTAACCCTCTGTACACCTGGCCCGCCAGGTCACTGTTCTAGCACCTCTAATCCACCGCCTTCACTTGCACCTTCACGCTCTCATCCCCTTTGTGACTGCAGTTTCCCCTGGAGCAGCCTGAATTACACGAACCTACCTCATAGTCACTTTTTGGAAAAATCCTCAACTCCTCTGCCCCTCTCTCCCTCACGGTACTACCCGACAAAACCTCAACCTGGATGAGCCCCATCACTGGCCTCCTCCAAGGCCGCCCGTGAGCTTTCCTGAGGGAAGGCACTCGGTCACGATGGGCGCCTCACAACAGCACCTCTGGACCGACTCCTCGCGGGGCATGGCAGCAGTCAGACTCTCTCTTCTAACCCCAGATGGTGGCTACTTCACACTCCACCGCTTTCTTAAAGTCTTCCCACACACCTCTCTCTCACCTAACAGTCTCTTTTCTCCCTTCCCTGAGAGCATAGAAGTCTTTGAATGTAGGCCCCTTCTTCTGAACCCCTAAATCATCACATCTCCCTAGGTTTGCTCCTCTTCCACCTCTTACAGCAGAGGAAGCGTCCTGGGCTCCAGCTCCTGTACTTTACAACAATAAGCAGTCATGGCTCGGGGGCAGAGGCGGGGTGGAGGGTTATGGGGTGGGGCGATGGAAGGTACAAACTACTGGATGTAAGACAGGCCAGAAATATGTAATGTACAATATGGGGAATATAGCCAATGTTTTGTAATAATTGTAAATGGTGTATAACCTTTAAAAACTGTAAAAAATTAAAAATAAATAGGTAGTCATAAAAAATTTATCAACAGAGATTTTAAATACATGGTAAGTAAGAGCAACAGTTTTATGGCAGTCCCTAGTTAAGGTAAATCCTGACATAAACTACTTCGACAATTCTGGTTAAAGATACCTATGTCTTCTCTCTCTAAGCATAACTTTTTATATTATGCAAGACTTTGGTTTCTGTTCTCATTAAGAACTGATTAGTTGATGTTTTGGTCTATGTTCACATTAAAAACTGATTAGTTGACATTTCTTAAATTACTATCATTGGTTTTACTGGTTTGAAAAAATTCAACATTTAAAATTATGAAAATGTAAAAATTGTATGTTCAAGTAAACTGAATTATAATAACACATCTTTTAAGAGGGGTTGTTCTTTGGCACTTGAGATAATTATAAATTTAAACAATTATTCTCCATTTCTATCTGGGTAAAATGATTAAAATGTCATCTCTGAAAAATTCAATGTATCATTAGTAATTATGTTTCTCTATAGTGTGTCACTTAAACTTAATTTCTAATATCCTTATTAACTTTAAGACCTCGAACTAATATTTCATTTAGCTAAGGAATACTCTTTGGAGGTGTGGACAATTTCCAAACAGATATAAATTCCCAAAGACAGAAAATATAAAAACACTAAGTCACTGAGCATAATATTAATGTTTCTCTCTTGCCTCTTATTGTTATACACAATGGAATGACCGCTAGTTAACAGGAAGAACATATGCACACTTTGGGCCATGCTGGTGAACACCTCTAGGAGGTACCAAGGGACGTGGAATGTGTTCAAAATTGCTTAGAAATGTGCAATCTTCTGAGATTGAACCAGGAAGAAATAAGAAATATGAACAAACCAATTACCAGTAATGAAATTGAATCAGTAATTTTAAAACTCCCAACAAACAAAAATTTCAGGACCAGATGCCTTCACAAACCAAACATTTAGAAAAGAGTTAACATCTATCCTTCTCAAACTACTCCGAAAAATTACAGAAGAAGGAACTCTACAAGGCCATCACCCTGATACCAAAATCAGATAGGTATATGACAAAAATGATAGGCCAGTATCACTGATGAATATAGACACAAAAATCCTCAACAAAATATTAGCAAATCAAATCCAACAATATAGGAAAAGTATCATATACCATGATCAAGTGAGATTTATCCCAGGGATACAAAGGTTTTTCAATATCCACAAATCAATCAATGTGATACACCACATAAACAAAGTGAAGAATAAAAACCATATGATTATCTCAATAGATGCAAAAAAAGCTTTTGACAAAATTCACCATCCATTTATGATAAAAATTCTCCAGAAAGTGGGCAAAGAGGGAACATACCTCAACATTATAAAAGTCATATATGACAGACCCAGAACTAACATCATACTCAATTGTGAAAAGCTGAAAGCATTTCCTTTAAGATCAAGGACAAGACAAGGATGCCCACTCTCACCACTTTTATTCAACATAGTACTGGAAGTCCTAGACACAGCAATCAAAGAAGAAAAAGAAACAAAAGGAATCCAAATTAGAAAGTAAAACTCACTGTTTGTAGATGACACAATACTATACAAAGAAAATCCTAAAGACACCAGCAGAAAACTACTAGAGCTCACCAATGAATTCAGTATAGTTGCAGGCTACAAAATTAATATACAGAAATCTGTTGCATTTAAATACATTCACAATGAACTATCAGAAAGAGAAACTGAGGAAACAATCCCATTTACCATCACATCAAAAATAATAAAATACCTAGGAATAAATCTACCTAAGGACATAAAAGACCTGTACTTGTAAAACTATGAGAAAGTCACAAAGCTGTCATGTGTCTTTCATAGGAACATGGACAAACTTGGGGATCTCAGGGAAGGAGACATACAACCACAGGTATACAGGCTTTGCAGGTGAAACCCAGCATAAGTGAAATGGATCATTCTTAGTTCGTAACAGATGAACTAACGAGGACAATAAAAACACTGCTGGCACATGGAATGATCAAATTATGACTCCCATGGCTTTACAAAACCTCCAGGCAGAAGCTAACTCCAAAGGCTTAGTGTCATAAGGAGGTTCTAGTTTGTTAACCCTATAAAAGAGTTGTGTGTGTTAATTAACATCACATTACACAAATGTAAATAAAACCAGCCAAGTAAGTAAGACATTAAATGAATAAACTGAAACAGAAACTTGCTGAATAAAATTTAGGTGAGCTGAACTGCACCTCTGGGGCAGGAACTGAGGGTGGGGCTGCACCTTGCGCTGCCACCATTCTGACCTAGTGCCACGCACCTCAATGGAAAAAAAACAGAAACAAAATCATCTTTCACACAGAGATTATTTTTCAAAGAATACTCTGTCTAGCATTATCCCCTCAAATTACAGGAAGCCTCCAGTTCTTTCCAAAATCCAGTACCCTAAATGAAAACAACTTTATCCCTCAAATCTTGCTGCCGATACGGGATGACCCTTGCAGATGTGGTAAGTGCGAGAGGAAACTGCTGATTTTTCACCACAAGACCAACCTGGCAACCTTGTCCTATTTAATACCTACTGTTTCCTGTACTTGGGCAACCTGACTCTTTGAAAGGAAAAACTTAAAGGATGAAATACTTAATGTTTTTGTCTGTGACTCTCACAATCCACCCCCACAACTGCCCTCGCTTTTTAAATCTGGTAATATTGTTTGAATGGTATCAGGACATACTATTCATTCTTGAATATCATTTAAGTCTTAGGAGCTCATGCTTTGTCTCTCTGGATTACAGACTTCCTGAATCGTCCCCTCCCCAAACTACACCTTATAGTTCCTTTTCCAGCCCAAAGAACCCAGAACCCTTTATAATAGGAGATGTCAATAAGAGACTAGCTGATGGATTGACATATCGGCTACCTAGCTCTGTGATTCATTCATTTTCCTGAAAACTAATCTTAAAAGACAAATTGCTCCAGGCCATCATAATCTCTCCCTGACATACTTTCATGCATGTGGATGCTCTGAAAAATATATTACCCAAACGGCATTTTGTGCCTGCATTTCTTCATGGACGTGCACCAAAATAATCTGTATTAAAATAATCCTTGTTATTCAATATCTAAATCGATGTATTTCTTTGGCTTGTTTTGTAAAATTGAAACTGTATTTACACAATTTAAAGAGTCAAATTATTCTATACATTGTATTATCAAAACCAGCCTTCCCTTCCACCCCAACACCCATCACTCCCTAAGGAAATTCTTCCAATCCATTTAACTGTCTCTACTGTTTTTACCTTGCTGTCTCCACATATGGTTATAAAGCTATTTCTTAATTGTCATATTTAAGTAGTCTATTTGCCTTCCACAGTGGAAGCTCCCTTTCACTCCCCAGTCTTCCCACCCAGACTCATATACCACCTGTCCCTCATCTTCCCCACACGGTTCTATGATCCTTTGGTTGGATCAGTATTGTTTCCACATTGTTTCTCTAGGTAAATATTATTCAAGCCAAGCCATGTACCATGGTAACCTCCTTCCTTTCTTGCACATTTTGTTTTTCCTACAGTTACTTCTGTTTTTTTGTTTGCTTAGTTACACGTTTATTGATACTTTATCTCCAAACTCTCTCAAACATCTGAATCTTCTATAAAGACATTAAACACTGGAATACACTAGGTATTTTTTCAATTTTCTCTTTTTGGAGACAATGCTCTGAAGCTCCAACCTGGACTGGTCTATCTCCAGGTCTGTCACATACATCTTCCTTCACCATCATCCCTCAGATGCCCTGGTTTCCTGGGTTGACTCTATTTCTCCTCCTTAGATAGGCTGAAGGTTTACTTTCACACTTGATGGCTAACTTGGGTACAGAATTATAGGCTAGAATTCTAAGAGATTCCAAGAGGATCATTTTCTTGAGAACTGGCAAGGCACTGCTGCATTGCCATCGTCCAGTTCCAGAATCTAGTTTGCTGTCCCTGAGAAGTGTGACGCTACTCATATTTCTACCCTTTGTATGTGACCTGTTTTCTTTCTCTCTCTGGAAGGTTCTAGGATCTTCTCTTTATCCCTGGGTCTATCTTCATTCATATGCTAGCTACTTGGCAGTCCCTTTATCTGGAAATCTGTCACCTTCTCTGGAGAATGAGCTTCTAGTTCTCTGCTGGGGAAGAGGAAAGGTAATAACTGTTCTGCCAACTAGGGCTGGGGACCTGGGGACCCCAGAAAGGCCATCAAACAATACTCCTGTTTTTGATCTCACCTTCATGTTACTTCCACAGGTACCAGGTACCACTGAGCCCCGAGCCCTCTGAGGGTTCTGCCGTGTGTGTTTTCGGCCTCCCAGTTCAGGGTTCAACTTTCTTCCTGTAAAAATCAGCCACCACTAACCCATCTGCCTCCCAGGTCCCAAACTGTATTGCCCACATCACCTCTCCTTGCATGGTTGTGCCTTTTTGGAAAAGCTCTATACAGACTCTGAGGTGGGGTCTAGGGGAGAGAGGAAATCAACATGTGTTCAGGCCACTGTTTATGTCCCTCTTCAGAAAACATATATCCTCTTAACTTCTTTCATATCACAGTCTTGCTTTTCCTCAAAACTCACTGGTATCTCATTCTAAGTCTCTGTTTCTGGTTTTTCCTCCAAGACTCAAGCTCCAGGTTCTGGTTTCTCTCAAGGCCCAGTGGGAGAGGACTCTCTTATTTGCTCCCTCCCTACTCTTCCTCCCCACCCTCTAGCTCCCAGGTAAGAGAACCCCATTCTCTCAGCTTGAATACCACTTCTGTGCTGAAGAGTCCCAAATTCTGAATGTTAGTTTTAATCTCTTCTTTAAACTCCAGATTCACATCCAACTGTTTACATGACTTCTACAGCCTGAATCTCACCCAAACTGACTTCTCAATTTTCTTCCAATCTTTTCTAGCTTAGAATATGGCACCACCATTCATCCACTTGCTCAAGCTGGAAACTTAGGAATCTCCCAAGCTTTGTCTATTTTCCTCAAGCTCACATCCAGCTGGCTAGTAAGTCATATTGAGTCTACCTCTAAAATATGCTTTGACTCCATCCATCTCTCTCTCACCTCCACTGATATCACCCTGAGATGAGTGGCCCGTCTTCCTTTGACGACCCTAACAGTCTTCCAACGATCGCTCTGCCTCTACCCCTGCGCTCCTCCAATCCTTTATTCCTGTAGAAGCCAAAGTGATCCTCTTACAATGGAAACCATAGCATATCACCTACTTCTTAATGACCTTTGAAGCTCACCATTGGACTAAGAATACAATCCAAATTCTTGACCATGACTTTCAAGTCCCTAACAGTCCTACAGTCCAATATCACACCACTCTTCTCGTTGTGTTCTAGCCACACTGGTCTTCCTTCATTTGTTTAAAATAACGTGTTATTTCTCCCACGGCCCTGCTCCCTCTGCATGGGATGGCCTTCTTGCTGCTCTCTGCACAGGTGGCCCATCCGATCCTTCAGATCTCAGCTCCTCAGACAGGCCTTCTTAACATACCTCAACATGTCTTCTAAAATTCTCCATCCCTGCTCCCTGGCCCCAACATCTTTTTTGTTTGCTCACAAATACTGATCACGTTTTGTCATTATTTTTCTCCCCCACTAGTCTGTAAACTCCACAAGGGGAAGGAATGTGCTAGCACTGTGACTAAAAGAAGTCTGATCACTGTTAGTCGAATAATGGAATAAATATCCCTACTTCCCATCAACAGCTGAATACTATATATAAAATGTCTTCCATTACAATAAAATTTAATCTTCCCATAAAATTCAAGGGTTGTCAGAAGTTTGAAATAGACTCAAGGAGTTTGAGAAGTTCCTGCTTATAAATGAGAAACTGAAACTTCATTCCAAGTACTACGTTACGGACACATTAAATTATGGGAACTTTCAGAGTGACAGGAAAAGAGAGAAATTCATATTCACCGATCCCTTTGTGAGGATCAGGGGGACAGGAGACAAACTTCAGCACTTCAGCTCGTTTCTCTCTCAGACCCCAGCGGTAGAGGATTTCTCCATAGCATTTCTTAAAGTCATCGAATTGCTGGGTATTGGCAGGGTCCAGAAGCCTGGGTCAAATTCAAAAAACTTCCAGTCAATTTCGTTAAGAAAAAACAGGCTCAATACCACAAGCACTTAATCTACCTTTCTTAAAGCCAAAGTCCTGATTTTTGGAGAATTTAGCACCGTTAGAGTGCAGCTCCCACCTGGCAAGGGTGTTACCTTTTATTTTTATCATGCTGGTCACGTTCTCCCTCACGAGGATCACTGTAGGTCAGACTCCCAAAGCGGATTTCTTCTGGTGAAGACTCTCCCCAAGGTGAAGACGTATGTTCTGTCTCTCTTCCCACTGAAGAAAATCAAATGGGAAGGGAAGACGGAAATCAGGGAAGGCATGGGAAATATCTGAAAACTCTCCTAATGCCACATATCTCCAATTTATTCCCTGGAAGAAAAATACGCTAAGTTGAAAATCCTGAGAAATAAAATGAAAGAGAACACTTTTCAAGCCTTACCTTTTTGTCAAGCTATTTATTATTAAGGTAGTTTGATAAATAAGGATACTTGATGATTAAGCAAATTCTGGTATAATGATATAGATAAAAACTCTTTACATGACATGAGAAAATGTTCGTGGCACAGTAAAATAAAAAATGGAACACAAAATCACAAACAGAGAGAGACACACACACCTCCCCCCAAACAAACAAAGACTAGAAGGAAATGTATTGGATTGTTAACAGATGTTATTACTAGGCAAGGGAATCAATGATTACTATTTCCTTCACTAATACTTTTTGTTTGTTTTTCTTCACTGGGCATGTGGTACTTTGGTAATCAAGAAAATTAGGAGTTCCAGCCCCAAGGACAGGCAGCGACCGCCTTCTCTCACCTGCTCAGCTGGTGACAGAGTAAGAAAGAGGGTCCTGAATTCCAGTCAAAATGGTGGAGTGGTAGGACCACGAGCATGCCTCTCCTAGCAACTAGAACAAAACCACAACTGAATGCTAAGCAACCATCGAAAAAAGACTGGAACCTAGCAAAAAAGATCTTCTGCAACTGGAAACATAAAGAAGGAACCACAGCAGGATAGCAGGAGGGGTGTGATAGCGATATAATTGGGCCCCATAACCCCCGGGTGGGCGAGCCACAAGCTAAAGATTTGTTAAGTCGCAGAGGCCCTCCCACAGGAGTGAGAGCTCTAAGCCCCACGTCAGGCTCCCCAGCTCGGGTCCTGGCATTGGGAAGGGAAGGAGACCCCAGGATATCTGGTTTTGAAGGCCAGTGGGGCTTGGCTCTGGGAGCCTCCCGGGACTGGGGGAAATGGAGACTCCATTCACTTGAGAAGCATACACAGAAACTCACGTGCACCAGGTTCAGGGGCAGAGGCAGCGATTTCATAGGAACCTGGGCCAGACCTGCCTGCTGGATTTGGAGGGGATGTGGGGGATGGCTGCAGCTCACTCAGGGGCCATAAAGCTCGTGGCGGACCTTCCGGGAGTATTCATCTACAGGAGCTTTCCTGGAGGCTGACATCTTGATTGGATCATCAGCACCAAGACCTAGCCCCACCCAACAGCCTGTAGGGAAGCCTCAGGCCAAACAACATACAGGGTGGGAACACAGCCACACCCATCAGCAGACTTCCTCAGCCACAAATGCCCCTAGACACAGCCCTACCCACCAGAGGTCCAGGACCAAGCTTCACCCAGCAGTGGGCAGGCACTGGCTCCTCCTGCCAGGAAACCTGCATAAGCCTCTAGTCCAGCCTTATCCACCAGAAGCAGATACTAGAAATAAGAGAACAATAATCCCAAAGCCTGTGGAAGGAATCCACAAACACATAGAATGATAGATGATATGAGGCAGCAAAGGAATATCTCCCAGGCCAAGGCACAAGATAAAAATTTCAGAAGAAAAACTAAGTGATGAGGAGATAGGTAATTTATCTGAGAAAGAATTTAAAGTAATGATGGCCAAGATGTTCAGAGAACTCAAGAGGAGTACAGATGCACAGAGTGAAGTTTTTAGCAAAGAGCTGGAAAATATAAAGAATACCCAGAGTTGAAGAATAAAATCACTGAAACGAACAATACACTAGAAGGAACCAAGAACAGACTAAATGAGGCAGAAGAACAGATCAGTGAGCTAAAAGACAGATTAGTGGAAACCACTACTTCGGAACAGAAAAAAGAAAAAAGAATAAAAAGGAATGAGGATAGTTTAAGAGAACTCTGGGACAACATGAAGTGCTCTAATATTCACATTAAAGGGGTCCCAGCAAAGGAAGGGGAGAGAGAGAGAAAGGCCCTGAGAAAACTTTTGGAGAGATAATAACCGAAAACTTCCCCAACTTGGGAAAAGAAACAGTCACCCAAGTCCTGGAAGCACAGAGAGTACCACACAGAATCAACCTAAAGAGGAACACACCAAGGCACATAGTTATCAAACTGACAACAATTAAGGATAAGGAGAAAATATTAAAATTAGTAAGAGAAAAGCAATGAATAACATACAAGGGAACTCCCATAAGGTTATCAGATGATTTTTCAGGAGAAACTCTACAAGCCAGAAGGGAGTGGCACGATATATTTAAAGTGATGCAAGGGGGAAACTTAAAACCAAGACTACTCTATCCAGCAAGGTTCTCATTCAGACTTGGAGAAATCAAAAGCATCACAGATAAACAAAAGCTAAAAGATTTCTGCACCACCAAGCCAGCTTTACAACAAATGTTAAAGGACCTTCTCTAGTCATCAAATCATAAGAAAAGAGAACAAAAAGAAGAGAAAAAAAAAAAGAGACCTACAAAAGATTGCTTTGGCTGTTCAGGGTTTTTTATGGTTCCTTATAAATTTTGGTGTTGTTTGTTCTAGTTCTGTGAGGAATGTCGCGAGTATTTTGATGGGGGTTGCGCTGGATCTGTGGACTGCTTTGGGTGGTATGGTCATTTTGATAGTGCTGATTTTTCCAATCCAAGAGCACAAGGTATCTTTCCATTCTTTGTGTCATTTCGGTTTTCAGAGTATAGGTAACCTCCTTGGTTAAGTTTATTTCTAGGTATTTTGTTGTTTTTATGTAATGGAAATGTCTCTGCCAGTTATAAAATTCTGGTTTTTGAAGTGAAAAAAAAAGTGAATGAAGGACCACAAATGGCAAAATAGCCTTCTTTCTTATGGGTGAGTTGTATTCCATTACATATATATGCTGCATCTCCATTATCTATTCAACTATTGATGTGCACTTAGGATGCTTCCATTATCTTGGCAATTATAAATAATGTTGCTGTTAAAAAGAAAAAAAAAGAAAATTAAGATCATTTTTTAGAAGAAATTTAAAAAACCCAGAAAATACAAAATACCTACTTGTTAAATAGACCTTTAAGACCAGCTGGAATCAGGGTCAGTTTTATTTCTCTATATTGAAAGAAGTACACGAGTAGAGGCAGGTAAGAGGAAGGGGCATGTGCGAAAGGGAGAAGGGTGAGGTTTGGGGGAAGTCCCACTGTCATTTCTCAAGTTTACAAAGTGAAAAGCAACCCAGCAAGGCACAGAGACGTACTGGAAACCAGCCTATTCAAACAGGAAAGCCAAGGTCTTGCTGACTATGGTATCCCCATCACACTCAATTTAAAGAGAAATAAGAAACAAGGGAAAATATGCAGACTATTTATCCACTAAAGATTACATATCAAAGTACACATCTCATTAAGAGTGTTAAAAACAGCACAGGCAAAGGCAGTTCTGTACCCACCTATGTTCCAGCCACCAGTGTTGAATCCTGGGTCTGACATGCTTGAGCAGGAACCAGAAGAAGTAAAGCTGGGCTGCGGAGCAAATGGGAGCTGCGTGACAAGGCCATCCCCCAGGGAAAGCTGGCCTTTGGGCGAAATCAGGTTAAACCAGGAAACACCAGCTTACATATCGACTGTGGGACACCACGAGGTTGGCCGAACGGCTGGGAAAAGGCCCGAAGGGGTTGGGTATCCCCTGAGGCCGAGACTGGGCTTCAAACACACTGCAGAGCATGGCCAAAGTCTGCACATCCCGGAGTTGGCAGTAATGAGCCAACCTGGAGAAAAGGGGAACAAGGAGAGAAGAAGCCAAGGGCGGGAAGAAGGAGGGACAACAGACACCATTACATGGTGGCTTGTTGCCATCGGGTAGGAAGGGGAATTCTCTCTTTTTTTTTTTTCAATTGAAGTATAGTTGATTTACAATGTTTCAGGTGTACAGCAAAGTGATTCAGTTATACGTATATATATATAAATCTATTCTTTTTTGGATTCTTTCCCATTATAGGTTATTACAAGATAAGTGAACACAGTTTCCTGTTATATACAGTCAGCCCTGGCTGGTTATCTATTTTATATATGTTAATTCCAAACTCCTAATTTATCCCTCCCCAGAAGGAAGAATTCTTGATTCTGCCTCAAAAACTCCCATCAGGAACCAAGGCTTTCCACAGATGCAGTGGCTTGATCTCCTTTGAGTTTGGCTAACTGTGTTTGGGAGTAACATGTAGTGGAGTATTACATATGACCCAGGTAACCAATATGAAAGCTCCCAGTTGGCCTCCAGGCCTGGGCTCAGACTGGAATGTAGCTTCTCTGAGAACTAAGTAGACTTGACTCACATTCAAATGCAGTCACACATGCTCTCTCAGCCTCCCCAACTCCAAGGAGGCATCACAGTGCTTTCTGGGGGTTCTGATGACCTCCATTCATAGAACCCAAGGCCAGGGGAAGGTGCTCCAAGAGCACGGTGCCACCACAGCATGGGAGCAGGTCACAGACTTCGGAGGTGGCAGGGTGAACATGAGCTATTAAGTAAGGACAACAGGGAACGGTTTTAGCTTGCAGGTACTCGTATTCCCTTTGCTCCGTTCAGGACCACCATGCTAGACCAGGAGACAGGGATCACAAGGACTTGGCCTTAGCAATGGAGTTAAACTGATACTTTCCTACCAAGCAATGTCTAATATTTTTTAAGGTGTTTTCACACTCACTATCTTCTCAGCCCCAAACGAAGTGGGTAGAATATGCTCTAGCATCCCTGCATTACCACGAGGCAACTGAAGTGGTGCCAGGTCTGCCTCAACAGGTAAGTAAAGCAAACCCCCACCTAACAAGTAAGAGCTGCTCTATCCCTGTCAGGACTTGGGCCTGTGGAGGTTCCAATGGTTGTATCAGATTGTAAATCATTTTGCACATTGTGTTTCCAGTTTGCCATATTTCAGTGCAGTAAGTCAAACACAAACTCAATGTTTTCATAAACTGCCTAAAGGGTAAAAGCATCATGGCCTTTGGAAAATACGAAGGCCAACATGCAATTCTCTTGTCTGCTTGCAGGGGCAAGACTCTACAGCACCCGAGAAATTTTCTACCTCAAGAGCTCAAACACGGGGGTAGGATAGAGCTCAGTGATAGAGCACGTGCTTAGAATGCACAAGGTCCTGGGTTCAATCTCCATTAAAATAATAATAATAGTTTTAAAATAAAAAAAAAAGAGCTCAAACTCCTGTGTTCAGACTGATGTGACTTCTGGGCCAAAGCACAACTCTCTAAAGGACACAGGATTCTGAAATCCTTGTGATAAATGACATCTATTACATAGTTCCTCCTGCTGTAAGAAGTGAGTTCTGCATAGAAGTTCCTGCAGCACTGAATGGAAAGGTCTCACATCCTCTTACCAGGCCTCAGGCCATTGCACTTTTGTCTTAGACAGTAACACTGCAAGTGTTTACAGACCTAAAATTAACATCACTCATTTTCCTCACTTTAAGCTCTCAAAACCTACAGGGACTCCAGCAGCTGTCGCCCAAACGGATGTCGAGCCCAGGGTGTTTCCAAATCTGGGTCAGACTTCGGACCAAGGCAAAGATCTGTAGCTACCGTAGCCAGCGACCAAACCTGGACAGATCAAAGAGAAACACCCACACTCAGACCAGGGAGCCCAGGCCAGGGAACCATGGAAGCACAAGAACCCCCCTCTCCTGCATCCATAGCCCAAAGCCTTGCTACTCTGCTGGCGGCCAAAGCTGGGAGCTTACTGAAATGCAGAACTTGAGGCCCCACTCCAGACCTACTGAATCAGAATTTGCATTTTAGCAAGATTCTTGGGGAACATGTATGCACATTTGAAAAACATTCTCCTTAAAAACTTTTTATTAAGCAGACTTCAGAGAAATGACACCAGGCAATAACTTTATTGGGCAGTCTATTTAACCACTAGCTCATGTGACTTTTTCTGCTGTTTCAAACTGGCAGGGAGAAAAAAAAAAGTATTCGGTATCATACTTAAGCTCTGTCCTTTGCCCAAATAATGAAAAACCTTGTGGCTTCTGTGACAAGTTTTAGCACACTCTCTGAAGCTACAGAAAAATACGCCAAGACAAAATAGACTCGGCTTTCTTTTTGTTGACATCAAATCTTGGGACTTAGAGTCATCAAGCAGAAACTCACATCCATGAAGCGCTACTAAATCCAAGATCTAGCACACGCTAAATACATCATTCCTTCAATAGAGCCCCTTGTCCTCCATACCTTTAAAAATGGAATACTACTTTCGGGAAATCTTTGTTAGTAGCAATATATCGTTGTATGCCCACTAACTGGAAAGCTGTACTAGACTCCGAGATAAACTCAAAAGGAAGAAGATACAGACTTTGAATCAAGGAGTTTAAAATAGAAGAAAAAAGAATAAGCAAATAAAAATACTGAAAAACAGGTATAGAAACACATCAGATAAGTGAAAAAGAAATCAATTAAATCGTGTGGCACCAACATACTTAAATAATACCCACGAGTACTGGTTTAGGTGAGAAACATTCATGTCTATAACCAGTGGCACACCTGTATGGTTGCTACAGGAAGTTAATGGGTTTCTGGGATAGGAAAGTTTGTTTACTCCCCTGGTTGACAACTTGGGCACATTGTTTCCTCACTTCTAACACACATTTCCTAAATGCCTTCAACAGAAATAGCTGACACTAAGGTTTATTTATTTCTGTAGCTCTTTGCAAAAGGATATACACATCATCTTCAAAATGTGCACAAAGAATTTTTAAAAAATTCTCCAAGCATCTGCACCAATGTCATTTCCATCTCATAAGCAATGCCAAACCACAATGATGACTGTAATTGCAAGAACAGCAGCAATAACTTACCACATATTGGGTATTTACCATCTACCAGATACAGGAATGGAAATTTTACAGGCTACCTTATTTAGTTCCTGTAAGGACCTTAGAAGTATTCAGTTTTGTTTTGTTTTGGTTTGTTTGTTTGTTTGTTTATTTAACACAAGGACATCTATTTTCATAGAAAAAATAGGGAGGTATAGCCGACCAAGAGTTAAAGTTAACAATGGCAATCTCTGGGGAGGCGGGTATAGCTCAGTGGTAAAGTGCATGCTCAGCATGCACGAGGTCTTGAGTTCAATCCTCAGTACCTCCATTTTAAAAGTATCCCCCCACCAAAACAAACAATGGCAATCTCAAGAGCGGTGGATTACGGGGGAAGCCCACAGTCTACACTTTCCTAATGTTTGATGCTGCTTGTTATCTTTCCCCTACAAATAGCTTGCGTTAAATTTTATCATCACCGGTTTAGGAGCAACGTAATTGCATCCTTCAGAATGGCACCGTGCCCTCTGGGTGTGCACCCAGGAAGGCCGGCGCCTGCAGGTTGTGGGCACTCGCTCTTCCCACACTGTGTGAACAACTGCACCGAAGCCACGCGAGTCCCAAGGAGGCGCACGCAGTCTGAGACCAGCGAGGGTGCGGGGATCCCCTCGCCCTAAAATCTTCCTTATCCCAGTGTTCGATTGAGGGAAAGGAACCGAGCAGAAGGATCTTTTGAACCTCCATAAGCCTGGTTCCATTCCCGTCAACCCTGCAGCCTCCCGGTTCTGCTTCTACCTCTGGGCAGGCCGGGGAGGATGGACCTTCGCGGTTCAGGAGCCTCCCGGACGCGCTTCATCTCTTATTTTCCTCAAGGCCGCTCCACGAGGAAAAACATGCCCCGACCAGGGCAGGAACTCCCCAGGCACCCTGGTCCCGCGGCGAATGCGGCCGGCCAGGCCTTCAGCTTGCGACGCAGACCCTGGAGGACGCCCCGGCCACTGCTAACGGCCGTCTGGTCCACACAGTTCCCAGGTGTCGCGCAAGAGCCCACTAAGCACACGTGCGGGAAAGCCCCTGCGCATGCGCATGCCCATCTGTCTCTTCCCTATTTTACAATTGAGGAAGCGGACGTTTAGGATGATGAAGTGGTTCCCTAGGCTTGCACAACCCAAGAGTGACAGAGCCCTGGTATAAACCCAGGAGTGTCTGAAACCGAGGGTGTGTCTTTCCACATCTCTCAGTCTAGCCCGACCTTCCAAACCAACCCTGCCAGAAAAGTACTGGAAATTTAAAAAGGAAAAACAAAAATAAAAACACTTTAGGAAATCATTTTTCCTCAGAGAATACTTTTTCAGAACATGAACCAATCTTCTCATCCCCTCTACGAAGTAATGACTCTTGTGGGTGTCATTCTACAAATATACACAGAAGCTGAGAGAGTCCAAAATTCTGTGCCCAGGGCTACACCACTGTTGAGCGGCAGCGGGCCTGTGCCTCCAGTCAGAAATTCCACACTATTTTATTTCCCCTACTTCGTTTTGCCTTCTCAGTGTTTGCAAAATTTTAGGTGGCGGGGTCCTTAGAGAAATAGATTAAATCTGTGACTCAAGTTTCACTTAAAAGGGTTTGGGGCAGAGACAGGACAGTGTTTACTAGGAGACAAATGGAAATCTTTAGATTTTTAATCAGGTAAAAATCAAGGGAAGGTCTTAGCTATGGATCACTCGGAGGGTTCTAAGGAAAAACTAAGCAGACAGGACAATAGTATTTTTCATCACTCAATCTAACCCTCCTATTAAAGAATAGAGGGTGCAATGGAGACAGAACATAGGTTAGTGGCTGCCGAGGGCTGGGTTGGGGAAGAGGACACTGACCAGTGATAGATAAGGGGTGTGGGCTGCCTTTATAGGGTCATGGAAATGTTCCAAAATTGCAGCGATGGTTCCGAAACTCTGTGAATATTCTAAAAGCCACTGAATGGTACACCTTAAGTGAGTGAAATGTATGGTCTATGGACTTTAATCTCAATAAAGATGTTAAAAAATACATATAGAGATATATATATGTAGATATATAGATACATAGATATAATATATAGGAGCAACTTGCTTTAATGCAATGATGTGTTTCCAGCAAAGATGAAGGAAATTTAAAGTTTTGTAATATTACATCATATTTAAAAACTGAGTATGTCTCCGTCTTAAGGAATACTTTGATAAACCTTTTATGAAATGAAGCATTTTTAAAAGTAAAAACACAAGGAGCAGGGGAAAATACAGCAGTTGTAGAGCACATGCTTAGCATGCGTGAGGCCCTGGGTTCAATTCCCAGCACCTCCACTGAAAAAAAAAAGTAAAAAACAGAATTGAGGGTGCAAATAACAAAGATACAGATATCCACATTGAAGTATATTACAATCACCATGGCACTAGCATAGAAAAGAGATGTTACGAAAATACTTAGTAAATGCTTTAGGGCCTTCTCAACTAAGCAGCAATAAGAAAAATATCCAAGGGATTAAGACAGCTGTTCTAGCCCTGTAATTTGGCAAAGAAAATGGGAAAGGAATTACAAAACAGGAGGCACACCTTGAAATGTCACTCAACCACAACTATAAAGTGAAAAGAACCTGCTCAAAAAGACAAATCCAGATCTCCAACCAAAGGGATGGAAAAATACCTGGACAAGATCCTTCCTCCCAACAAGCAAGGCGGAAGTAGCATTCTTCTGACATGTTTCTTGAATGTCATTCACATTCAATCTGAAATTAAAAAAGAATTTTAAAGTTTCTTTCCAGTCTGACTTCCTAAATCAATTACTCCTGGTTTAACAGATAAACTAAACCCTGTGTCATTAGTTGCCACTCACAATGTTTTATTTGTATTGGCCCTAAGTTCCCTTTCAGTGCAAGGGGTTACCTACAGCTGAAGTGATGCTATGAGTTCAGGCCTGGGGAAGGTGAAATTGCTCACCTCTTCAAAGTCAGGGGAGGAGGCCAGACTCAAAGACCAATTTGCCAGCCAGCTTTTCTGGGAAGTTCCCCAGGCTTAAGGGTTGAATAAAAACTGATTTAGATAACGTGTAATATTGACTATAGTTTCTAACGCAAGGAGTAGTATGCTGTGTATATATAACAGAATAAATATTTTTTGTTATGTGTTCAAGTTCAGGAAGAAGGGGAACCACAGGCCAGCTTCTGTGTGCCTGTCACTCACCTCCCAACTCCCTTCAACCAAAGTGGCTCTGCTTTGAACTGTTTTACATATTGAATGTAGGATGCAGAATTTTGAGACTGTTCACAAGATTTCTGCCCCTGCTGGATGCACTTTGTATGAACCCTCCCTTTAACTGGCAAGACCAGTAAATACTGATGGGATATCACTCCAAAGATCATCAAAGGGAGATTCTCCTGGATGGGCCTGACCTAATCAGGTGAGACCATAGCTGCGGAAGCATCAGACACTCCAACTGGTATCAAAGAAGATGAACCTCCCAGAGTTCTCTGGCTGCAAGGAACTGAATTCTGCTAACAATGTGAATGAGCTTGGAAGCTGGCTGACTCTGTGATTTCAGCCTGGGGAGACCCTGAGCAAGGACCCAGGTAAGCCACGCCTAGACACCTGACCCAGGAAAACTGTGAGATAATCAATGTGTGTTGTTTAAGTCATCAGGTTTGTGGTCATCTGTCATGCGGCAGAAGAAAGCTAAGGCACTGTGCTTCTCCTAAAACTGCTTTTGAAGAGAGGATACCAGTATCTTGAAAATAAATAAATGACTCTGATACTTATGTCTCAGTGAGAAGCACGGTGCAGCTGAAATTTTGAACTTACATATACAGTTCTCCCAGTGACTTGTGAACAGGAAGAAGGCAGGCGATATCCTGAATGATCACTTTCCCAGCAGCCTTGATTGGTCGATTGCCAGAGTCTGATCCCTCACGCTTACTTTTCCACCTCCTTGATTTCTGGGGGAGACAACAAGATATAACTAATGGGGACTTGGATGCATGGAAACCTAGGGCAGCAGAGCATAGCACAGCTGGGTCATTGGTAATTTGCAGAGACTTTGCATTATATCATGCCCACAATTATATGAATCAGCATCTGTAGGAAATAAAAGGATGACAAAGGGCATTGAGCTCGTGGTCCAAAGTCCTAATAGGAAAATAAGCACTCACTGCAGTGCTCTATACATTCTGCAGGTGCTCAAAAATAGATACCTTGAATTAAAAAGAATAAAGAAAGGAAGAACGGCTGGTAAATAAGTTAGTAAAGACCACAAAAGTGTGGGAGAAGAGCAACTTTTAAGGTTGGCTTCAGCCCTAGGTTCAAAGTTCTTGCTTGAAACTAATCAGAGTCTATTTTTTCTTTTCCTTTCAGTTTTAATAGGATTTCTTGAAAATTTAACTCAGACACAGCAGTGTGGGATCTGCAAAACTTCATCAGTGGGAGGCAGACAGAGAAACTTAGCAGCTCAAGGAGAATCACCCTGTTTTTCCTAGTGGATTTGAATTATCTCTAAAATTGATCATTTAGAGTGTCAAAAATACCTGAGCAGAGGGACCTGGGTAATGGACGTGGAAGATCATGAGCAATTATCCTATTTCCCCAGAGCCTTCCCGACAAAGGGCCACAGAGGAGCCTGTGTGTGAGAAATGAGAGACGTCCTGGAAAATGAGAATTATGAGAGCATAGCCCCATCTAGTATCTTCAAAATGCCAACCAGCCAAGGGAGCAACATTCTATTTTATTATATTGCCAGCAGTTGGAAAGGGGGCCACCAAAGTGATTCAGGAGGGAAGTGACATATTTATTAACAAAGAAGGCAAAAGGAATGAGTGAAAGGGTCTGTAATGTGGAGTCAGAAAACCAAGATTTGCTGGTCTTATTACCACATGGATTGGCTCAGTGTGACCCTGGGCATGTTCCTTTTTTGCTGCAAATTCAGGCTCAGGCCACTCTCCCTTTGCTCATTGGTCATTTTGGGCTCATGATGAGCTCTGTGGTTCTAATTTCAAAAGGTTAATCAGGGGACAATGAAAAGGTAAGAGTGTAAAGTATAAACTGAAAAAGTGTAATTTAACTATCTATAACTGTTACGAATGCACAGAAACTCTTGGGTATGTAGATTAGATCATTATTTAGATAACTCCCAGATAAATTCATTTTCCACCAGTGATTTTTATACAATTGCTCTTCCAGAAATTAGTCACTTTATATTCAGGCATTTCTGACCGCTGATGTCCCATCTAATCCCCAAAGTTGTCCAAATGCATCTAACTTCCTATAGGATTAGTGTCATGGAACCTACTAAACCCAGGACACTCAGACTCAGCACATGGCAAGTAAATGCAGACATTGAGCTAAAGTATCTGAATTGTTCATCATAATTTGTAAATACATATGCCACATTATCAATTTCAAACCTTAACCCATTTGGTCTTAGAAGCAGTTCAGTTACTATTTATCCATACACAAGTCATTGTTCTGCAATACAAAAGGAAGCTTCAGCTATTCCTGGCAGGTAGCCCTTCAGTTCTCTGCTAGCTCTGTTTATTTTCTAAAGAAGATCCCTGATGTGGGTGCAAATAAGGGGAGAGTGGGTTCAAGAGCAAACAGCCTATTAGAATGGGCTGAAGCCAGGCAATGACAACCCACATAATACAGTGTCGTCCCACGTGCACAAAGCACCTTGTCCAGTTTTAGGCAGGGTGACTCGGAGTACACTGACCCAGAAGACAGGAACCAGCATGACGTGGTTAACTGGAATAGGGAGGGCCTAAGTCCACAAACTCATTCCACTGTGATTTTCCTCCAGGTTTCCAGAAGTTTAAAAATCCTAGGAAATGACACACCCCCAGATCCCATGTAATGAGTCATCTCAAATGAGATTTAGGATTTTTTCCTAAAGGCAGAAAGAAAAGAGCTACACTAAAAATATTCTGCCTGGAATTAAAAAGGATCCACTTAATTTCTTCTGGGTTGTTTGAAAGGCTTCTAAAACACTGTTCCAGGCATTCAGTCTGGCTCCTTATTAAAGAGAAAATGAGAAGCCCTTGAACAAGTGAGCAACTGACTACAGCTCCATTTAACTAAACAGCAGAAACCAATGGAGGCCTCATGAGGGATGCGGTCTATTGCTTTCAGATCACACCAGAAACATCCACAATTCCCTGACTTCTTAAGCAAACCTAATGAAAGCATAATATTAAGGCCCCTGTGCCCCAAGAGGTTCATTTGCAAATAGACTAGTTCATGTAAGAATGTTTCTCCTAGCAGACTTGAAATGTTTCTAAAAAAGGATCATTTTTAGAATGTCAAAAATACTTGAGTGGGGGACCTGGGTAATGGACGTGGAAGATCACTAGCAATTATCCAATTTCCCCAGAGCCTTCCAGACAAAGGGCCACAGAGGAGACTGTATGTGGGAATGAGAGATGTCCTGGACACAAATCCAAGTGTACAGATGCGTGACTTGGTATTTAAAGACGTGTTTTATTGTGGACGACACTAGCTCCCACAGCACCTGACAGAGGGGGCCCTGCCTCCGCTTTACTAATCAGGGTGTGAGGCTTACTCAAGGCCACCCACTCTCCTAAGAGCTGAGATCTGAACACAGGCTGTCAGGCTGCTAAACCCACACTTGTTAACCTGAGCAGGATTTTAGATGAAAAGGCAGGAAAAAATTAAGTCCTCACTAACCCATGTCAATAGTTTGGTCCATTTAAAAATGAATCCATTTCTTCATATAAGGAGATCAACGTCTGATATGCGTGAGGCCTTGCCAACACACTGTCATCTACAATTACTCACTTCTAAAGCCTCTTCTCTGCCAAGCACTGGGACTGCATTCTGCAGAGCCAGAGTACCGTGCTCCTGCGACAACAGGCTTCACAGGCCAGGCTCAGACCAAGATGCTGGGTTTCAGACCAAACTCACAAGACTGCACCTGGCACTGTGTGATCTCTTTTCTGGATTTGTTAGGATTCAGCACATTCAAGAGAAAAGAAAACTCAGAGTCCAAACAGACATTTCAGGGCTCTTCTCCCATTTGTAGTCTTGGGTTAGAGACATTGGGAGAAACCAGGCCATGTGAGTCAGAGTCATCAATAAGGACTTTTTTTTTAAAAAAAAACACTTTAATTTTGTGGGGTTTTTTTTCGGGGGGGGAGGTAGTAATTAGGTTTATGTTTTTACTTATTTTGATGGTGGTACTGGGGTTGAACCCAGGACCTCGTGCATGCTAAGCACATGCTCTACTACTGAGCTACACCCTTCACCCATCAATAAGGACCTGATAAGTGGGGGGAAAGTATAGCTCAAGCGGTAGAGTGCATGCTTAACATACATGAGGTCCTGGGTTCAATCCCCAGTACCTCCTCTAAGAATAAATAAGTAAACCTAATTACCTTCCCCCACCAAAGAAAAAAAAAAAAAGGACCTGATGAAAATGTAAAGACAGTGGTCTGGGGTGATTTTCTGCAATTGTCCTTCCCTGAATTATGGAAATCAGAGTCTATATTTCCTGGGACTTCCTTGTCAACTTCTTTAGACACTGGGCTTGCAGGTGCTTCCCTCTTTGATCTGTACTGATGTACAGGTGATGTTTTAGGGAATCTCGCTAAGCTGCCTCTGAGCCTATAATAGAAGGAGACTCCTCAACACAGGATCACCCAGATTGTAGCTGCCACTAAGAATCAAACTGTAAAAAAAAAAATTAAGGGACAGCTCTTTTTGTTCATTTAATCCAGCAAGGAATAACTGCAAAACATTATTTTAAAAATCTTTCAGAGGGTCACAAGATAGTTTTGTTTAATTTGGTGGTTGATGGTTTTTAAATATGAAATATTTCCCATTCAGGCTACAGAGGTCACTTAGTAATCCAGTTCCGCAGCCAATTATTCTGGAGATTCAAATCCAACCAGGCTGCCTGAATGAAGATACAGTAAATTTTAAATCAGATGCTGGGACCTTAGGTCCCTGCTGCTCCCTAATGAGCATGAATAATGTTTCAGGGTGTTTCCTCCAGTGCTTTGGCAACAAAAGGGGTTCAGATCCCATCCATACCTCTCCAAGACTTCTCTGTCTTAGTATCTTGCTGGTGATTTTAGGAGTCTTTCTTGTCTGAACAACTGTCAGGTGACAACAACAGTGACACACCGGGCTGAGGTGTGGCTGTCCCCTCCAGGTGAAGGGCACTGTGGCCCCAAAGCCCCCTAAACATCCTGCATTGCTCCGGTCCCACTCTGACAGGCTTAAAATGTGGACACTTTTCTGTGCAGTAAAATTAGTACCTCTAGGAGGCCAAAGACTGCACTTCTCTTAGATCTTCTCAATGCCCCAGCAAGAGAAAACACCCCTTCCCCACAGATTTCATGAGCAGGGATTGAGGGAGGAGAGACAAAGCAAGACAGACAAGTTATCACACGATGAGACCAGGATGCTCCTCTGAACAGACCAAGAAGGTGTTCATGGAATTATGGGAAAGAGGACAGGGGAGAACGGGGTGGGGAGGGAGGCACTGGTGTGGAGAGCACTGAATGACAACCAATAGCCAGCTTGCGACTGTACCACCAGTGTTACTGCTACAATCGGAGGCAACATCAATGCCAATAAACGGGTTAAATGTAAAAAGAGCCCAAGAATAAGCCACCAACTGCTTCGCAGCAACCCCATCAACAATACATAATCAGTGGAGTGGGCACTGAGTCAAAATGAGTTTCTATTTAAATAGCAGCAGGAGCAGGCACTTCTGGAAAATCAGTGGAAACACAGCAGTCGGGTCGGTGGGACAGTCTCCTGAAGAAAGGTGGCCATGCTGGCGGCTCTGCCTCCAAGTTGTTGGGCAGCAGTGGTACTTGCTCATCAGGGCTCCGGATTTCAACTGGTTTATATATGAAAAGGCTGTAAGACTATCCCCCCTAAATATTTTTTTTTAACACCAAATGAAAATTTATACAAAAGCCTCAAGGCTGCCTTGCACAGCCTAAGGTCATCTTGGCACTACTGAAACATGAAGAGGGTGGAGAGGAAGACAGAAGAGGAGAGAATAAGCAAGAGAAAAGGAAGAGAGGATGTCTATAGCAGAGATTTCGTTATCAATATTGATGGCAAGGGGAAAATCTGCCCCAGGAAATTCCCCAAGGATTAACAACTAGCTTAGGCGTCATGCCAATGAAGCAGGTAGGTACTTCCCTCTGTGAACTAGACCAAGATGATAAACCAAGAGACAAAATGGTAGAAGCCTCTTATATCTTCCTCTGCTGCCCACCCCCCATGCCAGAGGTAGGCTTTTGAAAGCTCTATGAAATTAGAGAAATATTCCAAGAGAAATCAGGTGAGCTAAAGGCTTATAATCAGGGTTCTTTCCAAGAAACCCAGTATTTAGCCTCATTTTCAAAGAAGTCCATTCACCATCTTTAACGGCATTAGTATGCACCCATTTGAAACTGATGGAACCAGCAGGCAAGTTCTTGGTGCCCGACTCCCAGGAGTGAAAAATTGATCGTGCTGGTCCTGAAAACCAGCCAACCTGTCATTTCAGGTTCCTCAAAGCCAGGCAGGTGGCATTTTATTCTTGGGCCTTTGGGCAGAGACAGGATTAGTTAAGGAGAGCATTTGCACAGCGCACAGTACCGGGAAGTCGTTAATTGCTTGTATGGACCAACGCCGCCGGGCAGAGCGAGGAGACATCTGTGCGTGAAAACGTTACACCCAGGAGGAGGGAAGAAAAACACCAAGAAAATTAAAAGGGAAAAATATAGAGTAAAATGAAAGCTTCCTACACATCTGCTGGATTCTAAGATACCATAATCTACTGCAAAATTGGGATTGGAATGACTGAAAAAATCTGAACGTCTCAGAACAGCAGTATTCGGATTCCCTCTACCCACCCAGCCCCATCCTGAACCCATCACACCCCGTACACAGCATCAGTGTTTATGTCCTTCAGTCCAAAATACATTTCAAGATATTAGGAGGCTGACGTCCACATGGCTCTGACAGAGGAACTATGATGGAGATTTGTGGTTCTCTTATGATTAAGATCATAAGATCGTAACAGGTGAGAGCTCTGCTTCCCCTTCAAGAGCCACAATGTGTGAGAAGATTCTCATTCCTTAAAAGGAAGAAGTTCCTCGACAGATTCAACACCAAATTGTTTTTGGTGTGTGGCTGGGGGCACTGGGGAATTGAAAGTCTTGACCTTAGAACCGCAGGACCATCCTCAGGATGGAGCCACAAGGAAGCGAGAGCCCGAGAAATGAAGGTGACACTCTCTAGGGCTCCTGCCAACCACATGAGTGTCCGTGTGAAACAGGGAGGGCAAAACACTGGGGGAATCAGAAATTCTTTTCTCTCTTTTTTTGGGGGTCAGAATTCCTTTTTTTTTTTTAATTGAAGTATAGTTGGTTTACAATGTGCTAATTTCTGGTATACAGCAAAGTGATTCAGTTATACATATATATATTCCTTTTCATATTCTTTTTCATTATAGGCTATTACAAGGTATCGAATATAGTTCCTTGTGCTATACAGTAGGACTTTGCTGTTTATCTACTTTACATATAGTACTTAGTATCAGAATCAGACATTACTCTATTAACTTCAAGATCTCCTTAGTTATTTACATTAGAGCTATTTCAGTAACCTAAACTAAAGCAAATGTGGGAGGGTGCCAATTTAAAAAATGTTTAGAGGGCAATGCCTGATGTTTACTGTAAGTTTAATTTACCTTTTAATTTACCCTAAGAATAAATAATATTTCATCAGCTATTAATAGTTGGTCTAGTTACCAACTGAATGTTAGCATCTCTCTGTGCTTTCTAACTTCCTACGAAATGTGATTTTTTTTTCTTTACATCTCTCACACTTAAAAAAATTTTAAGAGTGAACACTGAAATTCCATCTGGAGACTATCTGGGTGATATAACAATATAACCTAAGTATGGCAAGTTAAAAACACACAAAAACAAAAGAAAAGAGTCCCCAGTGGCTGTATGGAAATTTCTGGTAATCTCCAAAATACTCTGTAATTCCTTCATTGCTATATTTCAATGCAGTTGTATTCTTTTCCTTTATTCTTAGTCATTTAAAGCTCTCAGGGGTAGAGACCTAAACAGAAATAAAGTATGTAGGAGATAAAATTTGGGCTGAAAATGAAGACTTAAGTACAGAAAAATTTAGTAAACTGGAATTGCTTCCAGGAAAAAAGTAATAAAAGTGATATTATTTAACCTGTGAAACTAGATACCTGAGGATCAGAAAATATTCCTCGAGGGATAAAACTGTATTGCCTTCTGTGAGGAAGGTAAGATGGCCTATATATGATATTATGGCCTTTTTTCCAAATCTTTAATTCCTCTCCTATGCCCCATGTAAATGGGATGGATATGAACAAACTTCAAGGAGAATTTATGAATTTATTTCAGATTCATCACAAAATGACTGACTTCAGTTATTAATAACTGATTTTAGCTTCTCCTTAGGTTGAACCACATGAAATTTTTTTGAGGTCAAAGCATGGTGAAGTATCAGCAATTTTATATGATTTAACCTAACAATTACTTTATGTCATCCATTAAAATATGCCTCCCTCCCCCAGGGCTTCCGGGTATCTTAGGATATTCTATTTATTGGCCTGTGTGACTGTTAATTCACTGAATTATATATCTATGAATCATGACCTTTTCTTTATATATGTTATACATTAATACAAAAGTTTCATATGAAATTATATAAAAGTGTCTCCCCCTACATTTTGTTTGGTCACTGTCTGAAATAAAATCCAGAGACCACTTACTAGGTCATCCTAGGGGACTATAATAGCCCATTTTCTGTGGAGAAGCAGCACACTGGAAATCACCCCAAACTGAAATAACACAATCCTTCCTCCACTCCTCAGTAGATCCTGTCTGATAAGAGGTAATTATCCACGTGCCTTTGGTCTCTCCTCATGATTACGGTGTTTGTAATAAAAGAGGCCAGACCACCAAAAACACAAATGTAGGCTTTACAAATGCTTCTGCATTAGGAGAGGTCCCATCTCAGAACTGGAGTTATTTTGACTAAACATGGTCTTTACACATTATCACAGGGACAAAAGTGCTAGTCGATCTGTGTTGCCCAATCCGAACCCAAGCATGAGTAGCATGTGGCATGATTGGAAGGGGAATTCAGAACTGCCTCTTTGACTAAAAGATCTCCTCAACCTGACCCTGATACTACAGAAAATCCCCACATTTACCCCACCGTGAGTTTGCTCAGCTTATTACATCAGTAAAATGCCTGAGTTCCAACCAGTATATCAAATCATCTAACTAATTACCTGCTAGCTTGCAGAAAAAAGAAAAAAATTTTTTCTTAATATAAAGGACTTGGGAAGATCAAGGTATTCCAAGGAGTGTGACAGCTGGGGCTGGTGGTGAACCCCATTAGAGATTTGAAGAAGGGGACTGGAAAGTTGGCTAGAAAGGCAACAACAAAAAAATCACTTCCCCATTCAACTGAAGGTTTTGCCCAAGACTGGTCCTGCCTCAAGCATCAGTTCCTGCCACTCATTTTGGTCACATACACCCCTAACACTGGGGAAAGTCAGAGACGGCCAACCATCACGTCAACTGGACAGTTAGACACTATACTGCAATTGAAGTGAAAACACCTCTAACACTTGCTGGAAATAGGAGTTTTATTTTAAGTAACTCAATTTTTTAAAAAAACATAAATTTTAATTATAGTCAATCTATCATTTCTCAATTAGTGGGGGACAGCAACAAAGATAAGGACTGAGTCTGTGAGTAGCTCAGTGGTAACCATTTAATACTTCATGGCAGTTAAATGCTGGTTTAAGCCAGACTCAATCTGACAACACAGAAAGAGTTCCCAGAATCATTCCTAGTCTCTCCCGACATTCTCTACATTGTTGTCGCCAAAGGCGTCTGACAGCTTAACAGCTACTTTAAGAGTAGTTCCTTGAGAACCCAGGAACAGGAGGACAGTTTCAGGTAGTTTCTGTATAAACTGGTCCATTCCAATGGATATTTCAGTGCAGATTTAGTATAAAGTATAAAACCTATTAGAGGTCAACTCTAAAACTTCTCACAACTATGAAGCTCCAAATAAATCAGTATTCTAAGCCTTCCGAAGCATCCCTTAATTTGCTGGCAAATATCAGAATACCAAGGAAGATCTGAAGCTAAATGATTCTGAGAGAATGGGAATCAACTTAATTAATGGAGGTCACAAGGACAGGGTTAAAGAGAGGAAAGAATACAGATTACAACAACCCCTCACCCCCCATATAACTTACTGTGGTTAAAACCAACTGAAAGGAACAAAGCAATGGTCTTTTTTTAACGCACTGACTATGAAAGGGAAAGACTTTGGGGGATCGCTAATGTGGCTGCTGTGTGTGGCAGGCAGGGAGACACCAAGAATCTGGGGAAGGGATGAGAATCCAAGGCCATGGCTCTGCCACTTACCCGCTCCTTGTAGTAGAAGCTGCTGATGGAGACCTGCTCCTTCTCACTGCGCGTGGGACTCCCACTGTACAAACGGAGGTTCCCCGGGGCCTCTGTGCGGATCTTCATGGGTGCAATCAAGCCAGTGTGATAAGCAGACAAGGCCGAGAGAGATCTGTGGTTGAAAATACACAATTACCCACATTGGTTTCAGTCTTCCCATATTTCTAAGCAGTGCTGTTCTTAACACTTGATGAAACTAAGGAGGAAAGACATAAAATGAGGAAACAATGGAAACACCAAAAAAAAGAACCAAACAGAACTTTTAGAACTGAAAAATACTTAATCTGCAAAAACAGAGACTGTTTCTATGACTATTAACATATAAAATTCAAAGGAATCTACACACTACTTAAACGTGAATTTAGATACGAGGTCAATCTACAATAATCTCCAGTATTTCTGTATATTAAAAACAAACATTTGGAAAATAAATACTTTTTAAATTGCCTTTATAATAGTCTCAAGACACACTAAATACCTATGAACAAATTTAAAGGAAAAATGTGCATTGAAAATACGAAATACTGCTGCGAGAAATTAAAGAAGACCTGAAACAATAGACTGTTAGTAGACTGGAAGGTTCCATGTTGTTAAGATGTCAATTTTCCCCAAACTGATCAACAGAACAGACACAATTCCAATCAAAATATGAGCAGAATTTTGTAGAAACCAGTAAACTAATTTCATATTTTTGCAGAAATGTGAAAAATATAGAATAGACAACACAATGTTCAATGAAGATAATAAAGTTGGAGGCTTAAACTACCAGATTTGAAGACCTACTATACAAACCTGCATTAAGAGTATATGTTGACGGGGGAGTATAGCTCAGTGGTAGAGCACTTATTTAGCATTCATGAGGTCCTGGTTCAATTCCCAGCACCTCTATTAAATAAATAAATAAATAAATAAATAGATAGATAAACCTAATTATAAATAAATAAATAAACAAGATTATTTTAAAAAGTGTATGTTGGCATAAGGATAGACCAAGAGATCAAAGGAAAAAATAAAATCCAGAAATAGATCCAAAACATATGGTCAACTGATCTTCAACAAAGGTTTCAATGAAAATCCAGTAATAGGGAAACCTTTTCCATAAATGGGCTATATATATATATATATAACAACTATATATTCTCTATTGAAAAAAAAAAAGTACCTACCTACCTGACCCCCTACCTCACATCAAACACAAAAATTAATTTGAAGAAAAATTAACATGAGATTGATTACAGGCCTTAAATAAGGAATTAAAAACTACAAACTTTAAGAAGAAAACTCAGAAGAATATTTTCATCTTGAGACAGGTGGAAACTTTTTTTTATGACAGGACACAGAAGCACTAACCCCAAAATTTAAAAAGTGATAAACTGAACTGCATCAAAATTAAAAACTGCTGATAACTGAAAATTGTTAAGGAAGAAAGACAAGCCACAGATGAGGAGAAATCAATACATACATCCAGCAAAGGATATGCAACCAGAAATGATAAAGAATTATCACAAATAGATAGTAAGAAACACAGTCAAAAAAAAAAACAGTCTAAAAAAAATTGGGCAAAGAACTAGAACAGGCACAACACAAAAGACGATACCCAAGTGGTCAATTAGCACACAAAAGCTGCTCACCATCATTAGTCATCACCATGGAAGCACAAATGAAGCCACAACAATACTACACACCCACCAAAATGGCTAAAGTTGAAAAAACTGAAAATATCAAGTTTTGGGGAGGATGTGGAGCAACCAGAAGCCTGAAACATTGCTGTAAGAATGTAAAAATGGAACAACTGCTGGGGTCTGACTTTTTGGCAATTCTAATAAAATTAAACACACCTATCTTATGCCTCAGGGAGTCTACTCCTTGGGTAGAGAAATGAAAATACATGTCCATAAAAAGACTTGTATGTATAGGCCTACACATAATAAAGTAAAAACTGGAAATAATCCAAATGTCCATCAATGGGAGTATGAATAAACAAACTGCATTATTGTAATACAATGGAACTACTGATATACATAACAATGTGGATCAATTTCAGAAATATTAAGTTGAGCAAAATAAACCAGACCTCAAATAGTAAATGCTGCATGACTCTATTTAGATGAAGTTCAAGCACAGGCAAAACTGAATGAACTACAATGATGGAATCAGAGAAGTAGTTTCCTCTGGATAAAGGGACCAGGGAACTTTTGTGGATGAGGACAATGTTCTATACCTTGATCTAGGTGCTGGTCACCAAGGCACAGACGCCACATTTGTCTTATAGATTATATCTCAATAAAATACTGTTAGCATGAAAAATGTTCTAACAGGAACATTCTCCCGCTGACCTAAAGTCCAAATACAGTTATCTGTTGTTTCCCTTTGAGAGTAAGTTATTATTTTCTAGTCCAACCTTCAGAATAAGGAATCTGGTGTCATGTAGGGGTTTCTCTGGCATTTAACTCCCAGCCTTGTGGAGCAAGATCTCATCTGCGTGGGGTACTGCAGAGACTGGTAAACTCCCAGGGCAGCAGCAGTGCCTGCTCATACACTTGGTTTATGTCCTTTCTTGCTTGTTAGCTTAGCTATTCATTTTAAGTATGCTAATTATATCATATCCAATATAACCAGGTGTTTGTAGCAGGAGAGTTTCCAAGTTATCCTGGTTACCACACTGCAGAACCAGAAACCTATGGTATAATATTTAAGTTTAAAAAGCCAATAGTGGGGGGAGGTTGTAAATGTCTATGAGAACACTCTGTACTGTGCACTCAATTTTGCTATGAACCTAAAATTACTCTAAAAGATAAAGTATATTAACTAAGGGAAAAAACTTACTATATGATCCCAGCTATCCAGCTCCTAGGTATATATCCAAGAAAAATGAAAAAACTATACATATATATCCACACAAAAATTTGTATAGAATGTTCACAGCAGCATTACTCAAAATAGTCAAAAAGTGGAAACAATCCCAATGTCCACTGACTGATGAATGAATAAATAAAATATGGCATCTATGTGTGACGGAATATTATTTGGCAAAGAAAAGAAATGAAGTTCTGATATACAATATGCATGATCCTTGACAATACACTAAGTGAAAAAAGTTAGCTATAAAGGGACACATATATAAATCCCTTTATATAAACTGTTCAGAATAGGCAAATTTATTGACAAAAAGTAGATTAGTGTTTGCCCAGGGCTGGAGGGATAGGGCACGGGTGCTTCGGGACTGGGGTGACTCATAAGGGATGCAAAGCTTCTTTCTGGGGTAATGAAAAGGTTCTAGAATTGACTGCAGTAATGGCTGTATGTATCACTATACAAGGATGGTAATGTTAGAAGTGGCCTATGACAATTATAAATAATGTTGATTCTTAATAGCAGGGTGTATGTATCTTTTTGAATTAATTCTTATTTTGTGGTTGGCTTTTATTCCTTATATTCCTTTGTAAGTTTAAAAAGCTAAAGCTGTAAACATTCTTAGAAACAATGAACAGTACATATATGTAAATTTTTTAAAATATGTGCAATATATTGTATATGTGTATTTACATGCAATATGTTGTATATGTGCAAGCTGTAACAATTCTACCTAATAAAACTGAAAAATTAAAAAAGAAAGAAGTGGCGTATGAGTGTTACAGGACTACAGATGATCTCTTTTGTTATTTTTCTATTTTTATTTAATGTTCAGATAATACTTTAGCAATAGGGGAAAAGTACATTAAAAAAGAATTTGCCTCGTTTTGACAACAGCTTTTATCAAGCAACTCCTTCTAGTAGTAATTTTACAGTAGAAATCTAAGCTTAATTGCACTTTAATGAAACTTGATCTTTCCAGGAATAAGTTAGAATGAGTGTTTGCTGAAGAACTAAAACAAATTGTCCAAAGACAACCTCCCAGAAGTCTGCCCAATTCTGGCCCATGAATGTAGCTTACTTGTGCATCTCCCAGACTCACCTTGGAGTAGGCTCTGTGGGAGACACTGCTCGGTGCATCGTCATGGGCCGTGTGAAATATACCAGGTACCCTGTCAAAGGAGACATCACACGTGCACGTCAAAATCAGTGAGCTGGAGGTGGGAAATCCTAAGACAGCACTGGTCAATTTTATCTCAATATACCTGAAGGATAAGACATAGTATTGTAAGTTGCATATACACTCACAACTGTGGCCAGACTTAACAAAGTCAAAGGTCCGAATCTCCAGGATCCAGGAGAGATGGGATGTATATGGTTTGGAAAAAGTCTTCAGAGGCATTTCATATTTCCTATGTATATTCGCAATAGTCTGAGTCAAGACTCAAATTCACAACCATCAGAATGAAAAAAATAAGACTGTAATTCTGGTGAACATTCTTAGGATGTGTCCACAGATGCCAATTTGGCATCAGACCATATAACACTATGACAGAACTCTTTTGAGTTCTTGGGAAATAAAAACAAAGATAATTTTTCTGATTGAAACTTTTACATAGACATTCTTAGCTGCTCTCTCTCAAAATCTAGAATCAGAGAACCAAAAAGAGACCAACCTGCCCCACAGAACCTGGCCCCTGAAGTCCTGGGGAAGGGAATATTGGCATCCTGGTAGGACCCATAAGCAGTGGTCACCCGGGCAAACGTCGGTAGGGGTGGCGTGACAGAGTTTGGGAGCGCGAAGGGGTTGCTGGAAGCGCTGTCTTCTTGGTTCTGAAATTTTAAAATCAACAGACTCAAACCCACAATCTGTCTTAAAGCTGAATTACAAAATAGGATATGTTATTACCCGATCAGGGAGCCCAGGATTTTAGGGAGGAAGGAAGGAACCAGACCCCAAAGCGAGGTTGGTAAAAAGGATCCCACCACAAAAGACTCAAGGCAGGACACGAGCTGGCGAAGGCAGGGCTCCAAACAGCTCTGGTTGCGTTTCACTTTTTGCAGGGAAGTGTCTTTCAGGATCTAGAAAAGGCACAAGAGACAGTCAAGAATAACAACATTAGAGAGGGGGAGGGTATAGCTCAGGGATAGAGTGCATGCTTAGCATGCATAAGGTCCTGGGTCCAGTACCGCCATCAATTAATTAATTAATTAACCTAATTACCTCCCACTCCACCCTCCCCCAAGAAGGTGGCACTCTTTCTCCTGATTTGCTTTTATTGTGCAAAGCACTGGATGCTGGGGGACTCGAGTGTGGTTGTGTCTAAGCCTTCCAACATAACAAACCACTTTCTATTTTGAGAGGCTCAGAGATGTGAGTCCTCTTCAAGAAGCCCTTTCCTTTGCCAGGACTGGCAGATACGCTGGCTTTGAGAAGGCACATTTCTAGTAGTAGAACGACTATTCTTCTTTTATAGTTAATTCTACTCCTTTGCTCTCCCCCGACCCCATCTGCCCTCCAGGAGAAATCTCAGTATGACTTAGGAGAAATAGCCTCCAGTCTGGACTGAAAACTGTTCCTAGAGATACGTACATGCCAGGGGGAGCAGATTTCACTTTAGTGAAAATTAAGATGGACCTTTTTTTGGTCCTTTAAAAATATAAAGCTTAACATTTTAAAGTACACGCTATAGATATAAACTGACATACACATACTGAAGACAGGCATGTAAAGTAGCCTGCAATGTCCAACATAAGAGTCATTCCCCACACGGGGCTACCAAGCACATGAAGTGTGGCTAGTCTGGATTGAAATGTGCTTTAAGTGTCAAATTCACACCGAAAATTGAAGACTTAATACCAAAAAAAGCATGTAAACTTAAGCTATCTCAGTATAATTTTTATATTGGTTACAATGTCGATATAATACTTCGGATATATGGGATTAAAAAAATACTGAAATCAATTTACCTGCTTCTTTTAATTTTTTTAGTGTGGCTACTAGAAAATTTAGAATTATAAATTTCTGCATTATATTTCTATTGGACAGCACTGCATTAGACCTTTAAAGACACTTCTAATGCTATCATTTTTATACTAATAGAAAAATCTACTTTTCTGTATGCCCGAATGAGGCAATGAAATGTTCACACTCCAATGACAAAACATCAGGTATCACAAAATCTGAGTAATTAGCATTTCAGAGATCCTTACAAAACTTGAGAAATTTCTTGGTCACCTATCACACCCTACAGAGACAGAACTATCAAGTATAATATCAACTAGGCAAAAAATGAACAGCATTCTGGTCAACTTCGTTTCATCAGGACATTTCTATTTCATGTGTGACGCTGGCCAGACTGGAAAAGGTGTATCGTCCCAGCCCATGGGGCTTTTTTATGGAGATTCCATCTGATTCGCTCTGCATGAACTAACAAATCAAGCTGCTGAACATGTGGGGGCAAAGACAGGATGCCAGGCTGTTCAGCCTCCGTTCAGGCACCACTCTCCTACCACACACCTCACCTGTGCCTCACATTAAGGTGACAACATCTCCTTTCACAGAACGGGTTTTTTTAAACAAACTTACACACTTTTTTCCTGATTAGAAAGTATCTTTTAGCTTCAGAATACATTTTGCCTGGTTTCCAGATAAATGAAATTGTACTGTATTGACCTGGGATTAATGTACAGATTTAATGAGATCTGGGAGCCAACTATATGCAATTATAGAATTGCCTACTATTTATACGCAATATTTCTGAAATTATAAATTTAACCTTTGTGCAAGTTTTTCTGGGGAAGGGTTCATGATTTTCATTAGACATTCAAAGGGGGAGGGGGCCTATGACCCAAAGAGATTAAGAACCAGTGCTCAGTGTTTTCTGCAAAAAATGAATACAGTTGTTAACGCTGCCATGCTGAAGGACAGATGACTTCCAAATCTTATTGATCAATGTTTTCATCCAGCTTTACTACTCGGCTCAGACATGGATGCACACGAGCACTGCTCTCCTTTCACAACATCAAGGAGAATTTGTGAATACAGATGCCCACCTTGAGCAGCTTTGCTTTCATTGTGGACGTGATGGTGGTGGGGTTAATGAACTGGAAGGAGGGAGCTGCGTGGTTCGGGTACTGCGCAGGGAACTTCACTAGCATCTTGACGCGGTGGTTGCTGCAATGCACGGATACCGTGCAGCTCCTGTCTGCTGCGTCCATCTGCAGGGGACAAATCACCAGCTGCTTGGGAGAGGAACTGCAAAGGGTCTTGAGACGCAGATGGGTTTAAATAAGTTAACAGAATGCTCAAAGTTTCTGGTAAAGGAGTGAAGGGAGACAGTCTCCAAAAACAAATCAATTTGGAAGATCTGGACATCTCATTTTCAAAACGGACTTTGAATTTCAGCACCAATTGAATAAGTTCGAAGTGTTCTGACTTTAAAAAGCTTCATCCCAAAGCTGTGAAATGGGCTGAAACTTGCTGTATTTATTTTGAGACGGGAAAATAAAGCAGGAAGAAGTTAAATACCTGACTCAAGGTAAAAAGTACTTCTATGAAAATCCACACAGAGAGAATGTAGATGTGTGGTTGCCAGGGGCTGGGGAGAGAGGAAATGGCGAGTGGCTGCTGAGGGTGGAGGGTTTCTTTTGAGATGATGAAAATCTCTGGAAGGAGACAGTGGTGATGGCTGTATGGTTCCGTGAATATAATAAGAACCACAAACCTGTACATCTTAAAAGAGTGAATTTTATGGTATGTGAATTCAATCTCAGTAATTTTGATAAAGCAGTCCTGGGAAAAGAATTAAGATCTCCTTAGACTAGACCACTGGATATCCAAACTGATCTCGGTGGGGGCCAAAGGGAGTATAAACTGGGTTGAAACAGATAACTAATTAATCAAAGAAACCTCTATGTCTTTTGATTTCTTATGCTGCCAACTAGAGACAGCAGCTGGCATACAGCAAAAAGAGCCACACATGCGGGAAATCTGGAGACTTGGATTTAAAGAGCTGCTGACCTCAGACAAGTCATTTCATTGCTTAGTCTCTTTTTCCTCATCTGTAAAATGGGGATCAAACCACTCTCTGCAGAGTTGTTTTAATGGCCAAACGAGATAATTATGTGAGTGCACATGTTCAGGCATAATGCTTATTGAACCTGGGCAAAGAAAAACTAATCAAGTTTTACAATTCCTTCACAGACTCAATTCTCTGAAGCAAAGTGTTTTGATACCTGCCCAAAAGAAAAAGAGTAAACCTCCCCATGCATTAAATGAACAAGGAGACTTGGTCATCTTCTTACTGTGAATCTAAATCACCAAGGAAATGACCAGCTTATAAGGCAAAGTCGTTCAGGAAAATCACAGAGGAGCCTTAGAGAGTCAGGAGGTTAGCTTCCAAACTCAGCCCTGCCATTAACTTCACCAGTAACCTCTGTCAAGACGTCAAACCTTCCCAGATCTAAATATCTTCATATTTGGTAAAATGAGGTGTTAGAGTATTTAAGAAGGTTTTAAGACACGTGAGCATCAGTTTATACCTTGGTTCACCTTATCAGAAAATACTAGAGTAAGGGGGAAAAATCTGCATTTGTAAAACATCTATTTCTTTAGAAAACCTAGGGAATAAAAAAAGCAAGCACAGAGACTTCCCTGTCAGAGAAGCAAAGCTATCTGCTAGCCAGAACCACAACTGAAAGAGTCCCATTTCCCACAGACGGCCATCTGCAAGCAAGAGAGACAGCTCATTAAGCTTGGGTACCTCCACGTTGACATTGCGAATCTGCACGTTGATCAGGGAGAACTCTTGCTGCAGGGTCTGAGGTAGGCCCAGCTGATCTGACTTCTTCTCTTCCAGGAGATTGCTCAGGGGATCTTCCTTTAAGACTAGCAGGAGAGAGGTTCAAGTGTTGGAAAACACTTTTGAATTTGATTCAGAGGGCAGTTCTGGGGTATCGGCCACAACTCTGCGATGTGTAGAAGAGTAGCCACCTAAGACATCAGTTTCATCAATTACCTTCTTCCTCCCCATGGCTTGAGTTGTGTTGGTGATCTGTATCTTGAGTGTGAAGGGTCTTCTCTGGTTCCGGCAGGAGAGAAATGCTCTCAATGAACTCGTCAACACCATCTAATATGTCATTTGCACAAAGCTGCAACAAAGGGCAGGAGATTTAGGTCTAGAGAAGTCAGTGGATTGAATGTCGTGTCTGACTTAAAAATGGGAATTGCAAAGGAGAGAGCTGTCAGCCAAAAACTGATATAATCAAAATAGGCTTTGCCCATCACCAACTCTCTCCGTTTAAACAAACAGGGTAACAGACTCTATTATTTCACTCCAGAAAATTTTTTATCATGTTCATGGTTTATGCAAGTCTCAGAAAACATTTTATACTCCAAGCTTTCATGGAGTTATTCAGCAAACCCAAGAGCTAATGTATCATAACTTCAAAGCATTTGGAACAAATGGTACTTTTTGGAGAACAGATTTAAAGGCAATAGGGTAATGATATTTGATGAAAATGCTCCTGAGTGACTTGGTACTAAGCAGTGTGGCAAATGTGCCCAGCATTTTCTATCCACTCTCTACAGAGTAGTGTGTGGGATGCAATACATGTGACAAACCATTCCTGCCTTCAAGGAATTTTCCCACTGGATGAAAGTCTGAGCCCTATGATGAGGCAGAGCCAAACAAGGGCCACAAAAGCAGTTTACACCAGGTACCACTCACTGTGCTTCAGATAAAATTTACGGGGCAAAAACTGGAAAGGGCTTCAAGTTACAGGTGTTGTTGATGGACGCAGAGGATGCTGAGTGCAAGGGGAGATTTCCTAGCCCACTTGGAAGAGAAAGAAATGAAGCCCCCAGGCCACTTGCTCAGTACTCTAACCCATACTCCCTTAGACCAGGACAAGAGGGAAGACATTCAGAGGCTTTGCAGTATTAAAGTGCAGAACACCAAAGTTGGTTCTTAAAGACCTCAAAGCCTCAGCATAGCATACACCAGCCATTGGGCCAACCAGCAAGTATGTGTAAATATCTGTCACATATCCTCTAACTTCTGCAACTATTAAATCTTATATTTTAAGTTTCTGGTGTATCCAGTTAAGTTCCTCCCCAACAGCTTTGAATACATACCCTCTGCATCTGGGAATCCACCCGCCACATTCTCAAGGTCTGATCCCGCGACCACGTAACCAGTTGGTAGTCCTTGGACCCTAGAAATCACCAGACAAGAATCCTGAAGATTTTTCCTGGATTCAGCATCATATTTGTTACAGGTCACAGTGGAACGAGGTTCATTCATTCATTAATTCATCCATTGAACAAATATTTATGATTTCCTATGTGCCAGGCACTGTTTTAGGCACTAGGACGATACCATGAATACAATCATCTCTGTCTTTACAGATCTCATAATCCAATGGTGGAAACAGACAAACATATAACATGTCTGGTAGTGACAGTGCTATTAAAAAATAACATGGGAGAGGAGGACAGAAATCAACAGCAGAGCTATTTCTAGACAGGATGTCCCTGAGGAAGTCACATTTGAGCAGAACCGTAAATGAAGTGAAATAATAGCTGGCAAATTAGCTGGTGAAGAGTGATGCTGGGATTTAATGTCATGCTGAACTTTAACTTCCACAAATGCTCTTCCTTTTGTATGCTCTGGAGGAGCTGGGCACGACAGTCTATAAAATGAATTGTCTTAAATGCATCATGGCATCTTACTGTTTTCAAAGAATTTTTTGATAAAGAGATGCATCTCTTTATAAAAGGAATAATCAATCTTAAATGTTCTTCATTGACTGAATTATATTTTCACATGATAGGTCTGGTCAAAGAGAGATTATTCTAAAAAGGTTGAAGGTGTTTTACAAAAAAGAGCTTTATGAAAGATTAGGACACTTCAGGGTAATTCTGTAGGATACAGAATCTTCTTTATGGCCATCTCAGAAGCAAAGAGTCTAGAAATAATTTCATCCAATTCCCTCATTTTACAGATGGGGAAACTGAGGCAACAGAGAGCAGAGAGAGTGGGGGGCAAAAGTTCCTTTTCTGGGTCACTGCCTTCACTCCTCGATGTTGTACTAAATCTCCAGCAGACCTAACAAGACAACAACTGTTCTGAACTACTACCTGTCCCGAGTGCCACCATCTACCCAGCCCAGGTTCACAGCAACAATTTCCTGACTCTTTGCATGTCCCTGACTTTGAAGAAGTTATGCCTAATTTCTTTCTAAACCCAACTCCTCCACTTGTGCCCATTCCCTCTCATCTGCGAAGGGCCCTTGCTTTGCTACACGCTCCCTTTCCTGTGCCTTCTCCCCGCCTTCAAACAGAGAGGACAGCAGCCTGTGCCACTCAACTTAGTCTATGCCTTGCCTTCAAAGGTGATTTCATTCACAAAACTGGATCCTGCTGCTTCTGTTTATGCCGCCTTACAAGCAAGCTTCCATCTTCAGTCTGCTTTTGGAATTCCTCTCTTAATGATCACACGATTCCCTATTTATACAATTAAGTGCTTCTCTCTCCCTCTGCATGGAGATCCTTCAGCAAACCCTGAAACCAGTGACCTCCGCTTCCTTTACGATGCATCCTTTTCCGTGAACCGCAACATCCTGATTCTCTTCCTACCTCTGAGAGCTCCTTCACCACAGTGAAAATGAACATCAAAGCTTGAAGAGGTCCAATAAAAACTGACAGAAGACATGGCAGTAAAAATAAAATGGAGCACCGTTAGGTTGACAAAGAAAGAATATACAAGAATATGTACAGGATGATTACATTTATAAAAGGTTCAAAAACAAACAAACCTAAACTATTTTTAGGGATGCATAAATGGGTGATAAAACTACAAAAATAAAAACGGAAATCACTATCCTAAGTGTTAGGATAGACTTTACCTCTGGTAAAGGGAAAAGACTGTGGTCGGGTAGCTTCTGGGTTCTAGTAATATTCTTTCTTGAACTTGGTGGTAATTACACAGATTTTCACTTTATAAACTGTACGATTTATGCAATTTTCTACATGATATATTTCATAGGAGAAAGGAATTTAAAAAAAAAACTCACCTATAACTTGTACTCAAAATTTCACTACTGGTTAGACCACCCCAGTTTACACAATTCACCTGGCCAACTTACAGATGACACAGACAACTGAAAATGGGTTGCTAAAACCTCTTTATTTCAATCTGAAACGACCGGCCAACCTCTCCCTGCCAGACCGTGGGGAAATTTTATCATCTATTTTCTACAGCAAAATGCAAGAGAATGAGTTGAAAGTTAAAGTCAAGTATGGAAATTGATGGGGGTAAAGACCAAACAGCCTCATGTTTCTAGAAGCAAGAGGGATTATGGAAATGAGGACTGGAAAAATAAGAGGATGATCAAGAGTCCTTTCAAAACCAATCCTGGAAGAGGCCCATGAGGGTCACAGACAAGCTGGTACAGAAAGATAACTGCACTAATCCCAGGTCTACCAGAGACCTCTCCCGGACTCTGCACAGGTCACACCACTCCCTGCCTGGCTTTTCTGCTATGATATGGAAAGACCACGAAATATATTTCTGGTCTGGAAAACATTTAGAGAGCATGACAATAAGATCTCAAAACAAGGGAGGCTGCAAGTAAATGTGCGTGGTGAGTTGGTGGAGATACAGAGGCTGAGGGCTTCCTGACTCCCAATATACGTATGATGCCTTAGTGAGGACTGGCTAGGTTAAGCTGCAATAACAAATAGCCCCAAAGCTCAGGGGCTTAAAGCAAGGATTTCCCACCCTCTCCACACCTCCACCTCACCCTCATCCCTGGCAGGAGCAGCACCACGTGGAGCTTTGCCAGTTGCCTGGGCAGAAGCAGAGAGAGCAAGTAACTGCTGTTACCGCTCCTATCCAGAAGAGACTGCACCGCTTCCATTCATGTTTCCAGAAACAAAGTGAGTCACATGGCCCAGTCTATCTTTAAGGCAATGGGAGGTAAAATAGTACTACATGTTTGTGAAGAGAAGAGGGAATGTGTGGTAGGTGGTACTGATGATGACCTCTGACCTCCCTCATCAACAGAGCGGCTAGGGGCACACGCCAGGGATTTCTGGCCGTGGCAACCCCAGAGTTTCTCAGCTCTAGAAGTGATCCAACAGTAAGTCTGCCAACTTCTTCCATGCAGGAGAAAGGCTACATGGAACACCACAGAAGAGGAGGGAACTTCGGAGGATAATGAAAGCCACACATCCTTTCACCCACCGACCATTCAAGCCAGCCCTGTTTCTGAGTCCGCCCTCTGGGTCACACACCAACCCTGACAGGAGCTGCTGCTGAATTGGGCTCAGGAAGAAATTGGTGGGTAGTCTCTCTCCCACTCACCTTCCTTCTGCTTCCTCCACTGGAACTCCAGTACCACGTCATCGTGGCCCACAAAGGTATGGACTGGGGTGTTTAAGTCAAAGACATTCCACAAGAGAAGGCTGTTCTCCCTCCGCAGCTGGGGCACCATCACTGTCACCAATCCATTGCTGAAAGGCTATGACCAGAAAGGGAAAAGCAGGAGTTATTCCAGGGAGAGGCAGCTGAGTCCCGAGTTACCCAAGCTGTAATTCTCTCCTCACTAAAATAAATTAAATGACGGAATACCCCAACCCATCCATCTGGGGGACATTTTCCCAAATACTGGAAGTTGACCATCACATCTACTTTTTGTTGGCTTTTCTTTTACTTTTTCTTTGCTGACGTAAGGGATCACAAAAAATAAAGCTAAGCCAAATACCCGGAGAAGAATGTTTTAAAATCTAAAACAAGCCACCTCTCCCTCCTGGCAGCACTCCTGAACTTCTGTTTATTTTTTAAAGTAAACACATTAATCCAGAGAAGTATTTCAGTTCATAAGAACAATGTCTGGCTTCTTTACAAGCGGTCCCAGATGCAAAGACCAGTTAATACCTGAATTATCTTCTATGTTACACAATGTTCCAGGGTGGCAGCCTCATGTATAAAGGTAGCTTTACTAATCCCTGTGATCCCTTTCAGGCTGATACTGAAGGAAATATATCCTGATCAGCAGCTATCAATGTGGCAATAAAAAGGTCTTGAAAGGTTGATAATAGCTTACTCACTGTATTTGTAGCATTTTAATGGTTTACACAGTACTTTCATATACATTTTTTTCCCCAAAGGAAAAGGGAAAGTACAGGTACTAAATGCCACTGAATTGTACATTTTAAAATGTTGCATTTTATCACAATTTAAAAAAAAAGGGCAAGGCATAGTAAAAATAATTATTCATATTTGACCCAGGAGGAAATTGTCACTTAAAAACATCAAGTGTTTTGCCCAAGGCCATACAAATATTGAATGGCTCATTGCAGCATCATTCACAACAGCCATGATACAGAAACAACCCACATATCTGTCAGTGGATGAATGGACAAGAAGATGTAGTACATACACAACAGAATATTATTCAGCCATGAGAAAGAAGGAAATTCTGCCACTTATTACAACATGGATGGACCTTGTGGGCATCATGCTAAGTGAAATAAGTCAGACAAAGGCAAATATTGTATATCATTTATATGTGGAATCTAAAAAGCTCAACTCAGAGAGAGAGTAGAACGGTGGGGCTGAGGAGTGGGAGAAACGGGGAGATGTTGGTCAAAGGGTACAAATTTCTAGTTGTAAGATGAATAACCTCTGGGGATCTGATCTGCAGCCTGGCGATGATGGTTAAGAGTACTGAATGATATACCTGAAAGATGCAAGATGGTAGATTCTAAATGTTCTCATCGCAGAAAAGAAATGGTAATCTTGTGACATGATGGAAGTGTTAGCAAGTGTTACAGTGGTAACTGTCTGGCGACATATCATTGTAACATGTCAACATGTTGTAGACCTTGAACTTACACCATGTTAGATGTCAATTACATCTCAATAAAGCTGGGGAAGAAATGAAATGGCATTGCTGGGCCTAAAACCCAGGTCTTCTGAATCTAAAGCCAGAGTCCTTTCCAGCACAATCCATTGACCTCCAGCCTCTCAACCCTTCCTCCCTCTCCTCCCCTGCTGTCAGTGACCACCAAAAGTCACACTGCTGAGCTCCCTGCCCAGCCAGTCTAGCATTTCTAAATTTTTGTTTATTTTGGGGGGGGGGGGAATATTTATTTATTATCTTTTTCTTTTTAATTTAAGCAAGGTATTTGGGATCGAACCCATGACCTCGTGAATGCTAAATATGCACTCTATCACTTGAGCTACAACCCAGTGTAGCATTTATAGTACAGATTCTGATACAACCTTCCAAGGGCAAATTTTTAAACAGATAACAGCTTTTACACCATCATTATCACCTGTGCCCCATCCCCCTAAACTAACAAAGAAAGAGAAAACTGCCTCACAAAGAAAATCAGAGAAAATGCTTCTGGCCCCTCGTTTAGGACACCAAGATAAGGTTTCCGAGCAAGAGGCAGGGTGTCTCACTCACAGTGTATCTGGCTTTCCAGACAGGCACCTGGCAAGGGAGAATATTGAGGTATTTCCGAGGCTGGCGGTAATCCCAGAACTGGAAGAAAGAAAGCAGGAAAATTTGTGAAATAAATGCCATCAAAAAAAAAAAAACTCACCCACTGAAATAAGCATAGCCTTCAAACTCCTTGCTTTCCGTCCTCTAAAGACACATTCAACAGCGCATTGCAGTCAGGCCCTGTGGCCACGCTCCTGTGACACAGAAACAGAGAAAACATCCCTGTCCCACTTATAAACTAAACACTACCAGAGAAAAACAGACTTCATGAGAACCTGCCCTCAGGGCAGATCACGGTCAGCCTGACTATTAAACCACCTTCACAGCTGAAAGGTGAAATGACAAGTTTTCATTCTGTGTCACTTTCCACCACGTAGAGTGGAATAACTAATAACAATAGCTAAAAAGTACTGACACTGACTGCATTTCAGACAGATGTTTAGTGTTCAGAGCTTCATACCGGTTAATGCTTACAACCACTACATAAGGCTGCTAGGAATCTCTTTTTCAAATGTAGAAGCCACGTTACTAAACGATATAACTTGCCCAAGATTGTGCAGCAAAAAGGTGGTTGTGTGACTACTCAGGGCCCAACCACTCACGTCCACATTTTTTCACCCCCCTCGACAAGGAAGGTGGGGAACCTGGAGTAGCAGAGAAGACACAGGAGAGCCAGACAAAACCTGGGCCTTGGAGACGCCTGTGCTTTTAACAAAAAGACAAGTACACTCAGAGCTCAAGCATGAAACCGCAGGAAACCTTGAAAGCAGGAAACTGCAGACCCCAAAGGCAGGAGGGCCAAGAATGAAACTCTGAACAATCAGGTATTAAGGAATTATTATCAAAAATAGGTGACAGGACCCACTTCAGAAAAGAGTTTGGCAGTTTCTGAAAAAGTGAAATGCACACGTATCATGCGACCCAGTGAACCCCCTCTCACATATTTGTCCTAGAAAACTGAAAAGTTCCCCCAACAGAAAAAAAAAATCAATACAGAAATGTTTATAGAAGCTCTATTCGCGATCACCAAAAACTGGAAACAGCGGAAATCTCCTTCTGGAGGTCAACAGATAATGAACTGTAGCATATCCATAGAGTGGATTTCTATTCAGCAGTAAAAAAGTATATGAACTATTGTATTCTTAAAACAACCTGGGGGAATCTTAAAGGTATTAAGCTGAGCTGAGTGAAAGAAGCCAATCTTGAAAAGTTACATTCTGCACGATTCCATTTCAATGACACTCTCATAAAGACAAAATTATAGTGGAGAACGGATCAGTGTTGGCCAGGAGTCAGGGGCTGGGAGGGTGTGACTATAAAGAGTACCAGGCAATTCTTGTTTCTTCTGACAACTTTTTTTGCCAAATTCAAGTCCCATATTCAAAATAATAAAGTTGTTCAGATGTCATTTCTATCTACACTGCTTTTGGGTTTCCCACATCACCACGGTGTAAACTATAACTTGCTCCCTCAACTTATTAAAAAAAGGGAAACTAGAAACAGTTAGGTATGCTTGGCATTCTCCATATTTCTAATCAGCTCAATACTCTGTGTATGTCTCCTTGTTATCAGGTCCACCATATGTGAAAAACTAGCAAATAAAAGAGAGTTTCCACCTCCCTTCAGAGTAAAATATTATTACTCAGCAATTATTTACAGGTTGGACAAAAGCATATTCCTGCTCATTTAGAAAGACTAGCATGATAACTATTAATAAAATTAATTCTTAAAAAAAAGATTTTGTTTCTAGATTTAAATATGCTCATCAGTTGGTGACAATTATAATATCTAATTTATGGGATAAATTAGAGGACCCTGGGAAAAGTCCTCACTGTTCGTAACACATTCTTATTCTGAAGGCAATCAATGATGGAGTCCTAGGAAAAGATTACATATTATATATTAATGGAGGACTTCAATTCTGTTTCAATTTGATCAAGCTGGTTATTGTAATAAGCTAACCACAGCCATGCCACCTCCTATCACAGGTGACCTGTGCTTTCCTCTTACCACTGCCAAAGGCCTCTGCTCCTAGCTAGGGATCAGAAAAAAGTTTTCTGAAGAAATATTCAGAAGAGCCTCGATGAAGAATCAGATTCCTGACTGCTGACATCACAGGGAAGACTTGCGGGCACAGGTTTCTCAGTATGGTTGACCTTGTACCAGGGAAATGTCAGAACGTACCCAGGGACCAGGGCTGGGTTTCTAGAACTCAGTCTAGAAGATGGGAATTTTGCAAAATAGACTGTTTAACCCAAGATCAGGAAGAAAACAATGGATTATCCAAAATGACATGAACTAATTTCATTGTGGTTCATGTTCTATTTTTTTAATTAATTTTTTATTTATTTATTTTTGGGGGGAGTCATTAGGTCTATTTATTTATTTATAATTAGTGTTTGTTTTTTTTTAATGGAGATACTGGGGATTGAACGCATGACCTCATGCATGCTAAGCATGTGCTCTACCACTGAGCTATACCCTACCCACCTCATGTTCTATTCTTAATGGCCATCGAAGAAAAATCCTTTTCTTCTTCCTGATCCAGTTCTAACCTTCAATTCAACAGTTTTAAGGGAAAAATTTGGGAGTTTGAGATTTACAAATGTTAGCCACTATATATAAAAATAGATTTTTAAAAAAGTTTCTGCTGTATAGCACAGGGAACTATGTTCAATATCTTGTAATAAACTTTGATGAAAAAGAATATGAAAATGAAGAAAAAGTTTTACAGTTTACAATCTACAAAATGAAGTGAAACTCATTCAATGGGATCTTGCTTGCTTCAGCTGACCCCTTAGAATTCACAAAATAAAAATAGAATAAAAATCATTACTATAAATTACAAGCTAATAAATGCTCAGGTAAAGTTAAGAGAATGATTATGTAGGAAAAAACAGCATGCACTGGCCCTTATCAACAAATTACAAATTACTAAAAACAAAGAATAACTGTTATGCAAAGTGCCCCTAAATTGCTTCACTTTTTACAATTACGTTATTTATAAATGTTCAATAAAAACTATCTTCCTTCCTATCAGGATATAGTAGAATAAATCAAGTACCACATCAACATCTCATTTAATTCATAAGCTAAGCCCACCAGTAAGGAACAAGGGCTGCATTTCACATGTGGAAACTGCCCAGTTACCCCCTTTATTATCCATGGAATCCCAGCCTCAAGGGTAGTAAAGGTATCATTGAATACTGACAAACTTGGGGACCTCCAAGAAAGAGGAGGAGGTGAATCGGATGGTTTCTGGTTCCCGAACTTAGGAAACAAGCTGATCTGGGTATAGGAACAAAAATTTAAATTCAAAGCAAACAAACCAAAGAAAACCCACTTTGGGCACATAAAAGTAAATTACAACCCCAAGGGAATTACAAACCTCAAGACAGAAGTTAACTTTTTAAGTCTCAGGGTATGATTCTAGCTTTGCTAACCATACCAAAAAAGACATACACGCCTGTGTAAATAAAACAAAGCCTAAAACTGCTGAAGCTGAATCACAAAATCGCTAAGCAAACTTCTGTGGTCTAATCTCAGTCCTTCTGGGCAGAGATCTGACCACAAGGGGGAACTGTGGGGCACAGCTAACTCTGCCCTGCGTCCTTTTGAACAAGGGTACATATCACATCCCACAGTCAGAGAGGAAAAACGAACAAGAAACACTGCACTCTGAGATAAACCAAAAATAATAGGGTCACTGACACACATAAATCCTTGAGCCTTTCCTGTGAGTTAAAGAATCTCTAATAAAACAACTCCATCCCTGACTTGTGCAATGCTAATGACTGAAGACGTCATGACTTTTGCAGATTTGATAATCATGTGAGAAAATGGCTGTTTTTCCACCCCAGACTAATGGTCAACTTGGTAACCTTAACAATTGTGTGGGTTTTTCTCCTTTCCTTGTGTATCTGTTGTGTTGTTATTTTGATGAGCCAGTCCTTTTGAAATGTGATTTCCTGGCAACTTCTTAGCAAATAAATTTTTTCTCTTTTCTAAATGCTTTTGTCTCTGACTTCTTTTCACAATGAGAAAGAAGAAATTCTCTGAACAAATTCCAGGAGCCGCATCAGATATGAGGTACTATGTCACTCCGGCTGGTGTACATAACAGGTTTACTTGCCCAGCTCTCCAAGAAGCACATGCACTCCTGAAACACATGCTATGCCAACCTACTGCAGCTTTCCTTCTGGAGAAAGTGCTCAGACATCCCTGATGCCTCCCAAACACACACCTCCAATTGCCCCAGGGGCGCCGCTCACCTTGACAGAGTTGTCTTGACTGGAGGTAGCAAGGATGTGCTCGCTGTCTGGGTGCCAGTCCAGGCCATGGATTTTGGAGAGGTGGGCTGCTAGATATTCCACTGCTGTACTGGGTTTCTGCAACAGAATCAGCACTGAGTGTTGTCAACTGAGAAAGAACTCGCTAGAACAGTCTACTAGAACAGTCTGCTGGGTGCTGAGAGGGGACGCAAAAATGCCACCAGAGACCATCTCTATTATTAAGAAACTCCACATTGTTTTGTTTAAAACAAACAAAACGATGACGACAGGAGACTGATTCAGGTCTTCACACCTGCTCTGTATACGGGACTGTGAGCCTAATTTTCTTCAGCTCCAAACCCCTGCGTGGCTTTAATGAAGCAAAGTAGTGTGCTTTTCCCCTTCAGTAGCATGGGCTGCAGTTTCTGCTCCCCTTCCTCACAATCACCCACAGAGGGGCTGTGACATCCCAACAGACCCAACCCCAATCCTGAGGGTAAAACCACCAATCTTAAAGTGATCGAGCCCTAAGACCCCAAAAGAGAATGAACACACATCACAAACGCAAACAATACATGATTAATAAGCATATATGAAACAAAGTCAAAAGGAAACCTCAGAAATATATTAAAACATTAAAAGATTTTTAAGTGATCAAATTAGAAGATATTTGTAAATAATATTCAATGCTGTGAGGCTGCATTTGTCCCTGCTGGTGTACACAGAAAATAGTATAACCTTTGGGGGAAAAATTTTGACAATTTTTGTCAAGAGATTTGAAATTTTCCTTTCTTAAGGGAATATCCTAAATTCACAAAAAGCTTTAGGTATGAAAGATGATTATCTTGGTGTTATTTGGAACCCTAGAAAACTAGAAACAACATAAATAATAAGCGGGGAATAATTAATGTTAGAACCAATTATTGTACAGCTATCTGATACAATATGATGTAGCCACTAAAAGTTATACTTAGGAAGAGTTTATAACATGAAGGAAATGCATTTGTTGTAATGTTGAATGAAAAAAGTATGCATAACTATGCATATGATAAACTATGATTAAAAAAGGACAAGAAAACACTTAAATGTTAACACTCATCTCTGAGTAACAGGACCATGAATGATTTTTATTTTCTCTTCTATATTTTCTACAAAGAGCATGTATTAGTTTCTATAATCAGCATTGGTCTATGAGGTTAAGGGTGCCATCTCCAGAACCCACCTCCCTGAGTTTAAATCCTGACAATAAACTACACCTCAGTTTACTCAGCTGCAGAATGGGGGTAATAATAGTACCTACTTTAAAGGCTAGTTATAGAGAGAACTGAATCAATACACATAAAGTTCTTAGAACAATGCCTGTACATAATACTTTGTAAGGTTAGTACTATTAGTCATCCACCAGTTTCAGTGAAAATTCAGCATTACCACTGATATTGTACATTTTTAAGCCTGCGATGCTTGCTTTCAACAGTGCTGCTTTGACACTATAAAGTGTCAGGGAAGTAAAGCTATGACCAACAAGTTTTACAATCCATTTGAGCAGAATTCCTAAGTATTAATAGCCACCCACCCACCACACCCCCCCAAAAAGTTAAAGCCCATTAAATAAAATAGATAAAAGGCTTGCTGAGGGAAGTCAGGGTTACTAGTGGACCAATCAGAAGAATAGAAAGGAACAGTTCTGTAGTATATTTCTATAAGATAAGGAACAGAGCTACTGTTTTGGAAAACACGTACTAACAGAGAGTTCATGGCTAAATACCAAGTTGTTAATTTTGCCTATGGCTTTGAAAACAATCTGAAGCAAATATGCATGTACTACAAATTAACCAAATATTTTATTTATACCATTTACTATCTTTAAATGCTATGCCAGTGACAAAATGAATATAACCAACTGCCAATTTAAGAAATAAAAGGGGACTAAGAATGGCTATTACCAGACTAAAGGGACAGAGAGAAAACTAACATACAGAAGATGCACCTATCCAACCTCTACTTATAAAATCACCTGTCATGTACACGCTACCTCAGGCAGAGGGCTTGGGCTGGCACACCCCTTTCCCAGCAGGTCCAGGCACCCAATCTAGCAGCCTCCCAATCTCTACATCACTTCCTTCTCCTCTCCAGCTATATGACCTTATTCCTTGCTAGGAGGGGAAGGGCACCGGAAGTGATGCTGAGACTTTACGGTCAGCATCCGAGTTAGGACAGCCCCGGACAAGTTTCAGGAAAACTACCAGTACATCCTCCCCAGAGGCAGGATCTCTAGCCTCAGGTTTCACAGGACAGAAAGCAGAATTTACGCCCCAGATCTTACAGAAGTTGACGGCTCTGTGAATTAAGCATTCTTAGCCTATCATCTGGGAGTTAGATATGGGGGAGGCCCTTTTCCTGCATCATTATTCTCACCAATGCCAACACACCAAAATTCCGACAGACTTTCCATCACAGCAGCAGCCCAGGACCCTGCACCTTCTTCATGCCTGTCAGTTAAGTGGGCTGCTGCAGGGAGAATATATGATCTGCAGGCTCTTTTGAGGCTGAAGGCACAGCAGGAGTTCAAGGGAGGATTTAAGCATGCTGCGTATCCCGTCTCAGTGATTTAATTCTGCATGGTATATGTCCTGGAACAAGGAGGTTTCACTTTGCAATCTGAGGCAGTGGTAAGAAGCTTGCCAAACACTCTAGAATAGTGCCTCGTCCTACCAGCTTGACCTCCTCAGTGATATACTCATTATTATTACCTTTATTCTGAAGATAAGGAAACTGAGGCTTGGAAAAGTATGTGGCTCACCTGATATTATAACCAGGAGGCAGCAAAACAGGACTCTAACTTAGGTCAGGCCAAGTTCATTTTCTTAACCACTGATCATAATACCTCACTCCGCTAACTTCCTCCAACACCAATTTGATCAGGAAGCAAGTATCATCTGGTACTAGGATCTTAACAGGGCAATGAATCAATCATGCTGTCCAGGGAAACCGGGATGCTCAAGATAGGTCCTGCCACTCATAACATTCTCTTCACAGCCCCTGGGAAGAGAAAAGAGTTTACTTACCCGCTTGTCCCAAATCCGTACATCCCCATCATGGCTGGTGGCAAGGCAATTAGCATTTTTTTTATTCCATTTGACCTGTGAGGCACCCGCTGCAAAGAAAAATTGAGGGAAGAAAGCTGTTGCCCTCCACGCCTTTGAAACCAGAGTAGAGCTTATCCAGGGGAGCTGGATAATGAGTTCCGGATGAATAAGAGCAGAACTCTTCAAGTTTCTATGACTGCATCAGCTCCACCATTAAAGAGAAAATGAAGCCAAGAAATAAATGAATTAACACAAGGGAACAGGATCAGAGTCACCTAATTGAGGAACTAATCTCACTAAGGGAAAAAAATCTTCAGGTTCCCTCCGAGCAGAATCAGCAGGGCAATGTGCGTTCTTACAGAGCAGCCATTCAGCAGGGCTCTGCTGGTTGGTAACTGACTCATCACACAGCCTGGCTCTTCATCATCTCCATCACCAAGCTTGTGCTCCCCATCAGAGGAGCCTCAGCCCCAAGCCTGCCCCTTCCCACTTTGGCTTTGTTGGTTTGCTTGCTGTTGTTGCTTTTTGAGGGACAGTCTTGGAAAAATATAGTCTCCAGCTGAAGCTCAGTTGAAGCATAAGCCCCAGTGTTGCCCAATTCTGCCCTCAGAAAGTTACATGCACCCCCTGCATCACCCACTTTCGACTCCCCATCAGCAGTTAGACACGGCCACTAGCCCTGTGTGGAGGCGGGGAAAGGGAACACTCCCGGCACCATGTGAACTCAGTCCTCTACCAATGCAGGAGGTAACTACAATGACAAACGAGCTACCTAAGAGAGGAGGTGTACTGTAAGATGCCAGAAGGGGCTGAGACAGGTGGAAAATTGGGACATATCAGCACTTCTAGCTGACTCTTAAAAATAATCAAGTTAATTAAGTTAAAACCAGAGCACTATGGCTTTCCTTCCCTCCTCTTCCTGTCTTGCTCAGACAACACATGACAATTATGCTTGGAGACCTCTCTCTTTAGGTGGGTGTGTATTACTGGGGACACCATAGTAGATCTAGGGCTTTGGAGAATAACTTGATCCAAGAAGTCTAGAGAGTGTGAGAGCTAAAGCAAGGACTTAGAATCTAACAGGAAACAGAGTTAAGGCTCACATTTTATCCTTGCTTAAGTTTTGGTGAGAGTATTTGTTTGCTTACTTGTTAGTTGTGTTTTTTCCTTGAGACACAGGGCATCTTAAGTCATCTAAGAACAGATGGTGGAGACCCCTGAAGTTGGAGGAAGGCGCTGTATTACTTAGGAGGCCCCTGTTAACAGCCCCAATGTAGAACTGCAATAATAGTTAATTCCAATTGAGGGATGAAAACAGGAAGATCAGAAAGGAATTTCAAAGTTTCAATATGTCCATATTAAATGACACCCTGGGACACAATCAGCATAATATAGATTGTGCGGAAACCACAGGACAAGCAACCTGGTTTCTTCAACAAATAAACTGCAGGAAAAGAAAAACAAACCAACCAAACAAAGGGAGGGAGAAGAAAGCTACTGACTAAAAGAGATGAGAAATATATTAACCACTTAGAAATACAGACTTTGGATTCTGCTTCAAATAACTTGTTAAAAATAAACAAACAACTACTACTGAGACTACTGGGGAAATTTGAATACTGCTTAAATACTTGATGATATCAAAGAACTACTGTTAATACTTTCAGGTATGCTAATGATTTTTTTTTAAAGAATTCTTCTCTTGTAAAAAATACTTGCTGAAATACTTCTTGATGAAATGGCAAGATACCTGGGATTTACTTCAAAATAATCCCAAAGGGGGGGATAGCGGGTGAAAGAAGACTGGCTGTACGCTGACAACTGTTTAAGCTGGAAGATGAACTCAAGTCAGTATATCTTCTAGCCTTACCAACTTTTGAAATTTTCCACAATAAAAAGTTTAAAAAGAAACCAGTGTGGCTCCTACCCTTGAATTCTGAAATAAGTCCCTGACCACATGCTACAGTCCAGACTCTAACTTCTGAGAGCCGCAGAAGCAAGACCCTTGTGATGCAGGACTTACAGGTGCACACAGCCATGGACGGGGCCCTGGGCAGTCAGTGTCGTGGAAGCCGTGGAAGGAATGGGACAAGGGCCGGGGTGGGGAGGAAGGGGGAGTAGACACTCACCTACAGCAGACAGTGCGACACTGGGCTTCCTTGTGTCCCTGAAACGCAAAAGTCAGAAATCAAGTGCCCATTCACCTGCCACCACCCAACCTGGTGCTTTTCACCCTCTGCTCGCACATCCTCACTTTCCTTTCAGCCAGTTCTTAGACTTCAGTGGGATCATGAGGGCCTTAAAAAGAAGTATAAAGAGAAGCCCGTCTCCTTCCAGAGGGATGAACTTTCTCAGCCACTGCAATTGAGGCTGTCTGAATTTTAGATCATACCATCATATCCCCAGGGAACAAATAACCATGATTCAGCATGGGCTGGGTGACTATGACACGGAGGTGGAGGGAACCAAAAGAACCCCTCCCTGGTGTCATTTCTCCCAGTGGGACAAGGGGACAGTCATGGAGGCCTAATTCTGCAAGAACCTTCCACCAGCATCACAAAGGTGGAGTGACAAACCACTCTGGATGTTCCCAAGAGACAAGAGGTGGAAGCAACCCAAGTGTCCACAACGGATGATCGGATAAACAGACTAGGGTTTAGACATGCAATGGATTATTATTAGGTCTTAAAAAGGAAGGAAATCCTGTCACATGCTAGCACGTAACCGCACCTTGAGGACATTATGCTAAGTGAAATAAGTCAGTCACAAAAGGACAAACACTGTACAATTCTACTTATACGTGGTACCTAGAGTAGTCAATTCATAAAGACAGAGAGCAGCACTGTGGCCGACAGGGGCTGAGAGGAGGGAGAAATGGGGACTTGTTTCACGGGTACAGATTTCCAGGTCTGAAAGGTTAAAAAGTCCTAGAGCTTGGCTGCACAACAATGTGAATATACTTACTACTGAGCTGCACATTTACAAATGATTAAGATGGTAAATTTTGTTTTGTGGTTTTTTACCACAATACTAAAATAAAAAAAAAAGACACTCCTTTGGAGAGGGAGGCTCCAAGGTTCACAACAAATGGTAAAATGACAGAAATGACAGTAAAATAACCTGAGGGTCAGGAGGGCTCTGTAGCTCTGGCCTATTGTTTAGAAAACCTGAGAAAGCAAGTTAGTTCAGAGTCTTGCACTCTTTAAATCAGGAAAACAACTGTATTGTGACAATGAGGGGTCCTTGCCCCCCCCGGGGGGGGTTATAGTCCCTTTCATTTTCCTGGGATTTTGTGCTTTCTCTCTCCCTGGGGCTGCTTTTAGAGTCATCACCTCTGAAGTACTAACCCACGTGATGCAGGCGAGGTCAGCTGTGCACACCGTTAGTCCCTGAGAATCCCTTTCACTGGTCTGTCTCATCTGTCACACCTCAATACCCTTCTTGTCTTCTGTCTACAGTTTACCTTTCAATGTAAAATATCACAAAGTCACCACCATTTGGGAGCAGAGCGCCCTGGTCAGAGGAGAGGGTGTCCCATCCTGGGGACTCTACAGGCCACACCCTCCAGTGAGTCACTTCTAAAGGTTTTGGCGAAGGGAACTTTGCTCTACAAAGGGAGAAGGGAAGAGACGTTTACTACGAACTTAGGACATGCCAGGCCCTGGGCCAGGTGCTCCTCCACCCTTTGCTCCATGAAGAGTAACCCTAAGAGGTGGCTCTCAGCCCCCTTTATAAAGAGGGGAGGAGAAGCCTCACAAAGAGCGAAGCGGCTGTCTCAGAGCACTGCCTGCTGCAGCATGCGTGTTTGTGGCTATCAAACCCCGCTCCATACCACACAACTTCAGGAAAATTCAGCCTAACTTTAAAATGCCAGCACCTGTGTTTCTTTGCCAACGGGATTTCCCTGAAGCCTGATTTGCAAACCTTTGCAACAGGACTTAAGTCCCAGGGAATTGAGGCCCCTGGGGGCAGCCTTCAGCCAATCACTGACAGTGGATGGTACCCCTACTTCCTTAGCCCTGAGGGGTGGGACAGCTTGGAGGAGGGAGCTTTACACTAGCATCTAGTGCCCCCAGTAAGAGGAAGCTCCCCCCATTCACAGCGGTACACAGGTAGATGATGCATCCTCCAATCCTGTCTCCCTTCCCCATCCCCTACCAGCAGTTCTATCAACTCCCAAATAACATATCCACAAGGTCTCCTTGTCTCAGGGTCTGCATCCAGGGGAAACCAAATTAAGACATCTGATCTCTAAGGCAAAGGTCGCAGACTGTCCCACAGCCAAGTGGTTATGCCTGGCAATTGTTCTTACTTGATATCCCAAATATAGATGTAGGTGTCCACAGAGCTGGTGACCAGGAGATCTGGCTCAAATACTGCCCAGTCCAAGTCACTGGAAACAAGAAGTAAACAGGACAATCATGAAGAGAAAAAATTCAGAGTCCGGTTCCAAAGCATCAGCAGATTTTGTCTCTAGTGGCTTCAGAAAGTCATTGTTAATGGGCCCCTTAACACAGTTTAGGCTGGGAATTTCCAAAGTTCTTTGGGAAAGAAGACTTAACTGAGCGCTGAAGGAAACTTTCAGGTCCTTCCCCAGTCATCATCTGCTCCCCCTAAAATGGAGCATTTCAACTTAAAACACATACATACATAAATGCACGCATACATGTGCACATTGGCAAACTAGTACAAAACAAAGGAAAAAACACATGATTTATTGTTTTTTAAATCAGCCTCAACCACAGGTACCTGAAGTAAACCCAACATCTTTAAAGCAGGGGCAGACCGCATGTTGGATTCCAAGGAGGGGAAGCTGGCCCCTGGTCCTCCAGACCCACATCCTCACGCCTTAAAAGGTACTTACTACACAATTAAAACAGGCCATGGGTCTAGCCTTTCCCATTACCTCCAGCCAGCTTCACCATTCCTGCACTTCCTGCTGCTACTTCCATGTCAAGCTTTCCCCACCCAGAATGAGTGCTTCAAGGAAAGGGTGGATCAAGGAACACTCCAGAAGCCCACTGGAAGGCCACGAGTGAATAACAGACTGTAATGCACGAGTCCCACGCGGTGCCCCATGGCTGTTGGACAAAGACCAAAGGGCTGTGCCCTGAGGTCTCTGTACTATGAGGCTCTGCACACTGGGAGCTGGGGATTCTTTGAGCATAACTTCATTCTCTTCTGCAGCAAACTAGCTCTAATCACCTCCCCTGGACAGGGCTGTACCTGTCTCAGTGTCTCCTGGGATCAGGGTTAACAGCCACATGGATGCTGGTTCCTCGCGGTGAAGGCCATCACTTCAGGAATGTTAAGGATCCAGCAGCCACTCACGGCCAACTCAACACAGGGGGTCAAGCTTGGAGGAGGAAGCTGTCTCTGTTTTACTTCCCAAGGGACTGTGACGAAACGAGACAGGCCAGGGCGCCGTGGAGGACTGTGCCTACCTGATGACGCGAGTGTGGCCTTGTAAGGTTGTGCCAACTTCCCCACTGCCATCTTTCCACTTATAAAGGTCGACTCGTTGGTTGCTCTGAAAAGAAACAAGAAGAGAGAGGAGGGTAGAGCTCAGCAGTAGAGCACGTGCTTAGCCTGCATGAGGTTGTGGGTTCAATCCCCAGTATCTCTGTAAAAACAAACAAACAAACAAACAAACAAACCTAATTACCTGCCCCAAAATAAAAAAAAAAGAAAAAAGAAACGGGGGGAGAGTATCGCTCAGTGGTAGAGTGCACACTCGGTCTACACGAAGACTTGGATTCAATCTCCAGTACCTCCGTTAAAAAATTTTTTTAATTAAAAAATGAACCTAATTACCTACCCCCCCCACAAAAAAAGAAAGAAAGAAGGGAAAACCCATCTTGAATAGTTACAGCTGAAATGAGGCTACAGATACACCCCCGAGCACTTGAGGTCCGGGATACAGAGCCTCACCCAGCCCCCCGGCACTGCCCAAGGAACCACCTCCCCACTCCCAAAGTCCCATACCCATCTCCCCAGCTGCCCTCACACTGGATGTTTTCGGCTCACCGTTCCCATTATCAAATGCCTGGAATCCATCAACCACATATGGTTTAAAAACACACATGCATGAGAAAACAGAATCACCACTGAAAGGGTGATACAAGAGTCCTTGAAATACGAATTTCTTAAAGGGTTAAGCAGAAAGACACAGGGAAAATAGGCCAGAAGAAACTACAATTAGAATAGGAAAAAGGTTAAAAAAAAAAAAAAAAAGCTTTAATCAAACTACATTTCACTTAAAGAAACAACAAGCCAGCAAATGCTCCCTGAATATCATGAGTTCATGGAACACACTGGAAGTGAATAAAGATAATTAATAGACTAATTACTATTAGTTAATAATTTCTGAACTGATATATATATATATATATATATGATTGATCTTCATTTTAGCTCAGAGACAGAGCTGTATAAAGTTCTAAGATTTTTATCCAGAAATGCCAGATGCCAGCTTCCATTTCTAAATAGGTAAGCTTCCTGCCAAAAGGTTATAATTCAAAACAGCTTCCAATAGGAATAGGAGTGAAAAGAAAAGCCCCTCATCTTACAATAACATTTCCTGACATTTCCAGGGTCTGCTAGTGCCACTCCGTGATCTAGGAACCTTAAGAAACCTGCCCTCTGCTCTTTTCCACCACACTGCACACTGGGTGTCATCACCCTTATCACAGATGAGGCTACCAAGGCTCCAAAAGTTGGGTGGGTGCTCAAGATAAAATAGGGAGTGTTAAAACAGACTTGACCTCAGATCTGCCTAATTCCAAAGCTCTTTTTCCTGAAAATGCTTGGCTTCCAACCAAGGACAATGAAAGAAAAAATATATATATCAGCAAATTGAACTTTATCAGAATTAAAACTTTACTATGTCAAAGGACATTATTAAGAAAGTGAAAAGACAATCTACAGAACTGAAGAAAACATTTGCAAATCATATCATTGACAAGGGTCTAGTATCAAGAATCCAGAAAGAACTCTTAAACTCAACAGCAAAAAGACAAACAACCTAATTCAAAAATGGACAAGGGACTTAAATAGACATTTCTCAAAAAAAAGATATACAAATGGCCAACAGGCACATGAAAAGATGTTCAGTATCATTAGTTATTAGGGAAATGCAAATCAAAATCACAGTGAGATATCACTTTACACCCAGTAAGATGGCTACAATTTTAAAATTACACGCATACACACACACAGACACACACACAGACACACACAGAGAAAGCCAGGAAATAACAAATTTTAGTGAGGATGTCAGAAATTAGAAAACTTGTACACTGCTGGTGGGACTGCAAAATGGTCCAGTGATTGTAGAAAACAGTTTTATGCTTCCTCAAAAAGTTAAACACAGACTTACCACAAAGCCCTGCAATCACTCCTAGGTATATACCCAAAAGAACTGAAACCAAGTACTCAAAAAAGTCCATGTACACATAGGTTCATATTGGCACTATTCACAACAGCCAGCCCAAATGTCCACTGGTGGATGAAGACATAAACAAAATGCAGTGTATCCATACAATGGAATATTATTCAGCCACAGAAAGGAGTGAAGGTCTCACAGATGCTGTAACACGGATAAAGAAGCCAGAGACAAAATGTCCTGTGTTGTACTGACTACATTTATATGAAATATCCAGAACAGCTAAATCCAGTGACAGAACACAGACTAGAAGGTGGCCGGGGGCTATGGGTGGGGGGGACGAAAGGAAGCTGTTTAATGCCAGAGGGGTTTACTGCGGAATGATAGAAATGTTTGGGAACCAGATAGAGGTAGCAATTATGTAACACTGTGACTGTAGTAAACGACGCTGAATTGTCCTCTTTAAATGATTGCCTGAAAAAAATAAGGCTCTTTCTTGCTACTCTTAAACACATGCAGTCTTAATCCACGTGGGGTGACTACTGAGGGGGTCAACCTAAATCTGTGGTTCCCAATCAAGGGTGATTTTGCTTCCCAGGGGACACTTGACAATGTCTAGAGACAGTTTTGGTTATCACAACGAAGGTAGGGGATGCCATCAGGATCTAGTGGGTAGGGGCCCGGGATACTGCTCATTTCCTGTAAGGCACAGGACAGCCCCCGCCATGAAGAATTATCTGGCCTGACATGTCAATAGTGCCAAGGCTGAGAAACCCTTGACCAGCCTATCAAGGGAGCCCAAGCGCAAGAGGTATAAGCCAACAGAGAGAGTGTCCTTCCTAAGACACAGGGAGGAGGCTGAGAGTGGGAATCCAATGGAGCAACCCTCCCCTACCCTTTCAGAACATTCCCAGAACCAGATACCAACCCCGTCGTCCCAGGTTAAAGTCAGACAGTCAGATTCTATTTTGGAAACGAGGGGGAAGAGCAGATTTTTGTTCCTTCTAAAGCTGACAACATTGCTCTTCTTTCTTTTGTCAGATGCCTTCCTCTCACAGACTGTTATTCCTGATAAGAACAGACCCAGACACTGCCTTGAATGTTCGCATCCCCTGGAAGACGAGAAGGGCTCCTCTAAATAGTGCCTTCCGGCCCAGTGCCAAAAAAAAAAAAAAAAAAAAAAAAGCCAATGGTTTAGATCTCTAATTGTTCTAGGAGAACAGAACGCTGATAGAGAACCTGGCGAGAAGTACCAGAGATGACCCAGACCGGATCTTTTTTGTCACGAATCCCTTGGAAACATCTAATAAAACGTATGCATCTTTTCCCTGGAAAAATTCACAGATAAACACACACTTAAAATTTTGAGAATGAATCCCAGTCTAATAAATCTCAATCAAGAAAAAAATCCCTTCCTTTGAACGTCAGGGTGTATGGAATCTTCTGATCCCTCTGAGAGCAAGGAAGGTACCCCACCAGACCAGCTCACCAGTTCTTTCCTTAAAACATCTTTCAGAGGCCCTGGCTAGTTATATTCCTGCTAATGAAAACATGTTCTTCTCACACACAGAAATGGAGGCATCTACCTGCTTCTCTTTCAAAATCTGGATTCAATTCTTAGAAATACCGACAGTATATTCTTTGCACATATTTAAATCTCTAATTTGCCTCTATCTTCCTTTTAGAACCAGGGACACCTCTTTTCTGCCTGAGAAATGAGGGTTACATTCTCTTTTCCACAGAGAACACAGACCTACCAGCCCAGATCTCACATTTAAAGCCTTCTGCTGTACTCCTCGAATGAGCTCACCGAGGCTGCAAAATAGTGCGCAAAGCTGTCATGAGGATTCCACTGCACGGCTCCGATGTCCCACTTGCTCTGGCGCGAGATCTTTCGGTGTCCTTCGAAGGGGGCATCTAGATTGACGATGTATAGGAATCGGCGGCTAGGAAAACAGCATCAATGTTATAGCAATACAACAGCATTAGCATTCAAGGAGAAGAGCACATTTGGAATTACATACGGTTCGCAAGCAATGCTCCAAAAACCCCTAGATGTACATGACGTTTATCGACTCAGAAAGGCATACCCATGACGAGAGTAACTCAAGGTGGCTGGTGGGGAATCGGAGCCGCACCCCTGTGAGAGTCTGCCTCTGGACACGAGCTTCCCTCCCATATCCAGGGAAGTCCAACCTCCTCCCACCAGATTCAGCCCCAGCCCTGCCCCCTCCCAGGCTTTTCCAGTCCCCCAGCTGCTTTCACATTTAACCTGCCACACAGTCTGCATTTTGACTATGGTACATATCTTCACAGCAGAACTACCAATGTAAAGGCTCTTGTCCCAAACCAACTGAGTGTTCGGGGTATGTCCCTCATCGCTAGGCACAGGGCTCTGTATCCAACTCATGTGTGTAAAATTAAACCCATCACCTATCACTTAGCTAAATATTCTGAAGAAAATCTCAAATTCCCATGCAAGCTGACTACCTGGTGAAGGAAACCAAATTAAAACTGTCAGAAGGGGAAACAGTAACCAAAAAATAATAATCATTAAAAAATTAACTGCCAATAATATTCAAGGTGCCAATCAATATAAAGGATATGAAAACAGGGATGCCCTTTGTTCACCTCTTTTCCTTCTGTTTTAAGTGAAAAATGCTTGGAAGGTGAATCAATCTCTCAGCAGCCATCAGCTGTTGGGGAGCACTCCAAGTCCCTGAGTATCAACGAGGATGGGTGGGCTCACTAATGAAGAAAAAGATTAATTGCCCCTGCTCAGAAGAGACAGGAAGTGGAAAGTAAAAATAGCATGTAGAATTCTGGCAGAAACCCCAGGAGGGATGGATTAAGGGAAAAGGAAAGCACAGGTAAGACACAAATTCACATTACTTCTGGAACTTCCAAGAAAGCTGGTACAGAACAAAGATTGAAAACCTCTGACCTCTAAGGGATCACCTGATCCTGTGGCAGGCACACCGGCATCTTCTCTTCAGAACAAAAACAGGGAAAAGGCTAAGCAGTACATGTATGGGGTATGTATCAAAAGGGAGCTCAGAGACAGTACAGAGCAAACATGGAACAGCAGGTGGGCACTTCAGGATAAACATGCCTGATTGAACAAATATGTTTGTCTTCATTCCCCATTGAAGACCCACTAAAAAAAGAGTGAAAGCATAAAAGACTGAAGCCCACAAAAACAAAGAAAATGAGAAGGATGAATGGTAATTGATCTAGAGGAAGGACAGCCAGCACCCAAGTGCCTGCAGAGGGAGCTGATTCCCACTGCAGAATCCAGGGTGGCAGGAGTTGGAGGCTTCGGTCACAGGCAAGGGGAAGTGAGATGACTTCAGAGGACAAGAGGCACAGCAAAGGTGAGTGTGAGGTGCTGTGCTCCAAACACAGCAGGAAGTGGTGTGTGAGACCCTCAGGCCTCTTCCCCTGTTCAGCACTCACAACACAAGGCTTCCAGTCTTTAGACAGTGACTCGTGTCAGGAGGATTCTCCTAAGGAGGAACTGACTAGCCCAGGAAAGAATAAAAGCAAACAAACAAGTAACAACAACAAAGCACTGGAGATAATGACAGCTGGGCACACTCCAACAAAAGGGCCTGGTTCCCACCTAATCTCCCTACTGTGGACCTGACTATCACACATAAACAGATTCCAGTCTCTCTTTAATATTAACAGAGAGCCTGTGAGCTCAGTTACCAGAGGAAACCTGAAAGACAGAGACCAACATAACCAAAAGAAAGAAAAAGGGAATGGGAGCACAAAGGAAAGAAAACCTAGATTTATTATTCTCCAAGAATAAAAGAAGATAATGTAAAGAACAGAGAACAAGAAAGAGTTCTTGGAAATTAAAATAATAGTTGGAATTTTAAAATCTGATAGAAAGGTTGGAAGCTAAAAGTTGAAGAAAGCTCCCAGAATGCAAAACAAAAAGACAAAAAGACCAAAAGACCAGAAGAGAATCCATATAGGATACCCAACATGGACTAAGAGGAGTTCCAGAAAGAAAAAGAAGAAATAGAGGGAGGAGTTATAAAAGACGTAACACAGGAAAATTTCTCCAGACTAAAAGACACGGGTTTCCATACTGAAAGGGCCTTCCAAGGTGCTAAAAATTATTCTGTATCTTAATCTGAAGGGTTATCCTATGGGTGTACATATTTGTAAATTCATTTGAGCTGTTCACTTGAGCATAGACCTTACTACACATATTTTAAAGCTCAATATAAGAAAATGGAATGGTGAACTTCAAGATCATGTTGAAAAATAATATGAATGTATACATATCGGAGAACACACCAAATCAGGAAATACTGCATGATTCCCAGTTACAGAACCCCATTCTCTCCCAGAACACTACCAACGATATCACATTAGTGAATGCTGAGGTCTAACATTTGAGACACCGTCATTCCAGGGCACCTGAGAATGTTTTATGAGCTGTTAGTATGGCTACATGATGCCGAGTATATGTTATTTTTCTATTTGTTTAAATAAAACAGGCAATAATGTCAAAACGGGGAGGAGGGTCCCTCTAAGTGCCCACCCAGCACAATGAATGAAAAAAGACACACACCAAAGCAGTCATGGTGAAAATTTCACACACACTAGAGGTAAAGATAGCACTAGGTACAAAGATAGGATTTCTCCGGAGGAAAAATAGGTCACACACAGAGTCCAGAATCAGAATGACATAGAACCTCTCAACAGTAACTCTGAGAAAAAGAACCCTGGATACTGATTCAACCCAACAATTGTTATATAACTGTACTGGAAGGAGAGGAGAGGTCTGGTACGTTTGTAAGGGGCCCACAGACCAAAGTAAAAGAGCTAAATCCTCATCTTCTATTGTAAGAAGTCAATTTGAATACATACAATGGATAAATCAAGATATAGCCATACAGTTAGTATACTGCTTGGAAAAATAGAGACAATACAAAAGAAATAGCTAAAAGAGTCTCAAGTGGTTGCTTCTGGTGAGTGGGATGGGGTGGTAGATTTAAATTAAAAAAGAGGTTTAAAAACTGATTAGGAAATAAATAATATAGACCCACAACCACTGAATTGTAAATTTCAGTGGGCAGATCATATGGTATGTGAGTGATATCTCAATAAAGTTGTTTTTTAAAAAAGTGAGTTCAGGGGACAGAAAGAGACATACCAATTTTTCCTTATCTATGCATCCAGGGTGAAAATGGTATCAGTAATTGTCTCTGGGGAGCAGGGTCAGAGGGAGGAAGAAAACTTAGTTTCCATGGTATATCCTTTTGAATTATTTAATGTTTGCTATAGTTTTATTTAAAGTAAATGAAGGAGGGAGGGATATAGCTCAATGGTAGAGAGCGTGCTTAGCATGCACGAGGTCCTGAGTTCAATCCCTAGTACCTCCAAATAAATAAATAAATAAATAAATAAATAAATAAATAAATAAACCTAATTACACCCCCACAAAAAAGTAATAAAGTGGAAAAAAATTTTTTAAGGTAAATGAAAACATACGTGGGGAGGGTATAGCTCAAGTGGTAGAGCACATGCTTAGCATGCACGAGGTTCCAGGTTCAATCCCCAGTACCTCCTCTAAAAATAAAAAAATCAATAAACCTAATTACTTCCCCCCTCAAAAAAATTTTTAATTTAATTTTTACAAAGGGTAAATGAAAACGTAATTTCAAAATAAAACAATGAAGTTAACAGAAAACACTTCATTTTTAAACAGGTTCATCAACAACTATGCTAATGAAAATACAGCCAAATATGAGAGGAAGTAATCTAGAGCAACGTGAAAGGGAAGGAGGACTCTGACCATTAACTGTAACCATACTGGTACAATGTTAGGGTGATTAGCAAATGCAGTGATGCACCTTAATTGCCAGAATTCTAAAAATTTTGAACCGGAAGACACTACAGAAATTATGTGGTTCAGTTTCTTTAGGATGAAATTGAGTTCCTTCATGAGAAAACCAAAGTCCAGGCAGGCCAACTGAATAAACATCCAGGGGCTCACAATTAATGGCACTGCCCAACTGAGACCTAGACCCCCTCCATCCCAGTAAATAACTACCTGTTAGACCACACCAGACAGCATCCTTCCTAAGAGTCCACGCATCAAACAGAAAAGGGCAATTTCAAGACCAAACTACCAGTCGCTAAAATGTCAAAGGAATTTGATTGCTTACCTGTTAGGGCAGAGATAAAAATAAAGTGCAAATAATCCCCATGACTACCCAGAGGTCACTTGGACAGCATAACTCAACCCTATGACCATAATCCTTAAATTAAAAAAGTCTTTTCCAATTTCCAGAAACTCTTGATGGGCAATTTGTTCCCAGAAATCGTGGCACGTGAACTCTGTAAGCTCACTTACCCAGAGAGCACCGCATGCTGCCCCAGACAGTCCACAGACATCGCTGTTGCCTACAAGAGAGAACACAGACTCAGTTCTGCCAGCAAAGCCAGCTCAGGTGGGAGAAGACAGGAGGGTGGTCACCTTTGGGTCTTCCTTGTCCCATGGCTCGGGTGGTCCCCATTTGGCAAGTGTCACCAGTTCCCTACAGTAGATACTTTAACCTCCTTTTAGTTTTCATCCAAATCTCATATTCACATTCACAGTAGGGTAGTTGTTATCTGTTTCCCCCAACACCAGGACTACATACAACCAAGCTGGCAAATTCCAAATTGAGGAAACAAGTTCTGGAGCTACTGAAGAATCTGACTAGCTCAGAGCAAACAGCTACTAAGGGCCCCTTCCAAGTAAAATCTACCCTGGGACTCACTCTCTCTCTCTCTCTCTTTCTCTCTCTCTCTCTCTCTCTCTTTCTCTCTCTCTCTATCTCTCTCTTTCTCTCTCTCTCTCTCTCTCACACACACACACGTGCGCACACGCAATCCATGCCTTTCCAAAGGGCATGGACTCCTTCTCCAAGCTGAAAGGCAACTGGTAACACCACCCCTGCTGAATCCACAGTCGTATTCCTGCTACTGAGATGCCCACGGCCCATTCAATTTGAGTTTTCTATCACAGTTTACTTGTTTGTACTTCCCAGGTCTTCCAGTTCCTCGGGAGCACCATCTTTTCAGGATCTGATATCCAATATCCAAAAGTCCACACTGAATCAAATGAATTTGCATTTGGGCTGAAGCATGAGGCTAATTTTAATCATGACAATGACAGCCTAAGTTCTTTATTTGGATAAGTTCAAATCCTGCTGCATTCTCAGGGCATTATCTGAAACAGTGTGCACCACTGTTTGGTTATTAAACACTCTAAGTTCTTTCTAAGAGACTATCAAGAGAGAATGTACCTTGTACACTCTGCTACACTCACAAATCACAAATGGCAAGCAGAAATTCTCTTTGTCACTCTCACTGGTCTTATTAATGGATTTCTCACACTGGCCCTCCCTCAAGAAACATGTCACAGGTAATATTAGGGACAAAAGGCCAGAGTGCTTTCAGGAGAGCCTGAAAAGTGATTATTATGCATCCTTCATTCCACTAGAGTCATGAGCAGAGAAAAGCCCACCTAGAAAGGGAGGCAGTGAGATGAGATGTCATTTCCAGAACTCTTCCGTGCAATTTATATATTAAGGGTATGAAAGGGGCAAAGCAGTACCTCCAACTAGGGGAAGTACAATCTTTCTAGAGGGTGGGTGGTAGCAAGAATCCTAAGGTGCCCCCAACATTCTGGGCCATTGGTGTTCATACACATTCTCCCCATTATTCACACACTAATCTAGGTACTGCTGTGAAGGGATTTTGAGATGTAATTAAGGTCCCAAATCAGTTGACCCTAAGATAAAGAGGCCTGAAACAACCTAAATGCCCACCAGCAGATGACAGTGGTTGTATATACAAAAATGGTAAATATGTACAATGGCATACACCCTACAGCATGAATGAACCTTGAAAACATTACATTAAGTGAAATAAATCAGAAAAAGAAAAGGACAAATACTACACTTACAGGCAGTACCTAGAAGAGGTAAATTCATAGAAAGAGAAAGTAGAAAAAAGGTTGCCAGGGGCTGGGGGAGTAGGGAGTGGGGTGTAACTGTTAAATGAGTACAGAGTTTCCATTTGGGATGATGGAAAAGTTCTTGGGGAAGGGGAGGAGAGGGAGATGGAGAGACTTAATCACATCAGCCCTTTAAAGCTAGTCTAGAAATCATAAACAGAGGAAGTCAGAGAGCCAAAGGGTGAGGGAATTAGCATGGGGAAGATTCTCTGTTGCTGACTGCGAAGACAGGGACCACGCAGCAAGGACCTGAGACAGGTCTCCAGGAGCTGAGAGTGACCTCTAAATAGCAACCAGCAAAGAACAGGGATCACAGTCCTACAACCCTCAGGAACCAAATTCTTCCAACAACCTGAATGAGCTTGCAAGCAGATTCTTCCATAGTCAACCGAGACCCCCGATGAGAACACAGAAGACTAATGCCCAGATTTCAGCCTATGAGACACTGAACAGGGAAAGCAGCCAGGCAGAGCCTCGACTTCTGAACCACAGAACTGTGACCTAATAAATGGATGTCGTTTAAAGCTGCTAAATTTGTGGTACGGTGACAATAAAGGGTGATCTGGTAATAATACAAAAAAAAAAAAAACGAAAAAGTCATGTCCTTTGACTGGTAGTTCTACCTCCAAAATCTATCCAAAATACAGAACTTTTACACACAGAGTTGTTTAATTCATGTTACCTATAAATAAATTGTGGATATTTATACATACTTATATACAATGGTATGTTCTAGAAGCATTAAAGAATGACACAGAAAAACACTGGAGCCAAGCCTGCAAATAGTGTCAAGACTCACCATAACACCTTATCAGAGCAAATCATTTTTTAAAAAGTAAAACAAAATAAAACAAAACAAAAGCACACCTAACTGATGTTTCCCTGCCCCTACCCCAGAAAAAAAAGAAGCCAACATTATGCTTTCAGGGGCATATGAAAGAGGGTTATGCTAGACTGTCTCAAAGCAGAAAATGGAGAGAGGGAAGTGGTTTAAGCAAAGGACGTGGAAATAACCTGACCAGGGTAAAAGTTAGCACTTGGTCAGGGACAGGAGTGCCCCACAAGGCCTCACCACCCTCAGTGCACCCGATGGGGAACAGCTGGGAGATACCACATCTGGAGTCACAGGGTTCTTAAGTGATCCCACTGCAAGAGAGGAAGGGAGCCCCATAATGACTAAGAGAGTACCTCCTAGCAGCCTGCAGGCAGGGCTTGCTGCAGATTAAAGACAGCCCAGAGAAGTAAAGTGGTATTTCATATCTTACCATGAACTGAAATTTAAATCAGCTACTTTCGTCTAAAAAACACTGAACAAAATATAGCAAAATGTTTAGAGGGTAGCTGTTCCTATGGGATTTTAAATTTATTCCTCTAAATAAGCCTACATTTTTGTATTATTTCTATATTTGCATTATTTTATAATAGAAAACGTGTTTCTTCAAGGCCTCCTTCCAAGTCTCTCCTCTTTCTGCTCCTCTCACCCTGGCCTGTGGCCTGGTTCACAGCAACAACCTCCCAGAAGTCTACCTTCTTCTCTCCCTTTTCTATTCTACCTAACACTAAACTTCTGAAAACAGAGTTCTGATTATATCAATCCACTGCTCTCAAACCTTTGTTAATTTTTCACTCTGAATAAAATCAAGTGGAAACTCCTCAGCCTTCAGACACATTCTAATCGGATGACCGGCTCAAGCCACACCCACTTACAGCATTCACTCAATTCTACAACTCTCCCAATTCTGAAGAGATGCTTAAGTTCTTCCTTTCACCTGAGAAGTCCTTCTCTCCTACTCTGTTATTGAAATTCTACTCATCTAAGAAGACATACCTCCTCCAAGAAGCTTACCCAAAGTCTGCCAAGGGGATTGCACCTTCTCCCAAAGCACCTTCCCTGCCCCTCCGTCACAGGTCTTGCCTTAACTTTCTTAACTTGCTTTGTGGTGATTACTGCTGTGCACAAGGATCCTCTCCCATGAGTTGGTGAGCATGTACAGGGGAGGGCCTATTTCATTTCTCCCAGGGCTCCCCGCAATGAGATGCATGCAGGCACTCTGTGCACATTAGCTAGTTTTGAAGATGGGTCAGAACCAGGTCAAAATCAGGGTCCTACCAGCTCGTAATGTGCCAAGGTGATCCTTCACATCTCAAAGAAATTTTTTCCTTAGTTTCCCTCGCTTATTTACCACCCATGAATTTATCTACATTTCTCCAATTCTCTCATTTTTTAAATACCTCCTAGGATAATGAACTTTGATAGTTCACTATCTGCTTTCCAAAAGCTTCTACTGAAATCTGATGACAAAATATGTGTACCTTACCTGCACACTTTAATGTAAAATTTTAGTCAAACCTTCTTTGAATCATTGTTTTAAAATATTTTCAATTTTTTACATTGAAGTATAGTTGATTTACAATGTTGTGTTCGTTTCAAGTGTACAAATGATCCATTTATATATTTATATGCATTCTTCTTCTGATTCTTTTCCACTATAGGTTATTACAAGATGCTGAAATATATAGTACCCTGTGCTTATGGTAGGTCCTTGTTGTTTATCAACTTTATATACTGTAGTGTATATATGTTCACCCCAAACTCCTAATTTATCCTTCTCTCCCCTCTCCCCTTTAGTAACCATAAGCTTGTTTTCTATGTCTGAGTCCCTTTCGTAAATAATGAACCTTTGTTTTTAGATACTGAAAAGTCCTCTCCCGCCTGTAGGAAACAAACTTACTGTTGAGATGTCAAGATCACATCTTTAGACAGAAGAGAATAAAGTTCTTAACAGCCCTGCTCCTTCTACTGCAGGACTGCAGGATGGTGACCTTTGCAACACACTTTAGGGGTCATATGACTTCTATGAAATAAGACCACGATAGCCCTGATTGTGACAGTTGATTCTTAGTGGCTTGGGGAAAACATAATTCATTATGTGGAAAAGACAAGCTAACTGATGGCTGATAAAAGACATTAATTCCATGAGGCTCTGTGCCTCCACAGACAAATTGCTGCTGCTCTTGTTCAAAAAAATCATTTCTTCATGAAGGCAGCTGCATTCTTAGACATTTAGTTTCACCCATCCAAAGAAACTGACTACATTTCCTCAAAAGGAAAAAGTTCTACATGGCATTTTTGCAGACATAAAACAGAGTTCATCTGGTACAACAGAAAGGACACTGGCTACACAGGGGCATAAGGGAATTTTCTGGAGTGACGGAAATGTTCATCTTAATTGTGGTGCTGGTAACAGGACTATATTCATTTGTCAAAACTCAACACATTATAGAGTTTCAAGGGTATATTTTCTCATACATTAATTATACTTCAATAAACCTTGATTTTTTTTTAATTACTCTTTGTGGAGAATGGACTGGAAGGGGGCAAAAAGCTGGAGTACAGGGAGTGGTCCCAGAGAATGTCTAGCTACTTTGGACATAACGGAGTTTGAGACAGCTCACAGATGCCCATGTGGAGACATTAAGGAGACAGTTGCTATGAGTCTGCAGTTCCTCTCTTCATCACAAGAGTCATATTCTGTAGCATTTTTGCACTGACTATTGAGTTAGAGACTTCTCAACCACACCTTCTACCACCTTGCCTCTCTTTGAGAGTGGAAATCCCCATTCTTCTCAGTACTCTGAACTGCACTTACCAATACCATAGCCACTAGCCACAAGTGGCTATTTAAATGGCAATTCATTAAAATTTAATTAAACTTTTAAAAAAATACAGTATCTCAGTCACACCAGCCCCATTTCAAGCATGGAAGAGCCGTATTTCCATCATCTCAGAAAGTTCTCCTGTATGTTGTTGTTCTAGAAGACTAGCTCTTAGTGTTAACACTCAGTGATTCCAGGGATCACTTCCAGGTAGCTGCCAAGCAGCACAAGTTTCTTACAATTAATCGGTGACAGTAACATCAGTTTCATAAAGTAAATGACACTTACATAAACTGTAAAGAAGAGTTTCACTCTTCAGCCTAGGGTTTTTCTCTGAAAAACCTGAGTTTTCTTTCTTTCTACATTAATGAAATAGTTAATAATAAAATGGGTCCCTACTCCTCCCGATTATCACCAAAATCATTTACAAAACCATTCTAATTCACACTAAGACGTATCCTTTCAACTTAATAGAAAAAATCAGAAAGAAAAACAGAAACTCCTGCAAGGCAGTTAAATTACCCAATTTACTTTGTTCTCTTACTATGACAACTGCTGTTTAGGTTTAATTATTTGATACGACTTCATAGCATCCTAATACATGTGTCAGCACCCTCTCTGCAGGTCTTTTCAATTACGCCTCTGTAGAGAAGCAGGGGTGAGACTACCTGCGTTTCTGTGAATATTAAAGGGTTTGCAGATTAGTAGCTTCCAAATTAGCAGGCTCATAGGTAGGACACATGACTGTTCTCGGTCCCCAGTGACAGCAATTAACAAGAAGGGTAACAGGAATATGGTTCTTTTTCCCTAGGAGTTTGACACCTCCCTTAGGGGAGCAGGCCTCCTGGAGACACCATGCTGACAGTGTGCAAAGTGCTTTAGGCTCCTTTCATCCAAATTCAGCTGCTCAAATTCTCCAGGAGGGCTGTGTATTGAGGGCACTATAGAGCAAACTGGTGGGAGGCTCTCCACTCGTTCATCTTCATGGCAAAAGAAGGGATGAGTTTTAGAAAGAAGAAACCACATCACCCCCTTATTATAAATTCAGATTTCCCTTCATTATTAATCACCTGAGTACTAACACAGTGCCTGGCACAGTGGGCACCTGGCAAAAGCTCAGTAAATCCATACTGAATAAATGAGTGAATGAAAACCTAGCACACAGAGGTATTCAATAATTATGTGTTGGATAAATGAAGAGAATCACCAAGACACTGGAGGAATAAGGGTAAGATATTTACTGTTTTGCAACAACTGTATGGCCAGCTCATTGAGTAAATACAAAGCAGGGTAGGGTAATGAGCCCAACAAGGGCCCTGGGACCACATACCTGCATTCAAATCTCAATGCGACCACATAATGGGAGGCCTTGGCCAAGTCACTTGAGATCAGCCAAACGGGGACCAGCTTCCCCGTTTGGAAAAAAGGGGTAACATCTACTTAAACTGCATGATTCTTTCATGAAGTAGAAAAAAGAAATGTAGATAAATCACTTAGCACAAGACCTGGCATCATAAAATTCTCACACCAATTCTAGGTAGGTATGATTCGTACCTCTTACAGGTGAGAAAACATGCGCAGAGGGTGATGACAGGTTAAGAGCTGAGCCGGGATTCGAACCCGGGCACTACATGCAGTGCATACTCCTACTCACTGTATGGTATTTTCCACCAGCCTAACATCGGCAACCACTTAAAAGGTAAGGCGATGAAACAGGCACTTTGCAGGCAGTTTTTTGTTGAATCCACTCCAAAGTCCGGTAGGGCAGGGTTAAGTTCATGCACATGAGGCTCAGAGAAGTTCTGCGACTTGCCCAAAGTCACTAGGTGCGAGGGTAGCAAACAGCCCCTCGTCATGGGAAGTTCCCCTCTGCGCTCACTAACTGCACTTTGCTGTCTCCAAGCAGACCCCACTCCCGGTACCCACGAGAAGAACCCCGAAACCAGTCCAAGCCTGCCCCAACCGCCCCCAACGGTCACCGAGGCTCCCCTCGCCCGCTCGGGTCTGAGAGCTCAGGGTCACCTCCTACCCATCTCCTCAGCCGGGGCCAGAGATAGCCCCGCCGCTCCCGAACGGACCCGGCCGCGTGGGGGAGGGGAACCGGGAAGTGCGCATGCTCAGAAGGCTCCATTTAGTCCCCAGCTCACCTGGGAGTCGCGGAACTCCACCACTACGTTCTCGCTGCTCCACCGCGTTGCCATTTCCCATGCCCAGCCCCCAGGGCCCGAGGACAACGCGTTCACACTCAGACACGCGCGTTCTCGGGTTCAGTGAGCCCCAGGCAGCCTGCGAGTCAGCCCTGCCACGCCCCGCTCCCTCTTCCGTCTGACTGCAAACCATTGGCTGACCCAAACACTAGCTCCGTCCCCTCTTTCCGGATCGCCCAATTGCGGCACCGCGCCTGCCCCCCAGACACGCCCCCTTCAGTGCGTCACCTTGCTTGAGTCACTCACGCTCCTCGGGGCTGCGGATACACGCCTCCTGCGGCGAGTTCTGCCGGGAATTGTAGTCCAAGGTCGAGTACATTGTGGGCAACCCGGAAAGAGCTTGCAGGTAAGGGTTTGGCCGGGGGGAGGCGCAAGCTGTTATTTTTGTGATCTCGCTAGTGTCGGTAGCATGGCCCAGGCCATCTATAAAACCAAACCAGTGGTTACCTTTTCCCCTGAAGCCTACCATAAAGGCATTGAAACGTGTGAATGCGTGACTCATTGTCTTATACAGTACAGCAGTGTCTGCCAAAGTATCCTGGGACCCAGGGGGGTCCCCAAAGGCAAAACAGTTTTCATAGTCAAACTATGAAGTTATTTACTTTTTGGGGGGAGTGTTAAGTTTTAAGAGTGTAAGGGGTCCTGAGATTAAAAAGTTGGAAAACTGTTGTGCTGGTGGTGATTACATTTTCTTCTTCAGCCCTGACCTCTCAAATCCTGGGCTTAACTGCCTTAGCCTAGGTTTCTCCGTACAAGGAGGAAAGGACCAACTTTGGTTGTCTTAAGGAGTTAAGCACCTGGAATGTAGTCAATTCACAAGCGTAAACTATTGTTATTGTTATTAAATTTATCGCTATTTCTGAGTAAGCAGTTGCATGAATAGCAATAAGAAGGCTTCCCGTTCCTCCTGGAGTGTTGGATATAATGGAGAAGACAGACTTGTCAACAGGTAAGGCGACCAACTCGTTCCAGGAAACTACTCAGTGTGGGCAAACAGGGATAGCAGGTCACTATCCAACAGGTATACACTCGGCAGAATGAATTGTGTTTTAGAAAAGCAATGTGCCAGGAGAGAACAGTATAAACGGGAGAGCTGACATGGCATCCTGAAGATGATGATATTTGAGCTTTTCAGTATAATATGAGGATTCTGGTAGCATACCAGAATAAGTACTTCAGCATCAAAAAGTGTGAACAAAGACACAGAAGTCTGTAGAGCAGGATGTGTTCCAAAGAAAGACCTAAGGCAGTTTCCTAATTAGCACTCATGATGTTGTGCTTCTTTCCTTCCTTCAATACACATCTCAGTTTGTAACTCAGTATTTATTTACTATTTTCGAGCTTTAGGAGGACAGGAACCAGGTCTGTTTCGTTCAGCCCTGCGTGGTGACTGCACGTACCAGGCGCTCCAGGAATATCTGTCCAATGAATAAATGCAAAAAGCAAATGTCATACCCCCACGATGCTGTCTAGATTAAAAGGATCCCTTCAGTGAAACTGAAAGCAATTTCTGAAACTGTTCAAGGTCTTTACTTGTAATTCTTTACACCAAGAAGAAAATATAGCATCATCGATAGTTCTCCATAAAATCCCCTTGCTTGCTTTCTCTGATTCACCCATCAGTTATTCTCACACAATGGAGCCCTTAAAAATCTCCTCCAGCCCTGGCCTTCATACTCCTGGATTGACCTTTCTTCCTGCCTTCCAGTTTCCTCCCAATTCTCCATCAAAAAAACCAAAGGAGAGAGAAGGGCCTCAGCTCAAATGGCCAGGAAGGGGGAAAACCACAAGACAGTTTCAATAGCAGGGAGCTGGAAAGATAGAGAATACTTTTTAGGCATGCTCATGTCATCACGTAGGAATAAATGGATTAATTAATTCAGCTAACACATCATATTCTTACTTATTTGCCCAATGCTCAGGATGTGGTAGGTGCTCAGTAAACACTCACTGAAATGAGTGATTAGCAAACAGTCAGATATAGCTATAACTTAGGGTAGATGGCAGGGTGTAGCAAGGAGTAAAGCTAGATAAATGGAAAACGGCTAATTAGGAAGGGCCCTGCTTAGGTGCTAAAGTTTTATTTTGGATAAAGATAGAGATATTCCAAACCTCTCCTCTGTCTGTCTGTCTATATACACCTTGATGATCTGTTTCCCACTAAAACCAGTAGGACTGTCCCTGCCTGAGCATTTCTGCAACCCACCCCAACTCCCACCTCTTTAGTTCATTTCTGTCTAGTTCTCAAAATCTGCCTGTCACGGTTTGTAGGCACAGGATGTACTTTAGGTTACAAGTCCTTAGTGCTCTCTATTTTCCCCATGTTTTCCTTCTCAATGTGAAAAAGGCTGGGTAGAATCTTTGAGAGAGGGAGTATGAGCACCTTTCTAACTGCCTCCTCAGGTCTTCTTTGCCATCTCCCACACATGTTGGCATCATGAAAGAATGGGGACTCCAGAGCTAAGTCTAAAGCTCTCTCATTGCCAGTTTAGGGCTGTGCTTCTCTGAGATCTGCATACTAATGTCCTGTATGAGTCAGAGACTGAGGACCATTGGGGGTCCTATGTCAAGTAGACCCCGACTTGCTGACTAGGCCACCAGGCCCTTATCAGCAAACAGTGTCTTTTCAGAAGGTCACTTGCTAACCAAGTCACAGGAAGGCTGGGTATGTGGCCAACCCTGAAATCCAGGCTCTGGCTGGCTCTTATCAGCAAATGGCCTTGCAAGATGGAGCGCAATCCTTTATCTTTCTGGTTTGCTGTTTCCTCTTATGCAGAATGTGAAGTTAGCTGACCCCTCAGTCCCTTTACATCTGGGAATCTTGGAATCCTGCCCTGAACTCTACTAGTCATTTCCCTCTCTTCATCAATCAACAAATATTTGTGGACGTGCCCACAGGCTCAGGCTCCCTGCTCTGTGCATTTGGTTGATCATGACCCTGATTTTCTCTATTTACATTTTCTCTTTTCAAGTGAAACAATAAAAATGTAAAGAGCCATGAGAGGCCTAGGAGGAAGTTTCTTATTGGGAGATACGTGTCCACCCCCATAGGCCTGTCCTGGCTGTCATCCCCACCCTCTGGCTCAAGGAGGCAGAGGGGAGGCTCTGAGTTTCCCAGAGCTTCCCAGAAGTAGGTTCTAAAAGCCATTTCACTAATTTTCTGAGCTTTTCTAGTCCTAGACTTACATGCTTCCAGATCGTGTTTCAAACTGGGCTTTCGCAGCATCCTCACACACACACACACTGCAAATGCAAATGGCTTTGGCAATGCTAATTTTTTTTGAAGCATAGCTGATATGCAATATCATATAAGTTTCAGGTATACAACATAGTGATTCATAATTTTTAAAGGTTATACTCCTTTATAGTTGTTATAAAATATTGGCTATAGGCAATGCTGATTTTATCAGCTCTTTCTTCTGACTATTCTGGTAGGTGGGTCAGTGATTTATTAATTTTGTTTCACAGCTGAAGGACAGCCAGGAAGCAGCTCGCCCAAGATCAGTGAGAACATGAAGGTAAAGAATAAAAACAGAGGTCCCAAGTCTAGCCGGAGCCATTCTTGCATCTGATATCTTTGCATTGAGAGTGTCCAAAATGACTTGCCACTCTCCCCAGACTCGTAAACTTTAAACCAAGAACCCACAGGAGAAACTTGAAGCAAATCACTTACTGGACTTTTGCTGAAACAAATGACAAAATGAAACTAATCTGAAGCTGCAGGTCTCCATGGATGCCTGTTGCTATGCCCTCTCTCTAAGACATAAAAAATATAATCAAGCTACTGAATGAAGACTTCTGCTCTGAGAAAGGCTGCCACTCAGGGCCACCTAAGAGGCTTTACCTTTGCAAAGCAGGCTCTCAGTTGTTCAGTGGTGCCAGACATGAGAGAGACTGGTTTATGATAACCAGTAGACTGGAATATAAACCTTAAGGGCCAATTTTTTATTTACCAAAAGAAATATAGCTATTAAGCAGATCTAATCTTTTTCACCCTATTGGGAAGCATAGGGAGAAAATGAACTTGTCATCCAAAACTTCCTTGATGAGCATGTTCACTGTAAAGCTGGGAAGTCCAGCTTTGCTCCTTCCAGCTGTGACTTTTAGTGTGCATGTGATATACCATTTCTACATACTTCTCTCTCTCTCTCTTTTTTTTAAATTAAGGTATAGTTGATTTACAATGTTGTGTTAATTTCTGGTATACAGCACAGTGATTCACTTATATATATATTTCTTTTCATATTCTCTTTCACCATAGGCTATTACATGGTATTGAATATAGTTCCTTGTGCTATACAGTAGGACTTTGTTGTTTATCTATTTTATATACAGTAGTTGGTATCTGCAAATCCCAAACTCTCAATTTATCCCTCCCCATCCTCTTTCCCCCCAGTAACCATAAGTTTGCTTTTTATGTTTGTGTCTCTGTCTCTGTTTTGTAAATAAGTTCATTTGTGTCCTTTTTTTAGATTCCACGTGTAAGTGATATCTATGGTATTTTTATTTTTCTGGCTTACTTCACTTAGTATAATGATCTCTAGGCCCATCCATATTGGTGCACATGGCAAGATTTTATTCTTTTTATGGCTGAGTAGTATTCTATCACATATATACATGTGATATATGGTATTCCATCATATATATATAAATATAAATATATATATATATATATATATATATATATATATATATAAACATACATATGTGTATAAAAACCTGACCCATGGTTTCTTTATCCAGTCATCCATCAATGGACATTTAGGTTGCTTTCCTATCTTGGCTATTGTAAATAGTGCTGCTATGAACACTGGAGTGCATGCATCTTTTTTAATTAGAGTTTTCCCCAGATAGATGCCCAGGAGTAGAATTACTAGATCATAGGGTAAGTCTATTTTCAGTTTTTTAAGGAATCTCCATACTGTTTTCCATAATGGCTGCACCAAACTACATTCCCACCAACAGTGTAGGAGGGTTCCCTTTCTCCCACACCCTCGCCAGCATTTACTGTTTCATACTTCTATCTCTTTATCTATCTCTTTCTATAAATTTATATAGCTGAAACAAAATACAAAAAGGTATACAATGAAACAAAATATTTCTCATCCATCCTGTCAGCCAGTTCTTCAATTTCTACTGTCCAGCCCCCAGGGGACTACATTATGTTGTTTCATGTTTCCATCCAGTGTCTTTATGAATATGGAAGCTAAGAAAAATAGATATTTCTTTGGGGAGCAGGTAAATTTCTTAAGTTGGCATCTTCAGTGCTTATTAATCATTGACCTTATTAATCATTATTATTTTTAATGATAATTATGTTGATAAATCTTTCCCCAGCACCCCATCCCCTCAGGATACAGTCCACGCTCCCTCCTATGGCTCCCAGGACCCTCTTGTCAGCTCCTGAGGACCAGCTCCATCTTTGGTTCCCAATTCCTCTCTTTGCGGCTCTATTGCATCTTTCAGTTCCTTGAAGATGCCATGTTCCCCAGGCCTTTGAACATGCTGTTTCATTTGCTTGGAACATTCTTCTCTTTTTGAAACATGGCTAATCCCCCCACCCAACACACGCATTCTCCTGGCTAATCTTCAACTCATCTTTTAGATCTTGGCTTAGAATCAGTGTTTGTGTCTGTTTCCTTTCATCAGCACCATGGTCTTGCTCTCTCATAGCACTTAGTCATTCATTCACTCATTTCATAAATATTTATTGAGTGCCAACTACTTGCCAGGCACTTCTTCGAGGCTTACCTACCACACCATTGTCACTGCCTGCTTCAAAACTTTGTATCATCATTGCACTGTAATTCACATACCATAAAATTCACCCTTTTAAGTGTATAATTCAGTGGTTTTTAGTATTTTCACAAGGTTGTACAGCCACCACCATTAACTAATTCCAGAACATTTTCATCACTCAAAAGAAACCCATTAGCAGTCATTCTCCATTCTTCTCTTCTCCCAGGGTTTCTTTCTGTGTCAATGGATTTGCCTATTGTGGACATTTCATGTAAGTGGAATCAGACAATATATGGTCTTTTGTGATTGGCTTCTTTTACTTAGGGATTTCAAGCTTCATTCATGTTGTAGCATGTATCAGTACTTTATTCTTTTTATGGCTGAATGATAGTCTGTTGTATGGATATACCACATTTGCTTTATCCATTCATCAGTTAATGGACATTTAGGTTAGTGGCTCTTCTGAAGCCCTTTGAGAACAAGACTCCCTGTGTCTTCATCATAGTATCACAGATTCTAGTGCGGTGCCTGGCACTTATTAGAAATTCATATTTTGTTCAACATTTAAAAAAAAGTGTTGAGTGAATCGATAAGTCAAAAGCCAATTTGATAGTTACCATACTTACTGATTACATGTTTATCTCCCCAGTATAGATCTCTCAAGGGATCCAGTATCTTCTTTTCTGCACAGAACTGAACCATCTTTCTTCTTTCTTCAGGGAGGAAATTGGGTTAAATTTAATCTTTCTTGTTTTTCTTGAGATCACTCCTTTGGATCTTATGTGTACACAAATTCTTCATTTAGGCACTTACAGATAACTTCTTGGGTATTAAAACATTTTGGTTTTTCCTCCATCCATTCTCATAAAGAAATCTCGACTTCCTTCCGTAGGTTTTTTTGCTCACCCTAAGCACTCCATGGTTGCAAGTAGCCTTATTCCTTTTTCTTTCGAAGCTGGTCACACAGGGGCAATCAATACCTATGACAGACCAACCTTTCTTTCTTTGGTTTTCTTTTCAGATTTCTTTATACCTTGTTTTGGCTACTTGATTTGGAACTGTCTGGGGACTTTTAGAGCAAGGAATCAGTTAGGCCAGGGACTGGGTGAAGCTCATAGCCAGCACTCAGTGCTTGAAAAATAGTTGTTGAATGAATGAATGAACGAATGAATGAATGTGAATATGTGAGAGAGATATTGCAAAAACGCAGGCTTGGTCAACAAATGTTTATTGAGTACCCGCTGTGTTGCAGGCCCTGTAGTGCATGCCAGGATAAATGGTAAACAAAACAGGGGTCCCGCCTTGGACTAGGGAGTTTTTAAAATCACTAGTTTTAGCTGCATTATTCCACTTCCACGTCCTTATTTTTTCACTTTATCTTACATCTAGTGATTTTCAAGATCACGGGTTTTTTTGTTTGTTTGTTTGTTTGCTAAGCAACTATTTTATTTGGGGGGAGGAGGAGGGAATTAGGTTTATTTGTTTTTTAATGGAGGTACTGAGGATTGAACCCAGGACCTCATGCGCACTAAGCATGTGTTCCACACTCCCCGCTCAAAATCACATTTTAGCTAAGGAATCTACCCATTTGCTTAAGCCCAATTGGGAAATTCCGATCTACTGTCAGGAAAAACTGGAGTCACAAGTACCCCAGGGCGCTGTTTACCCCCAACAACTAAAACTTCCCCAAATGCTGAGCTTCCTGATTTTAGAGATTCTTGTATGGGGAACCTCCTACAGAACGGACAGCACGTCCACCAGAGGGTGCTGTGGGGGCAAATTTGTGCTGGGAGGGGAACTTGACCAGCGACCCTCAGAGCCAGGTAGGTATCTTTTTTCTTTCTTGTGTTTCCTTCCCACCCCTCGAGCCGTGGTCTCCCCTCCCCCATAGGTGGGTCCCCTCTGAATAATCAGCTACTCCAGCGGCACTAAAGAGTGCTTGCTTTGAAAAGACTCCTTGCTTCTGTTCCTGATGTCCCGCGCGGTTCAGGCCACTCCGGTTCCCCAGGCCATTGGGGGCGGGCTGGGTGGGTGGGACCTCCCGGGCGTCCGTGGCCTGGCGCCGCAGGGGCTGCGAAGGGGTTAACCCGGCGGGGGGGGGGGTAGAGGGGGAGGGGGCGCGGGCTGCGCCTGCGCTCTGCTGCCCTCCATTGTCTCCACGGCGGCGAGGAGCGCCGGCGAGCGCAGCCCGGGACCGAGCGGGGCGGCGCGGCTGGCAGGGCTGGCGGCAGCGGCTGAAGCGAGAGCGCGACGCGACGCGACGCGACCGTGGCTTCCCGAGCTCCGCCTGGCTGCCCAGCTCCGCAGCCCGCCCGAGGCCTGGAGGGGTCCGGGCCGCCGTCCATGGTCGCGGCGTCCTGAGGCGGGGGACGCACTCGGCGCCCCCAGCCCTCGTCCGCCTCCTGCTGTCGGGCGGGCGGCCTCCTCCGGCGCCTCCCTGCGCCCTCCCGCCCGCTCGCCCGCCGCCACCCTCCCTTCTTCCCTGCGGCTCCCCCGGCTTTCGGGAGCCCGGGGGCGGCCTGTGGCGCGCCGAGCCCGCGCCGGACTGCGCCTCTTTGGACCTTGAGGGGAAACATGCGTTTGGCTTGGATCGTTTTACATTCTTAGTTTGGGATCCCCGCCCGCCTGCCTCTTCCGCCCCGCGGATTTTTCTTTTCTTTTTTTCTTTTTTTCCTTTTTTTTCCCTCCCGGTCTCCTTTTTGACTCCCTCCCCCTTTATGCTCGCCCAGCCTTCCCCTAGCTGCTGAGAAGTGGGGGAGGGTCTAGGCCTCCAGGTTCCCGCCCCATCGGGGCCTGGGCGAGCATGGGGGGCAAGCAGAGCACGGCAGCCCGCTCCCGGGGCCCTTTCCCGGGGGTCTCCACTGATGACAGCGCTGTGCCCCCGCCGGGAGGGGCGCCCCACTTTGGGCACTACCGGACGGGCGGCGGGGCCATGGGGCTGCGCAGCCGCTCGGTCAGCTCCGTGGCGGGCATGGGCATGGACCCCAGCACGGCCGGGGGGGTGCCCTTTAGTCTCTACACCCCCTCCTCCCGGGGGGCCGGCGACTCGGAGAGGGCGCCCGGCGGCGGAGGGTCCACGTCCGACTCCACCTATGCCCACGGCAATGGTTACCAGGAGACGGGCGGCGGTCACCATAGAGACGGGATGCTGTACCTGGGCTCCCGAGCCTCGCTGGCGGATGCTCTACCTCTGCACATCGCACCCAGGTGGTTCAGCTCGCACAGTGGTGAGTCCGCGGGTGGTGGAGGCCTTGGAGGGTGGAGTGCAAGGGAGGGCGCGCCAGGGCGCCCCATGCCTTAACGCGCGTGCGAAGATTTGGAGGTGGAGTGCGTGACGTGGATCTGTCTGCCTTCCCCTTGGCTCCTGGAGCCAAGGGATGAATGGGATGGATACCTACCCTCTAGAAATGGCTCTATGAGAGGCTGCGGAGCCGGGTGTATTAGGACTCCATGCGTTGGTTCACTTGTGGATACCTATTGAAGTCCCATTCATTGGCATCCCCAGCCTCAGAAAGGTCTTGTCTGGCTTACAGCAAGTCGGCCTGGGTGCTTCCTTTTTGTTACTGCAGCATTGTGCCTACCTCGCCTGTAACAGAGAAGAATCTAATTTGACCAAGTGGTGTCTCCCAAAGAGTGTGAAAAGAAATAAAATTGGGGCCAAGTGGTGTTTGGATTAGGGCTCTTGCTCTTGCTGGGAGAGGGGGGTGACCAATTTTGCTACCCTGCTGGAAATCTGTTTGAATTGTTTAAGATGAAGCAGCCGCTAGGCTGCTGCCATAGACAGGTGTGGCCTGCTGGATGGAGGGCCCAGCCAGGGAGCCTCCCTCAGAGGTTTTGCGAGACGGGGGCTCTGGTTGCCGGTGTTGCATACAGTAAACTTGGCTCAATGACTCCTGCATCCCTCCATCTTTTTTCTTCCCCTCCATGCTAAGTGCTTGGTCTTCCGGGTAGTCTGCATTTTTTTGTAACCAAGAGATGGCATTTTATTGCCCAGCTGTTGGCACGTGTCAGGGGAAAATGAGGATTCAAAGAACCTGGATGAATTCATTTTGTGAACTTCTGGTGACAGGTCAGTGAAAAGCCGGAGGATTTCCCAGGCTCTGACTGGCAGGAGCTTCTGGAGGAAAACAGGTCTGTCTGCTTAGCTAACCTGAGAAGTCAGGTTAGGCTTCTAGAAAATTGGTCAGAAGGGGTGTGGGGCTGCTGTTTACTAATTAGCAAGTTGGAGTGAAAAAGTTAACATATTCAGACTCCTTTGGGAAACTTCAGAACATTTAGATACCATGTAGAAGAAAGATTGCTTTTTGGAGGATTTATCTGTTGAATCAACTGTTGTAGCTATTGCAAAATAGGGTAGACTTTTTGGATCTCTTTCTGGAAGTACTTAATTTTTTTTTCCAATTTTTTAAACTAATTGTGAAATAAATTTTGGAGAGAAATAGTGATAATTGAGGATAACACTTGAAAGTGGCTTTTAATTGCTAGGATGGAATTTTAATCCCTGAACAGACCTCTAGATATCATTGGAGCTTCTCTGACCTGCATCAGACTCTGCCCGGAAAGAGATGCAAAGCATGACTACTTTTCACGCTTTTAGAGATTTGATCATCTTTAAGCATCTTGATATTAATAATCTTCCTTATAAAATTTGGTCCAGAAAGAGCTGTATTTTTTGAGATCATTATGGTTAAGTTTTTAAAAGAACTGTCATTAGTGCCTGATTTTAAACTGAAAAGCACTATTAGAAAGTTCTCAAAAATCACAGGTAGTATTTTTTGTGTTGCAAAACAAATGTAATCTTGTAGAGGCTTGTCTGTAGAAGGAGTTCCCTTTTTGCTTAAATTTCTTGTCTCTTACTAGAAGCTTCTTTTTCCTTATTCCACCACCAGGTTCCATGCTGGAGTTACAATTGGATTCCAAAATTCAGACTTTTAAGCTGTAAAACCTTAATTTTTTTCTCATCCAGTTGTAAAGTTAGGAAGAGCCACTGAACCAGAGAATACAGGAAAAGTTGGAGCATATTAATCCCTTAAGGGATTAATATGAAGTGTGGGGAGGGAGGCTGCTGCTAATATTTTATGTCATGTAGTCTTTATAGGACCGTCTTGTCCTTTTGCAAGACATTGAACATACCTGACCCTGCCTACTAAATGCCCCTACAAATTTCAGAGTGCTCTTGGCAGGGGTGGGGTATCACCTGATTGAGAACCACTGCCCTAGGGATTTGTTGTTTTATTCAAATAAAGTAATTAGTTTTTCCTGTGCAGCTCATTTAGATGAACTTTCATATTTCTGCTCTTCTGCAATAGTGGTTCTATCTCACCTTCTGGAATAGGCCACAGGATCTTCCTTCCAGGACATCCGTTTCCTCTTGTTCATTGCTGTAAGGAAAGAAACTTGTTTTAATTTCGGAGCCTTGAAGTAAGGTCCCAGCAGCTTACACTCTTGTGCCTTAAGAGTAGAAGAGTAAGGAGTTCAGTGCACAGTTGACCAGATGCCTGGAAGTTGATGTGCAGTTGTTTCTTGTGTTTTCAAGGTGCTTTTGGAACTCTTTGTGGGCACAGAAAACAGTTGTCAGTGAGATAAGTGGGGAGTTCAGTGTGCATGAGGCTTCCTCAAAGGGAGTGAGCTGATGTTGTATCAGGAGGTAGAATCCTGAGGTCCTGGCTCCTCCAGGAAGGAGCTGTGACCTTGCACGAGACACCTCACCTCTCTTGAACCTTATCTTTATTATTTTTAAAATACGCATGCAGCCAGCCTGTAAAGTTTGTTCCACAAATCCTGTGAGGATACACAGCAGCCACATTTGCCTTCTCTGTTCTTACACTTCCTCAGGCTGGGCCCTTGCACACCCTGCTCCTCCTGTCTGGGATGCTCTTCCTTTCTGTACATGGATAACCTTTATGATCCCTTACGGCTCAACTTAAATTTCTCCTCAGAGACCACTCTTAAAAATTGGTTCCCTCCTGCCAACCTCTCCGGTCACTCACTTGTTACCATGATAGCACTTAACACACTTGATAAGTATTTATTCATCCATTCACTCTTTGTGTTTAGTTTGACTAACTTTTAAGCTCCACGAGAGCAAGACTGTGCCTCTTGGTCATTATGGTAACTCTTGCACTCCTTGTGCCGGGCACACTTATTTGCTGAGTGAATGAAGCTGAGAGTCTTATGTCCGTCATCTCATTTAATCATCACTATAACTCTATGAGGTAAAATGTTTTCCCATTTTACAGATGAGGAAACTGAGGTTTGGGGGCAGGTTAAGGAACTTACGCAAGGCCAGGTATCTAATGGGTGGGATTGGAATTTTTGGAAGGTTTGCCAGTAACAGAATCCACCTGGTCTCTTAACCATTCCCCTTTACTGCCTCTCATCTTAAAATACAAGGAAGGTGGGTGGCTTCTGGAAATCACACTGGCCTGTGAATCAAAGGGCTACACTCATCTCCTGGTTGAGCTTCTAGTTAACTGCCTGCCTTGTAACCTGGTAAAAATGAGACATTTAGCCTCAGTCACTGTTTCTCCAACCTGTAATATGGAGAGAATACCTTTCTTTCTTATCTTGCCAGGTCGCTGTTGTGGTCTCAGGAGATGGTGTTTACAAAAGCCAAGTAGCATACAAATGGGAAGTGGTGGTCTTGCAGGGGCACTTCTCATATAATTCTCCGCCGCCTTTCATCTCAGAATCTGCTGAGCATAGAGATTTAATTATGTGAACTGTTTCCCCAAAATGGAAGCTAGTACTCTCTACTGAAATCTGACCTATATTGATGGGGCTGTTCATAATAACGAATACCATTTGAGAAGAGCTGCTCTATAGGATTTGAGTAGAGCCCCTTCCTTTCCACGTTAAAATGCGTTTCGCTGTAAGGTGTTTCACTCCCGATGGTTGTCTGGGCGGTGTTCTGGAGGTCTGATCATCCTATTGTAGTCCTGTTTATCTCAGAACACATATTCCTATATGTGGGGGAAAAACCAGAGAGGATCCACCATGTTGGAAGGAAGAGGCTGCCTATTTTCTGGGACCTAATAGAAGACAGCTGGTCATTGATGGTTTCGCTCCAGCTTCTGTCATATATGTGTATACACATGCGTGTTCAGAAAACTAAACTGTTCTCTGTTGTCACAAAGCCATCAACTTTTGATAAGTCTTTGAACATGCTAGCAGGATATCTCATGGGTTCTATTTTGCTGCCACTCTAGGGTTCTCAAGTGACTTAATTTTCCCTTTTCTTAAATAATTAGGGAAAGTTGCCAATTCCATTGGAGTGGATCAGAAAGCCTCTTTGTGCCTCACCATAGATGTGCAAGAAGTAATGGTCTTTACATGGTTTCTGGAGAAGGAGAAAATTCTGTGGTCTCCAAAGAGCATGATGAGTCCCTGCCCTGCAAAACTGTATTCTTAATGAAGCCTTTTTTTTTTTAAAAGACTTTTTTAAAAGCAGAGTTTTTAGTTCTCTATTACCACAAGGGCTTAATTTCTACAAAAGAAAAAAAAGTTCCCTTGAGAACATTGTTTCTTGAAAGTCACAGTTAATTCTTCCTCATTGGGGTTTGAAAGGTTTTGCAAGAAACAGTGGTTTCACTCTTAAAGTGTGTGTTTTATGGAATGTGTACTTTTCGCCATTAAACAAAGTCACACCCCAAATAGGTCACAGGGAATATTCTGAGCCAAGCCACTCTTTACCAAAGAAATGCAACCCTAGTTCCTTTTGGGAAAAGGATCATACTTCGTGTTTTGCAAATGTGATATTCAACCCAAGCTTTTTGGGTACTTATATTTTAGTAAACCAAATTTGAAAACTAAACTTCAATTTTGACAGTTTCAAAATTGGAAAAAACGTCATAAGGAAGTGGTGGTAACTTAAATGGCTCTTGATCTCTCTCTTACTAACCCTTAAGTAGGGGATGTTTATAATAACTGGGTCTCTGAGGTTGTGGTACCAGAATCTTGAAGTTAGCCCAAAAACCTAAATCCTGTTCCCAGTCTTTCAGAGTAATGGTTGCATACAAATTTCCATCTGTTGTTTTTCCAAGGTTTGTCATGGCCTGGTCTCTATCACATGGTTGGTTCTTAGTGATTACTGTGGGTCTAGGCTTGAGCATGAGAACAGACTTGTCACAGACCCCACAATTTTCACCTCTGAATCTTATCTTCACCTAATGACAGGTATATCCTTGAATCCAACAGTTGGGTTCCTGGTTTTGATACGCTAAATGGATGAGGGGTGAATTGTGAGTATGAATGAATAACCTGAAGACCAGCTCTCAAGTGTGATGCAAATAAAGAACCAAGTGTGATCTTACAGCAGCAGCTGGGGTAGTTTGTAGACTGATGAGACTATTTACCTTGAGATCTCCCTGGAGTTGTTGGAATTGAAGGTACAGCCTTCCTCTGTTGGGAGGAAAGAGGAAAGAGGAATTCACCAAGCCCCTGTAAACGCCAAGTTAGAGGAGGCCCGGTAAGAACTGATAGTGCATCCTAGGACTGTAACAAGAAGGAGGCAGATGCAGTCAGGAGCTCTTCGAATTTCTGTAAATGGTTCAAAGGGTTTTCAAACTTGACTCTGTCCACTGTTCTCTAGGGACTCGTTAGTAATGCAGATGACAGGACCCCACTCCCAGAGTCCCGCCGAGCTGAGGAGAAACTCAAGAGTCTGTATTTGTAACAAATGATTCTAAAAATGTAGTCAGAATACCCTCTATCTAAAAACTCACCTCTACCATGGATTTCACTTTTCTCTTCCCAGAGAAAAGAACTCCGAATGCTTTTCTGGTGCATTCCTTAGTATCACTTTCAATGTCACTAAACTGGTCAAATATTTCCCAAGCAGAAGCCAGGCAAATCTTCTTTTCTGTTACCTCCCACAAGGTAGCTCCACTCAGCAAGAACACTGTTCATTATTTGACTATTTTCTTTAACATGGTGCTAAGCATTTTTCTCCTACAGATAGGCCTGTGCCCATCTGCCTTGGTCCTGAGAATGGAAGTTGCTCCCAACAGAAGGTAGTTGTGGCAGTGTCCCCTTTCCTTCTGCGCTTGTCTTCCCCCGATTGTTCTCCTCAGGCACAGCTGCTGTTGGTTGCTTGTGCTGCAGAAGGGCTTACTGAGTTACATCCTCTTCACAGACCCCCAGCCGGGCAGCGAAACAAGTGAAGATCTTAGGATGAACTCAGACTTTGAAGTAGACAAAAATGCCTATTTTTCCTTTTTTTTTTTAACTGACTGAAAGTATGAGACTTTTTGTGTACGTGTGTGGAGATCTGTTGAGCTAAGACATGTAAACTAAGATTTGTTGAGTGCTTCCGGTATACTTAGATCTGTGCTAGGTGCTGGAAATATATATTTATGATGAAGGTGATTAGCATTACTTTGTTCTTTCTAAGAGTCTTTGCTTCCTCACTCTCTTAAGGGAAATTCTGGATATTGCAGCGTGTCGATGATTTCACCTTCTTCATTAGTTCCTCTGGTGAATAAACAAACAAATTCAGGTGCTTGTTCATGAGGCTGCTACATGGGTGGTATTTCCTCTCTACTCTTCACTTAGACTGTTCCTTCTTTCCTAAACCCTATCTCTGGTCTGGGGCAGGTGATCTTTTGTGTTTCCAGTCAAGTGCCTACTAAGAAGAAATTCCTCGTATGTGCCAATACTAGTGGTCCGCTATCTTCTCAGTGGGAATATCAAAAGAAAAACATTTCTTCACGTTCTCTGTATATCTTCGACTTCAGTATCTTTGTCATCCCTGGAGCTACTTTTCTTTCCCGTCACTGAACACTGTTTTCTAGAAGTCTGATCCACCACTTTTTTAATTCATCTCTGTAAAATTTATCTCAAACCAAAATGTACATAAGGAAATATAAGTAACAGTTTTCCTCCTTGGCCTTGTAATGGTTTGTCTCTGAGCTCCACAACACTGACACTTAAGTGCTGTTTTACATAATTTTTAAAGCTTTTTTTATGGTAGGCAACATTGGTGACTGAAATTCATTCCCCCTGGAATAATTATTAAATCTGTGTTATGTTTGAATATTTTGCCCAAAGTAAAGAATTTAAAAAAATGTTCCATGCTGAAAGACTATACAGACTTTGGCTATAAGGTGTTATCTTAATTTCTGAAAGATAATCTTTGGAGAAGCCTCACTTTACATTTCGGAATATGTGTTCCTCTTGGTCTTGGTGAATTAGATTTGTCATAGCTCCAGCTTACTTGTTGGTTGTACCTTCAGTCCTCTGCAAAGTGTAATTAAATAAGCCATGCTTCAGAAAGAGTTGTTCTGAAATTAGTCATCTCTCTACTGTACAGTATCTTTTAAGGTCAAAGTTGATTTGTTAGCTCGTGAAAGAAACTTGAATCTGGAGTCACCAGATGAGCTGGTTCAGAGGTAGGAGGAGAACCCAAGACGGTGACCCCAGCCACTTGGTCATTTTGCCCACATTTCTCCGCTCTTCGAAGATCTTTTCATTTCTTTCCCTCTCAGATAATCTTTTTCCCCCTCTGAGAAGGTACTTTTCCTTAGAGAGGGCTATTAGGATTCTTTTATCCTGATGTCTGCTTAAGTACTCCAGGAATCCTACAAGGATTTGAGGGAGCCCTTAGGATTCCAACCTAAACCAATTAAGTAGTTGGTCTACCATAAATACAAATTAGCTATCTGAATATTGTTCTATTTGTTTAGGTTATCCACACTTCTGATGCCCTCAAAGGTGTAGCACCATCTAGGTCAGCTTTTCAAAGAAACTTTATGATAACATTGCCCACTACTGTAAAAAGCATTACCAAATACAACACACATTGTTAGTTTTCCTCAGTCCTGGTCAGATATGTCTGGAACATTGCAGCCAGTTGCCCTGGCGAACAATGGTAAGTCTAAGACCTGTGATGAGGGCTGGCTTGAGAGCTAGCTTTCCTTCCATCTTAACATCTGACAAGTCCAGTCTTGTTGGCCATGTTTAATTCATCCATTTCCCACCTCTTCTCAGCCCAGAGGCCAAGCGCAACATTAAAGGATAGTGAATCTAAGCCTCTCCAGTATTTTGAGGTATAGGATTCTCCTATGAAGTGACAGACCTTTGAGAAGTAGTATTATGAGCTGTTCTGTTTTTGCTGTGGCTTTGGAAAATCTTTGGATTCTTCTACTGAACATTTGTTTGAGAAAAAAGAATCTTTTTAATGAAACAGTGTGAGTCACAAAGCAGCCACTCCTTCTCATAATAGCATTTCTCACCAGGGGAATTTTTGGTAGCTGTTGGGGGAGGGATTTGAGTAGGTTGTAGATGATAAAACCAAGGGATTTCTTGGTTGAGCATAACCAAAGGCTGCCATATCAGAACTCTGGTGCTTTCCATGCTGACAGCAAGCCTTGAATTCAAAGTGCAGGACAGCAGAATAGAACGAGGAAGCTTCTGCTCAGTGAATTGTTGCAGTAGCATGACCAATGAGATTGGAGTTTTAGCATTCAAACTCAGTTCATTATGTAAAACAGTGAAGATTTAAGTTCTCAAAACAACAACAACAACAGCAACACTATTGTAGTGTAGAAGAATCAGGAACAGGAGGCCTTGGGTCAGAGGGCCCAAGGCTATTTATAGGGGCAGCATCATATTTCTGGATTAAGGGATGGCTTCGGGCTTCATGATGAGAATTTAAGAGCCTCAAGTGTGCTTCCTCTTCCCAGATTGTGAAATGGTGGCATGGCGCTTGGCACTGACCATGGGGACTACCTTACAAAGAAGATGCACACGAGGCCTGTGCTCTTAAGACTTTAGGTCTAATAAAGTGCTCAGATGAACACCCAGTCAGTCTTTTTGTAGGATGATGAAAAGGAGATGGTGGAGTTACTAAGAGTTTAGAACAAGCCAGGATTATAATATCCACATCTCAAATGCCTGTCCTCAGCCTCTCTGCCTGTCGGAATCTAAGTTTTTACTGTTTCCAACTTCAGTGACTTCTTAGGTCCTCGTGTCTGAACCATGTCTTATGTAAGCTACAGACAGAGGAAAGTCTGAAAGGTTATTACAACTGTTAAGATTTGCTTTCCTTTGGAAAGTCAGAGCTGTCTCCATTCTGTGTTTTCCTGGCTTTGTACTTTTCTTCAAAGCCTCTTACCAGTTCCAAGTCTCCAGGGCTCAATAAAGGGGAACAGGAAGCCTGCGTTTGATGCTTAAGAGCCAGCAATAACTAAGAGAAAAGGGCAGAAAAGCAGGGAAATGGGAGGGGGAGTCCTGGGCCTTGAAGGTATCCAGACCTCTAGGATTATATGTGCATCCTTCAGAGGTGACTTTAACCAGCTTCTTCAAACAGTGAAAAAGCACTAGGAACCATTGCTCTAAGAGGATGAATTTTTTTAAGGTTGTGTAGTGGAGACTAGACATTTTTAATTGATGACATAATTACAAAGTGTCTTTTGCCTAAGGAGTTCAAAACACTTAAGGGAAAAGTGATTATCACTTTTATAAAATAGCAAGAATTACTTCCCTCTCTTTCCCATGAGGGGTCCTCAGGGTATATCTTGTCATGGGATCCAGGCTGGAGCCTGACCCTTCCTTTTCCTGTTCATTCATTTTCACTAAATAAACTCTATAAAGTTTCAGTCCTGTGACTGCGAGATGAAGAAGTCACAGGAGTTTGTGCTATTTCAATTTTGGTTTCACTTGTACAGTTAAGTAAATCAAATAATGGTCTGACTCTGAATGGGAGTTCTGGTCTCTTGGAATCTTTTCAAAAAATGAACTATTTCAGGCCTTCAAAAGAGATAACGTACTCACCTACCAAGCAGATTAATAAAACATTACAGATGTAATTGTACCCTACCCAATTCCTATCTTTCTCCTCCCCTTCCATTCCCAAAGATAACCACTGCCGTGATTCTCCTGCTTCTCATCCTATACATGTTCATACTTTTTACTGCCTGTTTCTATCCAAAACAGTATTTGTTTAATTTATATAAACTTTATCAAAATGTCTTTGTCCTTTTGTATCTATAGATTTAGATACAGGATTTTATCTATGTATCTGAGATCTATAAATCCACTGCTCTAACACATTCATTTTTGCTGCTCTATTGTATTGTATGAATATACCACAAATATCACAGCTTATTGATCCATTCCCTTATCGGTGGATATTAAAGTTATTTTCAGTTGCTTTGAGACTGTTTATGTTTCCTTACATACTTGAATAACTTTTTATGAGTACACGCTTAGTCATGAGATAGCTATGTCATAGGGTCATATATATACACATATACATATACACCAACAACTCAATTAAATATTGCCCAGTAAATCACTGTGCTTGTACAAATTTATAATCCCAAAATAGCATATTTTCACTCGTTCCATATTCTTGCCAGAACTTGAAATTGTCATACTTGAACTTTTGGCAAGCTCTTGTGGGTGTGAAATGGTATATCATCATGATTTTTGTTATTGATATGTTTGATATAACATATTTACATGTTAATATGCTAATGTTTTATGTTTTATCATCATGCTTGTTCATGTCTTTTATCCATGTTTATATTGGATAGTTCATCCTTTTCTTATTAGTTTGTGTGAATTTGTGTTTTTGTTTCTTTTATTTCTATTTTTATTATTTCTATTTTGTTTTTGTTTCATTTTGTTTCCAGGTAATAATTCTTTGTCTTGTTTGTCATCATGTGTGATGCAGATGTATATCTCCCAGTCATGGGTTATCTCTTTATTCTCTTTGTGATTTCTTATGGTTAACTTAATTTTTTAAAAATATTTTTTGAAGAGTGATTTATTTACTTATTTACTTCTTTGGGGGAGGGTAATTAGGTTTATTTCTTTATTTTTAGAAAAGGTACTGGGGACTGAACCCAGGACCTTGTGAATGCTAAGCATGTGCTCTTCCACGTGAGCTATACCCTCCCCTTATGGTTAACTTAATTTTAAGGTAATTGAATATTCCAGTGTTTTCACTAATGGTTTGTGCATTTTGAGTTTTAAGGTTTTCTTTCCCTGAGGTCATGAAGATAATATCTTATATTTTCTTCTTAAAGTTTTAAAATTTTGCCTTTCATATTTAAGTCCTTAATTTGTGGAGAATTAAATTGTTTGAATGAGGGTAAAATAAGGATATATTTTCCTTTTTCCTTATGAGTAACCAGCTCTCCCAGCAGCAAGTGAGGAATGGTAAAGTCTTTACCTAAGATTTACAGAGCTACCTCTATCAAGATATTAAGTTTCCTTCCAGGCATGGATTTATTCCTGGGCTTTTTGTTCTGTTCCATTTGGTCTTGTGCTAATACTTTCTTAATTACTGTAGTTTTCTCTTGCTTTGTGGAAGGGCAAATCCTTTCATCTTGTTATTTATTCTCTTTCAAAGCTGTGTTGTCTAAATAAAGCTTTCTAGGGGACAAATAAGGGAATTCAGATAAAATCAACAAAATGAAGTACAAAGTACCAGGAACTGCTCTGTTTATAGCTGTTATTCTTAATGACAGGACATCTGGCAAACCGACCCTAATGGGCAGTTTCAGATTTTTTTCCCTACTATATTGCACAAACAATAACATTTCCCTATGTCTTTGTATTGCAAACAGCAGAATAAACAGTTCTCTGTATGTTACAGACAACAATAAAAACAACAAAAACTGGTTAGCTTATTTTGGTGCTTTTTGCTTCTAGGTAAATTTTAGAATCAGCTTTGTGAACTTCTGTGGGGGAAAAACTTAAGATATTTATTGGAGTTACATTGGGTTTATCAATTGCTATCTTTATAAAATTGGGTCAACCCATGAACCTGATAGAAATGGACTTACAGATATAATAATTTATTTTTACACTAAAATTTTTTTGAAATAATTTCAGACTCAAAGAAAAGTTGCCCCCAAAATGCAAAATAAATGTTGCGTTTCCATTAGCCATAATCTTCAAATTTTACTAAAAAGGCATAAATTGTTGAATGTCCATTAAGTTCTTGACCCTGCAAAATAGCTTAAGGTCTTGATAAATGAAACCTCTCAAGTTTGAGGGACCTACATTAACCTCTTCCTGGGAATAGGAAAACCATATGATCTTAAGTTGACACAGTGTCTGAAGGGGTGGCTAAGCCTAATACTGAGATCGGCTTTCTTCAGAGTTGATCTGTATCCTTTTGTGAACTGAAGTAGTCCTAGTCTCTGCTCCCCGGGTTTGTGCTGTGATCCTATCTGATGGAAGAGGGTCTCCTTGGCCTTCAGTTGAGAGTCTTCTTAGCTGGAGGCCAGGGAGGGAGTACAAGTCGGCCTCATTAGCACTCGAGAATGTCTTCTGGAGGCTTGGCTTGGCTTCGCTAAGCTGGAGATGCCTGCAAGGGAGGGGCCTGCAGTGAGACACCCCTTCTTGGGAGAGGCAGTGTGGGTTAGTGTTTAAGGTTAAGTGAGGCTAATAATAATTATATCTATCATGTAGTACTATTGTATCAATTAAATGAGCTTATAGGAATATCCACATCACTTGAAACAGTGCCCAGCAGATAGTAAGTGATCAGTAAAAGTAAACTCTTTATTATTGAATGTCTCTGGAAAAAGGTTTATAAGATCTTGAATCTTTTTTGTTAGATTTATCCCTAGGTACGTTATAGTTTTTTGGTTATTCCTGTAAATTATAGTTTAATTTTTTTAATAGTTATTTTAGGTTTCTTGTATATTTAGCTGACTTGTTGAACTCTTATAGGTCTAGTAGTTTTAATGGGAAGCATCTATAGAGCAAATCCAAAAGGATCATATTGGCAAATAATGACAGTTTGGTTTCTTCTTTTCTAATCCTCTTATGTGTCACTTCTCTTTCTTATTTTAGGATTGCTGGCAAGTTCCTCTGGTAAAAAGGTTATTTGACTCTATAACCGTGGGCATTTTTGTTTTCCTATTAAAGGGAGCGCTGCTTCATTGGAAGCATTGTGTATGTTTTTGGTGGATAGCCTTTCTTCCCTTCTATTCTTGATTTGTTAAATTAAGTATCCCAAATGGCAATTTTATCAAAATTTCCCTTGCATTTATTCGGATTGTCTTTCTCCTTTAATTTGTTATTGAAATGAATTACATGAATACATTTTGTAATTTTTTTAATTTTAATTTTTTAATTTTTTTATATAAGCATTTTTTATTGAGTTATAGTCATTTTACAATGTTGTGTCAAATTCCAGTGTAGAGCACAATTTTTCAGTTATACATGAACATACATACATTCATTGTCACATTCTCTTTCACTGTGAGCCACCACAAGATCCTGTATATATTTCCCTGTGCTACACAGTACAATCTTGTTTATCTATTCTACATTTTCAAACATTTTGTAGTGTTAAACCACCCCTATATTCTTGAAATAAGCCCTACTTGGTTGTGATGTGTTCTTTTTGTTATAAACTGCTGGATTTAATGTGTTATTATTCTACTTGAGATTGCTGCATGTATGTTATGAAATTTCCCTCATTTTATTTCAATACTGTCTTTTTCTTGTTATTAAGATTAATGTAGGCATTTAAAAGATGTCTTGGAGTATATGTTCCTTTCTGGAAGAGTTTGTATAAAGGCGTATTAGAGATCTGGCTGCAAACATATGGCATTCTCAGAGAGGTAATGGAATCAAATATAATTGAAGAGACAGTTTACAAAGCTGTGGGCAGGATTAAAGGAACTAACAGTGGATGGTGAGGAACCTGGAGACTGGCCACAGTGAGAACCTCTTATAGCACCTAGATCTGAGGTCCATGAGGAGGGAGCCATTACCAAACATGGTGAAAACCATAGCCCTGGGAGAGCTGTCCCAGAGAACTGTGGACTTACATAGGAGAATGAAACCACTGCCATACCATGGCAAAGCTCAGAGGGAGCCAGGTAATAAGTACCCACAATCTCTTTATCATCTTGGCCTCCAGTCTACTGGCCAAACACAACAGAAGTTTAGGAGGCAAGAAAACCTTGTCTGGACTTGTGGAGCACAGAACAGAGAGGAAAGTGTATCTGGAGGAAACAGAGACAAAGGAGTATCTGTATTTTGAATGCTTGATGGAATATACATGTAAAATTCTCCTGTAAAACTATCTAGATCTAGGACTTTTTTTGGTGAGTAGGTTTTTAATCTAATGATTCAAGCAAGCTCTTTGGTGTTATAGGTCTATTTAGTTTTTCTATTCTTGTGTCATTTTTGGTAAGGTATATATTTCAAGACAGTCTATCTCTATATTATGTCCCCTTTTTCATTCCTAATATTATTTCTATGCTTGCTTTCCTTTTATTCTTGTTTAGTCTTGCCAGAGGTCTATTTTTTATTAGTTTATTTTCAAAGGACCAGATTTTGATTTTGTGAATTGCCTTTCCGCCTTCTATTTCACTGCTTTATGCTCTTAACTGTATTTTATCTTTCCTTCTACTTTCCTTGGGCTTACTGTTTGTACTTTTCTAACTTCTTAAGTGTACCCTGTGCTCATTGACTTTTCAATCTCCTTTTCTAACATAGGCATTTAAGGCTCTAGAACTTTGATTTGAGTACATCTTGCACTGGATCTCATGATTTTTGATCATGTCTTCTTTATCATTCAGTTCTAGGTATTTCCTAATTTTTATTGTTTTCTTTGATTTATGAGTTATTTGTTAAGTATATTTTAAATTTTTCAAAATTGAAAAAGTTGGCCTCCAACTTAATTGCATTATATTCACAGAGCAGTCTGTATAATACTGATTGTTTGGTTTTTATTGATACTTGATTTATGGCATATTACATGGTCAGTTTCCATAAATATTTCATTCATGCTTGAGAAGATTGTGTTCTAATTGTTGGGTAAAATTTGATTCTATCTTTAGATCAAGTTTATCAGTTGTGTTGTTAAAATCTCTGTGGATTTGCCAACTTCACGTTATAATTTTGTCAAATTTTGTTATATATAATTTGAAGTTCTGAGTATACAGTTATTTAGAATTATTTATATATTCCTTGAGAATTCCTTTTGTAGAGAGCATTTTTATCTCTAATAATACTTTTTTTTTTTTGGTCTATTTTGTTTGGTATTAATACTAACTTTCTTTTTGTAACTATTTGCTGGTATCTTTTCCTGTCTTTATTTTCAGTCCTTGTATCCTAAAGTGTTAGATGTGTCTTCTGTAAATGATAGACAGTTGGATTTTTTTCAACCTAATCTGATACTTTTAATTGGCAAATTTAAACCATTTAAAAAATACTGTGACCCCTATATATAAAAATAGATAAAAAACAAATTTCTTCTGTATAGCGCAGGGAACTATATTCAATATCTTGTAATAACTTTTAATGAAAAAGAATATAAAACAAAGATATGTGTGTGTGTATATATATATACATTATATATGTACTGGGACATTATGCTGTATACCAGAAATTGACACGTTGTAACTGACTATACTTCAATTTAAAAAAATATTGTGAGTACAACTAATGTTAATTTACTATCTTATTAGAAAATATATTACTTAATATCTTATTAAATGTATTATTATTTAATGTCCTATTTTGTGTTACATACCATGTGTTTGTCTGCATTTTTCTCCTTTCCTACCTTCTATTAGATAACTTGGGTTTTCTTGATCACACATTAATCTGGAAGCTTTCAATTCTTTTCGAGGTTACTCTTAAATTTTTGGCCTGTGTACTTGAATAAAATCTAAAGTTAAATTAGTATCTCTACTCTTTTCCCAAGTAATATAAGAATCCACAGTTTCTCTTACACATTAAGGTTCAGTATTATAATTCCACTTTGTTTTTCTATTCTAGAATTAGTTGTTGCTGTTTTTTTTTTAAATCAAGTCTGCTTTTTTGGATTCACCCACCTGCTTACTGAATTCTTTGTCTATTGTTCCTCTTTTCATCATACTTCATCCTTCTGAGTTAAATTCCTTCTTCTAGAGATAGGTGTTAAAATTTTAGTGAGAATTTATTAAACATAAACTTTTTTTTGCTTGCAAATATCAAAACGTTTTTATTTGCCATAACCAATGAATGATAATTTAGCTAGGTATAAAATCCAGGTTGACAGTCATTTTTCTCTCAGCAATTGAATTGTGTTACTCTGTTTCATTATCTTCTGGCCTCTAATAGCACAGTTGAGAAGTCTGATCCTCAGCTCTTAGAGTTAATCTGGTTTTTTTTTCTCCTAGCTGCTTTATAATCTTTTCTTTGTTCATGGTATTCTGCAAATTCACTGTTGTGTGTTCAGAGTTTGATTTATTATTATTTTTTGCTTGCTATTTGTCCATAAATCTCAGATTTCATGTCTTCAAAGTGTCTGAGAAATTCTCAGTCATCTATCCCTTCAAATTTTGCCATTCTTTTATTCTCTTCGATCTTTCCTTTTAGAAATTATTAAAAGTCATTTATTAGAGCTTTTTCTTCTGTCCTGTATGTTTCTTCAACAGTTCCATATTTTCCAGTTCTTTATCTTTGTATGCTGCACTCTTGGTAATTTCCTTTCTCTACCTTTCAATACACTAATTCTTTCTTCACCTGTTTTTTAATCCATCCATTGAGTTTTATATTTCATTGAACTACATTTGAAACTCTTTCTGGGTTGTTTACATATTACTTTCAATTGTGTGAAAATTTTAAAAAAGCTAGTATATCACTTTACTTTTGTGGACTCTTTAGGAAAGTAAGTGGGAATGGCTAGCTGCTTTCTTTTCTCTTCCTGTTCAAAAATTCCATAAAACCCTATCATCGGCATGATAACTATTGAGCAGACTAGCACTATGAACAGGGAGGCAGGAAGTTGGAAGCCCATCATCATTTTGTTCTCTGCTCCCAGAGGAAGAGCAGCTCCTGAGTCATAGGGAAGTCTTTCAGCACTGTACCTCTTGGGGGCTCACAGCTGTGTCAAGGATCTGTATCTATGACAACAGAGGGCTTAACTCTTCCCCTGAACTCAGGTTATGCAGAAGGAAGTTACACAGTAAACTTTGAAAGCTTTCCATTTTGTAGGGAGGCTGGATTTAATCTCTTTCTTCTGTCCAGTATAGTAGCCACTAACTACATGTGGCTAATTAATTTACAAATAATTAAAATTTAAAATTTCGCTTGAGTCACACTAACCATATTTCAAGTGTCCAGTAGCTACAAATTGCTAGTGACTACTATAATTGGACAGCACAGATATAGAACACTTCCATCATTGCAGAAAATTCTGTCAGATAGTACTGTGCTGAACTCTTCTGTCGTATTCTTACAGTAGATAGGTAAATGTGTAGATTCAGAAAATGGATCAAGGGAACTTGTTGATGACCAGCAACTAGAAGGCTTTCTTTCAAGTTACTGCCATTCTGAGCTATCTATATGTAGGAAGAATTCGGAGAGGGCATTGCATTCTGAAAATAATTTACGGAATGAAAGGGTAAGTCCAAGCCTATTTGTCTTACCTGTAATTAGATACTATGGGAAGAGGGGAAGCCAGGTAAGTAGAAAGGTGAATGAACCTAGATGTTAAATAAACTTTGGGGAAAATGGAGAAAACTTACTGCATGGCTCTCTTGATTTTATGCAATTGTGATTGAACTGAGAATAGCGAGGATGGGTTTGTGAGTGACGAGAAAACCAGCCCAAGTTCTTATTACTTGAAATTTGACTCAGGTTGGAAATTCCTTGTAATGAAATCATCTTTCTCCACCCCCTTAAATTGCCATCTCATTCTCCTTTGATTTGCAATAGAACAGTTAAAGATTCTCAAGAAAAGAAAAGAGGTGCCTTCTTCCCTCCACCCCCACCAGCACATACACACACCCACACCTTCTTCAAATTTAGCAACATTTCACAGTGACTGGACTCCAGATAGACCAAAAATAAGAGCAATGTGGGTCATATCAGCCTGGCCCCAGAGGCTGTGAAGAGAGGGAAGAGCCACTGACCCCAACCTTGTTCCTTGCCTATGACAGACACTGCTAAAAATGTACTATACTCTTGATCTTGGAGCTCTGCATGGACTCAGAATCCTTCTCAACACAGTGCTTGGGTGCTTGATTCAGACTGACTAGCTGGAGTTGGCATGTGAAACTAAACCTGTTTACTGTTCTTTGGTAGAGCTTTGAGGCTTGGAGTTTGCAATTCTGAGATGGGACATTGTTCTTGTTGATTGCAGAGTATCTATTATCAGCCAAATATGGTAGTTGAGAAAGGTTTTTTCAAACAAAATTCTTTCTGGAGTATTTGTGGCTCGTGGTATTACCTAAATAAAGGTTGTTCGATGAAGATACACATGAGAAAGGATGTTAATTTTAAGGGTGAAAGTAAAGGTAATTCTATGGAAAAGGGTCCACTACTTAATTCAGCCTGGTGAATTTTGAAGGGTTGTCAAAGCTATCTTGGAGTTGACTTTCTGGAAGAAATTAATCTGAAAGAAAAAGATGGCTTGTAAGATGACTGGGAGGGGTTTAGAAGGAATTAAGGGGCAGCATTTGTAGAAGGAAAAAGAAGAAACTGTAAAAGAAAAACATTTTATAGCAAGTGAAGAAGTTGGAAAGGATGAACTAGTAGGCACTCTGCAGAAATAGAAAAGTTAGCAGACCTTTGTGGTTTCTAGATCGGCAGTTTTTTGTTTTTGAAGCAAATCTGGAAGCATGTGTTCTTTCTGAGTTTTTTCCTGATCACAAAAATAATCAGAATATTCACTGTAAAGATTTCAAACATTGATGTAGAAAGTGAAAGTTCCCCATTACCCATTTGATATATATTTCTTCAGATTTTCCCCCTGTGGATTAATAGAGATATATATATATTATATATAACAGTAGAAATCATATTCTGCTTATATCATTTCACAACCTCTGTCTTTTATTTGATGTTTTCTTTATTGTTCCATGTCACTCCATGTGCATGTGTGGATTTTGTTTTGTTTTTGTCTTTGTTGTAATTTCCAGAAACTTGTACCCAGAAGGGGGAACCTATTCAGATCAAATCCACCCCCACCCCCCGCCACCTCCCAGCCATTGTGCCTATTTGAGTGAACTCATGATGTAATAGGTTGAGGCCCAAGAAATTTGCCCCAAAAATGCTTTTACCCATTTACCTTGCTGGAGAAACCATATCTCCCATTTGGTCAAACTTCTCTGTAAGTTGTAAGAATGCCACAGGGAAAAATCCCATAACCCCTCCTGTAAATTTAGTTTGTTCTCAATAGAACAATTAAATTATTAACTAGAAAGAGCCCAAAGCTCAGCCCCAAAGGCAGAGGACATTTGGTAAGTAAATAACACTGGGCAGTAGGATTCATAGGACCCTGTTCTTCTGTCCCAGCCTTCAGTTCTGAAGTAATGTGAGTATGTCCAGTTCATTCCAGAGTTCACTGCTTCTTCCCATTTTTACTTCTAATGGGATGATTGCTTCTGCCAATAGCTAGGCTTAGAACATAAGAAATTTTTTACCTTGGATCCACAATCTGAGCTGCTCTAAAACAACAGGCCAGCAGGGTGGAGAGCAGGGGTGGAGACATTTCAAGCCTGGCCTGTACGAGACAGGCAGCTAATCTCATGGCTCTGTACTCAGCGGGTGCTTTTGCTTCCTCAGGGTGCTGCAAACAGAAACTGTCAAACAGGCAGCATGCCGGTGGGGCCTGCAGCAATCCACTGGGACCTGGACACGGTCAGGGATTACATTCCACAGAGGAGTCTCACATGGGCTGGAGTAGCTGTCAGGTGACAGGCAGGCAAGTGTCTGACTCTCCTCCCTCCTCCAGTGACCTGTGGAGTAATAAAATGACCAACCAAGCATCTTAGTTAAACTGTAAAAGAAGTCTGATCTGTGTGTAAATGGACATATGAAATGTCCCTAAATAAGAAAAAGCACTCTTTCTTAAGGTGAATTTTTAAAGATGTTGCTGTTCTATGTGACTGTTGAGGCCACCCATGTAGGCACAAGTCAAGGTGCTGGCACAGAACCTAGAAATTGTGTTTTGGATGAAGTTGAACCCATTACCCAATATAAAAGTCAATGTTTATAGAGTCCCAGTGAGCCTACAACACTTTTGAATGGCACGTGTCATTTCTCCCATGTCCCCAGAAAGTGGAGAAGCAGGAGCAGAGTGGGAAAGGTATTTGGAAGAATTCTGTAATGACTTGAGTCTGAGCCAAGCTTAATACTTGAGTCTTTGAACTCTTCCCTGCTGACACCATTGCTTTTATAATAGGCTGTTTTTGTCGGTTATTGCATCTTTTAAAAATAAGAAACGTGCCTAGTCTTAAACAGTATGTAATAGCAATATTACTAATAACAAACATTTATTTACTGCTTACTAAGTGCCAGGCAGAGCTGTAAATGCTTCTCATATATCAGCTCTTTCAATCCTCAACCTGTGAGGTGATTGTGGTTATCATATCATGCCCACTTAATGGATGAGAAAACTGAGCCTCAGCAGTTAGGGAATTTGCCTAATTTCACACAACTAGAAAGTGATGTGGCTTTAATAAATGGTATTTTATACTGTTATTAAATTGCAGTCAGTTTGGCCATCAGAAATTGAACTGGAATCTTTTTCAGCCCTATGTCCTTCCTACCAAGTACGAGCCTATTGCATTTTTTGTATTTTCATAAAATGATGGAGAAATAAAACATATTTCCTTACCATGTTGACTATAAGAGTTGCCACCCGGGGCTGCATTTTTCTGCTTTTTTATCCTATGACATCAATCCTCTCAACAATCTTGAACTCCAACAGGTCCATTGATCCTATTTCCTTCTCTATCCCTTACCCCCTCATGCCCTTATTTTTCTCCTTAAATAAGGTAAATTCCAGGGTCAGTCATTATAACCACTGCTTCTTGTAGTACACTGCCATTCTCCTTCCCCTTCCTTTTGCTTTGTCACACTTGCTTGGCTAAACCGCAAGTCTGGTAGAAATCAAATCTCTGCCTACTTTGTGGCTGTACTCCTTGTCTGGAGGGAAGGAACTCCAAGCGTGTTCTTCAGCCTCACTGTTAATTCACCATCGCTAACTTCAAGGAGGCCCTTAGTGCTGCCCAGGAATCCTGCTATATTTCCAGTTCATTCATTCTCCTGCCCTCTTAGAGGACTATTCCATACCTATCCCTCTCTTCTCAAAACCCATCTTCTCAGCCTTTGCTGATGACTTTACTTCCTATTTCATCAGGAAAACAAGTTATTGGCACTCACCACCATATCTACCCACCTCCTTTCATCTGTGCTATTTCACCCTTTCCCATATCTTACTAGATACTAGATACTAGGTCCACTCTGTCTGGGCTCCTAGCAAAAGCCATGGCCTTCACTTGGCCTCCAATTGGCCTCCACTTGCGCACTAGATTTCATTCCTCCTTGCTGAGTTGGAACACTGCTCCAGCCTTCCTCCTCTCTCTCTTTAACGTTGCTTCTCTAATGGCACATTCCTATCAGCTTACAAACTGTTGGTGTTCTTTCATCTCAAACACAGCAACAGTAGATTCTGTTGGTTCTATTTCTCCAGATGCTACCCCATTTCTCTACTTTCTTCCATAGCAGACTCCTTAAGAAGACTCTTTTCTTGATTTTCTGATTTTTCTCCTTCCAGTCTCTTAGAACCCACTCTAATCAGGTATCTGCCCTCATTACTCCATCAGAACTGCTCTTCTCAAGGTCACCAAGGACCTTCATGTTGCTTGATCCATAGTCTTCTCAGCACTCAGTTTAGGAAAGCCAGATGCATTTGACAAGTTGGTCTCCTTGAAACACATTCTTCACTTGCTTCCAGGATACCATACTCCCCTGGTCTTCTTCCAACCTCTCTCATTGATCTTATCTCCTGTGCTTATTCCTCGTCATCACTCTACCTCTAATGTTGAAGGACATGGAGGCTTAGCCCTTGGACCACTTCTCATTTTTTCATATAGCACAACCCTGAAGCCTTTGAGGCTGGTGGATATAAGCCCTGTATACATGCTGGTAACTCTAAAATTTACCTCTTCAGCTCAACTATCCTTATTTAGCTGCTTTACTGAGATAAAATTCATATGCTATACAGTTCATCCATTTAAAATGTACAATTCAGTGGTTTTTAGTGATTTAAGACAGTTGTGCAATGATCACCGCAATAAATTCTAGAACATTTTCATTACCCTAAAAAGAAGCCATGTAACCATTAACAGTAACTCCATTTCTCTCAGTCTACCCCAGCCCTAGATAACTACTAATCTATTTTCTACCTGTATATATTTGCCTGTTCTGGACATTTCATGAAAATGGAATCATATAACATGTGGCTTTTTGTGTCTGATTTCTTTTATTTAGCATATAGTTTTCAAGGTTCATCTATATTGTAGTATGCATCTGTATTTCATTCCTGTTTATGGCTGAATAATATTCCATTGTATGGGTATATCCCATTTTGTCTATCCATTCATCTGTTGATGAACATTTTCATTGTTTCTACTTTTGAGGCATTAAGAACAATGCTTCTATGGACATTCAAGTACAGGTTTTTGTGTGGATGTATGTTCTCATTTTACCTGGGCATATACCTTGGAATGGAATTACTGGGTCACATGGTGACTATGTTTCTTTTTGAGACACTGTGGACTATTTTCCAAAGAAACTACACCATTTTGTATTCCCACCCACAGTATATGAGGGTTCTGATTTCAATACCTCCTCATCAATGTTTACTATCTTTTTTTTTTAATTAATAGCTCTTCAAGTGGTTGTGAAGTGGCATTTCATTGTGGTTTTGATTTGTATTGCCCTAAGGATGTTGGGCATCCTTTCACATTTGTTGGCCCTTTGTATGTCTTCTTTGGAGAAATGTCTATTCAAGTCCTTTGACTGTTTTTATTTGGATTATTAATGTTTTTCTTATTGAGTTGTAAGATTTCTTTATATATTTTAGATCCTAATCCCTTATAATTTGCAAAAATTTACCTATTCTGTTATTTTTTTCATTTTGATATGTCCTTTAAGGCACAAGTTTTTAATTTTGATGCAGGCCAATTTATTTTCTCTTTTTGTTTCTTATACTTTTAAGAAATCATTGCCTAATTCAAGGTCAGAAAAATTTACACCTGTGTTTACTTCTAAGAGTTTTATAGTTTTAGTTCTTACACTTAAGTCTATGATCCCTTTGAGTTAATTTTTGTCTATAGCATGTGAGTTAAGTGTCCAACTTCATTCTTTTGCACAGGAATATCCAGTTGTCCCAGCACCATTTATTGAAAACATTCTTTTTTTCTCAATTGATGGTCTTGGAACCCTTGTCAAAAAGCAATTGACCATAGATATATGGGTTTATAACTGTACTCTGAATTCTTTTCCACTGGTCTATATGTTTATTTTATGCCAATATTGTCTTAGTTACTGTAGCTTTGTAGTAAATTTTGAAGTCAGGAAGTATGAGTCCTTCAACTTCATTTTTCTTTTTCAAGATTGTTTTGGCTTTTTGAGGTTGCTAGCAATTTCATTTGAATTTTAGAATCAGCTTATCCATTTCATTGAAAAAGGGAATTGGGATTTTGATAGGAATTGCACTGAATCTCTAGATCAGTTTGGGGAGTATTGACATTTTAATGACATTAAAATCTTCTGATGCATGAAAATGAGATGTCTTTCCATTTATTTAGATCTTTCTTGATTCCTTTCAGCTATGTTTTGTAGTTTTTGATGTACAAGCCTTATCTTTGCTTTCATAGTTCAATTTTTCCCCTAGTTGTTTCAGCAACAAATGTTGAAAAGGCTATCCTTCCCCTATTGTATTATTACGGAAACTTTATAAAAACTCTACTTACAAATAAAGACCGTGTGGTGTTTATACAATGGAATATCACTCAGCCATAAAACAAGATGAAATCTTGCCATTTGCTGCAACATAGATGGACCTTGAGGGTATTATACTAAGTAAGATAAGTCAGACAGAGAAAGACAAACACCATATGATTTCATTCATATGTGAATGTAGAAAACAAACAGACAAACAAAATGAACAAACCAAATGAAAACCAACACATGAATACAGAGAACAGAGTAGTGGTTACCAGAGGAGAAGGGGTGAGGGAGTCTAGGAGGGCGAAATTGGCAAAAAGGATCAACTGAATGTGACAGGTGGAAACTAAATTTTTGGTGGTGTGCATGCTGTAGTGTATACAATAGTAGAAACAGAAAGTTGTACATATGAACTTATATAATGTTATAAGCCAGTGTTACCACAATGAAAAAGAAAAGAAGGAAGGAAAGAAACTACAGTATGTGTGTGGGTCTACTTCTGGACTCTATTCTGTTCTAATCTATGTGTCTGTCCTTATGATATACCACACTCTTGATTATTGTGGTGTTACATAGTTAAGTCTGAAAATTGATTTTATTAATTATTTCAGTGAACTGGCTTTTGGTTTCATTGATTCAAACAATCAGTATTGTTTTTCTGTCTTCTATTTTGATTTCTGTTTTTTATTTCTTCTATCAGTTTAATTTGCTCTTTTTCTAGCTTCTAAGAGTTGAAGCTTAGATTATTGATCTTAGATCTTCTTTTCTGATACAGGCATTTAAAGCCATAAATTTCCCAGAAACAGTTTTATGTAGCTTTTAAAAAATATAGTGTATTCCATAAATTTTTATATATTGTGCTTTTATTTTCATTGATTTCAATATATTTCCTAATTTTTGTGGGGTTTTTTTCCTCCTTTGACTTACATGTTATTAGACGTGTCATTTAATTGCCAGATATTTAGAGATTTTCCAGATATCTTTCTGGTATTGTTTTTTAGTTTAATTCTGTTGTGATCAGAGAACATAATTTGTATGACTTGAATCCTCTTAAATTAGAGATTTATTTTGTGGATCAGAATGTATTTTTAGTTTGCTGAATGTCCAACATGCATCTGAAAAGAATGTGTTTGCTGCTGCTCTTGGATGGTTTTTCTATCAATGTCAGTTAGGTCAAGTTGGCTGATAGTGTTTTTCAAGTCTTCTGGAACTATATTGATTTTCTGTCTACTTGGTTTATCAATCATAGAGGGCAGAGTGTTAAAATCTCCAGCAATAATTGTAGCCACTGTAGCTTTTTTTATTAGTGTTTGCACTGTTATCTTTTTGTATCCTTTTACTTTTAACCTATCTATATCTTATTTAAAATAGGTTTCTTAGAGAAAGCATATAATTGTGTTGCTTTTTTTATCCAGATCATCTTTGCTTTTTAACTAGAATGTTTGTATTTAATAAAATTATCAATATGATTGGGTTTAAGTTGACTATCCTGCTTATTTGTTTTCTGTCTCTTTGTTCTTTTCTTCTTTTTTTCCCTCTTTCCTTGACTTCATTTGAACCAAGGTAATATTTTATTATTCTATTTTATCTCCACTGTGGGCTTATTAGCTTTTTACCTCTTTGGCTTATTTCTTCAGTGGTTGCTCTGGTTTTACATTATACATCTTTAACTTATCATAGTGTACCTTCAATTAGTTTTATATTACTTTATGTCAAGGGTAAGAACCTTTCAACAACGCTCTTCCATTTACTCGCCTTCAGCAGAAGATTTCTAAGTCCTCGTTTACTGCTGCTTCAAGTTCAGCCACTCTGCTTGACAGGAGGGTGAGTGACTAGGCCCTAAATAATAAAATTCAGATTTTACAGTTCATATAACAGACATTGTAAGATTTGAGCAAGTCATTTTAAGTTGAGACCTGAAAAGCACATATAGTCTCATTTTTCCCTTTCTGTGATATAGGTGGCTAACAGAGTGAGGGAAATTTCAATGTAACAGAGACAGGTGAAGACTGGGCTATAATTAGTATGAGGCTGCCATTATCAGTTTGATGCCAGTTAAAGCAGGAGATTCAACTTACTACCTTATGTAAGAATCAAGAAGCATCATATTGGGAATCTTCGGTCTCCTAAACCCTTGCAGAACTAAGCTCCTCTACCTGCCAGCATCCTTCTGAATACGAAAACTGTTGGCCCTGTTTCAACCAAAGCCTTCCTCTCTCTCAAGCCCTAAACACAAGGACTTGTTACTTCCCAGTACTGAAGTGCTCCCTAGCCAGCTCTCAGTTGTGAGTTGGGATCATTAAGGCATGCATTAGGCTCAGAGCTCATCTCTGCACTTCTCCTTTTAAGGATCTATCTCTAGACAAGCACGGCCTGTTCTCTGGCAGCTAAGTTATCTGCTCTGTCATCCAAAGAATTCTGGACAACCTGTCTAGAAATATGGAAGCAAATTCACTCATTTTTTTCCCCTCAGATGTTGAAATTATAAGCACTTAAAAGGGATAGTAATACCTGTATGGTACTTGGATGAGTAAGATTTATTCAGTGTGCCTGGATACTTAGGTTTAATTCCCCTGAGCACTATGAACTGAGCCGTATGTGATTCAGTTTGTTTATTGTGTTTACTTAGAGTACATTCAAGAAAATCCTTGGGCTATGTGATACTTTATAGGTTCAGTTGTATTGATTTGGGAGGGAAGAGAGAAGGGAAACACGAACTTGACATTTCTTGAGTGTTTGTTCAGTGACAAAGGCAGAATTTGAATCTGTCTAACTCCAGCATCTGCTTTTGCAGCCTTTGTGATGGGTCACATTGTAGATGTGACTAGGTTTAAACTCTCTTGCTATTGTAAAACTGATGGGAGGTGCTGGTGTATGTAAAGGGAAGAGTGGAATGAATGATCCTATAGAAATCTCCATCTTCAGGATCTTTTGTTCCTCCTATTTCAGCAAACTCTTAATAAGAATGGAACCATGTTGATAGGTTGGTCTGTAACGGCAGTCCCGTGCATGATTTGGCCTTTAAAAAAAACATTAAACATTTATATACCTAGATTTTGTAATATAAAATTTGGGAAGCAACAAACCTATTTGTGAACAGATGTGGAAAAATCTATAAAGCAGAATGCGTCTGACTTATGAACACTTTTTTTCTCCCCCCTGGGAGCTAGATTTCAGACTCCTCAAACCCTCAGGTATAGAGACCAAGTCCATATATGTTGACTGTAATCTGCATATCATTTACTTAGAAGAATGTTTGAGAGCAGGCTTGAAACTTATTTTTATTTTCTGTGAACTAGGTTTTCTGTGTCTAACTGTGTCTTCTGTGATAACAGAGCATTAGACTCTGGTAGTTGCTTAACTGAGCCATTAAAAATGGCACCGGTGCTGCTGAGTGTTATCTGTGCCAGTGAGAATTGTGATCCTGTAGGTTGGACAACTAAACATCCCTGTTAAGAATTCAGAAAAACATGTGATCTTGCACCTGAACAGATTTAAAATTAGATTCAACCTGAAAAGTGGCCTAAACATTTTTAAAGAAGAGGAAAAAAATTTTTTAATGTAGAAGTGTATTTAGAATACCTTGAATAAATATGATTTAATTCTCTGCAAATTTCTTTATTTAGAAAGGCCTAAGGCAGAACCCTTCAGATTTTGTACCATTTAAAGTATAGGACATTTACTTAGTCATTTCAAAATAGAAACACATGAATTTTACTCTTGAAAGAACTTGAATCTTTGGAGTTAATGGTATATGAGAGTGTTATAGCTCATGGGTGCTGAGCCATGAAAACGGAGCAGAAGATTCTCCCAATACAGTTGGCTCTCTCTGTCCACAGGTTCCACATCCATGAATTCAACCAATTGTGGATCAAAAATATTTGGGAAAAAGTTCCAGAAAGTTCCAAAACCAAAAACTTGAGTTTGCCACTTACTGGCAACTATTTACACTATATGAGGTATTATAAGTAATCCAGAGATAATTTAAAGTATGTGGGAGGATCTGCCTAGGTTATATGCAAATACCATGCTTATTTTATACAAGGGACTTGAGCATCCGTGGATTTTGGTATCTACGAGGGTTGGGGGGTGTCCTGGGTGTCTGGAACCAATCTCCTATGGATGCCGAGGGACAACTGTTCCTGTAAGAGATGTAGATTCCCAGGTCCTTCTTTCCTAGAGTCTATGTAATAGATTTCTGCTGGGGCTTTGGATCTGTATTTTCACTGAGTGTTCTGGGAGCTTCTTAGAAATGCAAATTAATGGGCCCCATCCCAGACCTACTGAGTCCATATCTGGGTTGGGGTACATCTTGGGTATCTGTGTTTGAATAGGTTTTTCAGGTGAATCTTACATGTGCTAAAGTTGGAGAAGCACTGTTAACAGAGAAATTCATTTCTTAGTTCCCTGCCTGAAAACTCCATTTCTACTAGAAAGTATATCCTCTGAAGTTTTCACTGTATAGGAACCTCCAGTTAGAGCCACTCCAGATAATGTGGGTGATTGGTTGTTGTTTGTTTTAAGCTGAGCTATAATTTATATACCATATCTGTTATAAGTGTACAACTCAATGATTTTTAGTAAACTTACAGAGTTCTACAATTGTCCTTAAAATCCAATTTTATAACACTTCCATCCCCTTAGAAATTACATTTTATCTGTTTGTAGTCAGTTCTTGCTCCCACCCTCAGTCTCACTGATCTGCTGTCCTGGATTTGCATTTTCTGGAAATTTCTTATAAATAAAATCATATAATATACAGTCTTTTGCATTTGGCTTCCTTCTTTTAGGTTCATCCATGTTGAGCATGTTATTTCTTTTTATTGTGAAATAGTATTCCATTATATGAATTTACCATACTTTGTCCATTCACCAGGTGGTAGGCAGTTGGATTGTTTTTAGTTTAAGGCTGTTAGGAATGATGCTGCTTTGAACATTCATGTACAAGTTTTTGTGTGGACATGAGTTTCCATATAGTAGGTCTATGTTTAACCTTTTAAGAAAATGACAAACTTTTCCAAAGTGGCTGTATATTTCAGCAATGGATGGAGGTTACAATTTTGTCACATCCTCCCATCACCTGGTATTGTCAATCTAATGAATTTATAGCTATTTTAGTAGCTGGGTAGTGGTATCTTCTTGTGGTTTTAATTTGCATTTCCCTAATGACTAGTGATGTTGAACCTCTTCTCATGTGTTTAATAGCAATTCATTTATCTTCTTTGGTAAAATGTCTGCTCAGATCTTTTTACCCATTTGTTTTTTATTGGGTTGGTTGTTGTCTTACTGAGTTGTAAAAGCTCTTTCCATATTGCAGATACAGGTCTTTATCAGATTATGATTTGTGAATATTTGCTCTCAATATGTGGCTTGTCTTCATTTTTTTTATATGATGTCTTTTGGCGGGGGGTGTAATTAGGTTTATAATATTTATTTATTTAAATGGAAATACTGGGGCTTGAACCCAGGACCTTGTGCATGCTAAGCACACAGTCTACCACTGAGCTATGCCCTCTTCTCTCCAATATGTGGTATCTTTTAAAAAGAAAATATTTTAAGTTTTAATTGAGTCCAGTTTATCAGTGTTTTTCTTTTATTGATCATGCTTTTGGTATCATATGTAAAAAGTCTAGTCCCAGGCCACAGAGATTTTCTCCTGTGTTTTCATCTAGAAGTTCTATAGTTTTAGCTGTTACATATGTTTATGTTCTATTTTGAGTTAATTTTTGGATATGCTGTGAGGTAAGAGTCTAAGTTCCTTTTTTAAAAAATGTGTGTTCAGTTGTCTTAGCACCAATTATTGAAAAGATCATTTTGTTCCCCACCGAATTCCTTTGGCAAAATCAACTGGCCATAAATGTAAAGGATTTTTTCTGGATTCACTTTTGTTCCACTGATTGATGTGCCTATCACTGTCTTGGTTACTTACAGCTGTATAGTTAAGTTTTTAAATCTGGTAGCCTATGCTCTTCAAATTTATTCTCCTTTTTCAAAACTGTTTTGGCTATACTAGGTCCTTATATTCCCATCTGAATTTTTAGGATCAGCTTGTTGATTTCTACAGAATGGTTATCTGTTTTTGAATCCTGATATTTCTCATTCAGGAATCTTTGTGATTTCTGAGGGAGGACCTGTAACTGACTCACTGCTCTTTGAGAAGTTGTAATAAACGGTTCCTGAGAGACACTTGATGTACTGGCCTCTGTCCAGGGTAGGCATATAGCAGGTTGAACAGCTAATGAGGACACAGGCCAAGGCAGCTCCAGAGCAGTGATGACTGGGGTGGTTCCCTTCATCTGGATGTCTCACCAGTAGTTGGTGGCGCTCCCAAGTACTTAATAGGAGTAACAGAGTGTAGTAGAGAATGAGTTGAAGATGGTGGGTTTACCTTCTCTTTTCCTTTTGAGCCTGCCTAACTCTGAAGCCACCTTTGTAGCCGTGAGTTGCAGAGCAGCCTGGCCAAGTCTTCATTGAGTTACTGGCAGCTTCACGGTTGTTGACTTTTATCAGATTTTTTTTCACCCGTTCTTGCCTAAGCCTGTAACACATATTCACTCAAAGTAGGCATGCTTTTATCTTTTCAGAAGCTTGCCAGAAGAAACTCTGGTACTTCCCTTCCTCAGTTTTACTTAGAGGAAGTAAGTTTCTTTTACTTTTTTATCTCTTTCTTGCAAGCGCTGGCTGTCCATCTTTTAATGTTTTAAATGTATATTTCTTTTGAACAGGCTGCCTTCCAGACCATAGTTCTTATCTTCCTTCTCTTTCACTAGGCTTGTCTGGGCTGGATTTACTTAAACCTGACTAATATTTATTGAGCATTTGACTGTATGCAGGGTATTGGGCCCTAATAGATGTGCAGAAATGGATGAAATATAGTTCTTGCCCTCATGGAGCTTATGGTCTGGTTAAAGAGACAGTGTATATTATAAGTGCACAAGAAGCTATAGAAGGCAGCATATCAGAGACTCAAGGGACCTCAGGGTTGAGTGGAGTACCGGTTTTCCAGAGAGTCTGCCTTGAATCAGGAGCTACCTTTGCTTCATATTTTAATTTAAAACCTGGATCCCGACTTTGAGGATTTAATCCTTGGAAATTTCTTGCAGTGGTTAAGCTATCAGCCTTGCTGGGTAAAGGACAGATAGAATGCTTGGCTTTCAGGCCCCCTTGTCCCATTGACTCACTGCTGCCATTTTACAAGGATCTAGGATATATTTTTAATTAAATTATCTGATGGGCATTCTGTTTTCCCTTGGATCAGAAGGCTGTATATATAACAAATGAACCAAGAGCGATATACTTGTAAATGCAGTAACATAATATTTTAAGCACCTCATCTGTTATTTAATAGATTATTCTCCAAGGGAAGCTTAACATGGTTCTCTGTCACCCATGGGCCTCTTGAAAGTGGGATTTTTCTTCTCCAACATTGCTTAATACTTCCTGAAGGAGGAGGTGGTAGAGGACTTGAAATAGTGATTCTGTGAGATGCCTTTCCTGTCCCTTTCTGTGTTGTGGGAAACCTCTGTCTTTACAGAATCTCCTGGCGGCTGTCCTGTTTGGATCAGTGGACGGTGCTTATGTGGTGGCCTCATAGGGACATGCTCTTTTGATTGCTTGATGTGAGAGTTTTGTTTGTTTGTTTGTTTGTTGTCAGTCTAACCCACACCCATGCAAAATAGGTTCCCCAGGCCAGGACCGGAATAACCCTGGCCAGGGCTCAAGAAAAACCTGGTAACTGACCTAAAATTAAATGCATGAACTCTCGCTGCCCTTTGCATCACAGTTTTTTGTTGGGTATTCCTGACTGTTTTTTACCCTTAGGCAAAGGCTGGGAAATGGAGGCTTGAGTCACCATCCTAGGCATAGAGAGGGAAGGGGTGACTGGGGACAGTTACTGCTAATAGCGTACAGATTTTACTGTATCTAAAATTTCTTTTTTAACCTGGCAAGGAAGATTCCATGACATTATCAATCACCAGTTTTATCCGAGGGATCCCTATTATGGTACTCACTTGACTTTGAACATGAACCATATTGCATCTGGTGCCCGTAATTCTGCGTTGCTCTTTTGACTCGGCTGAATTTTCTCTTTAATGAGCTCACTGAGTACTCCCAGGTGGAGAGAGTGATATATTTATCCCTGACACCTTTCGGAGACTAGGGGATCACACAAGCTATGAAAAAGGGGCACTACCTAAAGCTGAGTTTTCTTCTGGCTTAAAAATAAGCATCTTAGAAATTAAATTGCTTCCTTTGCTGGTTTTACCTTCCTTCTAGGGTGGTAGGAGCATGGAAGTGAGCTTATGGTCCCCTGGAAAGGCTTGTGTGTACAGAAAGGAGAGAACAGTCTTGTGGGACTTTTTGAAATGTCATGAGCCCCTTAGAATTTAATGTTTGCATTTATCTGGACCTCAAAAATTTTTTTAACTTTTATCCAAAAAATGAAGCCTTTCAAATATATAGAACATTACAGAGAATAATATGGCAGACATCTGTGTGCCTATCACCAAGATGAAATGCTTATATTATTTTTTTATCCTTCCTGTGGATTTATCTGTGCTTGTATTTATGTGGGTCCCCATGATTTTGTGTGTGTATTAAAAATGAATAGTGTCATTTTGAATGAATGAATGTACCTGTCTCTTTGAAACTTGCTTTTTTTGTTTTTTAATTCAGAGTTATGTTTTTGAGATATATTTGTGCGGATCCAGCCCACTTATTTTAACTGCTTGTAGTGTTCCCTTGATATGTGGATAAATAGATCTCAGCGTATCATCTAGCTGCACAGTGAGGGACAGTTAATTAACATACCTGTTTGTTTTCTAATTGTTGTTGGTATATTGGTAGGACTGCCGTTGACTTTCTTGTGTTAGATCTCATGTCTAAAAATTTTACAGAATTTATGTTATTAGTTCTAGCAGTTTGTAGATTCTCCTGCCTTTCCTAGTGCAGATTATCATATCACACTTGTGTTCCTTTCTAGTCCTTATATCTTTCATCTCTTTTTCTTATCGTGTTAGTTTGCTTGGGCCACCATAACAAGTATCACAAACTGAGTGGCTTAAACAGCAGAAATTTATTTTCTCACAGTTCTAGAGGCTGGAAGTTCACGATCGAGATGTCGGCAGTGTTGATTTCTTCTGAACTTCCCTCCTTGGCTTATAGATGGCTGTCTTCCCCCTGTGTCTTTTACATGGTCCTCATCTCCACTTCTAATAAGGATATTAGTCACATTGGATTAGGGCCCATCCTAATGATCTAATTTAACCTTAATTACCTCTTTAACAGCCCTATCTCCAAATACAGTCACATTCTGAGTTATTGGGGGGTTAAGACTTCAACATAGGAATTTGGGGGGTGGGGACACAGTTCAGCCAGTAACGCTACACTGGCTCAACCATCTCATGCACCACTGAATTAAAGCAGTGATGGTGGGCATCCTTGATTTGTTCCTGACCATAGAGGGATTTTTAAAGAGAATGTTCTTAAAGTTTCACCACTGACAGTGATTGTTGTTCTGGCTTTGTAGATGCCTCTCACTGGGTTAGAGAAGTTCCTTTCTGAACCTTGTTTGCACTCTGTAATGGGTGTTGGAGACTTTCTAACCCCATGAGGGCCTGAATTCATAAATTAGAGCTCAGGAAACCTAAATACCTGGCCTTCCTCACAGCAGGGTCCAGAGATATGACCTGGGCCCAGTCCAGAGGCTAATTTGGAAAGGGCAACTTGAGGTGGTGGAGGCAGCATGTTGACAGGGTCAAATTATTGCATGTAAATGGTATCTTGGGCGTGGAGTGATGGTGACGTTTTTCTCAAATATCTCCGAGGTAGAAAGCTCTTCATCAGTCCAGTTTTGTGGTGTGGTGTTTGGCCTTGTCCTTAGAAGCTTAGCTTGCAGTCCATGGTACTCTTCCACCATCCTTTTAATTAACCTTGTTTTTATTTTCTAGTACATGCATTTTCCACAAGTTTATAGTTCAGATACAATTCACCCATTTAAGTGCACAATTAAGCAGCTTTAGTATATTCAGAGTTGTGCAACCATCAGCACCATCAATTTACCCCACAGAGACACTCCATACCCTATGGACATCTTCTTCCCCCCAAGTCTCCCAGCACTAGACAGTCTGCTTCCTGTCTGTACAGATTTGTCTGTTATAGTTTATGCATTTTAAATTTCTTTTAGGTTCTGCTTTGCTGTCCCACAAGCTCTTTTTAATCCATAGAGGAATTATTTTTTTATCCCCTTGTATTGTTTCTGTCTAAAAATCACTTTGATATTAACATAAGAAGCCTTATGCTAATTTAGTATTCAGGATTCATGACTATAGAATATCTAGTGGAAATATTATTCTTAGATCTTTTGGTGAAGTTGGCAATTCCATTTCTTTAGATGATCCAATACAAATGCATACTATTATCTGCTCTGTTTTAAGTAGTATGGAAATGAGATCCCCTGAGACAAATGAACTGACTTGCCCTCAGATGATCTCCCGGGGATTTCCTTCTTTCTATAAGTTGCTTGGATTGGAACCATATTAAACCGAATTAAAAATTAAGTGCTTCCAGTTCTTTCTTTCTTTCCACACTTATTACCATATTTCATTGCCTTGATCATATATTGGTTTTTATGTTTATCAGTGTGTAAGATATATTTTTTTCTTTTCCCCAACTTATTTTGAAAAATTTCAGTACTACAGAAAAGTTAAAGACTAGGACAATGAACACCTATATTCCCCTCACCTAGATTCAGCCAATTAACATTTTGTCATATTTGAACTTTCTCCCTCTTACTCTCTTCTCTTTCATATGTAATTTTTTTCTGAATCATTTGAAAGTTAAGCTATAGACATTATGCTTATTTACAGAATCTTCAGATTACTGTTTTCCAATTCCTGCCCTTGGCAGATCACTTCCCGTGTGTCTTGTAATTTTTGACTGTGAGCTCATTGTCAGCAGAGGACAGGAGGGGCAGGCCCACAGCTCCAGAGCTCAGGAGAGGCTTTTCTTTTTATTGTGTGTTCACCAGCAGACCAGCCTCTTCCCTAACCTCACTTTCTCTTTTCAGTTCTCTCAGTCTCTGGCACTTGGGGATTTCCAGTTCTTTTTTTCATTCGCCAGTAGTGTTAGGTATTTGTAGCAGCAGAGTGTTCTGGTTTTCTATGCTGTCTTATTACCGTAACTGGAAGTTCCCCTGGTTTTCATTTTCAGAATTGAGACTTGGCACTTCAAAGAATGTTTAAAGCTTAGGTTTTCTCTTCTGTGAACTTTTAGCAAGTGACTAAAGTTGGTATCTTTCTCACAATTTAACAAGCCCCGGAATCTTAGCTCCCAAATTATTATTAATCCTGGTTATAAAGGTCTTACAAAAAAGTTTTTTTTAACTGATAGGGGGTTGGAGAAGGGATGGGGTGGTGAAAGCAGTAGGGAGGATGGTGAATTTGTTAAGCTGTAGAAGCCACGGTTGTCTTGTTTTGCTTATTCTTCCAGTTCTTAAGGGCATCAGCACATCAGCATTTAAATATGTCAGAATGGTTTCCTTTTCAGTCTGATCAAGCTGTAGCAAAGTTATTACATTTTAAAAGATGAAAAGACTCATGGTTCACTCCCCTGCTGAGGTTGTATTTTGAAGGATTTATGACTTTTTAACATTTTCTTTTTTTAGACAGGATCTTATTTTCAACAACAGATGGAAGCAGCTGTGTCTGGAGCATGTTCCCTCCTGCTTCTCATGAAATTTACCGGCAAATAATGGTTTAGAAGCTCTTAAAGCTGAGAGACCCATTTGACAAACCTAGGCTTGGGTATGATGGGTGTGAAACACTCAGTTTTTTTTTTTTTTTTTAAACTTCTGTATAATTTTCACTTCACAAATTTGCAGCTGCCCCAGTGCAACTTAGAAAGCTTTTTTTTTTTCTCCTTTTGGCCCACTTGACCTACCTCTTTTCCCCCCCAAATAACCCATTTGGATGATCTCAATCCTAGTATGTCATGTAATGCCAAGATTACAATCACAGGGAAGGAAAGAGTGATGTCTTTAAGGCATAAATGGCTCAAACACCAATGAACATTTTTGGTAACTGATTAACTTTCCTTTAGTTTTAGAATTAGAAAATAAAGGTTTTTGTGATTGAGAAACCTCTATAGACTTTGATTTTTCTTCTCTACAGTAAGTAGTTAGACTAAATGAGTAGTTCTTAACCAGGGAAATGTTTTGGAATCATCTAAGGAACTTCTGTTGAATGTTTTACCTTGACATAATCACAGATTCATAGGAAGTTGTAAAAATAATAGCGTGGTCCCATGTACTTTGGATGGTACATCTTTGTAACTGTGATACAGTATCAAAACGAGGACATTGGCATGGGAACCTTTGGGACGATCCACAGACCTTACTGAGATTTCACCAGTTTGACATGCATCCCTTTGTGTGTGTGTGTGTGTGTGTGGTTCATGTGGTTTTATCACGTGTGTAGGTTGGAGTACCCACCACTCCAGTCAAGACATAGGATGTTCATGACCACCGAGACCCCTAGTGCTTCCTTTCATCGTCACACCCACCCCTCACCCCTGGCAACTACTGATGTGTTCTCCTCATCATTTTGTCATTTTATTTTATTATTTTTTTGGTTAAGTCACATTCTGTTGTATGGATGGACCACAGTTTGTTTAACCCACCTGAGGAACTTTTTTTAAAAAGACTTGTTTGCTGGCACAGCCATACCACCTCCACCACTACCCACCCCAAATAAGTTTTTTTTTTTAACTATACTTGTTTTATCATCATATATCTTTTCATCAAACCACTCTTCTATCCATCTATCAGTCTTAGTTTTCAGTGCATTTCAAAGTAAATGCAAACATCTGGGTATGTTTCTTTAAATATCTCAACATGCATACCATTAACTGGTGTTCAGCATTCACATACAGTTTCTCTTGATGTAAAGTTTGCATACAGTAGGAGGGCATATAGCTCAGTGGTAGAGCGCATGCTTAGCATGTACAAGGTCCTGGGTTCAATCCCCAGTACCTCCACTTAAAAATTTTTTTTCTTTTTGCATGCAGTGAAATGCACACATTTGAAGTATATGTTCACTGAGTTTTGACAAGTGCATAAACAAATGCAATGCAAACCCCTGTCAAGACAGAAAAATTGCATCATGCTACCAACCTCATCTTGTGGGTCAGCATGCTTACAGTGAGGCCCAAGCATGAGTTGTCTGTAAAGGTCCCTAATATTTTGATAAGGCTGATTCTGATGCATGCCCTTGTAAAGAACCCTTGGTGACTTGACAAGCTGCCTTCAGGTCAGCAAGCTTGTTTAAGGTGGGGCCAGGTCTCACCTGACCTCACAGATTTGAGTGTCCCCCTCACTCCTGCAAGGCCAGCTCCATCTTCAAGCAGACAGGTCCGCCAGAGACAGTAAAATTGAGAGTTGTGCCGTAAACATCCAGGTAACCCCCTAGACTCTATAGTCAACATTTTCCTTAATTTGCATTATCACAAACTGTTCATCCCTACAGCCTTCCATCAGCCCACCTTACTGTTTACATATGTTTCATCAAGTGCAGTTTTCATCTCTCCCTGACCACTGTGATTTTACTCCTTTGTGACACTAGCTTTTAAAATTAAAACAGAGCCAGTGACCCGTGTGAAAATGAGGAGAAGCATTTTCATTGTCTGCCACTGGGGACATGATGCATATGTTCCCTAGGCTAGACGTCCTGTGACTTAGCTCCATGAGGCATCTGCCCTGGAAGTGAAGGAGGAACCTCCTGAGGAAATGGACTCTTCCTTAAGGTCCTGCCCCAGGTAGGCCAACTGCCTTCCTGAAGCTCTATTTGTAGATCCCAGAGGAAATCTCGGGAATTTTATCTCACTGCCCACCACACCTTATAAAATTAGTTCAGGTGGGTGGTTGGATCCTTAGCGTTAAACACCAGTTCTCTATGTGTAAGGTGGGAGCAGAGGGTCAGAAAAGAATTATGTTCTCCGATTGGAGGCCTCCAGCTGGAGCGATGAAGACAGCAGCTGTTGAGGGCTGTGTGTGAGCACAGGGGTCTTCCTCTCCTCGCATCTGTAGTTCCCATCAGAGGTGCACCTCATCTTGCAGAACACAGCGCATGTGTTAAATGGGCAAATGTGACTCAGAGTTTTCCTCATGCACTCAGATGATATCTGCCGTTTGTGCGTTGGGATAACACATCACATTTTCAAGAAATTCTGGACTTCAGAAACGGTCCTTCAGGGGACTCCCAGTTGGTCCTGGGTGCCCCATTCGGCCTCCTCTGTTGTAGCCTCATCCCCTGGCTTGTCCGGCTCGTGCTGGCGGCTCACTTTCTTGTGTTACATTCCTTTTGGTGGCCAGTGCCTTCCCAAGCCTGACTCAGAACTTTGCTTTTTGTTGAATTAACTATGTGTCTCTTCCTTTAACTCATAGGTTTTCTTCCGTTTGAAATCATTTCTTCCCTCCTTGTTGACAGTTGGCTTTGTACTCCCTCTCCCCACCAGCAGGGCCCCTAAGTTCCCTCAGGGTTTGGGGTTCCGGTGGAAGTGGGAGGGCCCACGTGGAAAATAATCGGCCTGCTGTGTGTTTCAACAGCATAGGGGTTTTAGGTACCCTTTCTGTCTTGCAGAATGTCAAGGGTCTTGTTCACTGTGCTAATCCACAAAGGTAGTTTCTGGTTTGGAGCAGAAAATAAAACCCAGCAGCTATTGTTGTGAGGGTCAGTGTACTTTAGGGGTCTGTTCTGGGAGTTCCAGTCGTGGCCCTGCTGGAAGAAGCTGATGCCGCTTTGCCTTCCTGCCACCCTGGCTGTTCTGCTGCCTCGCTGACCTCCATGGGTCCAGGGACAAGCTCGGCACTAGCTCATGGTCTCTGGTCTAAGATCCTGGGTGAGAGGAAGAGTGGGGAGGGCACAGGGGTTGGGGCTGGCTCAGAGATCACTGTGGGCTTCTCAGGTCTTGTGCTGGGTTTTCAGCCCTGACTGTGGTCTCTGACTCAGGCATGTCTAATTAAGGGTCTAGAATTATTGCTTTTTTCTTTAAGAAGTGATTAAATAATTTACACATCAATAATAGCAGTGTTCTGTGCGTCTGTGACCGTCTCCTCCATCCAAGTCCTGTGATGAATGCATTGCTGCATCGCCCCGTGATTGCTCTCCTATTACTCCACTGGGGCCTTAACCTGTTCACGTGGAGTGGTGCCTCTCCTGGAGCATGAGACCAGCTCTGTGGCAGTGGTGCCTTGGCTTTCACGGCCCCATCAGCTGGACGATCTCAACCCCTCCTTGTCTCTCACACCTGGCGTTTCATATTGGTCTAGTCCAAACAAGAGGGTCTGACTCTCTTCCTAGTCTGTTCTCTTGTGTAGCTGTCTTGTTTTAGAGCAGTAATTAAAGGAGCAGGGTGTCTAGATGAACCTGTTACTGCGATCTTATCAGCTTCCCAGAGCAAATGCAGAAAGAAGGCTTTGTAACTGGCAGAGTGGGTGGGCCACTGGTCTCATTCATTTGTGGAGGTGGCTGTCCTCTCCCAACAGGCGGGACCAGGCGTCGTCCTGTGCTGCTTTGATGAGGGATGAGAATTGAGAAGTGTGGGAATATCATGTGGGCTTTTCCCTTGCTTCTATTTTAGTGTTTTCTAAGGGAATTATTTCTCTGGTTTAAATAAAGTGGCAGTGCTGGCTAACTAGAACTGAGCTGCATCCCTCCCTCTGCATATCCCCTCCACTCTTCCAGCCCCCGACCTAGGATTTAGAATTTCTCCCTTCTTGTCCAGAACCAGAGTCCTGATTTAAGGTCCTGGGTATCTCTTGCTGGGAAGAACTCAGTCCCCATCACTTTCTGTGCTACTAGACCAGCTGCAGATCCTGTTCTGTCTCCAGAGTGAGGCCTTTTCAGAAGGGCTGCCGGCTTGATGACCAGCGTGGCTGCTCCCTCTGGGGAGAGCCTTGTCCTTTGCCCACAAAGCCAGCGGCATCGTGGGCCCACCAGCTGTCATGTGGAGCAAGAATCCCCTTCCTGCTGGTCTGGGGAAAGTCACTTTTGCTGGAAAGGCATGAGAATGATGCCCATGACCTCTTCAAGAGAGCTTGGAGACAAAGGACCTTGATTTTAAAGGGAAAAAAAGCATAAATAAATACAGTTGGGGGATTATTATTGCCTTTCCAACTGAAATGAGCTTGCCTTGGAAAAGTCAGCTTTGCCTCTAACTGGGCATATCCTTGAAGGACCAAGACAGTGTCTCTTACACCATAAGCTTTGAGGAAAGCAAGTAGTGTTTCTTCTCCGATATTTCCTCCGTAAAGACATTTGCTACCCAGTGACTGAAAGCCATCCCTGAACTGCTCAGCTTCTAGATTCATTCCTTTGCTGAGCCAGCAGGTTATATTTGTTTGTAATCAGGACTGTTTGCTGTTTTAGAAAATTCTGAGGATTGCAGCCATTTGGGCAGTTAATAGCTGATGGTTACTTCTATAGGTCCCCCTCCCCATTTCACTTCAGAAGTCTTTTTCTGAAATATCTGTTTGAACTAGAACAATACACAAAGATGGATTAGAGTCTTTTTCTTCAGAGGTCAGGCCTTATGGAAGTTGGGAAAGGATCAGCCTCCTTCCACAGGTCCCAGTGGCTGTAATGCTAGTTCACATGTCCATCAGATTCTCTCTGATGTCAATGTTGACCTTTCTTGGTTGAAGAACAGATGTGGCATTGATACTGTCTAACAGGAATGGGAATTGAACACTTGTGCAGAGACTGAAAAGTCCTGATGTTCACAGGTAGCGTGTGGGAGAGCATCACTGTGGACTTACCTCATAGAAGAAACTTTTAATACCCCCGAGTTCAACCATCCACTTTGGAAATTCCTTTGAGAAGCAACTAGGAAACCCAGAGTTCTCTGGTTCTAGCCATTTTATTGCTAGAAAAATAGGACAAACAGGATTGCAGACGTCCTTCATTTTATAGTAAACCAAAGTGAAAATGAGTCAGAGTGTCTCCTGGTTTACTGCTTTGGAAATCAAGTGATGTCCTTCCATTTGTTCAGAGGTAGAATTTCCCAGCAGATGCACCCGTGGTTCTTGGAATGACACCCTGGCGAGTGTGTTAAGTGTTCAGTCTCTGAAGTCGGGTGAGAATCCCCTCATAAGTGCATGGACTAAGCTTGCTCCAGGAAGGCGGTGGAGATGACACTTGGCTCTACCTGTTAGACTCCTGGCTTCTATTTAAACTGCAGTTTTCTCAGGAAAACTCTCCTACCCCAGTGCATCCATTTAGTCCTGTGACATCTTCTGGTTCAGTTACTTGGGTTGTTGGAACTCAAGATCTAGAGTCCTTGTTAAGATGGCATTTCTCCTTACGAATATGCTCAGAATCTCCTGGGGTTTTCCTTCAGTCAGAATCCGATGCCTCCAGGGCTTCTTTAAAAAACCTCCACCCTGCCAGCCTCATCCTCCGTCTCTCTGCTCCTCTCTGCTCTCTTTTGACTCCTGTGTAACTCAGGTGCTTCTTTTGTGCTTATTCATGCCAAGCAGATTCTGATCTAGACAATTTGGTGAGGTTATTCCAACACAAATAAGAGATGGCGTCAGAATTTTGTTTTATTGTTTGCTTAGCAAGAATCCCCAGGTTTGAGCAACACCTGGAGATTTTTTTTTTTAATGATTTAATTTGGTCCCGGATTGAAAGGGGCTTGAGGAGGACCACACCCTTTAGCCTCAAGGCTAAAGAGCGAGGAGTTTGGCTGGTTCAGAGCAGGAGGGTAACCAAATTCCTTCTGTTCTTTCCTGTGCTTTCTCTGGGTCTCTATCATTTTTGAACCTTCTGGTTCTAGTTCCAAAGTCAAAAGTCTTAGGAAGTAGGATTGAAAATAACTTTATAGGAGAAAGTGAAAAGTTCATAAACAGACAGGATTCCTCACCCCTGGCTCCGTCCAGCTGCTGTGGGGGCTGCTGTTTCAGCCTGGAGCTGTGTATGGAGAGGATTGGGATCAGCGCCACTGTTAACCCCTCTGCAGACTTGGGGTCTGAGAGAGAAGAACCTCTTTTCTGCCGCTCTGGTCTGGTCTGATACTTGACCTGCTGCCTTACCTTTTCTTTCTCTGCAGGAGTGTATAGATCTGATGATAGCCTGGGGCTATCCCATTAGGTGGGCTGTTCTCAACAACAGTGTGCAGCTTTTCCTTTTTTTTGACTTTCAGTAGCGTTGTGGCAAGGGGCTCTCTGGGAATAACACCACAGTGACAGTTAGGTCCAAGAATTATTTCCCTGTACCTGCTGACCCAGCCCCACTGCAGGCAGCAGGGGCTAAGGGGAAAAAAAGCGATCAAGGCCTCGTGAAAGAGTGAGAGAAATGGCTAAACACGGGGGCAACTTGAAGGAGAACTGGAGCCCTGCTGGGCAGTGGGGCTCCCTGCCCTTCGTGGTACACTTGGGCACAAAGTTAGACACAGTAAAGTAGCTAGTAGTAATCATGCCTCCTCTGGGTGCAGCTTTGGCTGCTTGGATCCAGAATTGTTCCCTTTCCTTTTCTCCCTTAACTAAATCAAGTCTCTTCACTCAGAAGATGCAGTGCGGCTTTCTGCACACCTTAGCTGAGATTTTCGACCACATTGGTTTTCCCTTGTTCTGATTCTGAGCTGCTGCATTCCAGGGGCTGCTGCCCGCTGGGCTTTTCATGTTTGAATATAAATGACTAGATACTGGCCTTGATCTCCAGCTCGGGGAGCATTTGGGAGCTAGGAGGGAAGCCCTCAAAATGTCCCAGACCTGCCACCGTGAGAAGAGCCTGCTCTCGGGACTGTTTTTGAGTTAGATACCAGAATTCATTACAGATGCTTGGCGGTAACCTGACCTGTTGCAGGATTGGCATCAAAATTCCGTGGGATTTGAAAAAGAACAGCATAATAAATCAAGATGAAGCATAATAAATCCTTGATCTTGTGAAAGTATCACAGGGAGCTATAGTCGTTTTATTTTTGTTTGTGGTGAAATGGCTGAGATCGCCTAGGAACCAGTTTTTCTGCCATCAAAAGACTTCAGTTCTTCAAGTTTGTTCTTAGGTCTTATTCGATCCTGTCAGTTCTATATGTGAGCAGAGAAGTATTTGGAGCCAAAAGTTTGAGTTTTTTACTCTCCCTGTAATGAGTGGAAGTTGCATAAATAAATCAGTTTTGAATTGAACAGAAGATCTTGGGCTGATAGATTTGACCACTCCCCCTCTCTTTCAGGCTGGCTATTTTTCATCTGACCCGTGGGAGCCCTACTGTTTGCGTTCCTCTGTCTTCCACTCCAGCCCCGCCATACTTCTCCTGTCCCTCCTTTGCATTTACGAAGCCTAGCTGCGTAGAGAGTTTGGGCAGATTTATATGACTAGACATCCTGGTTAAGTTGGGCTCATCCAGCTTTGCCTGTGCCAGGAGTTTGGAGATGGATCCTGTCCCCACATTTGAGCCCCAGGACCATGAAATCCACCTGAGTGCACCAGCCTCAGAAGAGCTGAGGAGTCCAGATGCCTGGATTTTAGTCTTGGCTGCACCGTTGATTTGGGGGAGGACTCCTGAGGCCTTCTCTTAGTTTCTCCTCTCTGCCATGACAGTACTGGAGAGGTTAACTACACGAGGAGAGGGCTGAGGAAATGAGGCCAGAAGATCTCAGGAAGGCTGCCCAGGGCTGACCTCTCTTTTGGGGGGACATGGTGAATTCGGGCCTGCAGAGAAGCTCTGATGTTCCCGTCGCAGGTTCTGTGATGGCTTAGTCAGAATTGACAGGGGGAGAGGACAGGAAGGGCCTGGGCAGTCACGTTGATCCTGCCCTCCAGTGTCACTTTCAGTCCACCAGCTTCCTTAACAGACTCCATTGTCTCCCATCAGCCTGGTTTAGAGTGTTAATTCAAGGAATCAGCTTTGTCACAGTTTCTTACCTGGCTGAGGCCTTTTAATGAAAATTGGCCTGAGTGTAGTATTACCGTGAGGGGCCCCCTCCGAAGAGCCTGGCTGCAGAGACAGTGGAAGACGCTGGTTCATACTGTATTTCCCTGAAGTTAATCTGTGAAATTTAAAATTGGGTTATACTTTTGACAAAGTATCAGTGTTCTTGCTGTTGGGCTGCTCAGAAGGATCTAAGCAAATGTCTATTCAGTGACTTCAAAAGAATCGAGACAGTTTAAAGAACTTGCCTTGACAGTCCTGTTATATCTCATTTATAATAACATGCTTAGAACCTTATTTGTTTAAGAACGTCTTAGAACGTAATGCCTTGTAGTTGTCCCATTAGGAAGCACTTGTTAGGGTATCAGAGGCAGACACCCTATGTCTCTACAGAACACGCGTTTCTTAGTCACGTGCGAGTTGCTACTCCCTCCATAGAACCTAAGCCTCTTGGAAGGCAGCTGGAGAAGTTCCCACCTACAGCAGCTCAAGGTCAATGCTTTGACCTTTTAATAAAGTTGACAGTTGCTAAAGTGAGATGAATTATTTATCAGAAAGAGCAGATTGAAAAAGCTAAGTAAAAGGGACCGCAAAGATGGAATATGTCTTTACCTTTTCATAATGGCTTTGGCCAAAGGCACCTGGGTTCCTGTGAGAGCATCTCCCCACTGTAGGTGATGGAGGCTTCATAAGAGAGTAGGGGGAGGGTGCTGCACATAGTCCATGGTGAGGAGTCAAAGGAGGAATATTCTACGGTTTAACAGTCAGCGTGTGAATAGCAAGTATCTCCTTGCCTTTTCTAGTAGGGGCTTTTTCTTTTTTGAACAGGGTTATCAATTCTGAAAATATTTTTGAATATTTACCATGTGTGAGGCTTGGGGCTTCCCAACTCCTTTAGGTTACCTGGGAATAGTACTGCCTTTCTTCAGGGGCAGAAGAACCCAGGGTCCTTCCTGAACTGAAGGGGGCTCACAGTCATTGCTAACTTTAAATCCGTAAGCCTTAGAATTAGAGGGAATCTTAGAGGCATAAGCCAGTCTTCTCACTTTACAGGTGAAAAAAATGAAAAAATGATTTGTCCCGAGTCACACAAGGGTTAGAGACAGACCCTTGATGAGAAAACACATGTTTTAGCTTCTTGCTTATTCCCTTTCCCACAACACAGGCAGCATGCCGGCCACTAGGAGCCAGATGATCAGCAAGGCCATCATTCAGCGAGGTCGGGAAGGGGCCTCCGTGAGGGGGATGCTCTTTCCTGGAGGCCAGTGGTAGATTCCAGTCTAGATTGGGGTATAGACAGCCAGGCCCCTCCTGGTTATACTTTTACCTTATCCTCCATCATCTCTGGCTCCTCTCCCACCCCACCCTTCTGGGTTCACCATTGGCCTTGAATGGGTGTTTATGAAATGTAGCTTTTTAAAAATATATGGTGACATTTCAAGTATATTTTTAAATTTCAGCCCTAAGATCTTGGTCTATTCTTGAAAGTATTTGAATTAATAAATGAATGCAGATAATGCACTGGTGGCTTTGAGAGTGGATGATGCAGTTTGTGAGGTCACTTTGTGATCTGAAGTTCTGCAGCTGTCAGGGAGGTGAAGACTTGCCCCCCAGCCACTGTGCTCAGTCGATTAGGGAAGGACCCATTCCCATCAGAATCAGAATGAGAGAGGAGGAAACTCCAGGCACAAAGAGTCACTCTTTTGTCCTCAGTATGAAGGTGGGGGACAAGTTGGCTGTGACCTCCCTGTGTGTGTCTGCCTCTTCCTGCCAGGTGGGACTAGAGAAGGAATGGAGGTTGTTTCCCAGGTTAGGAATTTTGTTAAAACACGGGTCCGTTCCCCGTTATCCTTATAGTTCTTCCTCTGTATTTCTAGATCGCCCAAGGGAATATAGGAGCATTATTCCTGAAAACTTCTCTCCTACCTTGAGTCTCATGTTGGCTAATCTTTGAGGTAAGGGCCTGATTTTAAATGGAAACCCAGTTGCTCTGTCCTTGATTGACAAGGAGGAGCAAGCCAGACTTCTGGTCAGCTTGTTGTATTCCTTCCTGCTTCCCCAACCCACTTCCCCATTTTGTTCTCCATATTATCCTGAGGTCACTCTGCCTGGGTTGGGATCCAGCTGCAATCACTCACAAAGTCTTACCATCATTTCCCTGCATGTCGATTTCCTCACCTGTAAAGTAGAAATAACAACAGTGCACAGCACAGAGATTCAAGGGGTTAAATGCAATAATGAAAAAAAAGCATCCGGTACCCATGCCAGGCATGGCTCCCAATATGCAGGCCCCTGTTCTCATTTTTCCTCCTCCCTCAACCCCCATCCTTCTGGGTAGATGGAACCGCTACATGAGCGTCAGTCTCAGAGCTGCTGTGGCAAGAGACTGGGGACTTTTCTGGCTGCTCTTGGCCATTCTTGCAGTACCTGGCACCCATGCATTACATCTGCAGGAGCTGAAGGGGCTTTTGGAAGGACTGACTTCCCTTCCTATGCCCCTCAGAGGGCCCAGGAGGCTCTTGGAACACCAGTTGGTGCGCTGGGCTCAGAGCTGGCTATGCGGGAGGGCAGTATCAGTGACTTCAGACTGATGATTCTCTCTGGGCCTCACGGGAGGGATGGGCCTTGCTCGGTAGCTCTTGAGCCTTCAAATAAGGGAACAGGGAATGTACTTCCATGGAGAGAGAAACTATACAAGTCCCGTTGCTGTGGTAATTACAGTATTACACATGCTAAAGGCAGGCCAGCAGCGCTGAAAACAGAGAAAAAGGAAGCAAAAATGATAAGAAAGCCTGAGAGAGGCCCTGTGCTGCTCTTGTCCAGGCTTGTCACAGGTTGGTTGTGTTAAGCAGCTCCCTGTGCAAACTACCCAGGTGTTTTCAGCCAGAGTCATTCAACAGGCCCAGACTGCTGGTTTTGCCTTCTTAGTAAGTAGAAGTTTGAACCATTATGATTTTCCACGAGACCCAGGGATAATTGGGGTGAGGGTAGAAAGTGGGAGGACATAACAAAAACAATATTTTGTTTGGTTCTTGTAATTATGAAAGTAATTTGAGTTCTTCATCACAGAATCAAACAGTGCAGAGTGCTGAAAGTGAAAGGTTGTGTCTCTTGTCCCGCTGCAGTCTCCCTGTCTGTGGTCACTAGGTAGCTGCTGTCAAGCCCAGGTGTGTCTGCAGGTGTGTGTCCATGCTTCTGCTTCTGCAAGCGTGTGTGGGTTTCTTTGTTTTCTAAGGGCGTCACACTCTACTTATTGTTCTGCAACTTGCTTTTTAAAATTCAATTTGTGGACAAATAAGTATACAGAAGTTTTGCCTTTTTATTTTGGCTAATAGCCCATCATATAGACAGTCCCCAAATGATTAACCAGACCTCTATTAACCATGAAAATAAGAGCATAGTGTGGAAGCCACTTGCATCTTCTCCTCCATCAGGTGACTCTCCTCTCCCAGCTCTGTAACAGTTGGGAGGTGTCATCTCTGGAGAAACTGAGTGGGAGTTTATGGACTTGGCCAGACACCAAGGAAGGGAAGGTGGGAGTGAGACGCCAGACCAGAGGAAGGAGGATCAGACTAGAGTCCGTACAGTACCACGAGGCTCCACACTTCCTTTCCTGTTCAATTCCAGAACTCCCAGGGGTAGAGACAAGAGTTTGAAGAAATAGTTTATTGCAGAGAAAAAGATCTGTAAATACTAATGTTTGATCACAAATGAAAAGGCTCCCTGGCACTTCTATTACCAAAATCCCAAGATAAAATAGCAGCTAACCAATTCAGTAGTATATTGAGAACATATACAAACAAGTGTTATTTTCCCCCAAAATACAGGGATGGTTCAGCCCCAGAAAACCTTTCATATCAATAAACCAAAGGAGGGAAAACATGTTCTCAGTGACACAGAAAAATAATTTGATAAGTTCAGTAGCATTTTATGTTTTAAATTCTTAATAGACAATGATAAAAAGGAACTTTCTTAATTTACTGAAGTTAGGTGTAACAAAAATCTGTAGCAAACATTAAATTCAATCGAGCAAACTGTTCAATTTAGTAGAGGTCCTGATCAACAGACTGAGGAAAGAAAAAGAAATTAAATGTAAGAATTTGACAGGAAAAACAGCACTTTATTTTCACGTGATGTAATCAGATACAAGATGAATCTGTCAAATTAAATTGTATTTCCCTATGCTAGCAATAATCAACCAGAAATTTAAGAAATAATAGTAGAAGAAAACATAAAGTTTCTGGTATTTAACTGAAACAAGAATATGTAGAACCTCTATGGGAAAGCCAAATAAATGGGAAGACATTCTGTATTCTTGCATGAGATCTACTGTTTTACAGATCATAATCTTCCTTTCACATTGATTTATAAACTCAGTGCTATTTCAGTTAAATATAGAGTAACAAATTACTCCAAAACTTAAAAGCTTAAAAAACAATAGTCATTCTCTCTCACAATTTTTGTGAGCCAATAATGGGGGAGCAGCTCTCGCAGGCATTTTTGTCTCTGGACCTCCCATGAGGTTGCAGTCAGATGATGGCTGTAAATGGGACTGTCTCAAAGCCTTTTCCACTCACATGCTCAGTGCCTGGTCTGGGAAGACTCAAGCATTTGGGGCTTGGACAGCTGGGGATCCTTGAGCATCTCTATTTATGTGTAAGCTTTCCACGTGATCTCCCCAGCATGGTGCCTTCAGGGTAGCTGGACTGCTTACAAGTTGGCTCAGGGTTCCCACATCCCTAGTCCCAAGAGAGAACCGGATGGAAGCCTTTTTTGACCTAGCCTTGGAAGTCATGCAGCGTCACTTCTGCATGTTACTGGTTCAGGTATGTGCAAAGGTCACTCTAGGTAGAAAGGAAGGGAACATGAATCCTATCTATTGATAGAAGAATGCTAATATCATTGCAAAAAGAGTTTGTGGCATGAGACATATACTGATGCAACCATCTTTGGAAAACAGAGTCTGCAAAAAGTACAGTCCCATTCAGAATTCTAACTGGATTTTTTTTTTGGTAGAACTTTTATTCATAAGTTTATTTGAAATGATAAAGTCAAGTTTTAGAAAGAAAAAGGGGACTTTTGCACCAGATATTGTAAGCTACCAAGCCTTAGTACTAAAAGCAGTATGGTGTCTACGCAAGATCAGGTAATAGATAAAAATGGAATAAATATCTCAGAAATAAACCTATGTATATATGGGAACTTAATATACTATAAAAAGTTACCACAAATCAATGAGGAAAGGATGGATTGCTCAGTAGATCGTGTTGGGAAAATTAACTTACTAGATGGAAAAACATAAACCAGATCGCCACATAATATCCCACACAATGGTAGATTCTAGAAGAATTAAAGGTCTAAACGAAAGTGGTAACACCACAGAATTAATAGAGGTCCACTATCCCTTATCCACAAATGTGAAATCCAGAAGGCTCTGAAAACCTAAAGCTCTCTCATAACCCACATGGCAGTAAGACTTGAGGTGAGGCCATTTGTAATCATTTATTTATCCTGCTTAATGTGACTATCACACATTTCACTGTTTTTTCAAACTGTTAATATGAAAACTTTCAAACATTCAATAAAATTAAAAGGCTAGTCCAGTGGGCACCCATATATCCACTGCCTGAGCTCAGTGCTTAACATTTTGCTGTATTTGCTTTATCTATGGGTGTATGTATATATGATTTCTTTTTTTTTTTTTGCTGAATCTTTTAAAATAATTTGCAAACATTCTGATACTTTATCTGTATATACTGTTCCATATAGGTATTACCTTAAGGAAAAGGACATTTTCCTACAGAATTACAGTAGTCACATTTTTAAAAATTAACAGTAATTCCATAATATCATCTAACACCCATATGCAGACTTCCCCAGTTATCCCCAAAGTGTTTTTCCCCACTCAACGCATGTTTATTGAGCATTTGAACATTATTTGTTTACTGTTCATTGAATAATGTTTAGTGAACATTATTGAGCACTTACTATTGTAAGTCACTATGGAAAATACAAAAATAAATTGGAAATGTTCACTATCCTCGGAAACAATCTAGTGTGGGAGAAGCAAACATAACACAAAAAATATGATTCAGGAAAGGCTGCAGTAAGTGCCTATAATCCTGACAGAAATAAAACTCTACAGACACAAGGCAGAGAACCATCAATTCCTTCTGAAGGGGGCCCTGCTCCTGCTACAGCATGTTGGGAGAATGGCTGAATCCTCTTCCTGATCCTAACCCATTCTCTCTCCATTCAGACCTTAGAGTGATTCTCATTCGAGGGCTGTATGGCCTTGGAGAGACCAAAAATATATTTTTAAATGGTTTTATTAAACCAGATCCAGCCAGGGTTCCTACACTGCATTTGGTTGGTATGTTTTTTTCGTTTCTCTTGATCCAGAACTCTGTGTGTATGTGTGTGCGTGTGTGATTGACTTCTTGTGACAGCCAGAACCAATTGACTTGTAGAGTGTCCCTCATTCTGAATTGGTCTGATGGTTTCCTCAAGGTGTCATTTAACCTGTTTCTCTGTATACTGTCCTTTGTATTTCTTTATAAACTGGAAGCAAGGTCTGGATTAGTTTCAGTTTAAACATGTTTGGCAAGAATATAGAAGTTGTTGCTTCATACTTCATGTTGTATTTTGTAAGGAGACAAGTAATGAATGTCAGGTTTTTCCATCATTAGTTCTGTTAAGTTTGATTATTTGGTTAAGATGGTGACTGCCAGATCTTTCCCTAGTAAAAGCATTTTCCCCCCTTGCAGTTAGCAAGTTACTTACAGAGCAATTCATTGGCGACTTGCAAATATCCTGTTATCCAACAACCAAATTATTTTAATGATAATATCTAATGGTTTTATTATCCATTGGTGACACTTGCCTGAATCAATTATTTCCTTGTTGGGTCATTTCAAAACTGTTAATGTGAATAATATGTGGTGCTGTCCTGGACATTAATAGGAGTGTCCCACTACATCACCTTTCTTAGGTCTGGAACAATCTGAATTCCAAAATTCCTCTGGCCCCAAGGTTTGCAGATAAGGGATTATAAAAAAGTAGAGAAAAGTACAGAATACCTTTGTGTCACAGGAGCAAGGAAGGACTTTGTAAAACACAAATAAGGGAAAAAACACAGATGGTATTTAAAGCTTTGAGACTCAGAATGGAGAGGATGTAGAAAGAGAATAACAGGGGGTCAGGAATGAGCCTTGAAGCACAGACCATTATTAAGTGGTTGGGAGGAAGGGGAGGGAACAGAAAAGGATACAGTGGGGTGAGAGGAGAACCAAGAGAGTACACTGTAGAAGCCACATAAAGGAAGTGAGTCCCAGAGGAGGGACTGATACGATGACCTGGCCCTGCTCCTGTGGGAGCTCAAGTAGACGAGGACCAAAAGGTGACTGATAGGTGTGGCAGGGTGGATGCCAGTAGTGCCCTTGAAAAAGCAGGGGTTTTTCATTCCATTTCATCTATATATTATTTTTTAATTGAAGTGCAGTTAATCTACGATGTCATGTTAGTTTCCAGTGAACAGCATAATGATTCAGTCATATATATATATTCTTTTTCTTATTCTTTGTCATTATAGATTATTACAAGATACAGAATATAGTTTCCTATGCTCTACTGTAGGATCTTATTTATCTATTTTGTATATAGTAGTTTGTTTCTCTGCTAATCCCAAACTCCTGATTTATCCCTCTCCCCCTTCCCCTTTGGTAAGCATAAGTTTGTTTTCTGTGTCTGTGAGTCTGTTTCTGTTTTGTATGTAAGTTCATTTGTCTCATTTTTTAAAGATTCCACATATAAATTATACCATGTGATATTTCTCTTTATCTGACTTAACTTCACTTAGAATTATACTCTCTATGTCCATCCATGTTGCTGCAATAGCATTATTTCCTTCTTTCTATGGCTGAGTAGTATTCCATTGTATAAATATACCACAACTTCCTTATCCATTCATTTGTCAATGGACATTTAGGTTGTTTCCATGTCTTGGCTTTTGTAAATAGTGCTGCTATGAACATTGAGGGTGTGTGTATCTTTTCAAATTGGAGTTTTCTCCAAATACATGCCCAGCAGTGGGATTGCTGGGTCATATGGTAAGTCTATTTTTAGTTTTTTAAGGAACCTCCATAATACTTAACATAGTGGCTGCACCAAATTACATTCCTACCAACAGTGTAGAGGAAGGTTCCCTTTTCTCCACAGCCTCTCCAGCATTTATCATTTGTGGACTTTTGAATGATAGCCATTCTGACTGATGTGAGGTGATACCACATTGTAGTTGTGATTTGCATTTTTCTGACAATTAGTGATATTGAGCATCTTTTCATGTGCCTCTTGGCCATCTGTATGTCTTCCTTGGAGAAATGTCTGTTTAGGTCTTCTGCACATTTTTGGATTGGGTTGTTTGGGTATTTTTTTCTTTATTATTGAGCTGTATGACCTATTTGTGTATTCTAGAAGTTAAGCCTTTAACAGTTGCATCATTTGCAGATATTTTCTCCCATCCCATAGGTTGTCTTTTGTTTTATTTATAGTTTCCTTTGCTGTGCAAAAGTTTGTAAATTAGGTCCCATTTGTTTATTTTTGTTTTTATTTCTATTGCTTTGGTAGACTGACCTAGGAAAACATTGCTATGATTTATGTCAGAAAATGTTTTGTCTATGTTCTCTTCTAGGAGAGTTATAGTGTCTTGTCTTATGTTTCAGTCTTCAAGCCATTTTGAGTTTATTTTTGTATATGGTGTGAGGGAGTGTTCTAACTTTATTGATTTACATGTGGCTGTCCAGCTTTCCCAACACGACTTGCCAAAGAGACTGTCTTTCCTCCACTGTATATTCTTCCCTCCTTTGTTGAAGATTAATTGACCACAGGTGTGTGAATTTATTTCTGGGCTCTCTATTCTGTTCCATTGATCCATATGCCTGTTTTTGTGCCAATATTAAGCTGTTTTGATTACTGTAGCTTTGTAGTATTGTCTGAAGTCTGGAAGGGTTATGCCTCCAGCTTTGTTCTTTTTCTTCAGTATTGCTTTGGCAATTCTGGGTCTTTTGTGATTCCATATAAATTTTAGGATTATTTGTTCTGTTTCTATGAAAAATGTCCTGGATAATTTGATAGGGACAGCATGAAATCTGTAGATTGCTTTGGGTAGTATGGCCATTTTAACAATATTAATTCTTCCAATCCAGGAGCATGGGATATCTTTCCATTTCTTTAAATCATCTTTAATTTCCTTTATCAATATTTCATTGTTCTTAGCATATAAATCTTTCACCTCCTTGGTCAGGTTTATTCCTAAGTATTTTTTTATGTGATTTTAAAAGGGATCATTCTTTATTTTCCTTTTCTCATATTTGATTGTTAGTGAAAGAAATGCAACAGATTTCTGTATGTTAATCTTGTATCCTGCTTCCTTGCTAGAGTTAATCAGTTCTAGTAGTTTCTGTGTGTAGTCTTTAGGATTTCTATATACAGTATCATGTCATCTGCATATAGTGATAATTTTGCCCCTTCTCTTTCAATTTGGATCCCTTTTATTTCTTTTCTGGTCTCATTACTATAGCTAGGGCTTCCAATACTATGTTGAGTAGAAGTGGTGAGAGTGGGCATCCTTGTCTTGTTCCAGAGTTTAGTGGAAAGGCTTTCAGCTTGTCACTGTTGATTATTATATTGGCTGTGGATTTGTCATAAATTGCTTTTATTATGTTGAGATATGTTCCCTCTATACCCACTTTGGAAAGAGTCTTTATCCTGAATGGATGGTGAATTTTATGAAATGCTTTTACTGCATCCATTGAGATAATCATGTGGCTTTTGTCCTGTCTTTTGTTAATGTGGTGCATCACACTGATTTACATGTGTTGAACTATCTTTGTGACACTGGGATGAATCCAACTTGATTGAAGTATATGATCTTTTTTATGTGTTGTTGGATTTGGTTTGCTAATATTTTGGTGAGAATTTTTGCACCTGTATCTGTGAAAGATACAGGTTATAATTTTCTTTTCTGGTAGGGTCTTTGTCTGGTTTTGGTATCAGGGTAATGGTGACTTCATAGAATGGGTTTGGGAGTATTCCATCCTCTTCAGTCTTTTGAAAGAGTTTGAGAAGGATCAGTATAAGTTCTTTGTATTTTTGGTAGAATTCCCCAGTAAGCCATCTGGTCCTGGACTTTTGTTTGCAGGTAGCTTTTTTAAAATTACAGATTCTATTTCACTTCTAGTAATGTCTGTTCAGACTGTCTATTTCTTCCTGATTCAGTTTTGGTAGACTGTATGTTTATAGAAGACAAAGCAGTTTTGATGGAGTGGTGAAGGCAAAAGTGATTGGAGTGGGTTTAGGGTGAAAGGGAAGAAAGGTGTTAGCGAGCATAGACAACCTTTTGGAAGAGTTTTTGATGCAAAGCCATGAAAAGAAATGGGGAGATAACTGTCAGGCGAAGCAGAGTCAAGAGAAGGCATTTTCCCAGAGTTGGAGAAATACTAGCATATTTGTTTGCTGATGGGAATGATCCAGTAAAGAACAAAAAAGTAAGAAAGTCATATAGCCAGAAAGGCAACCCACATGTTGCATGCACACCAGTAAACAGAGGATGCACATAATGTAGATTTAAGTGGTTGCTCCCATGGGAGAAGATCTGCAGGAAGGAGACTGGAATGACCATTGGGGATGAAAGGAGATAAAAGAGAGGCCCCGCTTAGATCGGTATGCTGTGGACTGTGCAGTGCAATCCAATCAGCCCTTGCACCTGAAGATTGAAACTAAGGTGAAGGAGGAACAGCCTGACATTTTGCAGTAAAACCAGTCAGTCAGCTTCCACTCACAGACATGTGAGGGTAAAATAATGTTATTTGCAAGGTCTCAAAATGTGAGGTAGTTAACAACACCTACCTCTGGGGAGTTGAATTGGGGACTATTACTTTTTCCCTTAGACTCTTTTGTAATAGTGGTTGTTGAAAGGTATCTGTGTCTTAACTAAGCACTTTTATTTTGTGAAATTTACCCAGCAATGAAACTGGACAAGTGCCCGAGATGCTCAGATGATGCCAGAATGCAGTGTTGTTTCTAATACTGAAAAGCTGAAGACATGCTAAATGTCTAGCTGTAGGAAATTAGCTGGATAAATTCTATCTCCATACAGTAGAATCCTTCATGACCATCTTAAAAGAAATGAGGGAGATTATATTATTTCTATGGAAGAAAGTGTGTTTTAAAATGAAATAAGTAGACTTCAAAGTAGTGTAGATGTTAAAAAAAAAAGTCTCAACATATAAATTTTTAATCCAGAAATATATATTTAAAATAAAACCCCTTTCTTCATTGGGAAAGGGGAGGGTCACATAAAACTAGCCTAATCGTTTCAAGTTGAGTGCCAGCGTTCCCCAAGAGTACAGTACTCTGGGAAAGCTTTGGGCTGGAGGAGGGTGGCAGTTAGAATTGGTGAACATTTTATAATATGCTCAAGTGATTGGGGGAAAAACCCATAAGCCTTACGCCATCCCCAACAGTGGAAAGAAAGATGGTGCCTTGCCAGGCTGAGAGGCTTCACTCTGTGTGGAGGGCAGGCAATGGGTCAGCTGTGCTCCTGTGATGAATCCATTTCTCAGGAGGCCAAGTTGGGTTCTAATCCATACCCGCTGTTCCTTTTTCATGGAGGGTCTAGTTGACTGGTTTTCCTTGTTAAAGTCAAACTCAAACATTTGTCAGTCCAAAAAGTTAAAGACTAGTAATCTAGTTTTGGAGTGTGACCTCTGGGGGGAAAGTGCCCCAGGTGAGTGTGAGGGCCTCCAAAACCAGCCTTGGTTGTGAGAGAGATCAAGGATGGTTCTAGGGTCTGGGGTCTGTACAGCAAGCTTCACATCTTCAGCCATGGGCATGAAATCTCCCTAATCCAAGTTTAAGAGTTGGCTCTGGTGGCTAGTGCTGTAAGAACACACTTCTCTTTTCACCAGAGTCTATTTTCTGATTTGTCTGACCCTTTTTCCTCTTCTGTACAGTGGATCTGAAGCTCCTTCACTGAGTTATTTTGGGTGTCCTCAAAAAACACGAGGGGCCACTCCCTCCTCCCTGGTTTCCTTCGGCGAGTGGATGGAATCAAGCTGATGCCTGAGGAAGACCAATGGGGCCAGAGAATGGGGGCAAGGGTTGCTTCACAGATAGATGTCTGCAGTTTGGGTACTTCCTTTGTGTTTTTGTTTTTTGTTCTTGACCCCAGAGATAAGTGCTGTAAATACTATTCTTAGCTGCTCCCTTTTACGTCCAGTATCCACCATATTTGCACACTTGTTTAAGTGTGGTCCCTTAAATGTTATTTTCCCTCAAGGCTCAAACCTGCATCTGTATACATTCTCCTGGAGTGACCTTATCTGTTCCTATGGCTTTTTTTTTTTTTTTTTGACTATTTCTGGCCTAATTCATCTCTCCAATCCAGATCTTCCTTCTGGGCCTAAGTTCCTCACACCAGAAACATCTGATATCTCTATTTGCATTTCCCTCAGATTCCCCAAACCTGATATGTCTCAGACTGAACCATCTTCATCCCTGCCCCCTTTCTATTACCCATCCTCCCTCTGAGATTCATGTCTATGAAAACCACTGTCTACCCAATTTCTGAAGCCAGAAACCTGAGCATCATTGTTAAGTACTTTTGCACTCATTCCTCTGACTCCTAAGATAACAAATCCAGGAGAATGAACCCTTTGGAGATCTTTTTAATCCATATACTCTTCCATCAAGATTGGGCACAAAATGTAAGGAGACACCAAAAAACTCAGTAAGCAAGATAAATAATTGTTCAGAGTTGGGTCGACCATTTGTCCCTTCTGGATTCTGAGTCCACCAGATGGTCCATGGGGCAGCCAGTCTAGAGGCCCCACTAGCACAGGGACCTTAATGTTTACCAGGGGTTGGCACAGCAGCAGCAAAGGCTGGCCCAGGCCTGCTTCTCTCCATTCAAACCACCTTTAGCCCGAATGACTGGCAACCCCCTGACTACTCTGCAAGCTTTCAGTCTACCTCAGTGCATTTACTGAACTATGCCCAGGGCAGTATTTCTGAAATGTAGTCCATCTCAGAATTGTTGGGTAGTTGTGTAGTATCTGTGGAATGATGTACTCATATCCTCAGTGAGCCTTACAAGACCTTATTAGATCTGGTCCCTCCTTAGCACATTAGCTTCCACATTTTTTTTTGCCAGTCTACCTGTTAACATTTTTTTAAAAGGAAAACTTTTTAAAAATTGTGATTTAATGTACATGCAGAAAAATCCTTATATTGCATCATACATGTGATGAATTTTGATGAATTTTCACATCTTGACTTACAATAGCGTAGATGTGTCTTCCTCGTATTTGTATTTTAAGTGGATGGGATCATATAGAACATGTCTCCTGTCTGCTTCCGTCACTCAGCAGTATGTTTGTGCTACCAGGATAGTTGTAGGCCTTCCCTTTGCTTTGCTGTAATAGCTTTCCTTCATGTGGAGATGCTGTGCTTGATGGATCCACCTGTTCTTATACTCGGTGGAGATGCGTAAAAAAATGCCCTCAAAACTGAGAGGTGTAAAGCCACTATTTACTTATTTTTAATTTTTATTTTCTATTGACGTGTCATCGATTACAATGTTAGTTTCAGGTGTACAGTAAAGCAATTCATTTATACATATAAAACCACTATTTATTACGCGCGAGGATTATGTGGGTCAGGTATTTGCCCAGGGTACGGCCGAGCAGCTTATCTCTGCTTGGTGGTATCTGGGGCCCCAGCTGGAAAACGGGAAGGCTGGGCGCTGTCCTTTGATGGCCTCTTCATTCATGTATCTGGCTTCTGGCTGTTCTCACCGCATGGTAGCCAGGTTCCCAGGGTTCTCAGAGGGCGCTAGGCTGGATCTTTGGTACGGCAGCCTCCCAAGTCAGAGCATTTTGGCTGTACTTAGTCGGTCAGGTCAGGTCACAAGCCCACCCAGGTTCAAGGGGAGGCAAAATAGACTCCAGCACTTGAAGAAGAACGGCAAGGTTCTGGAAGTGTGTGTAGGACTGGGAACAGTCCTAAGGCCGCTTTTGGAAAGTACAGTCCACTGCACAGTTCAGTTGGTGATAGGTGTCCATCTCCCCTTCTAATCCAGCCACACTGATACTCTACTTAATTCTTGGAAGAACAGCCTCTCTGTCACCCCCAGGCTTTTGCACATGCTGTCTCCTCTACCTGGAACCTTCTCTGTTTCCTTCCTTACTTCTACTCCTCACTCCAGCTGCCTGGCTGGCTCTTGCATATTTTTTAGCCTCAGCTTAGCTGTCCTTTCTGACAGGAAGCCTCCCCTGACATCACTGCCACCTCAGCCTCTGGCCCCCAGATCTCAGTGAGGGCTCCACTTGCAGTTCCATTTGGTACCTGGTCCTCTCTCTGTCATAATAGTGTTTGTGAAGTGGTACACTTGCCTGTGTACTTGTGTGTATCCCCCATCAGCGTGTAGCTCTGTGAAGGAGCTCTTTCTGCCCCATATGCTAATCAACACCTGGCACTTCGTAACCCTCAGTAAAATGTAGAAAATGGATTCAGCCTTCAGTGTTCACCCACTAGAGACAATGGTGTATGCACAAAATTGAGCACTAAGACTTTAATACATAGGATTAACTGTATTCTAAGACACACACAAGCAGCAAGTATTAGAGCAGGGAGAAAGTTCAGGTTTAGATTGTTCTATCAGACGCCCTCCTTTTGCAGGTAAAAAATATAAACATAGCTGTGGCATGAGTCACCCAAGTGGAAGCCAGTGCCTCGGGGCCAGCAGTTGCAGGCTCGCACTGTGAGGGGAGGCATTGCAGTGGATGGGGCTCCCGCCTTCACCCCGGAGATGCCGGGACCGTGTTGGCTCAGTGATGAAGCCCAGGCGCTGCCGTTCATCACACCCTTCCTGGGTGCCCACAGCAAGACGGAGTGAGGCATCCTTTTTCAGTCACCCTGCTCTCTCCATCCCCAGTCCCGGACCATTTGTCAACCAGTTACCTAGTTGGGTGAAAGAGGGAAGTTGAGACCAGTCTTCTCTTCACAAGTTGATCGGTGGCTGGCTTTTATTAATAATGAGCTTTTTTTCCCCTTCTCTTTTATTTCCTCCCTTTTTTAGACCTCCCTCTGGTGCAGAGGACTGAGTTAACACTGATGCTCAGTTTGTGGCATAGTGTCGTTGGTCTGGGTAAGGCTGTTCTCTTGGTTTTATTCGTCTGTAGGTGGACTTGCCTCCCTTTTATTCCCGTTCTCCATTCCCTGCCCTCCGGAGCTGACCCTGCAGATGTGCTTGATGTATATTCCTTTACTGGTGCGTTAGGAATTGTTGCTTTGTGTACATGTATAGAGTGTTTATTTTTGGCTTTGGAGTTGGATTTTAGTTGATCTAGTACGTATGTGTTTACCTGAGATGGCTTGGTGCTCCAGTCCTGTTTGTATCTTTACTCAGATCTGTCCTGTGTATGGGTTTAGTCCATTGCTGATGCCTGCTGCAGACCACTTCAGGGTGTTCACAGTGCCTTCACCCGCTCCTGTTCATCCTCTGGGCTGCCTGCAGCTCCCTTATGCCCCACTCCGTGCTGTGGTGAACATCCTGTGCGTCTTCTGATTGGCCTGTGGGAGGATTTCTCTGAGAAACCAGAAGTGGCTTGCTGGATTATAGAGCAGTGAACTTTCTCAGATCATTTCTTCTGACAACTCAAAAGAGGTGATTTTGTCCCTTTTCTCTTTCTGTTTTCTTCCAAGTGCTTGGAAGATAGGTTGCTCAGACCGCCCCAGCTTTTAGCCTGGCTCTGGAATCTTACAATGATACCATCCAGAGAACAGACGAAGGTTGGGGCTTTATTCTCTTGTGGGTCAGTTTGAAGTTGGAGTTCCTTTACTCTGAATTGTTAAAACTCATGCTGCTCCTTCTGTGTCCATGTATAAAATGAGCTGTGACTGCTGAGGACTGTTCTGGTGTCCTGTTGTCTGTGACTGTTTCTAGACCTCTTTATGGAGGCAGCATGCTGTAGTAGAAGGAAACCATACGGTGGAGTCACGCCAGCATTAAGTGCACGTTTGCATCTCCATGTGCAAGACCATCCTGACCACGAGCTGGACTCTGTGGTCAGCCCACACAATGGGTGTGGAGGGCTCGTGTGCAGGCAGACAGCACAGCGCCTATCTGGGGCCCATTCCTGTTCCCCCTTCTTGACTCCCTTACTTAGGAGACACTACAGCCTCCAGCAGGAGTGTTGAGAGAAAAGAGCACAGTGCTCCGTGAGTTGGTGTCTGAAGAGTGTTGCACTGAATTAAAACCTTTGGAATCACTTTGTGAAATATTTATGGATAGACTGTATCAGAAATTTGCTTCAAGATAATCCAGATGTGGCAGGTGGCGAGTGGAGTAAAGATGAGGCTACTGTATAACTTGTCCAGTCCCAGGCAGGCTTGAGACTGAAAGAGGGGGCTGTTAATGACACCAGGACAACAAGCTTAAAACATGATTGTCCCAACAAACCAAGACATGGACACCCCAGGGGAAAATGAGTTGATCACTGTTGAAGCTGGGTGCTGAGTACTTGGGAGTTTATTATATTGTACTTTTTGTCTGAACTTTTTCATACTAAAAAGGTTTTGTAAAAGGATATATAGCTATCAGACTGCTGAAGCATTTGGAAGCCCCCACGGTGCAGGAGATGGCTGTTGGGTTCCTAGGCAGCCCTGCCTGGGGTAGAATGCCGCATGTCACCCCTCTGGGCACTTCATGTTAGGGCGGGGTGGGGAGAAGGGCCCTGCCTTCTCTCGCTGGTAGGAGGAATGAGAAACTTCGAGGGTGTTCTAGCCGAACACGACTTGGTTTGGGGGCAGCAGAGGGGAAGGGCTGATGTTTTTCCTATCCCCAGAACTTTCAAGGCCTGCCCAGGTGGCAGCTGCAGCAGATGCTTTCACATTTGCTTCCCACCGCAGTGCTGGTGACAGGGTGCCTGCAGGCTATGCGCATGCACATGTGATTATCACCCACACCCGAATCACAACCCGGGGTTGGGCAGGAAGCAGCATGACCGCAGTGGGTTTTTAACCGACATTCTGTCTTACACACACCATATCATCCAACTGTACCCTTATTGTGGTGTGGCAGGTGCTTAAGGTTGGCATGTAAAAGGTAACCTCTGCTGGGAATGGACTCAAATAACAGTCTGGCATACCCTTAATTTGTCATCTCTTTCCAGTTGTACGGCTGGACCTTTTGCACACGGTTCCACAGAGTGCGATATTCATTCACCCAACAGATGTTTCCAGGAGCCTATCTGTGCCATGCTCTGGGGACAGAGCAGTAAAAGTCTGCCTTGAAGGAGCCTATATTGTAATGGGGGTGACAGCAGGTGTAGTGTGGTGAATGCTAAGAGGAAAATAAAGTGCATTGAGTGGGGAGTGGACAGAGTGGTGGCTGTTTTAGATGGGTGGTCTAAGGTGCGAGGGAACTAGCAGAGAGAGGCATAATGGGGGATTAAAAAGCTAGTGCAACAGCACCGGGGTGCAAGGGGGTCACCTTTCTCACATGCTGCTGATATCAGAGAACTGACCCAGAATACCACCATGTGGAAGTCATTGGTGACCTTGACAAAGGGCAATTTTGAGGTTTGGAGTAGTTCAAGAGGGAATGGAAGGAAAGGGAGGGAAGGCCATTGCAGACAACTCTTTGCAGGTGCTTTTCATTGTAAATGGAGCCATTGCTAAAAGTGTGGGTGGGATAGAGAGAGTATTGTGTAAGGTGGAGGTTAGCACTTGTACGCTGATGGAATAGAGAGGGAAAATGCATTTCTTTAATTTGGGGGGCGCTGGGGGAGGTAATTAGGTTTATTTATTTACTTATTTAAATGGATGTACTGGGATTGAACCCAGGACCTCCTCCACGATACGCACTCGCTCTACCACTAAACTATACCTTCCCCCACCAGGGAAAATGCATTTAATGGAACTTGTTGTAAATGGCCTTCTGGTATGCTTTAGCAAATATGAAATGAATCTGATGGTGAGGAAGAGCCCTGGGGGGCCTGGTTCAGTTTTCTTTTTCCACTTGGACTTCCCTCTTCTCCATGCCAAAAGTAAGTCACAAGTGTTTGGACTGTTGTCAAAATACGTTTTAACCTGCTTTAATCTTCTATTTATAATCTTTCTCTTGTTATACAAATGGTTTTGAACTTTGGGTTTTAAACCCTAACCCCTTCGACAGTCTAACTCTACAGATTCCTTCCCAAGGAAAACCCACCTACTGCAGAACCTGGAGTGTTGTTTCAGAAGTCTGACGAATCCTCTGACGTCTGTTCCAGAAGTGTCCAGGTCAAGAGGCTGCATGTCAGATCCATTCACTGCACCATCAGTCACTTAAGGCTCTGAAAATGGCAGAAAAATGAGAGCCCTGTGGCCTTGTCTTCTCTCTTCTTCCCTGGTAGATCATCAGTTCCTTGAGGGTAGAAATTATATTTAATGTTTTGCCATGTTTCCTTACCACTTAATAACTGGAATAAAGATGAGTGTATAGACAGACTGACTCAGTTGGTTGCTCATCCTACTTGAGTGTAGCAGCAGATAGCTAGCTGTACGATTTTCAGTGATGCCCCAACGGAGGGTGCCATGCTTCGGTAATTTTCAGTAGAGCCAGGGAGCCCCAGTGGCATCCCCCTTTTAAAATTTGACCCTTTAGGAAAATAACATCTCCTATATTATTTTATATTGGTTTCCTATTACTGCTGTAACAAATTATCACAACCCAAATTTATTCTCTTACATTCTTGGAGGTGAAAAGTCTGAAATGGTCTTACTATGCTAAAATCAAGATGTTGCCAGAATTACAATTTTTCTGGAGGTTCCAGAGGAGAACCCATTTCCTTGTCTTTCCCAGGTTCTAGAGGCCACCTGCTTTCCTTGGTTCATGGCCTCTTCATCCTTCTTCAGAGCTAGCAGCTAGCATCTTCAGATCTCTCTTTGAGATCTGCTTCCCCGATTCTGCCTCCTTTCCCTCATAAGGAGCTTTGTGATGACATTGGGCCCCCTTGAATAATCCAGGATAGTCTCCCATTTAAAAATCCTTGATTTCACATCTCCAAAGCCCTTTTCACCATACAGGATAACATTTGCAGGTTCCAGGGACTAGGATGTGGACATCTTTGGGGGACCTTTATTCTGCCAACTACACTTTTCTATAGCTGTTTACACATAGGTTTTCATTTAGTGGCTAGATTGGTAGTTATTCTTGTTTTACAGATGAGAAAAATGGAAGCTCAGAGAGGTTAGGTTACTTGCTCTTGGCCCCAGTATTCATGACTTGAAGGCTGGAATTCTAAGTCCAGATCCACCTTGTTCCATTCTGTTTGGCTGCTTGTGTTTTCATTCTTATTTCTTCCATGGATTTCAGTAAGTGATATTTGTCAATATTTAGGTTCTTGATGGCAAATATTTGGGGAAGTTGATGTGCTGACTCAAAATAAGGGGATGTCAAAATCTATGTAAAAATAGTCATCAAGGCAAAATAAGTGAAGAAGGAATTCCTGGTTTACATAACCTTCCCATCTCATAAACATACATGAGTCCAGTATAGAGACTTAATATTTTGGCTTAATATTTTGTCCACTGACATGCCCTTGATTTTAATGTTACAGCATATTACTCATAATTTTCTTTGCCAGCCAGCCAGATTACTTAACATTAGGAGATTCCTGACTTTCTTAACCGTGAAACTATTATGAATGAAGATTTAGGCGGTATTGCCATGTTCCTGCCACATTGGAGTCTCTTCCTGTGCCATCCTGGCTCCCCCACCTCTGCCTGTCTCATTTTTGCCTCCCAAACTCCAGGTTGTCAGAACCAATATAGTGTAGTATAGTAGCATGCTTTACCTGTGTTGATAGGGGTTATTCACTGTTTTAGGGAGCTTAGAATTGATGATGCTTCTTGCCCATGCTCTATTTCTGGAAGGTCCCTGGAAAATCCTTGTGAACTCCTTGGTGGTTACCTCATAGCTCTCTAGGGTCTTCCCATCTCTTTCTCTACGGCGCTCAGAGCGATGGATGGCAGAAAAGCAAGAACTGGAGCATGAAGGTTTTGCCCTGGTTGTTCTCTTTGGTGGGATTGATCCCTCTGTTGCTCTTGAGCTCTCAGAACAATGTCCTTCCATTCTTTTGGCCTATTCCTCTTTAGATGCCATTTCAAAGCACAGTTGTGGCCTATAGGCCCGTGTCCTCTGAGTTCCTGCCTCCTTCTTCGGTGCTGGAGGTACAGATAAGGAGAGGGTGCCCTGAGAAGAAGGGGCCAGGTCTAGGTCCAGGCAGGAAGCCAGCAGTGTTCATTCTGCCCAATCACCAGGCTGAACCATCAGTGTTGCTGCTTGCCAGGGCCCAAGCCAATAGTGTTTATGAAGTGAATACAGTAGCACGTGTTCTGCATCCTAAGGTTACATCGGGAACTATGGAGGAGCCTTCCAGCAGACCTTCAGTGACATGACGGCCCAGACTGTTAGCACCAATAGATGCAAGTTCCACAGCACTAGGCTAGAGACGTTTTTCATTGTGAGCAGTCACTTCGATGTGAATATCATGTCTGTTTGCCTGGTGAGTCCGAGTCCTGGCTGAACACGATCTGATAGTGTGTTCAGACGTTTTCCTTCTTGTCAGTGAGAAATCCCTATCGACCATATGCACGTTGGGATGGACACTGCCTTCAGGAACCCAGAGGTAAATTACTGGACCTGTGTGGATTTCACGTGAAACTTTCCTTCTTTATCCTTTCCCTCTTTGTAACTCTCCTTCTAAGCATGTCCTGGGATGAAGACTCAGGACTCGGAAAAGAGTGTATCCAGGGAAGAGAGAGGCCGGCAGTAGGATGGTTCCGAGCACAGTCCTGTTTATCTGGGAAGGTCCACTGAGGTCACCTGCTACGAGTGAGGCTACGAGCATGGCCATTGTCCTGCTCAGACAGCTCCCCACCCTGGAATCGGAAGAAGTGAGGCTCTCTTCCGTTGCTAATGTGGAGGCAGTCAACAGATCCTCTGCGGGTAATAACTGCCTTATTTGCCTAAAAGCCAGATGTTATGGTTCCCTTTGTCTTCTTTTGAGAGGAGGTGGTCCTTAGCCCCAGTCGATGCTGTTGAGTTTGTGAGGAGAAGGCTGGAGAACTCTGCCTGCTTCTAAGATGTTCTCTGGCATTGCCCAAACACCAGAAAGCCCACTCCAGCAGCAGCTGTGGGTTTGGGATCCAGTGGGCACAGGTGTGTGGTATGTTGGAGAATAGAATGCAGATGGAATTGAGAGGAAAGTACAGTATCCAGCTAGTAACTAGGCATTTCCTGGCTAGTCTTGTCTACCCCTTTGCCTTGCTCTTAGGTAATCACTAATACCTAAAAAATTAAAGAAATTCTGGCTTGACCCTTTGGATACTAGACAATCTTCCTCTTTCAGCAGATGGTCCATCCTTTAATTAAGATATCACCAAAATAAAAGCCAGATTCATCTGGAGATCACATCCACACTTTTTGAGTCATGATTGGATCCCCCTAAACTTGCCCAAGTGTGGTAGCCATGTGACAAGGGATTATGATTTGACATTCATGTTTCCTGGCCATTAGTTGGGAACTTGATCCCCCTCACACTGAGGCTTTCATCTTTTTTGTGTTTGGACTTGCTCATGCTTGGGTCACAGACCATCATGTCCCTGCTTGCCCCTGCCCCATAATCCGTCTCCTCAGCAGTACTTCCAGGGCCTCCCTCTGGAGGAAGCGAATTAGAGGGTCAGAGGGAACAGGACCAATTAGTAGCTGTAGTTCCTGCTCCTGGCAAATGCTTTCTTCATTCTTCCCTTGGCTGGAATGCCATCATTGGGCTCCACCCTGCAGGATCACAGCCCGGACTTGCCGCAGCAGCGGGGTGGGTTTGATGTCATCAGGCACACATCCGTGCACACAGCCTACGTCTCTCCCCTTTGTTCCCACTGTCGATGTCTTCATCGAGCCTGCTCTCGTTTGTAGTGAATGAACAGGAATAGATGTTCTGGATATCTGTAAGGATCCAGTCTGTATGTTTTTTAAATATTTACATCTGTATTTTTCATATATTCATTGATTCTAAGGCATATGCATTTCACAATTTAACAACTCTAAAATCAGGATGCGTCATATCATCACATCTTAAAATTATAATTGGCAGCTTTTTCTTCTCTCTCAGAGGTTCATAATGGTGTCTCTTAAAATTGATGGCATCTTAGAGTCCACAAAATACATTGCATAGGGTCAGCTCATTTTTCCCTTCTTTGCTTGAAGGATTTGTGAATTTCTTCAAATAGGCAGATTTACCAACAAGTCTAAGTGTATTCAAGTTGTACTGGATGCGGCCTGGTAAAATAGTCACCCCACATTTCACATGGCTGTGCTCTGTACAGAGCACTCACTCGTCCATCTTTGGTTGGGTTTTAGAACTATCTTGGACAGTAGGCAGGGCACTATGCAGATATTGCTAACGAGCTTGTAGAAGGCCCCCTGGCTACTGATTAGGAAAGTCTGTTCCTTCTGATTCCTAATATAATTTTCTTTCTTCCAAACCAGTCAGCCTACAGTCTAGAAACAGCAAAAATATGTTGGAAATGGAATATACCATATTTAGAGTAGAGAATGGAGATCACTACAGAGAGAATCTCTATAGTAGGTAAAAATTAGGAATCCAGACACCCACAGAAGAAAATAGCTAAACACAGTATATTATCACTATAGAATGCTTAGACATTGAAAATGACAAGTATGGGGTTTGTTGCTGATATAAGGAAAATGTGTATTTTTAAAAGGGAATATGGATATCCAGGCAGAAGAAGATTTTGGGAAGGTGTGGCCAGAATGAGCTTCTCATCCCTTTGACTCCAGTGCCAACCATTGACCTCCTCCAGCAAGCAGGGGCAGGCAGGGCCCAGAGGACTCAGAAAGGCTGAGCTCCTAAGCAAATGCTGAGACAGAGAAGTTTTGGAGGAGATAAGAGGCCTAGAAGATGAAACCAAGACACTGGATACATCAGTAATAGGAATCCTTAGAAGGAGAAAAACATAAAGGAAGGGTGTATCAGTCAGGAGGCTAGAACCAGGTTATAATGTAATAGCAAACAGTCCTACATGCTCAGTAGTTTAACTCAACAGGTTTATTTTTTCCTCTGCAATGCAGTAGCAAGTACAGGTCTGAGAGGAGTGGGCTTTGCTCATTGTTTTTATTCAGGAATGAAAGGTAATAATAGAGGCTTTGTCTCAATACAGCGGTGCAGGTAACATGGTGAATCATGAACTAGTGCTTAAAGTTGGCTTGGAAGTGCATAGATCACTTGTGCTTCTGTTTCACTGGCCAAAGCAAATTTCAAACCCACCTTTAACTTCAAAGGGAGGCTATTGTGGTCCTGCTGTATAGCTGGAAGGAGGAAAGCTAGAAATATTTGGTGAATGGCACTCGTGACTTACCACTAGGTGAAATAATTAAAACATATATAAGTGTGTCCTACTAAAATTTCTCTGCCCTTAGGATACACAGAAAAATCTTCCAAGTTTTTAGGCCAAAGGAACATATTATTTACAAAGGAAAAAGAGTCACACTGGCATCAGATTTTCTATTAACGACACCAAGAAACTAAAAGATGGTAGAATTTTATCTACAGACCACTGAGGGATAAAGAAAGGCAACTCAAGAATCCTATACCCAAGCAAACTTTTGTCTAACATAGTACTGGAAGTCCTAGCCAGAGCAGCTAGGCAAGAAAAGATAAAAAACACATGCAAATCAGAAAGGAAAAAGTAAATTATGAGATGACATGATATTATTATAGAGAAAACTTTAAACTCCACTAAAAAGTGTTAGAACTAATAAACAAATTCAGTAAAGTTAGGGAACTGTCTGGGAAAGAAAATAAAACAATCCCATTATGATAGCATCAAAAAGAGTAAAATACTTTTAGGAATAAATTTAACCAAAGAGGTGAAAGATCTGTATACTGAAAACTATAAGACATTTGATGAAAGAAATCAAAGAAGGCACAAATAAATGGAAAGACAATCTATGCTCATGTATTGAAAGAATTAATACTGTTAAAGTGTCCATACTACCCAAAGTGATCTACAGATTAAATGCAATCCCTATCAAAATTCCAGTGGCATTTTCTGCATAAATAGAAAAAAAATCCTAAAATTCACAGATTTACCACAAAAAATCTTGAATAGCCAAAGCAATCTAGAGAAAGAAGAATAAAGCTGGAGGCATCACACTTCCTGATTTCAAACCATGTTACAAAGTTATCATCATCAAAACAATACACTATTGGCATAAAAACAGACAACAAAGACCAATGAAACAGAATAGAGTTCATTCTGAATGGAATAGAATGAATAGAGTAAAATGATATAACCCAGAAATAAAACCATGCATATATTGTCAATTAATTTTTGACAGTGAAACCAAGAAAACACAATGGGGGAAGGATAGTCTTTTCAATAGATGGTGTTAGGAACACTGGATATCCACATGTAGAAAGAATGATACTAGACCCCTATCATATAACCATACACAAAAAATCAACCCAATATAGATTAAAGACTTGAACATGAGATCTGAAATAGTAAAATCTTGTATTGTATAACTGAAGTTTGTTAGATCGTAAGCATTCTCTCAAAAAAAAAAGTAAATAAGTGACGTGGTGGATGTGTTAATTCGATTGTGGGGGGTCCTTTCACAATGTATACGTATTTCAAGTCATATTGTGCACTTTAAATGTATTAGAATTTTGCCAGTTATAGCTTGATGAAGCTGGAGGAGAAATCCTATACTCAAACAAGATACCCATTCATCTGTCAGAATAAAAGAAAGGTATTTGAGCACAGACAGGGAGTCAGCATGTTCTTGTCACCTGTTGCCCTAGTACTTGCTGTGCCCAGTGACTCAGCCCTTGGTATCCTTATAACACACAGGTCACCCCCTCACAGGGGTTTTCCCTGAACCCTGAAGCTAAATTAGCACGTGCACGCACGCACACACATGAGCGCGCACACACACATGAGCGCACACACACACCTCTCACTGTCTGACACTTGTTCCAGTGTTTTATTATGAAAACTTCAAACACACAGAAGAGTTGAAAGAAGTTTAAGTACCTTACTTTTTGATGCATTTTGTTTTAATTCAGACAGTTAGTACACTTCCCTTTAAATGTTTCAGTCTGTCTATTCTTAGCTACAGTTCAATGTTTATAGTTTTTTTCTGGTTGGGGTAAAATTTACAAACCATGAAATCTCATATCTTAAGTGTACATTCACTGAATTTTCACAAATGCGTGCATGTGTGTAACCCAAACCCTTCTCATGATACAGAACATTTTCATCACCCTGGGTTTTCTCATCCCTTTTTTAGTCAATCTCTGCCCAACTGCTACTCCGTAGAGACAACCACTATTCTAATTTTTTTTCCCTCCATTGATTAGCTTTCCCTGTTCTAGAACTTCATGTAATTCCAATTATATGTGCTCTTTTATGCCCTTCCATTCAGCAAGTTTTTAATATTCATCCCTGTTATGTGTATCAGTAGTTCATACTTTTGTTTGTTTTTATGAGGGGGAGGTAATCATGTTTATTTATTTATTTCTATTTGGAGGAGGTACTGGGGATTGAACCTAGGACCTCATACATGGTAAGCATGTGCTCTACCACTTGAGCTATACCCTCCCCTCTAGTTCATGCTTTTTATTGCTGAGTAATGTTCTGTTGTATTCCATGATTATACCACAGTTTTTTAAAAATCAGTTCCATTGACGATCAGTTGGATTGTTTCTGGGGTTTGCTTGTTAAGAATAAAGCTGTAATGAACATTGTGATACACATTTCTTTGTAGACATGTTTTTGTTTCTTTTGGGTAAATATTTAAATGAGGAATTGTTTGGGTTAGGCTCAGTGTGGGTTTTGTCTTATAAAGAGCTACCAGGCCTTTTCCCAAAGTGACCGTCTTTCTACACTCTGTCCAACAGTATGAGAATTCCAGTTGCTCCACATCCTCAGCAACACTTGTTGTCAGTCCTTTAAATTTTAATGTTTGGCATTTTAACAAACAGATGTATTAGGGTTCTCTAGAGAAACAGAACCTATAGGAAATATATATAAAAAGATTTATTATAAGGAATTGGCTCATGCAGTTATGGTAACTGAGAAGTCTTGTGATTGCTGTGTGCAAACTGAAGACCCAGGAAAGCTTTCATTCCAGCCTGAGCCTCAAGGCCTGAGAACCAGGAGACCAATGTCCCGGATCAGACCTGCAGACAGAGAGCTCCAAACCTTTCCTCCGCCTTTTAATTGATACCCACCTACACTGGAGAGAGCAATCTGCTTTACTTTGTCTACTGATTCAAATGTTAATCTCATCCGGAAACACTCTACAGACACACCCAGCAATGTTTAGCCAAATATCTGGGCATCCTGTGATCCAGTGAAGTTGACACATAAAGTTAACCGGTACAATTTGTGTGTGTGTGTGTGTGTGTGTGCGCGCGCGCGCGCGCATAGAATGTGACATAGCTTCCACTCCTGGGGACACATTTCTTCAGTATAGAAATGTTAAAAAAAAAAAAAAAGTCACCCAGTGTTACCCCTTGACCTTTCATACGTAATAAATTCCATTTAATAAAATTCACGCGCCACATGGATGTGAGAGGGAAAGATCTGTGCTGCAAACTGGCCGATAGGGATGGAGTGTGTGGAGTGTGGGGGTGGGGGTCCCTGAGTCCTTGGGTGAATTACATCTGCCCCTTCCTGGGCGGGAGGTCCTGCCTGGATGGTATTCCTGCCTGAATGGTGAGGTTTCCTGTACCCTGGTTGCTTCTTTTGATTCTTCTCCCTTTAGGTGATCCCAGAGACAGGCAGAACTGGGGCAGGGCTAAAATAGCGCCTCAGCATAGGTGGGAGGACCCAGGCGGGAACTGGGGCAACGTGTGTAGAGCACACGTCCTGCCCAAGAAATCAGGTCTTAAAGGAGAAGGTTGCCATTTTGGAAAATGAGAAAGACTTTCATTTATCTGCAGCAAGATAAATGCTGTAGAGGATTGAGAGAGAATTATAACCTGAGCTGGTTGCCCCATCCATCCTCAGTTGCTCTGTCAGTCAAATGACAGGACCTGCGTGAAGTCTGAGGGGCCCAATTACCCGAACCAGGAAGATGCTCGACGCAGGTAACCACATGCCCGTTCCTGGGTCACTTGGTTCCCCTGCCTGGGGGCTTACCCTGACACCAGTTTCCTTTGGCCCGAGGTAGCAGGGTCAAGGCCCTGCACCTGGTGGCGAATGCAGGCTTGTCTTTTCTCAGGAGCTCTGGTCTCTGATTCAGCCAGCCAAGTGGCAAAGGATTTCCTCACTTCGGAATCTCGTGGAAAGACAGGAAGCAGCTGGGCTCTGGCTGGGTTCTCCTGGGCTTTTCTGGCTACATAACCTTGGGCTGATCTGATGCTGAGCACAAGAAAGGAAATGAGGTCTCTGTTAAGACCTCTGTCTCTCTCTTCCACCTGGGAGAGGGGAGTCCTGCAGCAGCATTTGCTTGGTAGAACCTACCCAGCGCAGATTGGGGAGATTGTGGGTAAATTCCCCTTAGGGCAGTGTCAGTTGTTCTTTCTCGTTTTGAGAGGCTGGCAGAAAAGGACTAGGAACTGGGTAGGTTCCCTGCCTCTGCCAGTCTGGTGGGAGCAGACAAAGGCTCAGGGGAACCAGTGTCAGACTTGACTGGCAAGCCTGAGCTCACCAATGCCTCCCTTCACTCTGTCGGTTGTTAAAGACACAACAAGGCAGGGCACCGCCTCTGATAGGAGATTAGATGGATAGAGGAAGGCAGCTGGGTTCACATGCTGTCCGCTCACCCTGCTTCCAGGGCGGGATGGACAGGGGTGCAGCTGGGGAGTGTCCTGAAGCCTCCACCTGGAGTGTTCTGTCTCATGAAGGAAAATAAAGCATCTCTTATACGGGCTTCCTGGGTGCTGATGAAAGTCCCATGAAATTAGACAAAAATCATGTCTATTGGATGACTTTGTGGACCATTGTTTGATCTTTGTTTGCAGGGCTGATTTTAATTCAGTTGGGACATTTTTCCCATATGGTATCAAAATCTCCCAGATATTTTTTAAACCTCCAGATAGCTTGTAGAGATCACAGTATTTATCATTCTGTAGGTCTGTTGATACTGAGTCATGACTGGACAATTACGAGAAAAGATGGGGGCGGTAGAGTGGTAGCATCCATCTTGATCGTCAGATGACCTTTTAGGAAAGACGGTGGGTGGGGACATCCACCCCCGGAGTTCTCCATGTTTTCCTGTCCCTCTTACCTTTTGCCCTTTATTTTCCATTTAAAAGGTAATTTGCAAACTCAGCATCTTACAACCAGTGCTATAGGCTCAGTGCCAAGTGAAAAGCAGAACTCTGTCCTTCCACATTAATAGAATTCCCAAGGAAAAAAAAAACAAACAGTTGTTTAAGTTTATGGGATTATCCAGGACCATGGGTGCTTCAGGAGAAACTACTGGGACAACGTGGACGGTCTGAGGTGAATATTTGGTAATACCCTGTGTCTGTTGCATTTTACATCCTTTTTGCCAGGAAGTGCCTCCTCCTGTGCTGGTCAGCCTGTCCCACAGCTCGGGGGACATGGTGCACACTGGTTGGGGGTGCTGGTCAGATTTCCTGGCTGCTCTGTGCTAGCTCTGGGACTCTGGCTGCGTTGCCTTGACCTCTCTTGGTGTTGTCTTCTGCAAAATAGAGTTAACGTTAGTACCCACCTCATATTCTGGTAAATGAGAAGCCATGTAAGGCCCAGTGACTGCCTGTAATAATGTAAATACAAGCTATTATTTCTCATCATGTGCACAGGTGGGTGCCGTAGCAGTTAGACAGGGACTGTTGTTCCACATCGGTTGTATGGGAAAACCATACACCATGCTCTGAAGTAGAGAAGAAACAGATAGGACCAGCAGGAATGGCCTCTGGCCAACCACTAGTGCACTCTGCACGGCCGTGGCCAAGGTGCCCTGCTGGTCCATCAACCCCACCTCTCACCCACCCTTCCAGCCCCGTTCCCTCCTCCTCATTGAGCACGGCCGTGCTTGATGATGATAATACCATCGTACACTTGTTTAGCTTCTTTTCAGCATTTATTATCTCATTTGATCTTGAAAGGGAAGTGAATTCCTCTATTTTTCAGATGAGGAGCTGAAGTTCACAGAGACACAGACAGTAGATAAGTTGCCATGGTTTTGAGGCTGGAAAACCCAGGTCATCTTGGCCTTTCCCACTCATGTAATAGACCTTGAGTTATTTTTTGAGCCTTAAACACATACACACACAGGCAGAGGTAGGTGATACAAGTGGTACTGACCCTGCTTTCGTTAGAATGTAGGTCTCTCCCTACTATCGTAACACTTCCTTCAAGACATATTATTTCCCAGCCCACCTCTTTCTTAAAACATTGTTCTGAAATGTGTTTTCCAACACCACCAAACAATTAACTTAATTCAGATAGTATCTATGTGGAGAGCATCAGCTTCCACAGGTTAAGGGCTCAGTCCCACAAGACTGCCCTCACTTCAGATGCCAGTCACAAGCCCAGGTTGTCACCTCTGCTTCGACCCAGCTGGGTTCCCATGACCCCCCTCCTCACATTTGTTTAATTTGCTAGAGTGGCTCCCAGAACTCTGAGTAACATTTTACTTACTAGATCGATGGTTTGTTGTAAAAGGATGTAAATCAGGAACAGCCAGAGGGAAGAGATACACAGACCAAGGCGAAGGGAAAGGGCACAGAGCCACGCTCTCCAGGTGCACCACTCTCCTCAAATCTCTGTGTGTCCACCAGCCTGGAAGCCCTCCAGGGGTTTTTTGGGGCTCCATCTGGAGTTTTTTGGGGGCTCCATTACATAGGCATGATTGATTAAATCATTGGCCATTGGTAATTGATCCAATATTCAGCTCGAGGGTGAGGCTGAAAGTCCCAGTCCTCTAATCACATGGTTGGTTCCCTTGGCAACTGACCCCCATCCTTAGGTTACCTAGGGGCTTTCCAAAAGTCATCTCCTTAACATAAACTCTGGTGTGGTTGAAAGGGGCTGGTTATGAGTAACAAGACACTCCTTTCATTCTTTCACCTTTGTCTCTGGAGCTGTTTCAGGAAGTGATGACAAAAGACCAAATATCCGTCTTACTATGTTAGGAAGTTCCAAGAGTTTTAGGAGCTCTACACCAGAAACAGGACAAAACCCAAATATATATTTCTATTATAAATCACGGTATCATACTTGGGGTCAACTCTTTCTTCCCTAATGGAAAGGGCTTGAGGTTGGGAGCTAAGAAATCTGATTCTGGTCTCAGCTCTGCCCCTCAGTTGTTTGGCTAACTGGGGCCTCTTTCTTTATCTGTACAGTGAGAGGACTGGTCTAAACCTATGAGTCTCACCTTGTTTCTCCCTAGAATATAAATATCTGCTGACTCTCCCTTATAGACCTTCTTGTCGAGTGGCCTTATGTTTAGTACTATAGCTGTAACTTGAATCTCATTGGGATGTGAGGGGTTGAATGATGCTAATGTAGCGACAACCATGATTCTGCTCTAAGTTACAGAAAAATGAGTAATGTATGAGATGTAAAGCTTTTCGTTAGTAGCAAATCACTTAGTAACAAAACACCTCCCAGTGACTGGGTCAGGGCCTGGTCTTAGAGGACCTGAGCAGAAGCACATTCACCCTGGCCTGCCTGCAGCCCTGAGACCTAGGCCTGCAGACAGGGTGCTAACTTAGCAAGTCTAAAGTACAAGCATCCTTGTACTTTGCATCACTTAAAGTGTTGCAAAACCTTGGTCTTTTGAATCAGGAAAAAAAAAAAGTGAACAAATCTCTAAAGAAAATGAGTCTCCTAGTGGCTGGTCTGTCTATGGAATGTTGTAAGTATTGGTTTAAGTGCAGGGTACAAGCTTGAGGTCAGATTCAAGGGTACAGAGGGGCCTAGGTTAGATGAGAAGAGCATCCTCATTTTTACTAGACTGGGGTTCATTACTTACCTGTGCCAGGAAACTGGAGATGGACCCTCCCGCATCATGTTTCTTTTCCCTCTTCTGGTTTTCTCATTAATGGGGTCATAACCACCCAGAGATCAGAAAAAAACAGCCCTTCCTCAAAGGTTGGCCAGCGTCCTTGGGTTAGTAACATTTCCAACACTTTCTAGCCAAGACAGTTAGATGCTGAAGATCTTTGAGGAGAAGGGTTGGAGGAACGGGGGCTGTGTCATGGCATCCAGAATTTCCACTTTGCCTGGAGTAAACCAGACTGTGGGTTTTCTGTCTGGTCCTGTAACTCAGAACATTGTCCCTGAAGAGAGGGAGGTCGGAGAAGACTTTACAAAGGGCTTGTACCCTACCCAAGAACATGGGAACCAGCTTGCTTCCTGTCTCAGCACTGCCAGCTGTCAGAGTGGAGAGCTTTCCATACAGAATGAACGTGGCCCCTCAGGAAGGACAGTGGTGTGAACTCCTCTCTTGTCCTGGAGCAGCTAACAGTCAACATGAACTCTTTTATCTGTTTTGTAATAAATATTGCTGGTAGGTGTTACCAGTATCCACTGAAACTGTGCATGGGACATTTTGACTAAAAATTAACAGAAGAGTAAGATCTTCAAACAGTATTTAGATGTACTGTGTTTGACCTAGGAATTCCAGACTCGGAATGTAGGAATTATGGTCACAAAAGGGAGAAGCTGTGATGTGTAAAATTTGATGTGGACAAATGAATTAACTTTTCCATAGTATTGGATATTTTGTGTCAGCTGAAAAAGAAGTAATACAATTGAAAATAATTTTAATAAAAATAAAATGGGGAAAATTGGAAATAGTGTATCTGTATCTATAAAAACCGATCAAAAAATAATTTATTAAAAAAGTAGATCAAAGGACGAAGTTTATTTAATGGAGTTTGACCCAGAAGATTCTCAACCAAAATCTCCAATACTTACACAGTTCCAATGAAACTCCTTGGGTGTATAAGAAAACTTCCTCGGGAACAAAACAGCAGGGTCTGTCGCCTGTCATTGTGAAACAGCTGTTAGTCTTGGTGGCATGTGGCCAAGGCATGTGTGGCATTTGGGAGTGCTCTGGAGGGCCACCCTGCTGCTTGCACACTCAGGGGACAGCTGCCTGAGCCCCAGGGAGGAACGGGGCTCTGGGTGAATGATGGAGGTGCCATCTTCCACAGGTGACCTAGCCCCAGGGGGTTTTAAACTAAACTCTTTTTTATTCAAAGACTGATTATTGCCTTGATTCCACGGCTCCCTGTCCCCGCTGCCCACTAGACCCCCTTGGGAAAGGGTCTAAAAGAAGATAAAACTCAGCCATTAGGTGTCAGTGACTTCTTGTAAACTTCAAGAAGAGGCATGAGAGGGTAAGCCTCAGGGGAAAGATGGGAGTTGGAGACTGCAGTAAAACAACAGAATTTTGCCTGCCCAATGAAGGCGAAATCAGCCCTAAATTGTAATCCCCCATGTTGACTCTGACCCCACGTGGCCTCAGTCATTTAAGAGTTCCCACATTTATTATGGATATACTTGGTTTGGAAAAACCATTTCATTTTATTTCCTCTTTTTCAGGTTTTAAGTGCCCCATTTGCTCCAAGTCTGTGGCTTCTGATGAGATGGAAATGCACTTTATAATGTGTCTGAGCAAACCTCGCCTCTCCTACAATGGTAAGGGCTTGGCCGGGGTGCCTCTGAGCAAGGGTCTCCCCAGCGTCACGTGGCTCTGGGCGACATCTCCACGCGCATCTCCACCCGCCTCCGGCAGTACCGCCTAAGCTGTGATGAGGAAGCTGATGGGGCAGGGAGCCTCGCTAGCTGGCTGGAAAGGAGGAGGGTGGGATGAGGAGGAAGGCACCAGGTTGAGTCAGGAAGTGTCTTGGGTGGCCCCTTTAGCCCTGCCCTTTCTTCTGCCCTCTTAGTTCCTCGCACCTCTAGTCACACAGCAGACAACAGAGGGCCTGGAGGAGCGCCAGCTCTCTCTGGGGAAGGGGAGTCTGTTCTGTGGTTTGTATAAAGCACTGAAGCCTGACCCTCCACCGCAGAATTAGTGTGCGCTTTGGACACCCTTTGGGAATTAGAATGCTGACCTGCCGCCTGCTCGCTCCACTGAGGCTGTGCTGCTTCTGGCCGTGGAGGCTGCCTCGGAGTTGAGCAGCGAGAACAACCAGGGGCAGGATCACTGGGCCAGGGGACTCCACAAAACCCCAGTCCCCTGCTGTGGCACCTCTGTGGACAAAATGAAAGTCAACGCCTGCCTGGTTTGTTGTGAGGAAAGCTTGGAGCCCAACTGATGTGGGTCCAGAGCCGGCCTCAACCACCATGGCTATGTCATCTTAGACAAGGGCTCAGGCAGCAGAGCCTTGATTTTCTGGTCCCTAAGATGGGGAGCTCAGTACCTGGTTCACAGGATTTTTGTCAGAGTAAAGTGAGACATTACCCATAAAACCCCTCAGTGCTGAGACTGGCACATGGTCAGTGCTCAGGAAATTACAGCTGCCCCGAAAGATGCAAGGCCACCCGTGGATTTCTTTCTGTCATTTCCACAGTGGACCGACTGCTCCGTGGTGCCAGGCACCCGGTGCTGCCCATGGCTCTGGGTCTGTCCAACCTTTGTGCTTAGTGTGGTCTTCAAACCACATTCCTCAGAGAACTGTGTCTTCTGTGAAGATGGGTACCCTATCTGAGTGGGCTGTGCCCAACCCTGTAGAGTCACTGCGATGCTGAGGAGAGGAGCTCTGAGATTTCTCAGGATCTGAGGACGGGACAGGAGCCAGGCCCTCATCACTTAACAGCCATCCTGACGGCGAAAGTCTCGTGGGCCGACTCTCCATACAGACCTGTCCTTGGGCTCCTGCCTTCTCTGACCCAGCTGTGCTCCCTCCACAGCACTGGCCTGGGAAGGCCAGATGATTCGAGATTGTTCCTGCAAAACTGATCTAACGCATCGAATCTGCTTGATTCTCCTGAAAACACGTCCTGCTGTTCTGTTATCTCCTGACTTGTGCAGCCAATAGGCCTGGACGTGGGCTGGTGGGCTGGTTACCTGTTGTCTCAGCTACACATAGTCTAGTGACCTTTGCTGTCACCAGGTTGGAGGAACAGCTGTCTCTGCCCCCAGGTGTCCTTCCCCGTCATCTCCACCCTGGGGTCCGGGAAAGCCCCTCTTCTCCCCAGTGGACAGCCTCTCCCTTCCCTGGGGACCATCTGATAACGAGTCTCTGAATCTGGCCCCTTGAGTTCTGGGCTCCCTGTCGTCGGGGTGTGTTCCCTGGAGGATGTTTAGCTCCACTTGTTCATTCCTTGTCTCCACCTGGAACCAGGGAGGGAGAGGAGTCTTCTCCCGGGGCTGGCAGCCCTTCCCAACCATGGCCTCAGAAACTGTTCTCTTATTTCCCACACGTGCAGCGCCCTCGTGAAGACTGCTTTTTGTCCCGTGGGGCGCTGGGGAGAGTCCTCTGGAGACACTGGCTTGCTGTCAGAAGAACACAAAGCAGCCTCAGAGTGGACTCGCCCGACAGGCCCGAGCTCTCAGCATCATCAGGGAGAACGTGGCAGGGCAGCTGTGGAGGGCAGGGTGTGCTGAGGGCTGCCTGAGTGAGGAGGCCCCACACGCCCCACTTGGACAGTGGGGCAGTGAGGGCATTGGGCTTCTCCCCCAGAGAACTGCCCGGGAACTGCCCATGACACCTCCAGCGCCTCTTCCATGTTCGCGTGTACGTGCCAGTGCTGCTGTAGGTGACCCCCTGCCTTTCATCTTTGCCTCCATGGGGGAGCAGGCCTCAGCCCAGGTTACCTGCAGAACCCACACTTGGAGTCCGAATCCCCTTAGAGGAAGGGGAGGTTGGCCCACCAGTCTGTGGCTTAACCATGGCTATTCTTAGTCAGTTCCCACTCCTTCCCTCCACCTCTAATTGAAAAGCCATCTCTTAAGAGTGTGTGAGTGAATGTGTATATGAGTACAAACTACAGGCTTTAAACTGGAGCGTCTCTTGAAAAAGCCAGTCCTTTACCACCAGAGGCAAAGAGAGGCGTGTTGCATCTGGTCCCGTCAGTGGAATTTGTCTTAAGATGAGGAAGGTACTTCAGCAACCCTGGCCTGGCCTCTCTGTGTAGTTTTTTGGGGGGTTTTTTCCCCCTCTGTGTACACTGTTAACACGAAAAGGAGGCCTTCTGGCTGGATTCCTCACGTTCAATCTTTGTCTTTTCTAAAGATACCTAAACCTTCCAGATACAAACAAGGCATTTGGAGTTTGTATATGGAGCATGAATCTCCGGGGCTGGTCTAGGGCCTGTTCTGGTTTATATAAAGCACAGGCGTTTCTGAGGCCTTAGGCCAAAGTCCCAGGTCTGACCTCTAGGACTTTATTTTGGTTTTGCCAGTCACATATTTTACCAGTGATTTCTCATCATCCCAGCCTACCCAGCTTCACTTTATCTTTTCTATTAAAAAAAAAAAAAGTGAAGAGACTTACAGCATTTGTGAGGGGTAGAACTCTTGGAATCGTTCTGGAAAGGAAACAGTGTAAGACTTTCTTAGTGGATTAGTAACTGCTGTTTTCTTGTGAAGAGTCACTAGATCTCCTGATTGCTCCCCTTGGAGATTTCTCACACAACACACACACATACACACACACACACACGGAGTCTTTTGTAGTTGCTGGTACCAATTGGGGAAATTTTTAGAAAATTTACAGTGGTTATATAAGATGAAATTTAGTTAACCACCAAAGGGAAAAAAGTAGAAACCCCCTAAATGAGGCAGATAGAAAGTAATATTTTTCTTATTATGAGGGTTGGCCTGAGCTGTAGGTTGGAAGGCCTCTAGTAGCCGTTTGCCAGATTTAAAAGAAAAAAAAAAGCCGATTTAGGAAAGGCAAGACTAGTTTAACTGGCTCACCCAGTGCTCAAGAGACCAATAACTGGTTATTGGTGCTCCCAGTGGGGCACTAGCTTGTGAGGCCCGCTTTCCCAGGCAGAGGGGCTGGAAGGGATCTGGACTCCGGAGTGAGGAATCTGCTGTCCTCCATTCTCTTCCATGGGCAGCTCTGAACCCAGGATTCCTCAAATTGATGAAGGAGTTGGTGAGACCCATTTTTGTGAGTAAATGTGATCAACTTGATGGGGCCTTTTAATTTCTCTCCCTTTCCACCATCATTTGTGGTTCTGGGACTGGGGGAACTTGCACCCTCAAGAATATGCACTCAGATTTTGATCATCAAACTGCTCAGCTCGCCAAACAAGCCTGGAGATGGGGGCCTGATTCTGCTATGAACAGAAGAGAGTCACAGGACTCTGTGGTGCAGAGTCGTGACAGATGACCGATTGTCCATTGAAAGCTGAGAGGCCCTGATTCTAGGACCAGCCAGGGGTCCTTGGCCCTGCAAGAATCTGGCATGTGGCAGGGTCGTTGGCCAGCAGCATTAAGAGAGCTTGGTGGCTGGCCGTCAAAGCAGCTTCAAAAGATCCTCTCACCTCAGCTTTCTGCCGGGGGCGCAGACCCATGCGGTACTTCTTAGGTCCTGACTGCCCACCCCTCCTCTCTGAGGAAGGTCATTGCCCCAACTTCAGAGCTCTTGAAATGCTAAATGTCACTCAAGATTTCTTTGAAAGAAAGGGAATCTGGCTCCCCTAAAAGGAGGAACCCCTCCTGTTAGTTTACCCCCAGCCAGCAGACCTGTGTGGATAGTGCTTACTTGGCCTGTGTCTCTGCTCTCAGCGACCCTGTGGTTGGAATGGAAGTGCTTTTCTTGGGCCTTGAGAGAGCCAGGTCCTGGCTGTGGTTTGCCTGGCCCAGTGGGACACTGCTAGGAGCTATTGTTTCCTGCTCAGCAGTGGCTGGCTGGCTGTAGAGGTGTCTGTCTGGGTGCTCTTCCTGCAGGAGGGAAGGGAGGTAGGGGTACTGAGTTGGGTCACTGGGAAGCCTCTGTAAATACGAAGCCCTCTAAGCCTGAGGGCTCACACCTCTGGGGTTGGGGTGGAGATGCCACTGCTGGTACAGGAACTCTCTACTCAGAGTTTCCCCTTTGCCTGGAGATTTCCCAGGAAGGGAACTGATGAGGCCTGACATTGGTGGCACGGCCCCTTCCTTTCCCTCATGAGCCTGCGCCAGCAGCTCTGCGCAAGTTGAGGAGGCTGCAAGGCGAGGCTCTTCCGCACCTAGGCTGGAAATAAGGCCAGGGGGTGGATCTGTGCCTCTGACTCATCTGCTGGGGGTTCTCCCTCTGGCTCCCACCTTCCTTCCCCCAGGCCATGACTGCCATCTGGCACAAGGGGAATGGATTGTGGATGATACTGCTCCCAGCTGCTGGCTCCATGCCTGCAGCACAACAGCCTTCCCTCCATGCTGCCAGCAGCTCTGGGCGCCCACTTGGGGGATATCAAGCCAGTGCCCCTCGTGGGCAGCAGTGCAGCTCCCTCAGCCTGGCCTGTTCACTCTGAGCACCTAGGTTCCTCCACTCACATTCACAAAACGAGAAAGAACTGAAGCTGGCTGTAAGATAGGTGGTGTTTTTCAGCTCTAAGGAGGAGACCCTATTGCCTGGCCTTTTAAGGAAAAGAGGCAGGGTGGCCAAGAAGAAGGGACTTAGCGTGGGAGTCATGGCCACTTAGCAGCTTCCTGAGTTGATCCAAAGACCCCCACAGGGTGTTTAGGGTTCACTGAGCTGTCCATGATATTCCTGGCATATAACTGGCCGAAGGAGAGAGGGCTCTTTTTTATCCTCCTCCTGGATCAGTCTTTGGTAAACAGCCGCTATCAGAAGTGCCTCCCCTCTGTCTCAGGGAGGAGGCAGAAGTGGGCATCACCTCCCACCCAGCCCCATCAGACAGCATTGCCTGCCACTCTGGGCTGGTTCCCCGGTCAGGCCAAGCACACTGCCACTCCCCCTGGGTGGGGATGTTGGCTTTGTACACGGGGGTCAGGAAGCTGTGAGCAGGGGAAGCGGGGTAGTAAGAAAAAGGAAGAAAGCTCTTGAGTGGCATTGGTTGGGACCCCCTCCTCTGGGGACCTAGGAGTGCCCAGGGGCGTTATAGTCCATCTGCAGAGTGGCCTCAACTGTTCCGGGCTCGGGGTCCTCGGCTTGGTGCTGCAAGGCCCTCCAACCATGGGCAGAGCTGGCTTTCATCAGAAGAGTGTGGCGATCTCAGGGATTATCCTGATAGCCAGGCTTCAGCTTCAGCTTCAGGCATCTCCACTCTCCTGCTAGGCACATGGGACATCTGGGAGCTGCTGACTCCTGGAGCCCCAGGGATTGGGACAGGAAGTTTTCTTCAACCCATTCAGGCCTGTTGGCGGGTTTGTGCTCCTCCTGCCTTGCTCCATGGGAGATGCTGCAGGTGGAGGGCGCTGCTTGCCTCCTGGCACTCCAGGGTCCCAGCCCTGGCTCCTCCCCATCCTGGGAACCTTCAGTAACCTTTTGTAGCCAGGGCTCTGGGTCCTGGTGAAGTGTGCTTCCTATTGTGCCAGCCTGGAGGACAGCTGCACAGTTTAGTTCTTCCCACCCATGCTGCAGACCCAGGCTGGCTGCTGAGGCCGGAGCACTGTGCATAAGGATGCTTCATAAAGGGCTGTGTGATAGTGATCAACCGTCAGGAAGAAATGCTGTGTTTCGCCTCCATGTGCTCAAGTCTGAGTCCTTGATGAGAAATGAACCACCCTGCTGCCTCCTTCCCCTTCCCCTAGTGATCCCCGGGGAGAAAAGAGAGGAGAGTCAGGTCCAGTCCTGCCAAAGAAGCAAGCCCCAGGCCTCATCCCTGTGCCCAGCTCCCTGCCCTTGTCTCAGCATGGACCCTCCTGGAGCTGACAGGGCAGGGAGAGCGGAGCCCATGCAGAAAAGTCTAACCGCCCCCTAGGCTCAAAGCCATTACCAGTCAGAAGGGGATGCTGATTTGGAATCAGTAATGTTGCTGTGCTCCTGAGGAAGTCATCTGTAAGTGAGGAGATGAGCACAGGAAGGTGGCTGTATCCAGCCCCTCACTTTGTAGAGGAGACACCGAGACAAAGCGGGCAGGAAGTCCATGCCCAAGAAGGTCTGCAGTACACCTGCCTCCTCAGAGCTGGACTATTTTTCTTCCTGTCTTTATTAGAGTTTTTTACTCCTAGTATTTTACTATGAAAAATGTCAGACGTACACCACAGTTGAGGGTTTCGCATCTGGATTCTGTGTTACACTGTTCTTGCTCTGCTGCACCAATCCATCTTATCCTTTTGATACATTTCAAGAGTAAAATGAAAACACCAGTCTCTTTCTTTATTAGGGTTTTTAATTGTAAAAGTAATACACCTTCAAACAATCACATATCAAAAATACATTAAGAATAATTTTCTTCTAACCCTCCTTTCCTCCATCACTATTAAAGTGTGTGTTTCCTTCCAGACTTTTTTCTTTCTGTGCTTACACATGGAGACACACACACACACACACACACACACAAATATTTAAATATGTATGGCATCCAGTGCTTTAAGAAAACAATGGGATCGTACCCTTTTATAGATCTGCCACTTGCCATGTTTGGAATCTGAGGTTACAGTCCAACAGCAGACCGGCTGTGCTGTCTGCTTTTCCTGTTCACATCGTCCTTTCAGGTGGGCTTTGGGTTAGGCAGATCTTAGCAGATAAAGACAGTGGCCACAGGTTGTCCTGGTGGCCAGGAAGCTGAAAGTGACTTCTCTCCCAGCTCATATGCACAGGGACTTAAGTATTGAGTATTTCCATCTCTGGCGTCCCTAATGGAGGGCCCTGAGTCACCATAGCCTTCTAGGCCACGAAGAATCCTCATTTATGGGCCCCAGATGGTTCCCCTTCCACTAAAGTAAAGAGGGCAAAGAAACAGCAATGGCTTGAGGGCACCACGCAGAGGGTATTAGAGTTCACCTGGGTTCAGTCGTCTGCCTTCTTTGGATTCATCTAATCTCTTTATGTGGCATCTACCTTGTCCCCACATCTCTCCTCTAAACCCCAGATCTGGACTTGAATGGACTCGTGGAGGTTTCCATTAGCCAGTCCCAGTAGCTGCCTGGCCAGCACCTCCCACCCATCTCTGAGTTCACCATTTCCTTCCCAAGCCCAGCCTCCCCCTGGGCTCCTTCTTGTTGAGATGAGCACCTTCTGTTTGCCCAGGGCCCCTGTTAGTGTGACCCGCTTCGTCCCCATCACTGGTGCCGGCCTTGAGTTCATCTCTCCTGCAGCCCTGCATTAGCCTCCAGGGTGGGCTCCCCATCTCTGGGTTCTTCCAGTTATTCCCAGTAGTTTCCAGAGACCAGAGTGCATCTCCAAGTCCCCAGGACCCTTCAGTGAACCAGGTAAAACCCAGGCAGCGCAGTGGGACACAAGTCTGTCCTCAGGAAGTTGGTCTCATCTCCTGCTGTGGCCCCATGACTTCTACCTCCCATAGCAAATGTCCTGCCTTCCCAGGTGCACAGATGCTCTCCCCTGTGCCTAGAAATCTCTCCCTGAACTGTCCCCACCCCAGTTAGGCATCTCCCATACTTCTCACCCCTGGGCCTATTACATTGTAAGACTTTTAGAAATTCCTGTGCTGTTCATTTCCGTTTCTGGTTCAGCCTCCCCTGCTAGACTTTGAGCTTCTTGGATCCTGAGATCATGGCTTATTCACTGAATTGCTGGTGCCCAGAATGTCATAGAAACGCAGTGAAGCCTGCTGACTTGGCTGTAGCACTCTCTCCCTGTTCTGCTCGGGCTGTTGCGGTCACAGCTTCACTAGGGGCCTGTGGTGTGCAGTAGCTTCCTTCCATTCATTCTGTTTCTGTGGGTGTGTGGGGTTTTTTTTCTTTTTAATTGAGTTAAAATTCATACAATATAAACAGTTTTTTAAATGGGGGGGTGAGTAATTAGGTTTATTTATTTATTTGCTTTACTTTTTTAAGCGGAGGGACTAGGGATTGAACCTAGGACTTTGTGCATGCCCAGCATGCACTCTACCACTGAGCTATCCCCTCCCCACTAAAACCATTTTTAAATGTACAGTTTAATAGCATTTAGGACATTCACAATGTTGTGCAACCACTATCTCTATCTAGTTTCCAGAAAAGAACCCCTCACATGAGTCCATCTACTCATGAAAAACCGAAAGTTGTCAACCCCATAGGACCAGAGAGTGGGAAGTGTTTGGGAAGAGGGAAATGGGCAGTTGCCACTCTGGGTAGAAAGCTTCAGTTATGCAGGATGAGTAAGTCTAGAGGTCTGCTCTGCAGCATGGTGCCCGTAGTTAACAGTTCTGTGCTGTGCACTTAAAGTCATGTTAAGTGTTCTTGCCACAGAAAGAGAAGGAAAATCCCTTACTCATTAAGCAGTCATCCCCCAATCCCCTCCTTGCCCCCAGCCTCTGACCTGCTTTCTGTCTCTATGAATTTGCCTATTCTGGACATTTCACATAAATGGAATCATGCAACAGGTGGCCTTTTGTGTCTGGCTTCTTTCACTCAGCATCACGTTTTTGAGGTGCACCCATGTTGCAGCACGCATCAGCTCTGCACCCTCATCCTGGCTGAGTAGTACTCCATTGGGGGCACACACTTGTCATTTCTCCATCAGCTGGTGGACATGCCGGTTGTTCCCGCTTTTGGCTTTGTGCCCAGTGCTGCCATGGACGTGCCTGTACTTGTATTTGCTAGCATGCATGTTTCTTCCATCCCTCCTTGCCTCGCACCACTGTCTCCATCACCTTATTTTTTCAAAACAGAAATCAGTGCACCTGGTCTGTGTGTGTGTGCTTAGGGGAAAAGTCTGTTCAGGGAACCACTTTGCCTGTGCTGCCTCTGCTACGTGTCTCTCCCTCTGCAAGCCTTTTTCGTCCTCCATTGTCTGCGCCTCTTATTTGGTGATTAATCCCATTTTGCCTTCAGATAATTCGCATGTCTTGTCTCCACACTGAGGGCCTTCACATCATGGTTCCTCTGGGGCTTCTGTGTCCCCCACGGAGCCTCGCAGACCTCAGGCGACCTAAGCGGTCCCAGCCAGCTCTAGATCCATGCCTGCTGTGTGCACCTGCCTGCGGTGACTGAATTCTCCCACTCCCATCCCCCCTTTGCAGATGACGTGCTGACTAAAGACGCGGGTGAGTGTGTGATCTGCCTGGAGGAGCTGCTTCAGGGGGACACGATAGCCAGGCTGCCCTGCCTGTGCATTTATCACAAAAGGTACGAGAGGGTCGGCAGGGCCATCTCAGCCGCACCCCAGACCCCGGAGGGCTCCTTCCCTGTGTGGGGGAGGGGGGTGGTCGTCACCAGCCACTCTGTCCACCAGGACTCGAGGGGTGGAAGCAGAGGTCAGCAAGTGGGAAGGTCTGGGTATGCTGAGCGTGGGGCCAAGTGGAGTTGTCTGAGGTTTTACTTGGTTTTGACAGCCTGGGTGGTGGGGGCTGTCGGAGAGACATGTGCAGCCCCACAGGTGGGAGTGCTGGGGATGCCGCCTGGTAGGGTGAATCCTCATCCGTCTCTGTGAGCCTTTCCTTCCACTGCGGGCCCCTCTGTGCCACAGGGTGCGGACCCTCGTCTGTGCAGGAGCGGTGGCCCAGGGAGGAGGCGGGGCTGGCCGCCCTGCACCGCCCCTTCTCCCTAGAGGCCCAGCAGGCAGGAACAGCCACTACCTGGGGGGCCATGGCACTGTGAGGTGCTATAATTAGCAGGGCCGAGATTCGTCCTCAGGCTCCAGTAGGAGCCTCGTTCTTGTTTCCAACTGGAAAGAAGACACCTCCTTCCCCAGGACGGAGGACGCTCTGTGCTGCCCGTGGCCGCCACCTGCTCTTAGCTCTTGGAGCTCCAGAGCTGCTTCCTGACACACAGGCTTTTCCAAAGCCTGGCTCATGGGGCCACTGGCCACAGGGTGGCATGTGGATGTGGCTCAAGGTGGCATGTGGATGTGGCTGGTGCCAGGGAGGCTCAGGTGGAGACTGGGGGGAGTCTTGGCCTGGGCCCAGCACAGAGAGCTCCAGTGTCCCAGGGAAGCATTACCCAGAACCAGAAGAAGGGAATCTTTGGCTCTGGGGCAGAATTATGCAAATGATCTGTCTGGTTCCTGTTTTGAAAATACCCAGCTGTTGGCTCACAGAAAGCTGTCTTGGGGCAATTTTTGTTCCCTCCCGGGTTCAGACAGTCTTTTCTATAAACACTGGAAACCAGAATTTCACCATCAGCCCCCCATCTGACTCTCCTGAGCCATGTCATTAAGCCACAGGGTCAGTCCTCCCCTGGCCACCTTTTCCAGGAAGGGCTAAATGCCGGCTACTGATCACAGCCATCCGAGCCCTGTAGAGCTGGAGTCTTCTGAGAAGTCACCCACTGGGGAGGGGGCCACGAGGTTCCTCCTCCAGCCCAGAAGAGGGCTGTCTCAGGACCAGAGGGCAGAGCCACGGCCAGCCTGCCAGGTCTCTATTCCCACTTTCTTTGTCCTTTGAGCCTTGGAGCTGGTTGGCTGGCTGTCCGCACACCACCCGCTCTCACCTTGCTGGGGGCTGTGCCCGTCCTCCTGGGCTCCATGCATGTGAGGTCTTGGTCCCTTTTGAGGACACAGTCCTTGCTTCGTGCAGTACCAGTGTCCATTCCAGTCCCATATCCACCACACCAGACCTCCAGCTGAGCCAGGACTCTTCTGGGTGTCCTCCCTTCTTCCTGCTTTCAGAAAGTGGGTGTCTGGGGTCCTCACAGGCAAGAGTTAGGAATCCTCTGCTCAGAGACCTGGCCCTTGGAGCCAGTCCCTAACTAGCTGGTGACATGTTTCCCTTGCCGCCTCCCTATCAGTTGCATAGACTCGTGGTTTGAAGTGAACAGATCTTGTCCAGAACACCCCGCGGACTGACCCTGCCAGGCTCGCTTGCTGACTCCTCTCAAAGGTAAGCCAGTGGTTGGGGCCTGGAGGCAGGGGAGCTGAGTGGCCCTTACACCCCCGCGAGAGGGGGCCCTGGGAGAGGGGAGCATCTCAGCAGTAGTGGTCTTGTGGGGCAGGCATGATTCCCTGGGAAGAATACAAGTACAGCCTTGCATGGTTATGGAGAGGAACCTGCTTAGTAGAGGTAGATTAGTTGGGGGAAAGACCAGTGAATTCCAGACGTGTGGGGCGAATCTCCCTGAGGAAGGTTCAGAAAGATGCCTCGGGAAGTGTTGGGCGGGAGAAGCTCTGGGACAGGACACGGGTTTGCTCCCCAGCTGTGCCTTCTGCTCACTGGGTGGCCAGGGCAAATCCTCACCTCTCATAGATCCCTGCTTCTTTGGGGACGGGGATAATCTCACTCACACCCTGCACCGACATCGCACTCACTGAACAATACAGCGTGTGGGGCGTGCGTTATCCCTGCAGCGCTTGGTAGCAGGCATCTCACAGCTGGCTCTTCCTGCCTGCGGCCGCTTCCTTCACCCACTTCCAGGTGGCTCTGAGGCCAGTCCTAGGGCCCCACCACCCACAGCCCAGGTCCCTGAGTGCACAGCAGACCAGCATAACCAACTCCCTTCCCAGCTGTGCCCATGTGCTCCCCTATAACCATTTTCTGACCCCCAATTTCTTCCCCAGGCACCTTGCTTTCCTGACGACCATCCTCTCCTGTCCCCATCATCCTGCTTGTCCCTTCCACATTCCTGGCTGGCACTTTCTTTTTTCTGTCAGGCAGACTAGACCCCCAAGAAACCAAAATCCTGACTCCATCTCATCTCACATCCGAGGGTTTGGGGGCTTCTCTCTGTCCCTTCCCTTTTGTTTCTCTTTCTCCCACCCCTCCTCCTCTTTCTCTCTCTCTCTCTCTCTCCCTCTCTCTCTCTCTCCCTCTCTCTCGTTTTTTTGTTTTCTTTTGTTCTTCATTAGGTTTATTTCATTTATTCCAAGTAAACTCCCAGGACAGCTGATGATGTCAGACAATTCAGGGACATTTGCTCTTTTTACCTTCACCTCAAAAACTGAGGACGTGGGGAGAAGACACAGCAAGGGGGAGAGTAAGGCGGAGGGAGTGGAGCCTGGCTCCGGCTGCAAGTCCAAATTCCTGGCATGATGTTTGGCTTCGGGGCCCCAGACCGGAACCACAGGCGCCCGGCCCGGCCTCAGCAGATGCACGCGGCTGGCCTCAGGCCCAACGGAGCACGACTTACGTCTTACGGTCCCCACAGGGACAGCCAGGCCCCGTTCCTGAGAGGAGGCTTCGGACACTGGGGCAGAGCTGAGCTGGGGACTCCAGTGGGAACAGGGCACCCCTCCTGCACTGACTTCCAGAGAATGGTCCCCCTTCCCCCTGAGGACACCAGATTGGATGAGAGCGCGTTTGAGAGAAGAAAGCATCACCCGCCATCATTCCCCGCATCCTCGTCCCAGGAGGGAAAGGGCATTTTCTTTTTCACCTTTGAAAGGCGTTGTGGGTCTGTCTCTAAAGTGTTTACAAAAAAAAAATTATAAAACAACAAAAAGTCTAGTGTCGACTGGTGTTTTCCCTCGTGATGTTTACTGGTTGCTCTCTGCTGCCCAGCTAGAACCCACTCAGTGACAGAAACGAACAGAGCCAGGTTCTCACCTCGCGCTTCCCAATGGCACCTAGCTTACGGCTGGTGCCCAGCAGCCTCTCTCTCACCAACTGCTCTGCCTTGGTTTTTTGTTTGATTTTTTTCCCCATTTTTCTGGCTTGGTTTTGCACTTTTCTCCCCTTGGGACCCTGATATCTTAACTTCATTGCCAAAAAAGCACCCACTGAGGACCTTCTCCACCTCATTTCCCATCTCTCCTACTGTATTCCCTCCTGGTTCTGGTCAGTTCAGAGGATTTAACAATCACAAGTGTCCTGCAGAAATGCCTGAACATTTTTCTTAAACCCTTGTGGATTTTTTTTCCCCAGAAAACTTAGACAAACAAAGGACTTATTAAAGGGATATGTACAGCTTCCCCTGTTTGCAGGCGCTCTGTTGGAGAACATTTTAGACACTGATGTTCACACATGGCATCAGCCCCTGCAAGATAGGTTTCTGTATTTATATATTAAAAAAAACCAAACAAACCCTTATAAAATGTTTAAAAAATGTTCAAAGCTGGGGGGAAAAGCTTTCTTCATTAGTCAAGGTGTTTTGATATGGTATTAAAATAATGTCTAATAAAAGATTCACTGTGTGGCTTTATTTTAGTCAAGTATCGTTACACAATCAAGAAGTGGGCATTGAAGGTGTGGGTGTGGCCCCCACTCCCTTGCCTACCTCCTTAGCCTTGCTTCAGGCTGGCACTCAGGGCCACAGGTGTGTGGCATGATTCTTAGCAGTCACACCTAGGTGAGGGAATGTGGCCGGTCAGGCAGGAGTCCTGCAGGTTTAGGAACTCACTCAAGCCTCATGGAATCCATCTGCCATCACCTGTAGAGTGGTGGTAACACAACTCTTCTGAAAAGATCTGTGGGGCAAAAATCTTGCAGCCATTGGAGGGCACAAGGATGCAGGTTCTCCCAGGCATTGGCTCAGACCACCCACTCCTGCAAACCTTGGCTCCGCATCCCATGCCCTGCCCCGCCTGTTGCTATGGCCACGTCTTAGTGCTGACTCATGGGCATGCTTCATTGAAGCCCAGAAAGAGGCCCTGGTTTGGAGCTACGCCAGCTCAGAGCCCTTGAATTAGAACCAGCCACTTAGGGCTCACAAGACTTGGCACATCTGGGGCTGGGCGGGAAGCTCAGGGCAAGGGGTAGCAGTGCGTGCCTGGCCTCTGTCTCTGTGCCAGACAGGCTCCCAGAGAGGCATTCCAGAGCCTCCTGCAGAGCCTGCGACAGACGGCTCTGGAGGGAGTCGCTGCTCTGCCCTGCTCCCTCTCAGGCCTGTGTGCTGCGTCTGTGGAATCTAACCCACCAGGCCCTTCTGTCACACGCTTCCTGAAGCACCTGCTCTGTGCAAGGGCCTTGTAGGCTGGTGGGCAGATGTGAGCCCAGGCACGGGCCTGCTTGGCATTTCAGAGAAACACTCAAGAGGAGTTTGTGAGTCTACACTTGTTGGGTGGAGACCCAAGGACCCACATTCGCCGTGGTGGCAGGAACCTGGGCTCCAAACTGTCAGCAGGCGGGCTCCTCTGGCAGAACAATGTTGGGGAAACAACTTCGTTCATCTGGATGTCTGATGCCCCGCACGTGAAGTGGGAACAAGGTCACACATCTCAGAGGTCACCATGAGGGTCAGAGAATCTGCCCCGAAGTCCCTGGCACATGCACAGCAGGCTCGCACGTGACATTGTCACTGTAAAGAGCACTGTTCTATTCACAGCACCTCCTGCTTCTGCCTGGCAACTGTGTCTCCCTGTTCTATATTTAATTCCTCCTGCAAAGCTGGCCCTGAAGATCTCCTTGCCTGACCCCTGGGCCTGCAGGCGGAGGAGGCTTGTGTGCCCACCTCAGTGGCTTAGGCCCGGTAGCCTTGGCAACGCCCTGGGTGAGCTGAGTGGTCCTGAACTGGGTTGCGCAAGGCTGGAGCCCACTCTGGGGGCTATTCCAGGCTCCGGGGCTGATGCTTACGCCACTGCCAGCAACATCACTCCCACCTGGCATGCTGCTGCTGTGTCCTCTTGATTCAGACCCAGGTTTCCCCTCCTGGGTCGGGGTGGGATGGGGCTGTTGGGCCTTCCAGAGGGAACTGGTATCTGTCATCCTCATGCAAACGAACTCTCCTGAGCTCTACTTTTCTGGGAGGGAAGGGAGTTGTCTGGAACTAGGAGGTGGGTTCCACCCACTCCCTCTGCTAAGGGCCCAGCACAATTTGAGAGGGGCTTTCTGGACAGGAGCATCTCACTAAAACCACTCCTTTAGTAGCCATTTAATGGTGTTGAGGTTTTTAGGAGAGTATCCTTATTCTTAGGAGATAGCTACTGAAGTATATAGGCGAATGATGTCAAAAAAATTTGTAACTCAGTTCCCCAAAAAATACACAAAGCAAGTAAGGCAAAAATATTCATTGTTGAATCATCAGTGGCTGGTATTTCAGTGAACGGTGGACTTGTTCTTCCAACTCTCCTGTATGTTTTGAATTTTTCTTAATAAAGAATTGCAGGGCAGTGGTCATTTGCTGAGCACCTACTAGTTGCCAGACATTGAGGGGTACATCAAAGAGCCCTGCCCAGGAAGGGAGAAACCTGCCAAGAAGAATGCTGCCCCAGGAGGGCTGCGGGTGGCACCTGGGTGGAGGGGAGGGCACGGGTGAGCTGTGTCTCCAAGACTGCATGTGGCTGATGGTTAGATTGGGTGGTTCGGGGGGAGGGCCTGGGAGATTTGCCCCACACTACCCACTGCACAGCTACTGCTGCCATCCAAGGGACAGAGACGTCACAGAGGAGCTTAGTGTTTGCACAGATGGGTTCGGGGAATGTGGAGATGGAAGATGCCTCTGGCTCCCCAGCAACCCTCACTCAGCCCCTTTCCTAAGGGCCAAGGTCAGAGAGTGAGGGAGACGGGCCTGCGCTATAGGGTCCTGGGACCTGTAGCGGGTAGAGAGTTTAGAGACTGGTTTCCAGGACGCCAGGCACCTCCTAGACCCTGAGAAGTAGGGGGCCCAGGACTGAGAGCTGTAGGCCCGTGCAGAGGTGAGTGCTGGGCACCGCTGCCCAGGCAGTCTGTGCTATCTGAGCTTTGTGGTGTCGGGTGCCCTCTTGCGGGCTTAGAGGGGAACAACTGCCAGGTGCCCCAGACGAGGTGCTCTGGACAGGTGTTGAGGGCAAAAAAGCTGGTTGTGTAATACATCACGCCATGGAGAGGTGTGGTACCAGGAGAATCACTTCCATTGCCAGTGATTGGTAGCAGCCACTTGAAGGATCCCCCAGGCTGTGTCACTCACTCCTCCCAGCAATGGGGAGGCCGAGACAGAGGGGAGTCATCCTAAGAGGGGAGTATCTCCCAGCCAGGACAGGACGTGTGCAAGAGCAGTGAAGCTGGGAATGACCCTGAGTCATTTACTGGACCCAAGGCTCCTGAGGACAGCAAGTGGGCCTGGGAGGAGCTGGCCTTCCAGACTTCTCTCCTCCCTCTGGCCTCTCCAAGTAAAAGGGCTGCTTGGGCAGGCGAAGGCCCCCACAGGGTTTGGGCAAAGGCAGAACTGTTATGTGGTGTAAAAAGAGCTTCCTGAACAGGAGATGCCACTGTCTGAGGGCCTGGGGGCCAGGTGCTCAGAGCTCCTCACAGCACCTTGCCTGGGTTCATGAGGCCTCGGGGATCCAGCATGGCCTTGAGCTGCCGCATGGTCTCCATGCCCACGGCGCCCACCTCTTCCTGCAGCAGCTGCCGCTTGCCCAGCCCAATGCCATGTTCCCCGGTACACGTCCCATGGAGTGCCAGTGCCCGCCTGGAAGGCAGCAGGGAGAGGTCCTCAGCGGGCGCCCCTCCTACTCCCCCCACCTCCCTGCCGGCTTGCCTCCTTCCTCCCCTGCTCTTACCTGCCCAGCTGTTCTGCAAAGGCCTTGACCCTGAGGAGCTCCTCAGGGTCCTCAGGGTCTACCAGCAGGATGCAGTGGAAATTGCCGTCACCCACATGCCCAGTGATGGTTCCTGAGGGCCCAGAGAACAGAGCTGCTGCCCCCAGCCCCACCCTCCACCCTCCCCTTCCCCACCACTCCCTGCAACAGGTAGGCAGAACCTGTGAGTCCTGAGGCCTTCAGGTCTTCCTTGGTCTGCACCAGGATCTCCGGCAGCCGTGAGATGGGCACACACACATCAGTGGAATAGCCCTGAGTCGAGGCAGGCCTGTGAGGTTCCCTCCCTCACCCCTGCCTGCCCAGAGGTAAGAGGTCACTGGGATCAAGGCTAAAAATGGGTTTAGGGGGCTCAACTCACATGAACATACCTGCTCTTCTCTAGGCCTGTTTCCCCTAGGCAACAAGGTGATTAGCCCAGGTGTGTTCCCCAGGCCCTGCCGGCAGAGGCTCCCACAGCTCTTGCCCTGCTCCCCCCGACACTGGGAGCTACATACAGATGCCCCAGTGCCTGCTGCTTGGAGCCCAGTCTCCCCTTCCTGCTGGCTACCAGCTTCGCTTCACCATATTCCTCCAGGAAGCCTTCCCTCTGCGTTCAAACTCCTATGAGCATTGCCCTGTCCTTGCCCTGGCTCAAGGCAGGAGCTGCCTCCCTAGGGTTTGGCCGACACTGTGCTTTCCCTCTGGGCAGTATCCAAGAAACAGCTGGGTGAAGCCAGTCCTGTCCACTGGGGCCCTCAACCTGCTGCCCTGGACAATAGGATAATGGGCTAAGGAAAGGCTCCCACATCCAGCCCACTCTGCTCACCTTGCAGCCGGGCCGCAGGGACAGGGCTGCGTACCAGGCATTGTGCCGTGCCACCCAGAGCCGGCTGCGCTCCTCAGCATTCTTGGCCCAGGAGAAGTGGGAGGCTCCATTGTGCTGGGTGATCTCCTCTGCGGGAGGGCAGGGGGTTGACACTGGGCCCTACTTTGGGGCAGCCCATGCCCCCTGCCTCGCAGCACCCCAGCACACCTGTGCGTTGCACTTGCTCTGCCAGTGCCTGCTCGGAGCCGTGGAACTCCAGGAAGAGAGTGGGCGCCACGCAGCAGTTCAGCTTGCTGTACCTGTTGCAGGCATCCATCATGACATCATCCAGGAACTCTGGGAGCACAGAGAGGCCTGGCGAGGTGAGGCCTGGCTTTCAAAGGAGGCTTCCTCTGGGGAGCCCACCAGGACTGCCCCAGTCTCTGGCTCACCAATGCGGGCCACAGGCACTGCAGCCTGGAGGATGTGTATGGTGCTGTCCACGGCCGCCTGGATGCTGGGGAAAGCACAGGTGGCAGCCACCATGGCTTCTGGGGCAGGATGCAGGCGAAGGGTGGCAGCTGTAATGAGGCCCAGCGTCCCCTCGGAGCCCACAAAGAGCCCCGTGAGGTTGTAGCCAGCAGCGCTCTTCCTAGGCCCCAGAGATACAAGGTAGGTGAGTGCCCAGGCCACAAGATGATGGATTTCTGGTCAGAAGCCAAGTGGGGAGCTGAGACCAAGGTCTGGGCTGGCCCCCTCGGCACAGACTGCCCCCAAGGCCACCACTCCCTGGCACAGCCCCAGTGGGCCTCATGCAGAAGGAACAAACCCCAGGACCACCAGCTTTGGTCCACATGAGTTCCATAACCTCTCTCCCAGTGAGCCCCCATTGCCGCGGGTAGAGGACACAGTGCACACCGGAAGTAACGGCCGGGCCCCGCAGTGTGAAGCAGCCGCCCATCTGGCAGCACCACCTCCAGGTTCAGCACGTTGTCCCGCATGGTGCCATAGCGCACAGCGTTGGTGCCCGAGGCCCCCGTGGCCACCATGCCGCAGAGAGAGGCATCTGCACCAGGGTCTGGAGGGCAGAGGGCAGGCAGGAGGCAGTCTAGGGCAGGCACTAGGTGGGGCAAAGGGGTCCCCCTGGCCCCAGAAACAGCCCTGCTACCAGGGAGCCCTCAGGGCTTGGGAAGGGTCTCATGCCCCGGCCTACCCACAGGGAACCAGAGCCCACTGTCCCGCAGGTGGGCGTTGAGAGCTTTGTGCGTGACACCTGGCTCCACCACCGCAGAGAAGTCGTCTGGATTCAGCTCCAGGATCCGGTCCATGTGGGTCAAGTTGATGCAGACACCGCCCTAGTGGGAAGGGTGCAAGGTGCCACTAACCTAGGCCTCCTACCAGGACACAGCCCCCAGGACCTCACCTCATGGCCAACCTCCCAGGAGCCAGACCAGAGCCCCGGGATGGCAGGTAAGGTGGCCAACCAGGATGTGTGCAGTGGAAGAGGCAACCGCCAATGTGCCAAATGTGATGGGCCCAGGGCCTGACCAGAGGGGGAGAGCCACCACACGTACCTGCACGGCACATACTCCACCCTCGACCCCTGTGCCTGTGCCAAATGGGATGATGGGCACGCCATGGCCATAGCAGAGGGCTGCCAGCTGGCTGACCTGCTCCACATTCTGGGGCCACACCACAGCATCCGGAGGTTGGCACCTAGAACCAGACCCTCAGTAATTTAGGGGCATGTGGTACCCTCTGGAGGTGTTGCAGGGCCTGAGACTGCACACTAGGCAAGGGGCAGAGAACCCTCTTCTGGATGAGTGTAGAGGAGAGGTGGGGAACGCCAGAGAAGCCAGCACCCCAACTCCCAGCCGGGGGCTGTAGTAGGGGAGGGCCCCCACCTGTGCATCGACTCATCGTGCCCGTGCTGCTCTCGGACTGCAGCCGCAGTAGACACATGGGGGCTCCCCACAAGCGCCTTCAGGGCCTCCACAAAGCCCTGGCTGAGCTTGCCCTGCAAGGGAGAAGCACATTGGCAAGGTCACTCAAAGGCACGGGGGCCACGGCCTGCCCTGTGTCAGGTGGGAGGGGTAGGAGACAGAGAGGGGCTTCCATTGTCTGTGAACAGAGGCACCCACATCCCACCCCCCTCGGCAGGGGGCTCATGGGGCTCTTGGAGCCCTTCTGGGGATTTCTTCTCATTTTACAGATGGGGAAAGAGGCCAGCAAGTCTAGGATAGTGTTTGGCCTAGAACCCAGCTCCTTGCCTCCCAGTTATTCTTTCAAACGTGTGTGTTTCCCAGAGCCCCAGAGGGGCACCTGGAGTCCACAAACTGTTCAGTGAACATCCTCCAGCCCCACTCGTGGCAGTTGTGGGGGCCTTGGCCCATCTCACTCAACACTTTCACTTGACACAGGGGGAGCCCAGTGATCCTCTGCTCAAGGTCGCCTGGTGCTGGGGCAGCACAGAGCCTGGCAGGAACTCAGCATGGGCCCCCCACCCTCCAAGGGGTTCCCCTTCTCCCACCTACCTGTGTTCCCCAGGAGCAGTAGCCCTTCCTGGGGAACAGCCGCCAGATTGCACCCCGGAGCAGGCTGGCCATCACTGGACAGCAGATGGCTGCTGCCCCAGCCTATTGGTTGTGCGGGGTGGGTCAGGGCTCCTTAAGGTGGCACAGCCTTAAGGTGGCCTTGCCAGCCCTCGCTGATTCAGGAGGCTTATTTTCTGAAAGGCTTCCTGAACATAAAGGGAAACAGGACAGTGGCTGCTCCCTGGTTTAAAAGTATGTGAAGGCTTCCCATGGTCCTTCAAACTCCTTGTGGTGGCCCTGAAAGTCCTGTCAGTACCTGTTGACCTCCCCAACTGCTACACTTCCTTCCAGTCTCCTTTTGGGCCTCTTAGCTCCAGCTTCCCTTTCTGCTCCTGAATCCCCAGCTCCAACCAGGCTCACACCCTTTACCTTTCTCACCCTGCAGGAATAGAGCAGCCTTGATTGGGGCTATGAAGAGGGAAGCACATGGAAGCTCTTGGAGGATGAGATGGGGTAGGGCAGTGAGGCAAGCTAGAAAGACTTCCTGAAAGAGGAGTGCTGAGGATGAGCAGCAACAACCCAGATAAATGAAGAAAAAGACTGTTCCATCCCTTTATCTCCACCCTCCCACGGGGCAGATCCCAGGATCACGCCACAGATGTGGATGTTGCTCTTGAGATTATCCCAAGCTCCGTTTTCTTCCCACAACAATTTGAAGAAGCACGCTGTTAACATTACTGAGATAAAGCTATTCCTAGTTTTGTTTTTCTTCCCAACTGAGCCAAGAACACAGACTCTACTTGAGTCCTTCTCCTCAACCACATTTGAATTGGTTCACATTTCCACTCTCAGTGTTTCGCTTAACTGGCTAATCTCAAAAATCGTCTCTTTTACAGTTGGTTAGTTCAAATCCAGATCCAGGGAGAGTCCACATAATGCATTTGGTTAATATCTCTCATAAACCTCTTAATCTACAATAGTTTTCCTCTCCCTCTTTTTTCTAAACCATTTATTTGTTAAAGAAACTGAGTCACTTGCTCTGCAAAATGTTCCACATTTTTATTTGGATGATTGCACCCTTGTGGTATTATTTAATATTTTTCTCTAACCTCTGTATTTCTTAAAAACTGTTAGATCTAGATGCAGTGCTGCCCAGTACAACTTTCTGCAGTGGTGGAAATGTTCTGTATCTGTGCTTCCCAATATGGTAGCTCTTAGCTACATGTAGCTGATGATACTAGAGGTATCCATGGATGTGGGAGAGATGCGAGGTAGGGTTTTGTGGAAAAAACTAAAAAGAACAACCATATAGATCCCTAAGCTTCCAGAGTAGGTTCATGACATCTGCAACAGAGAACTATACACTATTCAAAAAAATTGCCCCAACCTACTACTGGGTCCTGGTTAAGATATCAAAGTGACTGTGTGACCAGAGCTGGCCATCATGAGCTGTGTTCTATCAGACCCACTAAGTCATAAAACCAGGCGGGTCCAAAACAATCCATTACTAAACAAAAAGGGTACAAACAAAACTGGGCACAAGAAGGGCCAGAGGGCAAAATGAGCTGCATGAGTAGGTGGCCCAGACCCCCATGTCACCCACCATTGCTTAGCTAGCATCTCTCCCTCAGCTCACATCTCCAACCATGTGGGGGAACTCTTATGACCAGCTGATGGAGGAGGGAAAAGTTCAAGCTTGCTTCATGAATGGATTGGCTGAATATGAGGGGGGAAGCTGAAAGTGACTGCTGCTGCATTACAGCCCCACTTGGGGGAGGTAACTCTGAGGTCCTCCCAATTGACAGAGCACCAGGTCATGCACCTGGTATTCCACAGGGAGTGGTAAATGACTTGGCTAGTTGGTTGGTCAAGGGCCTATGGAGAGACTGAAAAATCAGGATCAAGGAGGTTTGGAGAAGAGGCATGTAGATGTGGAAACAACCTAAATGTCCATCAACAGATGACTGGATAAAGATGTTGTAGTATATATATGCAGTGAAATACTACTCAGCCATAAAAAGAATAGAATAATGCCACTTGCAGCAACATGGATGGACCTGGAGATAGTCATTCTAAGTGAAGAAAACCAGAAAGAGAAAGGAAAAAACCATATGATATCACTTATATGTGGAATCTTTAAAAAGTGACACAAATGAACTTATTTACAAAACAGAAGCAGACTCGTAGACATAGAAAACAAACTTAAGTTTCCCAGAGGGGAAAGGGGGTGAGAAGGGATAAATCGGGAGTTCAAGATTTGCAGATACTAACTACTATATATAAAATAGATAAACAATTTCATACTGTATAGCACAGGAAACTATGTTCAATATCTTGTGGTAACCTACAACGAAAAAGAATATGAAAGGGAATATATGTATGTCTATGTATGACTGGGCTGTACACCAGAAATTGACACACCGTTGTAAACTGACTATACTTCAAAACAAAAAAATTCTTTTAATTATTAAAAAAAGAGGCATGTAGATGGATCTAGAGGAGTAGGTACAAGGTGAGATCTCTATAGCACATGTATCACATGGGAGCATTTACCATGTAAGAGACTAAACAAAGTAGACAGATGATTCAGCCAGCTGTTATTAACCAACCAATGTCAGTGACCACCCCAGTGGGGGCACAATGGTTAGTAGGAAAGAGACTAATGATGGGCCCACCAGCCTGGACCTCCATTCACTAAGGCCGACCCAGCTAACAGCACTGCAGCAACACTGAATCTCCCTAACTTGGCACCGTTCCTCAGGGACACCAGCTGGCCACTGGGTAACAAGTTGATCACATCAGACCCCTTCCACTCTGGAAGGGGAACAATTTACCTTGACTGAAATCAACACAATACATATTATGAGTATGGGTTTGCCTCTCCTACCTGCACGGCCCCAGCCAGCACCAGTGTCTGAAGCCTCACAGAGTGTTTGACCGACCAACATGGTATATCACATACCGTCACCTCAGGCCAAGCGACCCACTTTTTAGCAAAGGAGGTGCAGTAATGGGCAGGTGACCATAGGATCCACTAATCCTAATGTATATACCTCACCACCCAGAGGCTGCCAACCTGACCGAGCAATAGAAGGAATGGCCTTTGGAACGTACAGCTGACATTCCAGCTGAGACGCATCAACTTAACCAAAGTGCCTGCCAGGGGAGGAAGATACTTCCACATGACTAACGGATAAAGGGTGAGTATCCAAATTATTTTCCCTTTTCTATTTTGAAATAATTTTAGACTTACAGAAAAGTTGCCAAAATAGTACAGGGAGTTCCTATATACCCTTCGCTTAGTTTTCATTAATGTTTACATTGTATGTAACTGCAGTATAATTACCAAAACTGAGAATGAGTAAAACACCAATTGGTACAGTCAGAGAATTGGCACAATACTAAACTACAAACTTGATTTCACCAGTTTTTCCACTAATGTCCTCTTGTTTAGTGGGTGCCTGTTTGGTCCAGGATCTAACCCATCAGTCCACACAGCATTTGGCTGTCCTTGCCTCCTACAATCTGTGACACTTCTCAGTCTGTCCTTGTGTTTCTGACTCTGACATTTTGAAGAATATGGGCCAGGTATTTACTTGAACGTTCCTTGGTCTGGATTTTCTGATGTTCTTTCAAGAGTAGATGTGCTTTGGGGCAACGATACCACAGAAATGATGTTCCCTTCTCAGTATATATCATATAAGCAGTGTAAGGTGGCAGTGCATCTTGTTATGGATGATGTTAACCTTGCTCAATTTGGTCAGGCCGTGTTTGTCGGGTTTCTGCACTGTGAAGTTACTATTTTTTCCTTTGTAATTAATAAATATATCACGGTAGAAACTTTAAGGCTGCAAATATCCACTTTTGCTTCGCGTTCACCCATTATTTTTAGCATCCATTGTTGGATCTTGCCTGCATTCGTTGTTATTGTGGTGTTCTAATGGTGATTTTCTATTTCTCTTATTTCTTCTACATTATTTGTTAGAATTATTTTCTAAGGAAGAGCCATTTCTTCTGCCTCAGTTACATATTTACTCAATTATTTGTACACTTTCAATATATATAAACTTGTGGATACTTGTTTATTCCATAGGTTATAATCTAATACAATCATTATTTATTTTGTTGCTCAAATTGCTCCAGCTTTGGTCACTAGGAGCCTCTGTCATATAGGCTTGTCTGCCCTTTAGACTGGCCCTTACCTTTTTGAACACTGTCTTACTTTCTAGCATCAAAAGATGCTCCAGGTTCATTCTTGTCTTTTCCCAGCCCAGACCAGTAATCAACCACTTTTCCAAGGAGTTCTGGTCCTTTCAGTCAGGAGTAGCTTTTAGAAACTGAGACTTGGATGATAGATGTGCTCTTAAAACTCAACAATAGGCGTGGGTACAGCTCGGTGGTAGAGTGTGTGCTTAGCATACATGAGGTCCTGGGTTCAATCCCCAGTACCTCTACTAAAAATAAATAAACAAATAAATAAGTAAACCTAATTACCTCCCCCCAAAATTAAAAAAAAATAACAAACAACTGGTTTTAAAATGGGCAAAAGATCTGAACAGACACTTCACCAAAAAAGATATACAGATGGCAAATAAGCATATGAAAAGATGCTCAATATCATATGTCATCACGGAATTGGAAGTTAAAACAAAACAAGATGACACTACACACCTATGATGATGACTAAAATTTAAAAAACTAACACCATCCAATACTGATGAAGACAGAGAGTAACAGGAATTCTCATTCATTGCTGATGAGAATGCAAAATGGTACAGTCACTTTGAGAGACAACCTGGCAGTTTCCTACAAAGCTAAACATAATCCAGCTACGTGATCTAGCAGTCATGTTCCTAGGTACTTACCCAGGTGAGTTGAAAGCTTCTGTCTGTACGAAAGTCTGCACACAAAATATTTATTGCAGCTTTCATAATCTCCAAAAACTAAAATGTCAACAACCAAACAACCAAAATGTCCATCCAAAGGTAAATGGGTAAACCCACTACAGTCCATTCATACAATGGAATATCTGTCAGCTATAAAAGGAAATGAACTATCAAGTCACAAAAAGACACAGAAGAACCTTAAATACACATAGCTAAGTGAAAGAAGTCATTCTGAAAAAGCTACACAGTGTGATCCCCAACCAAGTCACATTCTGGAAAAAACAGAACTAGGGAGACAATAAAAAGACCAGTGGTTACCCAGGGTTCAAGCTTGGGGATGGATGAATAAATGAAGTACCAGGAAATTTTAGGGTGGTAAAACTATTCTATATGGTACTGTAATGGTGGATATATGACACTATGCATTTTTCAAAACCTATAGAACTTTACAGCACCAAGAGTGAACCATAGTTTAGGCAAATTTCTAAAAATCATTTAGGAGGTTGGTAGATCCCGGGAAAGAATGCAGGCTTGACAAGGGAACCTAACTGTATCTTTTTAAATGTATGAAAGGACCTCACCGAAGAGGGTGGGGGAAACAGGTGCTGGCCTAAGTAACTTTGGAAATGAACGGAGACCAACAGTAGCAACAAGTATGAGTGTTTCTTTTAACTGGAGTGTGCTGTCTTCCAATGACATTTTAGTGTCAATATCTCTGAATAATTCTTCACAAGTTATGCAAAATAATGTCATGTTTTATGAGTGGGATAACTTGAAGTCTACCACCTTATATGTTTTTACATTTGAATGTGAACAGTTGCATTTGGATTTTGTACATATATTTCAGAAACTGGATGTTCAAAGTGAAACAGGTTCATGTTCATACTGATGGGTAGCATTAAAAAATAATTGTTATAGAATTATCAAAGAGAATAGGTCATGCAGTATAGCCCAGCAATGTTGTTGTAAGTTATTTTTAAATTCTGTACACCTTGTGGATATAAAAAATGAAGAGGGAAAAATATACATTTTTACATCTGAGGTCAAAGAATAATAATATGGACTGGCCTTAACAATTTGAATTACCTTCTCTATAAGAAAACCTTTTGTTTTCTGTAAAAGATATTGAAACAACTGAAGTTATAGTTAGTTGGAATAATTTGAGTGGTTGAAATTACTTAAATAAGTGGCTGAAACTGGAGTTTTAATTATCATTAAATATTATTCAGCATATACAGAAAAACAACACTTTGAAAGCATGCCCCCAAATACTACAGAAAAAGCAATTACCCAACTGTCTCCCACCCATGTTTACAGATTTTCATTCTTTGCAATAAATGAATCGAGGCCAAAAAAAAATTAGTTTTGTTAGACTAAAGGCAAAAAGAATTGTAGATAGGCACTGTAGTTAGTCAAGTTGCTTCCCCCAGGGGTATGAGTTAACTCTTGTGATATGGCTATACATGGAACTCAATTGAGTACATTCATAAATGGGGAGAAGTGACAGGTATCCCGTACAGAAGCATTCCAAATAAATTATGTATGTAACCCATCCAATCCTTAAATGTGTCTTGCTCCTAGCGACTTCCAAAGAGTGCAGCATGGAAAAGGGGAAACAAAAAGGATCACTTTCAGGGGAGGGCGTAGCTCAGTGGTAGAGCACATGCTTATCATGCATGGGATCCTGTGTTCAATCCCAAGGACCTCTATTAAAAATAAAGAAATAAACCTAATTACCTCCCCCTCCAAAAAAAAAAGAAGAAAGAAAGAAAAGAAAAAGAGTCACGTTTGAGTGGAGAGACCCTGACAAACACCACTTCAGCCAGATGATCAAGGTCCACATCAACATTCATAAATCATGTCCTTCATATGGACCTGTACTGGGTTAATAGTATCCTCCCAGAATTCATGGCCTTCCCAGACTTTATTTGGAAATTGGATCTTTGCAGATGTCATTGGTTAAGCTGAGGTCATACTGGAGTAGTGTTGGCCCTTAATCCAGTGTGACTGGTGTCCTCATAAGAAGAGGTGACAAGACACAGAGGCATGGGGGGAGAATATCATGTGACAGCAGAGGCAGCGATGGAGGTGCTGCAGCTGTGAGTCAGGGAAGCTGGGGAGAAGGAACGGTTCCCCAGGCAGCTCTGTTGATTCCCGTTGGGCTTTCTCACATATCTGGGCCTCAGCTGGCTGTCAGCTGGTCTAGAAGGGACTCAACTGGGACAACCTGCTCTCTTTCCCCTGGTCTCTGTTGGTCCAACAGGGTTCTGAGAGAAAGCAGGAACATATGAGGCCTCTTGAAGCCTCAGCTCAGGGCCAGTACATCATTATTTTCATAGCTTTGTAGCCAAAGCAAGTCACAAAGCTAGCCTTGATTCAGATGCAGGGAAAAATTACTGCACCTCCTGATAAGAAGACTTGCAAAGTCCTGTTGTAAAGGGCATGGAGACAGGTGGGTCGTTAATTGGGGCCACTCCTTTTCCATAATGATTTCAAATCTCACTGAGATATCAACTTCTGATATAGAAATAAACTTCCTTCAAGCTATTTGGCAACATGTGGCCAAAGACTGGACACCAAGAAATGATTGCTTGTGTATGAGGAACAGCTCGATGTTCTTCAGAACTGCTTTCCTGGAAAAACAAAATAAAATACAAAACTGCTTTCCTATGGCATAAAGAAAAGAAAAAAAAAACACTGCAGGGCATTACGCAGCCAATCTGGGTTGCCTAAACTCTGTACCTTCCAAAGAAAGGTTTAACTGTTGCCCAGCTCTGGGGAGGTAACCTCTAAGCTCTTGCAATATCCTGCCTGATAAGAGTATCTTTACCTGGAGGCCTTGTTAGTTGATGCTAACAATGTGATTTATGCTGGGGACCTTGGTCCACATGGTATCAGCTTGACTTCTGAAAGGGCTAGAAACTGAGGTCAGCTGTGTGGGGAGTCAGAGGTACCTATATGATCAACCTCCAGTAAAGACCCTGGACACCAAGGCTCTGGTGAGCTTCTATCATCATCCAGCTTGTCAGTGCTGCCAATCTGGGTGGAACAGTGGTGCCCCTGCATAAACCAGAATAGGTAGCTGCTCCATCTGCCCTGCCCTTCTCGTCTGCTGGCCATGTCTTGATACTGCAAAGAACTCCAGCTAGTGCCTCACTCTATCTCCTCCTTGTGGAGAGACACCTAAAGAATATCCTATTTATCCCATCTTGTGGAGAAAAAAGATCATAGTCATTCTTAATCAGGTTTATTACTGGATGTGTGAGTCTTATTGGGCAAAGTATTACTATAAAATGAAACAACTGAATCAAAGCTTCTTGTATTTTATGAGTAGATCCAGAAATAGAATAGATCAGAGGTCTATTGGCCCAAAAACCTGTTTACAAATGGAAAAACTAAAGCCTGTAGAAGCCAACGAATTTTAATTCTGAAGAAGATAATTTGTTTATAGTTTCAAAATGATAGTATGACTTTATTTGGGGGTCTCGAGTTAAAAATAAAGGAAAGATAGCATGAGATAACCACTTTACTCTGTATCAGGAGAATTCTTGCAGGCTTCCTAATTTGTAATTTTGCCATGGGGGGAAAAAAAGATTGAAGGCTACTTCTCAGAGCCTCAAAGGAGGAGGGAAAAGCTATGATTAGATATCATTCCTTCCCATCACCTCAGGTATAAAAAAAGGGAGGCAGTTCGACCTTCTGGGAGGAACTGGTGACCAGATGGAGTGGTATGGAAAGACACTGGAAGTAAGACAAGGAAAGGAACATCCACTGGTAGGGGTCTGATTATGGAGTCTTGGAGTTACGATTATAGGGATTATGGAGACTGATGTCTGATTATGGAGTCTTGGCTCAAACCTCACTGCTGAGTAAAAGCTTCTCTAGCCTTTCTATGCAAAATGCATCCCTCCCACCCACTCCTGATGCAGTTAATGCTATCTGACATGCTGTATATTTTGCTTATGGTTATTGCCTATCTCCGCAGATAGAATGTAAGCTCACAAGAGAAGAGAGCACTGGGTCACTCACAGCTGTGCCCAAGCAGTGTCTGCCACCAACAAGTATTCGACAAACACTGATGGCAGAAATGCTGAATAAAGGAGTAGAAAGTAAAGGCACTTAAGGGAAAAAGCCAAACCTCTCACTCAGTATCTTAGAAAAAGAATCATTTTAAGACCTGGCAAGGGGTAAGAAATTGCTGTTAATATATGGCCAAAAATTCTGAAACCTTGACTTTCTCAGGTTTGGAGTCCAGATGAAGGAACAGAAAATTAATCATTAAAATTTAAGGTGATGGGGTGGGGAGGATATAGCTCAGTGGTAGAGTTCATGTTTAATGTGCATGAGGGCCTGGATTCAATCTGCAGTACCTCTGTTAAAATAAATAAAAATAAACCTAATTGTTTTGCCCCCAAAAAATAAAAACAAAAAAAAATTTTTAATTAAAATTTTTTCAAATTTAAGGTGATCAGGAAAATCCAGACCATGTAGAAGTTCTTCAGAATAAACAGCCCAGTATTTTCAGCATATAAATGGCAAAGGAAAAAAAAAGATATGGAGGGGGAACTTACCGTACTTAAAAGATCACGGGACATGGAATCGTTTGGATCTTGAGTTTCAAACATTTGAAGAAATGTATAACGTTCATGAAAACAATTTGGAAATATGAACACTAAGTGGATATTTGAATATTATTAAGGAGACATTGTAAAATTTTTAGGTGTGATAATGGCACACAGTGATTGTGCTTTAAGTGTAATCCACAGACCCCTGGGGTCTCCAGGACCCTCGCAGGGGATCCAGGAGGTCAAAATGATTTTCATAAAAATACTTAGGCATTATTTTCCCATTTCGTTTAGTTGACATATACACTGATGATGCAAAAGCAGTTGATGGGGGAGCCTCCTGGTGACACAGCAGAAATCCAGACAGTGGCACCAACACGCACTGGCAGTCACTGCGTTCTGTATTCTCACGCAACTGCAGAAAAGAAACACCAATTTCCACTTCAGAATAAACTTAATGGTAGCAGGGAGGGTATAGCACAGTGGTAGTAGAGTGTATGAGTGGCATGCACGAGGTCCTAGGTACCTTTGTTAAAAATAATATAAGTAAATAAATACTATAAAATAAATAATAATAAATAATAAACCAAATTACCTCTCCCACCCCAAAAAATTAAAAAAAAATTTTTTTAAATTTAATAAAATGATCTTAATGGAGCTGTCAAAATGATTAATTCTATTGTCAACCGTTGAGTGCACGTCTTTTAAATAGTCTCTCTGATGAAATGGGAAGTAAGTACAGAGGACCTATGCTGCACACAGAAGTACGATATTGTCTCCAGGAAAACCACTTGTACAGTTGTTTGAGTCATGAGCTGAACTAGCTGCTTTTCTCCTGGAATATTTTTCCTTGAATGGCTGACAGTCAAATGAAGGCTGGGTGTTTGGCAGACATTTTCTCAAAAATGAATAAAGTGAGCTGTCATTTAAGGGAAAACAAGTGACTCTATTTGTTGCCCAACTATAAAATGAGCTTTCAAGTGAAAATTCGAATTTTGGCAAAAAACCTGATTCTGCTTCTCCTCATTTATGAAAGCTTTTCTGATGAGCCCAGTGGTGATATTATTATGGTCATGTGGTACTACATAATAAAATGTATCAACATTTTAAAGATCTTTATGACTCAGTGAGCCACTATTTTTCAAATGACTAGGGCATGATGTTACAAAATCGTGCCTGGATAAATGATCCATTCAAAGTACGAGAAAGACCAATGGATTTTAATGTACCAGAGTATACAAGTTCTTTGATACAATTGTGTGTTATGCTACAGGGTTTGTCCCCTATGGTAATGTCATTTGAGCAAGTCAACAAAAATAAAATTTTATTGTTAATATCTATGAACAAACCACACTGTTATTTATGTGCTTTGGGACATTTAATCGGCTTTAAACTGTCATCCGACAGCAGTGCCATCCAAGCATATACTTACTGTTGGTACCAGTGCTTACTGGAACAGAAGTGGGTATTACAACATGCTCAGAAAATCAAACAGCTACTAGGTTATGCTGGGTAGTTGACTGAGAAGAGTGTGAAACCGTAGTGGAAGGTCAAAAAAATTAAAAGCAACATTTAAACAAAAATATGCAATATGTTTTTCAAAAAAATCCTCTACACTTTTCCTTTATTCCTAAGAGGAAATTAATAGAAAATAATGTGGTTTTGAATTTTACCAGGTCCTCAGAAACATGCCACACACACAGTACTCTATGTTATGCATATGGCAGAAGGGAATTTATATTGTGTGTGTTTATTGGGGGGAGGGTGTGTGTATTGTGTGTGTTCCTTTTTGTACATTTCAGTAGTTAGTCTTTTTTAAATGTGCAGAATTTTTGCAGAAATAGTATCACACTCTATATACTGTTGTGTGATCTATATATTTTTTATTTCTCTATGCATTAGATACCTCCCCTATGGAAATAGTATATGTTATCATTTTCAACATCTTCCTAAATTCCATTTACATATCACAATTTATTTTACTTATGGCTATTGAAAGAGTTTTAGATTGTTTCCTGTATTTTGCAAATATAAGCTGCAATGTGAGAACGTTCTTGTGTATATATCATTGTGCAACATTAAAAGCTATAATCATTTGAAAGTGTTAAGTTTTGATATCATGAGGCATTCAGAAAGATTTTTTTTGTATTATAATCCTACCAGAACTGTAAAAAAAAAAATTTCCAAGTTGTTACAACCCTGGGTATCATTACTCCTTTGAGCACTGGCCAAACTTATAGGTCAAAATGATATTATATGTTATTACATTGCTTTTCTTTGCTTTTGGCTGGGGGAGAGAAAACATTTTTGATAAATTTATTTTTCTGTGTATTTCCTCTTTGATTGGCTGTTTATGTCTTTAGCTTATTTTTCTTGTTTGGATTAAAGTAACTTGTAAGAGAGGTTTATAAATTAAGACTACCCTGTTTCTTTCATACATATACCACATTTATTTTCCCAGCTTATTTGTCTTTAAGTTTGTTTACAACATTGTTTTTTCAGAGTTTAATTTTCTCTATTGAATTTGTCAATTATTTCCTTTATGATTTCTGCCTTTGAATTCATACCTTCTTACCCAAAGAATATGAAAAACATTCCCTTATCATTTCTCTATAACTACTTTGATACTTTCACTTTAAAATTTAAATCATGAAGAACAAGCTTATACTTACTTGTTCTAATAGACAGTCTATTAAAAAATTAGCCTGTTCAAAAATCTAACTTTTTTTTCCTCCAAATTGTTAATTAGTTGCTCAAGAAGGATTGTGGAAAACTCCAGTGTTTCACGCATGCTGTGAACGTAGACACTAAATTAATATATACTCTTCAGTTGTTTTTTTTTTCTGTAGCCAGTACTAAAAAATTTCATTGTTTTACCTTTGTAATGCATTTTTATATCTAATAGTTATTGATATGTTTAAAAAAAATCCTGAGTATTCTATTTTTCTTTCTGGTGAAATATGGAATTATTCCATCAAACAAAATTATCAAAACAGTGCAAACAATAAATAACAAAAATACCTTGCTTAGACTTTGATTTTTAGTAGTTTACAAAGTTACACAACAATGACTTCAATTCAGTTTTTTATTTTTTAAAATTCTGGTAAAATATACATAATATGAAATTTATGATTTTAACCATTTTTAAGTGTGCAATTCAGTGGTGTTAAGCATATTCATAATACTGTTTAGCCATCATCACTATCTCTTTTCGGAACTTCTTCATCTTCCCAAACAGAAACTTTTGAGTAATAACTCCCATGCCTCTCTCCCCCTAGTCCCCAGTAATCTCTGTTCTGTTTTCTCTCTATGAACTTATCTATTCTAGATACCTTATGTAAGTGGAATCATTCAATATTTGTCTTTTTGTGTCTGGCTTATTTCACTTAGTATAGCTTCAAGGTTCATCCATGTTGTAGCATGTATCAGAACTTCATTCTCTTTTTTGCTGAATAATATTCCATTATGTGTATATACCACATTTTATTTATCCATTCTTCTGTTGATGGTCACTTGGGTTTCTTCCATCTTTTGGCTGTTACAAAGAATGCTGCTATGAACACTGGTGTACAAGTACTATAATTGAGCAGGGCCCTGTGGGGCCTTCCCAGGACAGAACCCCCCACCCGCTGCCCATGTCCTCTACCTGCCTCTTGTTTGTACAAATTTTAGCCTCCTGGGCCTTCCCCAAGTTACAAAGAGCAATTTTTTTTTGAGTTATAGTCATTTTACAATGTTGTATCAAATTCCAGTGTAAAGCACAATTTTTCAGTTATACACCAACATACATACGTTCATTGTCACATTTTTTTTCACTGTGAGCAACCACAGGATCTTGTATATATTTCCCTGTGCTATACAGTATAATCTTGTTTATCTATTCTACATTTTGAAATTCCCGTCTGTCCCTTCCCACTGCCCATCCCCTTGGCAACCACAAATTTGTATTCTATGTCTATGAGTCTGTTTCTGTTTTGTTTTGTTTTGTTTTTTAAATTCCACATATGAGCAATCTCATATGGTATTTTTCTTTCTCTTTCTGGCTTACTTCACTTAGAATGACATTCTCCAGGAACATCCATGTTGCTGCAAATGGTGTTATGTTGTCGGCTTTTATGGCTGAGTAGTATTCCATTGTATAAATATACCACTTCTTTTTTATTCAGTCATCTGTTGATGGACATTTAGGCTGTTTCCATGTCTTGGCTATTGTAAATAGTGCTGCTATGAACATTGGGATGCAGGTGTCATCCTGAAGTAGGGTTCCTTCTGGATATGTGCCCAGGAGCGGGATTCCTGGGTCATATGGTAAGTCTATTCCTAGTCTTTTGAGGAATCTCCATACTGTTTTCCACAGTGGCTGCACCAAACTGCATTCCCACCAGCAGTGTAGGAGGGTTCCCTTTTCTCCACAGCCTCTCCAGCATATGTCATTTGTGGACTTTTGAATGATGGCCATTCTGACTGGTGTGAGGTGATACCTCATTGTAGTTTTGATTTGCATTTCTCTGATAATTAGTGATATTGAGCATTTTTTCATGTTTCTATTGATCATTTGTATTTCTTTCTTGGAGAATTGCTTGTTTAGGTCTTCTGCCCATTTTTGGATTGGGTTGTTTGTTTTTTTTCTTATTAAGTCGTATGAGCTGCTTATATATTCTGGAGATCAAGCCTTTGTCAGTTTCATTTGCAAAAATTTTCTCCCATTTCGTATGTTGTCGTTTTGTTTTACTTATGGTTTCCTTTGCTGTGCAGAAGCTTGTAAGTTTAATTAGCTCCCATTTGTTTATTCTTGCTTTTATTTCTATTGCTTGGGTAGACTGCCCTAGGAGAACATTTTTGAGATGTATGTGAGATAATGTTTTGCCTGTATTTTCTTCTAGGAGGTTTATTGTATCTTGTTTTATGTATAAGTCTTTGATCTATTTTGAGGTTTTTTTGTGTGTATGGTGTAAGGGAGTGTTCTAGCTTCATTGATTTACATGCTGCTGTCCAGTTTACAAGGAGCAAATTTAATCTGAGGAAATACAAAACCAAAGGAAAACAGGACAAGCAAGCGAGACAAAATAATAATAGTTGAGGCATTAAACAAAGTCAAGTATCTTTAGTTTCTCCTCAAGAGTGAAAGATAATATTTTGAACCATATCCTTGAGCTATTTCGCTAATCCTGAAACCACCACCAGGTGGACGAAGTTAGCTACATGTTGACCACAAGCACTTTGATCCCAGACTAGTTGAAACCCGGTTGATGATGTTGACTCCTAATTACCTCACACAAATCAGTCAGAAAAAATGTCTTCGAGCTGATCACAGACCCCACAATCCTCTCCCTCACCTCGTGTTTTAAAACCTTTCCCAGAAAGGCATCAAGGAATTCAACTCTTGTGAGCATTAGCTGTGGGTACTCCTTGCTTGGCCCTGCAATAAACACTGCATTTTCCTTCACTACAACCAGGTGTCAGTAGATTGGCTTTACTGTGTGCAGGCATACAGACCCAAATTTGGCCCATTGATGTACGTTTTTGAGACTACATGTTGTTTTAATTAAAAGCTAGTTGCTACCACTCCACCTATTAGAATGGCCCAAATCCACAACACCAACAATACCGAATGCTGACAAGGATGTGGAGCAACAGGATCTCTCATTCACTGCTGGTGGGAATGCAAAATAGTTCAACCACTTTGGAAGACAGTTTGGCAGTTTCTTACAAAACTAAACATATTCTCACCTTACAATTTAACAATTTTGCTCCCTGGTATTGACACAAATGAGAAACATGTCCACACAAAATACTGCATAGGTATGCTTATAGCAGCTTTATTCATAACTGTCAAAACTTGGAAACAACCAAGATGTCCTTCAATAGATGAATGGATAAATAAACAGTGGTACATTCAGACAATGGAATACTATTTAGTGGTAAAAAGAAATGAGCTATAAAGCCATGAAAAGACATGGAGGAACTTTAAATGCATATTATTAAGTGAAAGAAACCAATCTGAAAAGGCTATACGCCGAAAGATTCCAACAATATGACATTCAGGAAAAGGCAAAACTAGGGGACAGTAAAGAAGATCATTGGTTTCCAGGGAGTCAGGGAGAGGGAGGGAGAGATGAACAGATGGAGCACAGGGGATTTTGTGTGCAGTGAAACTATTATGTGTGATACCACAGTGGTGGATTCATGTCATTATTTGTCAAAACCCATAGAATGCACCACACCAAAAGTGAAACTTAATGTACACTATGGACCTTGGGGGATATGTCAGCTCACAATTCGACTCAGCAAACATCTTTAAACTCTGGTACTGGATGTTGATAGTGCCGGAGGCCATGCATGTGTTGAGGGGCAGGTGGTATATTGGGACTCTGTGTACTTTCTCCTCAAATTTTGCTGTGACCCTAAAACTTGAAGAAAAAAAAAACTAGTTGCAGCACTATCTTTATAGGCAATTTTATTTTTTTAAAATATCAGAAAGGTGTGAACTTACTGTCATCTACAGCTATCTTTGAAACGTGAGCTTATGGGTAACATATTTTATACATATTCTCTAATTTAAGTAGAGTTATCAGAGATTACTGGTGTCATCTTTAAAAACCAAGGTTTTCTATTTGGGGGCGGTAGTGGTTGTAACCCTTAATCCGTACTGGGGAAAACGAACACTCTGGGCCAAGGGATTATCTCGGTCAGCGATCCTCCGACCAGTTAAACAAGGTGAAGACTTTACTGAGAGTCCCTACAGCGTAGCCCCGCAGGCTTATGGGAAATGCAGTCCCGAAGATCGATGGACCACCCCTCGGAGGACCCTGGGACGGCGAGCAGCCCCTGCGTCTGCGCATGTGCAATGCTGCGAGCGCGCCGGTGGCCGCCCTTCCCCCCACTCCAGCCGCGAGTGGGTGATAGGGCCCGGGTCTCCCCGCGTCTTAGCCGCCCCGCGCTGTGACCGGGCCTAGCACTGAGCCACGAGCGGAGGCAGTGCCCCTCCAGGTATGAGGGGAGCTGCCAGGCAGCTCCGCAGGGTTTGGGGGCCGAGGGGAAGGAGATGAGGGATGGGTTCGTGCCCGCGTTGGGTGAGAGTCCAAACTTCGGCGACTCGCAGGCGACGGCGACCCTCGGGGCGGCGTCCAGGTTGGCCCGGCGCTCTCCTCTGCTCGGGGCTGGCCGGGCCCGCTCGGCCGGACGTGCGGGGGCGGGGACGGCCGAGGGGGAGGGCGGCGGCGAGGGCTTGCCTTCCTCCCTTTGTCAAGGAAAGCGCCTCCGACCGGCGGCTTCGGACCGGAAGCCTGGGGGGCCGGCGCGCACGCGAACAGGCCGGGCGGGCGCGGGGCGAGGCCGGGGGCGGGGCCGGACACACCTGGCTGCGCCCGGATGCAGCGTGCTGCGTCCCGGGGCCTCGCGGGTGGAAGGAGGATTGTAAGCCTCAGTAAGTTTCCTGATGAGCACGGTGTGCCGAAGGAGAGGAGGAGCTACGACATCTTTGCAAAAGCCTTTTCAGCTTAAGTGTTCACCTAATCCTCATACCTACCTTGTGATTTAACTAGTTCCTTAATTTCAGCTGATAGGAAAGCAGTGATAATAGATGGGGTTTAGGTGATTTACCCAAGGTCACGCATCCAGGTGATACTTTATCTTATTATTTGCCTTTTGACTTTGTTCCCTGGTAGTTTTTGCCATGGAGGCGTTTTGAATTTCTCCGTGGTTGAGTTTACTGCTCTTCCCTTTTATAACTCCAGAAAGCCTTCACCACTTTGAGATTATGCTTGTTTACTTGTGATTCACATGGGTACTTAAAAAATTTTTTTTTAAACTTGTTGATATTTTTATTATGATCCCATTAATGGTTACATTTAATTAGTGGGAATGGACACCTTTATGATGTTGGCCTTCTGTAGGCCTTCCCTTTTGTTCAGATCCTCTTTCATTTTGTCCCTGTTAACAGCATTTTATCTTCATAAAAGATTTGCGTTTTTCTTAATTTTATTCTTAGGTAGTGTTGCTATTGAAAATGGATTCTTTTTTCCATTTTTTTTTCTCTTGTGTTTGTTGATATTCCCCACTTGTTTTGTGTATTTGGAACATTTCTTTTTTTCCTCTTTAATTTGTGTAGCTAATAGGTATGTGTTTTTATTGTGAAAGAATAACTATTTAATGTCTGTAGCATCTATCGTAATGTCTCCTCATTGTTTTTGTTTTCAGTCATTCTTGATATTAGTTTTAATGCTACAGTTGTCCTTTAAATACATTTCCTTCAAATTCTAATATGTTATGTCTTCATTTCCATTCAGTTAGGTGTTTTTTAAAAACTTCCCTTGTGACTGCCCTTCTCACCCATTGCTTATTTAGAAGTCTGTTGTTTAATTTCCAAATATTTTGGGATTTTCCGGATCTTTGTTACTGATTTCAAGTTTAATTTTATTTTTGTCAAAGAATATACTTTGTCACATATTTCAGTTCTTTAAAAGTTGTTGAGATTTGTTTTATGGCCAGGGTTATGATCGATCTTGGGAATGTTCTAAACATACTTTAATAATGATCATTGTGCTGTTGGTGGTAGATTTTTCTGTAAACAGTAAATGGGGCCTTACTGATTTTCTGTCTGTCTACCTGTTCTGTCACTGAGAAAAGATTATTGAAGTTTTGAACTACAGTTGTGGAGTTACCTGTTTTTTTCTTTCAGTTCTATCAATTTTTGTTTCTCATTTTTTGAAGTTCTTTTCATGCATGTACATTTAGGATTGTTACGTGTTTTGGTGATTTGGCACATTTATCATGTGTCATTTATCACAGTGACATGTAATATCACTCCTTATCCCTGGTGTTATTCCTTCTTAAGTCTACTTTGTTTGATAGTAATATAATTGCTCCAACTTTATTTTGATGAGTGTTTGCAAGGTTTATCCTTTTTTATCCTTTTACTTTTGATCTAGCTATTGAAGCTCTGAGAACTGTTCTGCCTGTTGGAAGTAGAAGGCACAATCATATACATTTTTGAAACAAAGGATTGTACATCAAAATGACATACTGACATTTTACATAAAGTTCACCAAAGATACATAGTCCAGGTAAGCGCATACAAAGTGAGCAGCAAGTCATCATGACCCCTTACAGAGTTAGAAAACAATGTTAATTTTTAAGTTACATTATTTCTACTCAGGAAAAAAAAAATCTTTACAGTTAAGCAGGCACTCCCATCTTTGAGGTGGTCTGGTTAATGGATAATGCAGATGGACATTGCACACTACAGGGGGAGAGAGGAGGCCCAAAGGACGAGACAGAGAGTTTTTTTGTTTAAATTTTTGTGTCCTGCCTTAAAACATGTTTTATTCCATGAATATGTTTTTATATTTAAAACAAACTGCATCTAGACAGCACGTAGTTTGGCCTTGTTTACCCAGTTTGACAGCCTCTGTCATTTAATTGGTTATGTTTATACCAATTATTGATATGGTTGGGTTAAAATCCACCATCTTACTAGTTTTGTTCTAGTTGTCCTTCCTATCTTATCTTTGTTCCTGTTTTACTCTTTTTCTGACTACTTCTGAATTTAGTGGTAGTTTTTATGATTATATATTTTTCTCCACTATTGGCTTATTGTTTATACTTCTTTAAACTTTTTATTATAACTTTTTATTGGGGGGTGGGGTGGGTAACTAGGTTTACTTATTTATTTACTGGAGGTACTGGGGATTGAACCCAGGACTTGTGCGTGCTAAGCACACACTCTACTACTGAGCTATATATAGCCTCCCCATCTTGTTTATACTTCTTTAAAGAATTTTTTTTTGTAGTTGCCCTGTAGTTTACAATAAACATCTTGAGTTAATCACAGAGGACCTTTAAGTAGCATTATGCTGCTTTATATGTAATGTAAGATTTATAAAACAGCATACTCCCATTAACAATTTTATCATCCCATCTTTTGTGCTGTTATCATATATATTACTTTTACATATGCTGTAAGTTCACAAAACTTTGCTACTGTTTTTGCTATAGACAATCAGTTATCTTTTAAATTGATTAAAAGTAATAATAAGTGTCTTTTATGTTTGTCTTCATTTTAGCCATTCCCAGAGATCTTTATTTCTTTGTGTAGATCTATGTTTCTGTCTGGTATCATATCTGTTCTACCTGAAGAACTTATTTAAGTGTTTCTTGTAGTACAGGTCTTCTGGTAATGAATTCTCTGTTTTTGTTTGTTTGAAGAGATTTTTAATTTCACTTTCATTTTTGAAAGATGTGTTTGCTGGGTATAGAATACTGGGTTGATAGTTTTTTTCCTTTTTTTTTTTTTTAAAGAGCACTTTATAGATGGCACTACATTGTCTTGTGGCTTGTATAGTTTCTGATGAGAAATTGGCTGTGATTCTTTATTTTGGTTCCTCTGTACAGGCATACCTAGGAAATACTGCAGATTCAGTTCCAGACCACCATAATAAAGCAAGTCAAATGAATATTTTGCTTTCTCAGTGCATATAAAAGTTAAGTTTACAGTATACTGCAGTCCATTAAGTATGTAATAGCATTATGTCTAAAAAACAATGTATATACCTTAATTTAAAAATACTTTATTACTAATAATGCTAACCATCATCTGACAATGCAGGGTTACCACAAACTTTCAATTTGTTAAAAAAAAAAAAAACAGCAATCTTTTAAGTGCAATAAAATGTGGTATGCCTGTGGATAATGTGTTGGGGTTTTTTTTTTCCTATCTGCTTTCAAGAATTTCTCTTTAACTTTGGTGTCCATTGCTTTGAATATGATGTTTCTGGGTGTGTCTTTGTTTTATTTTGGTTTTTGGTGTTCTTTTTGGGTAGATTATCTGAGTTTCTTGGATCTGTGTTATGATATTGTTCATTATTTTTGGAAAATTCCCAATCATTATGTCTTCAGATACTTCTGTGCCATTCTCCCTTTGGGGACCCCAATACAGGTTTGTTAGGCTGTTTAATATTGTACCACAGCTCTTGGATTCTCTGCCTTTTTTTTCCCTTTTACTTTCTCTTTGTGTTTCAGTTTGGGTAATTTCTTTTGACCAGTCTTCAGATTTACTGAAAGTTTCTTCAGCTCTGTTGAGTGCACTAATGAGCCTATTGAAAGTATTCTGTCAACTTTGTTACTGTACTTTAGTTAGTATTTCCATTTGATTTTCTTCTTCTGAAGTTTCTAGCTCTTGAAATTCCCTATTTGTTCATTCATGTTACCCACCTTTCCAGTAAAGCTTTAATATATAAATCATAGCTGCTTTAAATTCTCTGATAATTTAATCAGTTGAGGTTTCTGTTGATAGTGGGTCGTCTTAGTCCTGCCTTTTTGAGTGTCTTGTAACGTTTGATTGAAGGTGAGTGCTGTCAGCATGGTTCTTTCTGGCCCTCTGCAGAGGCAAAGGGACTCTCCCAGGAGGTGATATTTTCCCAGGTGATGTGTAAGGATTTCTAGAAGTCATTTTAGAAGTTCTGAGGCAGGTCAGTTCTTTAATAACAATACCTTCTTTTCCTCTATTTCAGTTCTACCTCCTCTGCCTTTACCCCAAAACTGCAGAAAATGAGCAAATCCCAGGTGAGTTGTTTGTTTACTCCAATTCTGTTTTTCAGTGAATTTGAAGAAGTTTCTAAGGACCTAGGAAATGACATAGAAAGATATAGATGAGTAAAACTCAAGGAAGACATAGTGAGAATAATCAATACCAGCAGCCAAAAAGTCAGATTAATTGAATGTCTTGCATTGATTATGAATACCATTTCCTTGGTTCTCTAGCCTTAGGTCTGAGTAAATTTTGTGGACCTTTATGTAGATGGTGTTTTGGACAGCATCCCCAGAAGCAACTCATGTTAAACAGGTTATTAGTTTGCCTCTGGTTATTTCATAGAGCATTCTTGAGTGCAGATGCTGAGTAATATTATGTGTACTTTATCTTTCCAATCCAATGAACGTGATGCCAGAGAACTCACTAATACCTAGGTGTGTATTTAAATTCTACCCCCAACCTCCGCTAGTTCCATTGTCATTTTCCTGAATAGCATTCCAGAGTTTATTTGTACATATTTACACAAGTACAAGTATAGGTTAATGTAAGATAGCATATTAATCATACTGCTCTGTTTATATGTGTTTTGTTTTGCTTTTAAGTAATAGACTTCATTTTTTTAAGAGCAGTTCTGGGTTTACAGAAAATTTGAGTGAAAAGTACAGGGAGTTCTCATATATTCCCTCACTTCCTCTGCACACAGTTCCCCTGTTATTAACATCTTGTATTAATGTGGTACACCTGTTACAATTGATGAGCCAATACTGATCCTTTAAAGTCCATAGTTTACATTAGGATTCATTCTTGGTGTTGTCCGTTATATGGGTTTTGACAAATATATAATGACATGTATCCACCACCATGGTATCACACAGAATTTCACTGACCACAAAATCCCCTGTGCTCTATTCATCCCTCCCTCTCTCTCCCAGAGTCCCAGGAAATCACTGATCCTTGTCACTGTTCCCCTAGTTTTGGCTTTTCCAGACTGTGTTATAGTTGGAATCAATCAGTGTGTAAGCTTTTCAGATTGGTTTCTTTCACTTAGAAATATCCATTTGAAGTTCCTCGATGCCTTTTCGTGCTCGATAGCTCATTTATTTTTACCACTGAATAACATTCCGTTGTCTGAATGTACTATAGTTTATCCATTCAGCAATTGAAGGACATCTTGGTTGCTTCCAAGTTTTGACAGTTATGACTAAAACTACTGTAAACATTTGTGTGCAGGGTTTTGTGTAGATATAAAATAAGTTAATCATTTGGGTAAATGCTGAAGAGCACAATTGCAAATTGTATGGCAAGAGTATGTTTTGTGAGAAACTGCCAGACTGTCTTCCAGAGTGGCTGTACCATTTGCATTCCCACCAGCAGTGAATAAGATCCTGTTGCTCTACATCCTTGCCAACATTTGGTGTTGTCTATGTTGTGGATTTTGGCCATTCTAATAGATGTTCAGTAGTATCTTGTTGCTGTTGTAATAAACAATTCCCTGATGACATAATGTTGAGCATCTTTTCATGTGTTTATTTACCATCTGTATATCTTCTTTAATGAGGTGTCTGTTAAGGTCTTTGGCTCTTTTTTTAAATTAGATTGTTTGTTTATTGATGAGTTTTTAAAGTTCTTTATATATTTTGAATACCAGTCCTTTATCAGATATGTGAGTTGCAAAGATGTCTTTGTCTTTTTATTCTCTTGATTATATGTGTTTTTATCACTTGGTGACATCTTTGAAGTCTTTCCATCTCAGAACATAGAGAACTTCCTCATTTTTCCGATTTTTTCGTATTGTGTAATGTAACATTTATACAGAAGAGTGTATAAAGCATTATAATTCTCTTTATACATGTTTTAGCCAATGTATGTAACAAGTATTTATACATTAAAGAATAATAATAAATGGGCACCCACATTAAGAAATAGAACATTATCTGTTCTTTATGATACATTCTCTGATTGACTCTTCCTAGTAGTTAGCCACTGTCTTGACACCTATGTTAATTACTGCCTTGCCTTTCTCAAACATTTTCCCATTTATATATATTTATATATATATCCCTAATCAATATAAAATTCGGTCTTGAAAAAATGGAATTTTTTTAATTGAAGTACAGTTGATTTACAAAATTGTGTTAGTTTCAAGTGTACAGCAAAGTGATTCTGTTATACATACATATATATTCTTTTTTCTGATTCTTTTCCATTATAGGTTATTATAAGATACTGAATATAGTTCCTTGTGCTATACAGTAGGTCTTTGTTGTTTATTTTATATATAATAGTGTGTATATGTATAACTGGAATTTATATTGCCTTATTTTGCATAATTTTTCATTTGATTGGTGGAGTTTTTCTTCTTCTTCTTCTTCCAGATATTTGAGATATAAAAGATGTCCTTTCATGCACCCATATTCTCTTTATCAAGACTTAGGTTTTTTATCATTGTTTTTTCAAGTTACATTAGCCAGTGTTAGCTAAAGAGAGGTGAAGCCACTCCTGGATTGTTTGTGGTGGTATCAAATGGTACAGACTTTATTTATAATTGCCAAGACATGGAAGCACCCCAAGTGCACATCAACAGTTGAATAGATAATGAAGATGCACTATATATATACATACATATATATATGTATGTATATATATATTTGTGTGTGTGTGTGTGTGTGTACACACACACACACACACACACACATAATGGTATACAGCTCACCCATAAGAAAGAAGGATATTTTGCCATTTGCAGCCCTTCGTTTACTTTTTTTTTTTCACTTCAAAATGTTGCTGTTAATAGCAGGGTGGATGTGTCTTTTTGAATTAATTCTTATTTTGTGGTTGGCTTTATTCCTTTGATAACTAAGTTTAGAAAGCTAAAACTCTAAACGTTCTTAGAAACAATAAACAGTACATATATGTAAATTTAAAAATATATGTGCAGTTAAAAAAAAATGAGCTAACAAACCATGAAAGACATGGAAGAAAATTAAAAGATACTACTAAATGAAAGAAGCCAGTCTGAAAAGTTTACATACTGTATGATTCCAACCAAATGACGTTCTGGAAAAGGCACAGCTACAGAAACAATAAAAAGATCATGGTTTCCAGGAGTTTGGGGAGAGGGAGGGAGGAATGAATAGATCGAGCACAAGGGATTTTTAGGGCAATGAAATTATTCTGCATGATACTGTAGTGGCAGCTACATGTCATTATGCATTTGTCAAAACCCATCAAATGTACATCAAGAATGAGTCCTAATGTAAACTGTGGACTTTGGTTGATAATAATGTGTCCATGTTGGTTCATTGATTATACCAAATATATCACACTGATGAGGGATGTTGAGGGTAGGAGAGTATATATGTGTGGGTGGGGAGGGCTATGTGTGAATTCTGTATTTTCTGCTCAATTTTGTTGTGAACCTGAAACTGCTCTAAAAAAATTAAGTCTATTAAAAAACATGATACGGACTTACTGGGGAGCAATATGGCAAAACTTAGCAAGCAAGCACAGATCTGGTTCTGTCTGGAAATTTTGCTGTTATTGGATAGAGGTTTCTAGGAGATGAACTGAATAGAGTCTGTGGGTCAGAGTCTGGCTTCAATTTTTTTCTTAAGTGTTTACAAAAATCTTATTGGTTAAGTCATTGGCAAGGCCATGAGAGAATGGGAAAACATAGAGCTCATATAGTTGGGCCATTTGGCAGGATCAAAGTGTGGATCAAGTATTGAATGTCTGGCAAGAATATAATTAGAGTAAGTGGGCTGTTCTGTATTCCCTGCTTCTTGGATCACTGGTCAACTGCCAACTCTTAGGAGTAGATCAAAGAACACTTCTATGAGATGAAACAAGTGCCCTTATCTCATTGGCAACCTGGTGTGGGAGAGAGAGATGTCATCCGCACATGTTCCAGACAAGGCAAACCAAAGCCAGACAGATAAGAATCTGGTTCAGGCCCACCCAGGAATTCTCTCAGGTTAAAGAGGTGGTACAATGGCAGTAGGCATCTTACAGCCTCAGAGTGCCTGCTTTTGAATCACACTATTTCATTCACACAATTTGGTATTGATAGAGAATCACTGCCATCCTGTGATTGCCTTCAAATTCCTCGTAGACGTTTCTTTCAGCTTTCCTATTGATCTTTTGTTTGCCTTTTCTCATGTCTTTGCCTTTTTTGGACTACTATTGTTTTTATTGGAGTACATTCTTCAGTAACTTCTTGAGAAAGAATATGTGAGAGAGAGATTTTTTAAAAGTTAATTTTCTGAAAATTCCTTCATTCTCTTCTACTGCTTGGTTGGTAGGTAGTATGTGGATTTGTCCTTCTTCACTTTAGTTCTGTCAGTTTTTGCTTGATGTAATTTGAAGCTGTGTTTTTGTGTTCATATACATTTATTAAGTGCATGCACATTTATGATTATTCTATTTTCCTGGTGGAATTACCCTTCTATAATTTTGGAATATCCCTCTTTATTTCTGATCATACTCCTTGTCTGATAAATAGAACCATACCTGCCTTTTTAATAATTAGCTTTTTTATGATATATCTTTTCCATTCTCTTTTTTTCAACCTGTTGTGTTCTTATATTTATAGTGTACTTCTGCTAAACAGCATATAGTTGGGTTATAGTTTTTATCCAGCTTAACAGTCTGTCTTTTAATTGGTTATTTTATTTATAATTAATTTCATTATAGGCACAGTTGGATTTAAGTCTGTCATCTTGCTGTTTGTTTTTCACCTGAATTTTCTATGCCTTTTTACCTTTGTGTCCTTTTATTTTTTGAAGTGGTTTCTCTAAGGATTACAATTTACGTATGTTACTAATCACCTTGCATTAGTATTATACCACCTCAGTACAACCCAAGAACATTGTACAGTATATTGCAGTGAATTCTTACATCTTTTGTTTATCTGTGTATGTCTTTATTTTGCCTTCATTTAAAAAAATATTTTCCCTGGCAGTAAAATTCTAGGGTTTGTTTTTTCTTTCAGTGCTTTAAAGATGGCATTCTGTTTTTGCCTCACATCTATGGTGTATATTAAGAAATAGATCCATTTTTTTAACATTTTTTATTGATTTATAATCATTTTACAATGTTGTGTCAAATTCCAGTGTAGAGCACAATTTTTCAGTCATACATGAACATATAAATATTCATTGTCACGCTTTTATAGTTGTTCCTTGAAGGAAATGTATCTTTTTCTACTGCCTACTTTTAAGATACTCTTTCTTTCTCTGGCACTCAACAGTTTGAGTTTGATGTATTTAAATATAATTTTCTTTGTATTTATTCTGCTTGAGCTTTATTGAGTTTCTTAGATTTGTATTCAATACCTTTTTATCAAATTTGGCAAATTCTTAGCTGTTATTTCTTCAATTGTTTCTTTTTTTTCTTCTATATATATATTTTTTATTGACATGTAGTCAGTTTACAGTGTTGTGTCAATTTCTGGTGTACAGCATAATGCTTCAGTCATACATGAACATATATGTATTTGTTTTCATATTCTTTTTCACCATGAGTTGCTACAAGATACTGAATATATCCTGCACTATCAGTTATTTCTGTCCCATTCTTTTTCCTTCTCTGGTTCTAGGGTTACTTTTTTTGTCTTCTCTTTCAGCATTTTAAGCAATAGTGCATTAGACTTTGGGGTTAAAAATTTTTTTTTTATTTTTCAGTTTTATTAGGTAGAATTGTTACAGTTTGACTGCACATACACAATATATTGCATGTATACATATACACAATATACTGCACATATTTTTAAATTTATGTATATGTACTGTTCATTGCTACTAAGAATATTTAGAGCTTTAGCTTTTTAATCTTATATAGTTATCAAAGGAATAAAGCCAACCACAAAATAAGAATTAATTCAAAAAGATACGTATACCCCACTATTAATGGCAACATTGTTAATAATTGTCAAGATATGGAAGCATCCTAAGTGCACATCAATAGATGAATGGATGAAGAAGATGCAACATATATATGTAATGGAATACAACTCACCTATAATAAAGAAGGATATTTTGCCATTTGCAGCCCTTCGTTTACTTTTTTTTTCCTCTTCAAAAACCAGAATTTTATAACTGGCACAGACATTTCCATTGCATCAAAAACAACATAATACCTAGAAATAAACTTAGACAAGGAAGTTACCTGTAGTCTAAAAAGTGTAAAACATTCCTGAAGGAAAGTGAAAATGAAACAAAGAAATGGAAAGATAACTTGTGCTCTTGGATTGGAAGAACCAACATTATCAAAATGGCCGTACTACTCAAAGCAATCTACATGTCCAATGCAACCCTTGTCAAAATACTCATGACATTCTTCACAGAATTAGAACAAACAGTTTAAAAATTTATATGAGCCCATGAAAGACCCCGTCCTGCTGTGGTTCCCTCTTTGTTTCCAGTTGAAGAAGATCTTCTTGCTAGGTTCCAGTCTTTTTTTGATGGTTGTTTAGCAGTCAGTTGTGGTTTTGTTGTAGGCACAAGGAGAGGCAAGCTCATGGTCCTGCCACTCCACCATCTTAACCAGAAAGCTACAGTTGCTTTTTAACTTCAGTTAAAAACTACATTTGCAGTTCTACAATGTCCATTTGCTTCCTTTTTGTAGATTATAGTTCTTTGTTAAAATATTCCAGTATTTTCACCACATTGTACATCTGTTTCTCTTTATTTTTTAACATTATTTACAGTTAAAGTGAACTCTTTGTGTGCTAACTCTAAAACATGGGTTATCCCTACGTCTCCTTTTGACTGTTTATCTCTTAATTTTTTTGTCTTTTCATTCTTTTTGCTTTTTTGCATGTCTCATAATTTTTGTTTGTTGGACATGCTGTATGATACATAGTTGCCTCTAAAGAATATTAAGTTTTGTTCTACCAATAATTTAGCTATCTGGCAGAACAAAACAGCTTTCTGCTAGTTACCCTGGAGGTTTGCCCTCCACCTGCACGTATTAGGAACCAGCCAAAGATCTGAGGTGAATTTTTATGCAGAATTTTAGAGCCCCTTCTCTTTGTCTGTCTTATCTCCATTACCCTGCACCCAAATCCCAGTTATTTTGCAGACCCAAATGCTGGTTTTTATTTCATGTAACAGCTCTGTCACTTTTTGCTTGGGCTCTATTTCTCTGTGTCATGGTTTAGAAAATACCACTAGGGACATTTTGCTGGATATGGAATTCAAGATTGACAATTTTTTTCTTTCAGTAGGTTTTTTTTTTTTTAACCCCCAGCACTTTTTTCATCAGTGTGAATATGGAATTCCTTTCAAGTTCACCCTTCTTTCAATAATTGTAGCCCTGCAGTGGTTGCTGTCCAGTGGCTGCAGGCTGTTTCATTTATTTGCCCACCTTCTGTTGTTGTTTTCTTTCAGAATTTTGAAGTCACTACTTCTTAGTGTTGTAGTCAGCAAGGCCAAAGGCTTACCTGTTTATCAGAATGTGAGCTATTCCATTCTCTCCTGAAACTTCTAAGCTTTTTTTCTTTGTTCCTAGTATTCTAAAATTTTGATGCTCTTTCTTCCTGTTTGCCTGCTAGGTCATTAAATATTTTTATCTTCTCTTACTTTCTTGGTTTGATTCTATGAAGTGTAAAACTGCACAGAAATACAAATAAAAGCATATTAATTTGGGCTATATGAAATAGCCATTTTTGTGTGTCCAAATAGTTGAATGTCATAATTTCAATATGGTTCAATCTGATAACTACCAACCTGTTAACACCATTGAGTAGTCAATACTTAACATCTTGTGGGGGAGGGTAGAGCTCAGTGGTAGAGTACATGCCTAGCATGCACCACATCCTAGGTTCAATCCTCAGTACCTCCATTAAATAAATAAGTAAACCTAGTTACCCCACCCCACCCCAAAAAAAGGAAAAAAAAAGTTAACATCTTGGCTTATTTGTTTTCACACATAATATATATAAGTTTTTTCTTTATGTTATACAGTTTGTACATGAAATCTGTCTTTACTCTCTCGCTGTCTCTGTCGTGGTCTGCCCTCCTAGTATGCTGTCACTATAGGTCACCTCACCCAGTGCTAAAATCTTCCTGATCAGTAAAGCCAGTCTCCTCACTTTAGAGGCAGACAATGTTAAAAGTTTCGTGTGTGTGTATCCAGTCCTCTCTTTTAATACTTTTATATACATTAGGTAGTTTATAGAATTTGGGGGTCATGGTAATATACATATTTTTGGAATTGTTTTTACTAATTATTGATGTTCCTTTGCCAGCTTTTCTATGCCTTTTATTTTCAGACTTTGTTTTGTTTCAGTTTGCTTCTTGTAAAAAGTTTGTTGTTTTTTAAAACTTCATTGAAGGTCTTAATCTTTTATTAAATGTTTTCAAAACTCAGTGTCCATAGATCACTTTTATTGGAACACAGCCACATCCATTTGTTTACATATTGCCTGTGCCTGCTTTTGTGTTCCAAGGGTAGACTTGATTAGTTGTAGTTGAGACTACATACCATCCTTAAAACCTAAAATGTTTACTACTTGGCTCCTTATAGAAAAAGTTTCTCGACTCATATTCTAGTGCTTTTAGCACTTTAAAGATACTCTGTTATTTTCTGGCTTCCATTGTTTCTATGAAAAAGTCAGCTGTCAGTTTTATTGTTGTGTCTCTGAAGGCAGTATGTTTTTTTCCCTTTGGGATTTTTAGCAGTTTCATTATGATGTCCCTAAATGTGGTTTCCTCTATATTTATTCTTTTTGGGGTTAGTGGTGTTCTATGGTCTGTGAGCTGTTCCAGAAAATTCTAAGCCATGTCTCTTCAAGTATTGTTTCTGTTGTATTTTGCCTCTCTTACTGGGACTCCAGTTGCAAGTATATTAGACATTTACTTTGTCCCATGTGTCTTTTAGATGCTTTGATGTGTTTTCTATCCTTTATTTCTGTATTTCAGTCTGGATATTTCTTACTGACCTATCTTCCAGTTTATTAGTCATCTCTTCAGTTTTGTCTAATCTGCTGTTAAATCCAATTATATTATTTTAAAAATATCTTTTCTAACTTTTTTCCTGCTTAGTTTTACTCTGCTGTTACTTTTTTTTTGGTGACAGGTTATTTAGCCTATGACATACACTTGTGTGATGGTAAGTCACATTGTGTCTCTACTTACATTATGCTGACAGTGTGGTGATGATGTCACTTACACGTACTCAGTGCATGGAGTGACCATTTCCTGTATGCTGAAGAGCTGAATAACCACTAATAAGATTGGTACCCAAAAGAAAATAAATTGTCAAGTACAAGTATAGGCAGAATCTATATGGGAATCATGTAGATTGCAAACTGAATAAAAAGCATTTTTAATGAAGACACAAGTATACTATAACATGCATGACATCTCAAGAAAATGAACCAGATTTTAGGATTTACCAAATTTTACTAAAATTTTTAGATAATCTGAGTGTGAATAGTGCAGATGCCCCATCGTTTTGGCTAGCTACGTAGGATGTTGCAGCAGGAATTATGTGGCATGTCTCTTCGGGCAGCAAGAAGATAAGGAAATTTGAATATTCAGCTCCATACAATTTAGCTTTATTTTATTTTATTTGAGTACATAACATGTACTTATGTACTATGCTTATAAAAACACAAAGATGAGGAAGATACAATTTCTGATCTAAAAATTAGATTATCTAAATGGGGAGAGTGGAAGGAATAAGGCACATTTAATGAAAGAAAGCAGAGTAAAATAAGTGCCACAAGAGAAACACGAACAAGGTACTCCCGGGTTTAAAAGAGAGTAGGGATTCAATTATGGAGAACACGTTTAAGTGATCTGTGATGTGACCTAAGTGGGAGGATCTGTACATAGAGGAGAGCCAGGGGAGAGAGGGATGGAAGCGAAATTTGAATGATGTTCAATGCTGGGTTAGTCGTTAGTTTATTTCAACAGATAATGGATGACTGCTTCTAACCAGAATAATCATGTAATTAGGGCTATACTTTAGAATAATTATGTTAACTTTAGAATGTGGGGTAGATGAGAGTAAGAGCAGATAGGAAATAAGAATTAGGAAGCTTTTGTAGTAGCTGGGGTGGCAGTGGAAACAGGAGGCAAAGGAATGACTTGAAGGGGGTCTATAGCATGCCTATTGGTCCTTGTGTCCTTAGTATTTAATTTAGTCCCTGGGAAATTTCCCAGTGTTCCTATTTTATGAACTGTAATTTCAGAAGCAGTCTAAAAATGGGAATAAGTATTTACTATTGGGGAAATCTCCACTCTGTGATTGTTGACCTCAGTGTCATTGGTCTTAGGCACAGATGACCCACCACCTACACTCTCTGCTCCCATGCCAAGTGGCTAAAGATTGCTATAAAATGTCCTGAAATAATGCCATTGGGTAACCTGCAAATTTGTGCAATATAACTAGGTCATTTGTAATGCTCAGACCTTTATCTCATCTTTTTTTTTTCATACTTCCTCTAACTTTTCCTGAGGCTACAAGTTATGAGTGGGAGATTGTGGGAAATCACTGGGACAAGGCAGTGACAGCCTGGAAGAAGTAGAAGGAGTTAAGGAATTGGGAGTCATAACTGAAGATGACAGATAAACAGATTCAGAAGAGAGGTTATGTGAATAGGTTAAAAAGGATTCTTGCACTCAGAAGTAAACTTGCAGGTGAAAATTTTAGATGTTTAACAGTTTGAAGAGTTGAGGTCTGCTCTGAGTGTCAGATACACTAGGTACACCTCTACTCATGGCCATAGCATTTCTGCACCAAACACCAGATTCATTCCAGATGAAAAGTACTTCTGTCATCTACAAAGGTCTTTGAGGATAATGTTTGACATCTTGTTTAATGTTATGCTGTCAGAATTGTGTTTTATCTGTAATTTTCGGAGCATTTTTTTGTTTGTATGGAGTATAAAAAGTAGCATTGTGAAAAAAAATACAGAATATTTTCATATTTCATCAAATATGAAATCGTAACTTACGTCACAGTGATGTGCCACAGGTTTATCCCCCTTGTTGGTGTGGCAGTGATTTAAAAGTTCTTATTGTTTTTATCTTGTGGCCAAGTGGATGTAGATGATTTTCTAAGTTACGAAATGGTCTTCAATTTTTTTTTCCTTTTAACATCATCCTGGTTTTGAGTAAAGGCTTGGTTTTCTAGTTCATGACACTTTTTTCACATTTATATGCTTCAGCATTTTTGTTTCATGGGGATTGTTTATTACAGTGAATAATATATATTATTATATATTAAAAAATCATATATACATTCAGATCAAGGAAGAAAACTTAGCCAGCATTCTCAAAGCCTTTGTGAAATCCTCCCCCAATAGCTGGAATTAGTTCCTTTTCATTGCTTTATACTACTCTGCTGTTTTAATATGCCACAAGTTATTAATCTACTGTTTATCAACCTTTGTTTTTCCAGCTTTGGGCTCTTATGTAAAATGCTGCTATGAACATTCTTTTTTTTTTTTTTTTAAACTTACAGACTTCTAATTTCTATTGAGGTATACTTGACATACAACATTATTAGTTTCAGTTGCACAACATTATTCAGTATTTGTATGTGTTGTGACCACCACAGTAAGTCTAGTTAACATCCATCACCATACATAGTTAGTTTTTTTCTTGTGAGAAGAACTTTTAAGACTTATTCTATTAGCAACTTCCAAATATTCAATACAGTATTATTAACCACAGTCACCATGCTGTACATTGCTTGACTTATTCTAACTGGATGTTCATACCTTTTGGCCCCTTTTACTGTTTTTTCTTACCGCCATCCTCTGGCCTTTAGGTAACCACCAGTCTGTTCTCTGTATCTGTGTACTTGGTTTCTTTTTTTTCTTCTTTTTTTAAGATTCCACACATAATAGAGATCACAAGATACTTGGCTTTTTTCTGATTTCACTTACCATAATGTCCTCAAATCCATCTGTGTTGTCACAAATTGCAAGATTCCTTTTTTTTAAGGCTGAATAATATTGCATTGTGTATATATGCCACATTATCTTTATCCCTTCATCCATTGATGGATACTTAGGTTGTTTTCATATCTTGGCTTTTGTAAATAATGCAGAAGTGAACATGGAGACAGTTGCCCTTCAGTATCCTTGGGTGGTTGGTTCCAGGACTGCCCACCTTGGATAACAAAGTTTGCAGATGCTCAGGTCTCTTATATAAAAGACATAGTATTTGCATATAACCGAGTACATCCTCCTCTGTCCTTTAAACCATCTGTAGATTACTTTAAGTATCTAATGCAATGTAAATGCTATGTAAATAGTTGTAAATTAAATACAATGTAAGTGACGTATAAATAGTTGCCCTGCACTGCAAATTCAAGTTTTGCTCTTTAGAGCTTTCTGGCTTTTTTTTTTTCTGTCTTCCAAATATTTATTTATTTTTTTATCGAAGTATAGTTGGTTATAATATGTCAGTTTCTGGTGTACAGCACAATGTCCCAGTCATGAATAGACATACATATATCCATTTTCATTAAAGGTTGTTACAAGATATTGAACATAGCTCCCTGTGCTATACAGAAGAAACTTGCTTTTTTAATCTATTTTTATATGTAGTAGCTAACATTTGCAAATCTCAAACTCCCAAATTTATCCCTTCCCAGCTCTTTTGCCTAGTAACCATGATTGTTTACTATGTCTGCGAGTCTTTCCTTTTTGTAGATGAGTTTATAGTGTCCTTTTTTCTTTTTTTTTTAGATTCCACATATGAGTGATATAAGGTATTTTTTTCTCTTTCTGGCTAACTGCTTAGAATGACGATCTCTAGGTCCATCTGTGTTGCTGCAAATGGCATTATTTTATTCTTTTCTATGGCTGAGTAGTATTCCATTGTATAAATATACCACAACTTCTTCATCCAGTCATCCATTGATGGATATTCAGGTTGTTTCCATGTCTTGGCTATTGTATATAGTGCTGCTGTGAACATTGGGGGTGCATGTATCTTTTTGAATTAAGAGTTCCCTCCAGATATATACCCAGAAGTGGGATTGCTGGATTATATGGTAGGTCAACTTTTCTATATTTCGAGGAATCTCCATACTGTTTTCCATAATGGCTGCACCAAACTACATCCCAGCAACAGTGTAGGAGGGTTCCCTTTAAGCCATTTTGAGTTAATTTTTGTGTATGGTATGAGGGAGTGTTCTAATTTCATTGATTTACATGCTGCTATCCAGTCTTCCCAACACCACGTGCTGAAGAGACTGTCTTTTCTCCATTTGTCTATTCTCCATTCTTCCAAATAGTTTTGATCCATGATTGGTTGAATCTGTGGATGGAGAACCCAGAGATATGGAGAGCTGACTGTGTATCTTTCTGAGTTAGTGTTTGTTTTCTTCAGGTAAATACCCAGAAATGGAATTGCTGGATGAAATGGTAGTTCTATTTTTCACTATTTAAGGATCCTCCGTACTGTTTTCTGTAGTGGCTGCACCAATTTACATTCCCGCCAACAGTATACAAGAGTTCCCTTTTCTCCACATCCTCACCAATACCAGCACTTGGTATTTCTTGTCTTTTTTTTTTTTTTTTTCGCTTTGGTGTTATATCTAAGAAATCTTTGCATAGCCCACAGTCACAAAGATTTCCCCTCGTGTATTCTTGTAGACATTTTTTTAATGTATTTTCCTTCTTTTTTTAGGGGAGAATTACAGGGGGTAATTAGGTTTGTTTATTTAAACAGAAGTACTGGGGATGGAACCCAGGACCTTGTGCATGCTAAGCACGCACTCTACCACTGAGCTATACCCTCCCCCATCTTGTCTTTTTTATAGTAGCCAGTCTAACAGTTGTGATACCTTATTGTGGTTTTGATTTGCATTTCTCTGATTAGTAACGTTGAGCACCTTTTCATGTGCCTGTTGGCCATTTGTGTATCTTCTTTGGAAAAATGTCTCATTTCTCTGCCCATTTTTTAATTGGACTTTTTTTTTTTTTTTTGCTATTGAGTTATATGAGTTATTTATATATTTTGGATATTAACCCCTTATCAGATACATGATTTTCAAATATTTTCTCCCATGCCCTTTCATTTTGTTGATAGTTTCCTTTGCTGTGCAGAAGTTTTTTAGTTTGATGTAGTCTCACTTGTTTATTTTTGCTTTTCTACCCTTTTTTATGGCTTAGATATGGTCGAGAGATCTCTAATTATGCCTGATTGTCTTGTAATTGGAATTTCATCTTCTGCCTTTAAATATTCAAAGCTTTAATTAACTCTAATAGTGTGTAGTTTGAGATGACAAAAATAATGCCTATAAAAGCATGAGTACACTGGTAACATTAAATATTGCGTATTAATGTTTATGTGAGTATCTCCATGTGCACATCTTCAGAGGAGAAACTATTTTATTAATCTTAGGTATCTGCCAAATAGTGCCAGAGATGTAGGGGAATCTGAATACTTTATGTATAAAAATATTTTGGAGGCATGACAAAATTGAAAGTGTACAGTTGGTTTTATATGTAAATTTTAAAGATGAATGACTTTTACAACGTAGGAAGAGTAAGTGTTTATATGTCCTTCTGGTATCAGCAAATGCTGATCCTTTCAGAATGAACAGCAGTATGCCATTTCAGGGATCAGTGTCATTCACGGATGTGACTGTGGACTTCACCCAGGAGGAATGGGAGCAACTGGACCCCTCTCAGAGGATCCTCTACATGGATGTGATGCTGGAGAATTATAGCAACTTATTATCAGTGGGTAAGGGAGGAGGAGGGGGAGAGGGGAGGAGGAGGGTCATGCCAAGACATTTTTCAGTGTTTCCTTACCATGACCCAACTGTCCTTGGGGATTTTTTCCATTCTTTTCCTTTCAAAATACACGACTTAGGAAACATTTTTTACTGGGAACCTTTATATACTGGAAGACCACATCCCAAACATAGGCAGCCCAGCAATGGAAATTTGTGGAGACTTCACATTATAGTGAAAGGGTTGACAAAGTGTACTTTATGTGCTCTTTCCTAGAGGTATGGAAAGCTGATGACGAGATGGAGGGTGACCCCAGAAACCCAGACGAGCAGGCAAGGCCATTTGTAATCTTTAAGAACCATATACCAATTGAAGAAGAAGAAGATGATCTCTTTGGAAAAACTTTTAATCTTAGCACAGACTTTGTTTCTTTGAGACAAGTACCCTATAAGTATGACTTATATGAAAAAACTTTGAGATATAATTCAGACTTACTTAATAGTAATAGAAGCTATGTAAGAAAGAAAGCTGATGACTGTAATGGATTTGGAAAAGCACTCCTCTATCTGAAGCAAGAGAAGACCCACACTGGAGTAGAATACTCTGAATATAATAGAAGTGGAAAAGCCTTTGGCCATAAAGAAGCCATTTTTAAACACCAGAAAATTAGAAATTTGGTGCAACCTTTTATTTGTAATTATTGTGACAAGGCTTTCTCCTTCAAGTCACTCCTCATTAGTCATAAGAGAATACATACTGGAGAAAAACCTTATGAATGTAATGTGTGTAAGAAAACCTTCTCCCATAAGGCAAACCTCATTAAACATCAGAGAATTCATACTGGGGAAAAACCCTTTGAATGTCTTGAATGTGGAAAAGCTTTCACCCACCAGTCAAACCTCATTGTACACCAGAGAGCACATATGGAGAAGAAGCCCTATGAATGCAGTGAATGTTGCAAGACATTTGCCCAGAAGTTTGAGCTTACTACACACCAGAGAATTCATACAGGAGAACGACCCTATGAGTGTAATGAATGTGCAAAAACCTTCTTCAAGAAATCAAACCTCATTATACACCAGAAAATTCACACAGGGGAGAAACGCTATGAGTGCAGTGAATGTGGAAAATCCTTTATCCAGAACTCCCAGCTCATTATACATATGAGAACTCATACAGGAGAGAAACCCTACGAATGTACTGAGTGCGGCAAAACATTCAGCCAGAGGTCGACCCTTAGATTACATTTGCGAATCCATACAGGAGAGAAACCGTATGAGTGTTCTGAGTGTGGGAAGGCCTTCAGCAGGAAGTCCCGACTCAGTGTCCATCAGAGAGTTCATGCAGGGGACAAAGCCTGAGACAGCAGCTGGGTTGTACCTGCGGAGAACTCTTCCTACAGGGAGAAACCTGGTGGAGGTGCTGAAGGAGGGTGGGAGCTCATACTGAGATACAATCTATCAACTCAAAAATGGGTAAAATAGGATCTCCTAAGAACGATACTGTAGTGAAAGTTTTGATACTCAACTAAGGAATACATATCAGAATGTATCCAATTGTAAATAGACAAAAGAAAGCTTTTTAAAATTTTGAATGAATTACTCAGTAAGGAAATAGTCTGGGCAACAGCATAAAAGCTCTACAGACAGTACCTTAGGAATTCAGTGGTTATGTGTGAGAATATGCTGCAAAACACAAATTTTGTATTTTAAATCTGCACGTGTACATTTAACCCAGTCACTGGGAGGTGGAAATTCTTGTCCTGATAATTAGGACACAGCAAACAAGATTTTCCATACTAAACAGCACATGTGTCTCTCAGTACCTTCATAGTCCAGTATGCATTCCAAGTGACGTATACACCAGATTTTAGTATGTTTTCTCCTCCTGCTTGCTGGCGTAGGTAAGTCGGCAGCTCTATTGTTATTGAGCTGCTGCTTCAATAAACAGAAGACAGTGCTGTTGAAGTTTTAACCGTCTGGGTTTGCTGAAGATTTCCTTTGGAAGTATTATTGACATGAATATGCAAGTGTGAGATCATTCAGAGAGTGACAGGAGGCCAGCATAGGGTCCGTCACGCGGAGTGCACCCCCGTGCAGGTGGGCCGCCGAGGAATACCCACCCCGGTCGTGCTCTCCTTACTTTTCAGTGCAGTATCTACATACAGTGCATGTCTTTTACCAAAATACTGTACAACCCAGAAACTACTTGTATTTTTGTGTGTTTCCCTGTTTCTCTTAATATTTTATAACTGTCTTGCAAAAATTAGGATGTGTCTGTAGTTCAAAAACGTTACATTTCAGAGACTTTAGAGGAAAATAATTTATTTTAAGAAACTATCAATAAATGTCTTTTACTGCTTTTTAAAATTTTCAAGTGCATAGTCCACTTTAGAAATAAATTTTGGCAGTGTTCTATGTAAAAGAGGCATTTCTGCCTCCATGAGTTTACTATCATCCACCAAAAGCTGTTCCCTTTGGAACCTGACTTACTAAGTTATCTCTTTCCTTTAAAAGCTCACAGACAGTTTATTTATAAGTTAGACTTTTCAGCAGGCTCTCCATATATTGTTTGATCATTAACCTAAAAAATTTTCTTATTTTTGCTTAACTCAAAGATACACCCTTTTAGACTTGATTTCAAATTCACAAGTTCCTTTCCTTATCAATTACAAATCATGCATTAGAATTGTAAGTGGTAACTATAACTGGCCTTTTTTCTTTGTTATTTTTGAAGATTATTGATGTGCCGTGACTATGTATGAACCTGAATGATTTTCTGAACAAATTTATATCCATAGTCCAGTAAGTTTTTTGTCTTTCTAAATTGTCATCTTACCTGCTATGGCAAGGAAGCAGTGGAAGAGGTTAATTTCATACACTGCTGTTAGAAATATAAATTGTGACAACCTCCTTGGCAATCATTGTGACTGTCTTTTAACATTAAGAATATATGTGCAGTTGACCCTTGGACAACATGGGTTTGAAATGCGCAGGCCCACTTATACAGATTTTTTTCCGGTAAATACATACTGCAGTGCTACACAATCCGCAGTTGGTTGAATCTGTGGATGCAGAACCTTGGATGGCAGATCAACTGTGATTATACTTGGGTTACACTTGGGCTACCATCTGCGCAAAGGGTCAGTGCCCCAAACGCCTGTGCTGTTTAAGGACCAACTGTACTCCTCAACCCAGTAGACTTGCTTCTGGGACTCTATCCCTAAGGAAAAAATAAAGTGCCAGTACCTAAGATTATATGTTTATCAGTGTATATTTTTTGGTAAGGACAAAAAAAGGAAACAATATGAATGACCATCAGTAAGGGAATGATTAAATTAACTGGTAAAGATACTCCATGGCTGGATGAAATTCCATGGAAAAGAGTGTGTAGGAGAAAATGCCGCGAGGTCAGATGGGGGCACGGGAGGGGGAGAAAGTGTGTGCATGTGTACACCAAGTTTTCTAAAATAAAGATCTAAAAAGGTGCGTGTGTGTTTGTATACGATTTTATGGGCCTGAAGAATAGAATTCTTCAAAGTCAAAAATTAACACTAATTTCAATAGAAAATTTTTTGTGCATTCCTTAGTCTCTAAATTAACATCTATTTCTACTAGACCACCACCATAACCCATTAGAATGGACACAGTGAGTTAAGTAATCAACATTAGTTCACAGAGCATGACGCAGGCAGTTCCCTTACTCTGTACACTGGTCATCTGCTGTGGTGCAGCGCCAGCTTGCGACTCTTCTCAGTGAAAGCAGTTTGACATTCATTGTTCACCAGCTGGAATCTTTAATACCAAAAAAAACCCAAAAAACAAAAACAAACTAGTAAAGACAGAATAACTGATGAAAAGATGCAGGGAATGCCAAGTTATTACTATAAACTAGCAAATTACAAATGCTCTGAAAACGCAACCTACCCACCTTTACAACTGCACAAGTGACCATGAGGTGACTGTCCTTTCATGCACTGTTTGTGTCCAAGGCCCTAGAAATCTAGATCAGAACTCCTAATTAAAAAAAAAAAAGTACCTTGTAATTCTCATACACCAAAGTGGTTTTAGAGGAAACTCCTGCCAAAGATGAATTCTTGCAGCCGGGGCATATGACTGTATTTCATCAACCTCACAGCAAGCTGGGAGGCAGGGGTGGTTATTTCACTGGTGAGGTGCAGGCCGGGAGGCGGGACAGTTTGCAGAACAAAACCCAGCTAGTAGCGAGTGTTCCAGGTTCAGGCTTAACTCCAAAGCCCACGCCGACTGCACCTGGCGCTGTGACTTGCTTTTATTCCACTGATTTTAATTGGAGATTTTCTTTCCATTTCTATAGGTATGTTAACGTCTCCACATTGTTTTATGCCCTGTAGATCTAAAGGGATCATCTTCTTGGTATAAAGCTGGTGTGGCTAAACAGAATTGGCCTCACTCTGGTAAGCTGGTAGGTCTCAGGACCTGTCAAATGGGAATGGGTGACAGCATCCTAGGCAGGAGGCACCATGGGTCCTCTTCAGGGGGTGGGGGGAGCTCTGGGGGATGCTGCTGGCGGTTCTGTCCCAGCCACCCCTGCTGTCTCCCCTGTCAAATGCACTACCCTTGACCACAGTCTGTCCTCATTCTCTGCAGCTGAGTGACCGACACAGAGCCCTGTTCCCAGCCAGGCAGCTGGTCTGGGAAGTCAGGACCCTCCGCCATCTCTAGGCCTTGTTTGGCTCAACTCCTTACTTGAGTGTCCCATCAAATCCCACTGGCCAATGTACACTGGACTCTCAGTACCTAGTCTGTACTTGGCACTCTTCCAGCTTTATCTGGTCTGGTCTTTGGTGTTTTTGAGAAGGAAGATAGCTCACCCTGCTGAGCGTAGTCAGGGGAACATGGCTGGGGCCCCTCCGCTCTATTTCCCACTCTCAGCTCACTGTTAATGATCTATTTTCAAGCCTTCTGTCTCCTGCCCCCAGAGAAGCTGCCCCTCTAGACACAGACTGAATCACTTCATGTGTGACACACATCTGAAGAAAGCAGAACCTACCTCTTTCTCGGTTTTAGAAGGACTATCAGGATGTTAAACAAAATACAACAAGCCAACCAAGACACACCTATAAAGGTTAGTGGGACGCATGTGAAAGGATAGATGTGTCCTGAAGAACCTAACGGAGCATAAAACCCCATGAGAATTCTGGATCACGACTGCTGACATGGCAGTGGATGTGGGGACATTCATTCCAGAAAGACATCTTGAGCACCAATAAGGGAGCAGGAACTGGGCTGCTGGGGATACAGTGGTGAACAAGATTATATTATGGTAGAGGGCTCCTGCCCCTGGGGCATTTACCTATTAGCAGTGCATTCCCAGGAGTAGACAAGACAACCTGGGCAGAGGATGGATTACATGAAGCTGGAAATGTAGATGTGGTTTGGCCTGTCCCTCTGAGAAAAATGAGAAGCCATGGTAGAGTTTTAGATAAGGAATAGCTTCATCTGTTTCTTTAAAAAGTAAATGAGCTTGATGCTAACTGGGAGAATTAGGTAGAGCTGCCAGAAGCAGAAACCCCCACTTAGAACCCTGAAAGATGAAGTTCTGCCAATTCAGAGCTCCCATCTCTTAGTGATGTTGGCAATTAGTGAGAAATCATCTTGCAAGGATCCATGTTCAGCTGAATTCTTTCTGCTTTCCTAGAGCTTGTTCCTAGTGTCTTCTGATGTTTGCCCCATTCCTGCTGCCTCCGGTCCATCCAGACCCCTTAAGGATTACCTATGCCCACCTCAAAACGGTGGAAATCTGCGCCCTGAAACCAATGTAGTTAGTGCGGGTTGTTCAGGGGTAGGGCCGACATTAGCACTTCCCTGTCTGGCTGACACTGAATGTGGGAGGAGGAAGGTTGCTGAGGCCATTCCTGAATGTGAGAAAGGGCGGGGCAGCAGACAGGGCTCTGTACCTCTTAGGGAAGTGAAGAGAGGCCAGGGCTGAGCAGAGGCTGCGCCCTGAGATGTGGGAAGTCCTGTCATGCTGGGATGTGTGCATTTGAAGGTAGCAGGAGGCTGTGGGACTGTGGCCTCAGATCATTTTGCTCAGGACAACAGACACTAATGTGGAAAACAGGCCAGGCCTTGTCTGTGATGAGGACCAGCCTAGGGGTGGGCCTGGCTGTGGTCAGCTGGTTTGGCTCTTCTGAAGAGTGGGCACAGGATGGCCAGGCTTGGGTAAGGAAAGGCAGCTGAGGGGTGCCCTGCTGAGACATAACGGTCATGGAGCAGGCCACCTGGAGGAATGGTGACCAATAGCAGGTGGCCTTAAGGGGGTCAAGGTGGTGAGGACATCAGAATGGGTCCCCTGTGGCCTCAGGAGGCCAAATGCTAATAGAGGTCGAACAACAACGGCAGCAACTCCCACCAGGCCAGTCGCAGAGGCAGCAGCACTGCTGTCGCCACGGTGGCAATGGGATCTGCTCGCTTGTCCTGCTCTTGGCTATATACCGTTTGCTTTATACGCGGTAGCCCATTCAACAAGTAACAGTAACCCATGAGGCAAGTTTATTATTCTTGTTTATAAATAAACTAACGTTTAGAGAGGCTAAAGAATTTGCTCAAAGTACATGAAGTGGTACAACACCAATTCTAAGAATTTGGAAAGTTCAGGTATAATGTAATCTAGAGCAACCCCTGAAACAAATCATGAAAAAAAGTATATCAAAAAAGCTAGTAGATAAATTAAAATGGAACTCTTAAGAATGTTTTTAACCCTAAAGGTGGCAAAAACAAAGGAACTTAAAGGGGGGAGGGACAAACAAAAAGTAAAATGGTAGACCCAAAGTTCAACCATATTAACAAAAGGCAGAAATAGTCTCATGGATAAAAAATTAAAATTAAAAAAAGGAATACCAAACTATATGCTCTGTAAGAATCATGCTTTTAATATGAAGACACAGATGGAAAGTAAGTGGATGGGGGAAATATGATATAACCGGTAAACCTAAGAAGCTTGGAGTGGTACTATTAATATCAAATAAAGTAGAATTCAGGATAGAGTATTACTAGAGATAAAGGATAATCATAATGACAAAGCAGTCAATTCAGGAAGACAAAAACATGTATGCGCTAATAAGTTTCAAAATAGACAAATGCAAAACTGGACATATTTCAAAGAAGACAAGACAAACCCACAAGCATAACTGAAGATTTTAACATCTTCTCTCAGCAACTAATAGAACTAGACAAACATTCAATCAAGATATAGAAAATATGAGCACCACTATTAATCACCTTGATCTAACTGACACTGATGGAATGTTCATATACATTCTTCAAAGGCACAAAGCACATTCACCAAAATAGACATATGCTGGGCCATACAAGTCTTAAGTTGTTGAAAAGGATTGAAATCATACAGAGTGTGTTCCCTGACCACAAGAGAATTAAATTAGAAGTCAGTAACAAGATAACTGTAGTGTAAGTACCTGACTGTTGAGTTTTGGAGTTTTTTGTTGTTTTTTTTTTTTTTAATTGTAACACAGGTGCCTGACTTAAGCTTTTGAAAACTGAGGCATCCATTTAAAAGACAGCTATCTCAAATAAACACATTGCCAGCCACACAACTGGATCAAGAGCCAGGCTACCTCCTCCCCACTCCCTGCCAAGTTTCCTTTGTTTTAAAGATCTCTGGTTGACTTCTATAACTGTTTGGCCTCTTGCTTTTCCCTCTGCATTTTAATTCCTGCTCTTATGTTTTAAATTCACCAATTAAGAGTGAACCCACAAAACCCTAGGCCCCCACCCTCAGCCCCAGTAAAAGCAGAACCCCAAGCCTGTACTCTCCACCTGCAACCTTGCATGTGGCCCCAGGCATGCCGTGTACCCTCCAGGACCTGCAAGTTATAACCTTGCTTTTTTTCCCCAAAGTTTCCTGACAGTTATTGCTAAGGGCATCTTGCAATCATAATGAGAACTCCAAGGCCTGGCCTTGCCACAAAATTGATTCCAGAAGGGGAGGTGTCTGTGGGGATCTCAGGTGAGTGCCCCCCAGGCATTTCTAGCTGACAGCATCACTGACCATAGGCTGAGATAGGCAGGGAGGACGGCATGATTGCCCTTGCACTTAACCAAGGGGAGAGCCCTTGCTGGCTTACTGACCAACCCAAGTGGGTAACGCAGTCTGGGAAGGGAACACCCATTGCTGGAGGTCTGTCCTGCTATATCTGTTGTGTGTTGCCTGCGCTATCCATCCCCAAATGTCATTGCTGTGTAATAATTCAACAATCTCCCCAGAGCTGCATGATCAAGGCCATGGCTAACAAGATGATTAGACCACTAATTATAAAGACCTGAATTGATTGGTAATGTACTTAAGGGTCCTCCACACCCTGAGGCCAAGAAGAGTGAACTGGATTGGAAGGTTGCTGTCAATGCCCAAGGTCGGGCTCTGGGGTAAGGAGGATGGGAGACCCCTGCCTGTGACCACTGAGTCACTGGGTCATGCCTGGACTACCTCTCCTAAGCCAGACGAGTGCAATTGCCCAGCCCCTGGAAACCAGTGGCACCACCGAAAGGGCAATGCAGCAGAGGCCTCCGCTCTCTGTGCCACCACTTCACTCACTGCTGCCACTTGTCCTCCCCTGACCTGGTAAGATATCATGGGTCCAATCCCTGGTGCTTAAAAGTTAATGGACAGAAGCTGTGATATATTTATACAATGGAATACTACTCAGCCATAAAAAATAATGAAGTAATGCCATTTGCAGCAACATGGATGGACCTGGACAATGTCATTCTAAGTGAAATAAGCCATAAACAGAAAGAGAAGTACCATATGGTATAACTCATATGTGGAATCTAAAAAAAGAAAAAGACAGACAAACTTATTTACAAAACAGAAATAGACTCACTGACACAGAAGACAAACTTATGGTTACCGGTAGGGGAGGAAGGGGGTGGGAAGGGATAGATTGGAAGTTTGAGATTTGCAGATACTGACTAATATATATACAATAAGCAAGTTTATACTGCATAGCACAGGGAACCATATTTAATATCTTGTAATCTTGTGATGAAGAAGAATATGAGAAAGAATGTATGTATGTTCCTATGTGACTGAAGTATTGTGCTGTACACCAGAAATTGACACATTGTAAACTGACTATATATACTTCAATAAAAGTGTATTTTTAAAAACCCATTATCTGACATAAATGTTAGCAATGTTCTCCTAGGGCAGTCTACCCAGGCAATAGAAATAAGAGCAAAAATAAACAAATGGGACCTCATTAAACTTAATAAGCTTTTGCACAGCAAAGGAAACCATAAGCAAAACAAAAAGACAACCTACAAAATGGGAGAAAATATTTGCAAAAGATGAGACTGACAAGGGCTTAATTTCCAGAATATATAAACAGCTCATACAACTTAAGAAAAAAACAACTCAATCCAAAAACAGGCAGGAGACCTCAACAAACAATTCTCCAGTGAAGACATATGAATGGCCAACAGACACATGAAAAAATGCTCAATGTCACTAATTATCAGAGAAATGCAAATCAAAACTACAATGAAGTATTATTACCTCGCATCAGTCAGAATGGCCATGATTCAAAAGTCCACAAATGATAAATCCTGGAGAGGGTGTGGAGAAGAGGGAACCCTCCTACACTGCTGGTGGGAATGAAGTTTGGTGCAGCTGTTATGGAAAACAGTAGGGAGATTCCTCAAAACACTAAACATAGACCTACCCTATGATCCAGCAGTCCCACTCCTGGGCATACATCTAGAGGGAACCTTAATTCCAAAAGACACCAGCACCCCAATGTTCATAGCAGCACTATTTACAGTAGCCAAGACATGGAAACAGCGTAAATGTCCATCAACAGATGACTGGATAAAGAAGTTGTGGTATATTTATACAATGGAATACTACTCAGCCATAAAAAATGATAAAGTAATGCCATTGCAGCAACATGGATGGACCTGGAGAATGTCATTTTAAGTGAAGTAAACCAGAAAGAGAAAGAAAAATACCATATGATACCACTTATATGTGGAATTAAAAAAAAAAAGACTAACTTATTTACACAACAGAAACAGACTCACAGACATAGAAAACAAACTCATGGTTACCAGGAGGGGAAGAGAGTGGGAAGGGATAAACTGGGAGTTTGAGGTTTGCAGATACTAACTAATATATATAAAATAGATAAACAACACGTTTATAATGTATAGCACAGGGAACCATATTCAATATCTTATAGTAACTTATGGTGAAGAATATGAAAACGAATATATGTATGTTCATGTATGACTGAAGCATTATGCTGTACACCAGAAACTGACACAACATTGTAAACTGACTATGCTTCAATATATATATACATTTATATATATATATTTTGCATATATATATATACAATACATATATATACATATATATATGTATGTATATATACAATACATATATATACACATACATATATATATATGTATATATATATATGTATGTATATATATACAAAAAAAATTTAATGCAAGTGCCTGACCTGCACTTTTGATTGCCAGAGCATCGGCTTCAAAGACAGCTTTGTCAATAAACACATTGCCAGTCACACAACTGAAGAGCCAGCACCCCACACACACACACACACTGCAGCTGCAAGGTTGAAGACCCCACTTTGAGGACCTCCACTCGTGATTAGAGGCACTGCTTTCTGGGATAAGGAGAGGAATGGCTCCTGCCCTGTAAAGCCCACAGTCTAGTTGGAGACGGTCAAGTCAACAGGTGAGCCCAATGGAACATCATGAGTTTCCAGCAGAGGGAGTGGGGAGGGGAGCGTGCAGGAGGAAGCACCTAACTCTGATTAAGGCGAAGGAGGTCTGGTACAAATCTGAGGAGCCACAGATGCAACAGTGCTTACCAAAGTCACTTAGCCTGATGGTCATCCTTCCCTGATTTCTTGTGATCGCACAGACTGAGCAGTGCCCTGTCCACTGTCCATCTATTCTGCCCAAGGGCTTCCAGACCCTACTAACCAGTGCCATTACAGTGCGGGCCAGGGCCCCGCTGCCTCTCCCATCTTCCCACTCATCATGGTAACTGCATCCTCCTGGCCCCCGTGTCTCGGGCTCCCAGCACATTGCCATCAGCCATTCTGTTCTGTAGCAGCATCTCCTACTGTCCACCCTGGCTTAGAGAGGGGCCCTGCAGGTGACCTTCCCAGCCTGCTGGTCCCCTTCTCACTAGCACATTCCTTCCTGCTTGGGCAGATGTGTGCATCTTCTGGGCTTCCCCATGGAACAGTCACCGACTTTACACAGCACATCCACCCTACCATGCCCGCTTCGCTCAGCCTCAAATCCATTTTTCCACCATCTGAGATGGTCATTATAGCATTTCTCCTTCATTTAATGTGGTCCAGTGCTTGTTTCCATGCTTCTAGGAGCCATCCAAGCAGCATGTTGGCACCATCCCTGGGTCCTAGCAGGATGTTAAATCCTATATCTTGGGACAGGGCTCCCAAATCAATAAGCTCTCCTTTACCTGATTTTATGTCCTGCCCCGCCCCCATCAGGGCTCTTAGCATCCAGTCCCAGTCGTACTCACCTGGCCTTGCTGGTGGGGTCCTGCAGTGCCCTTGGAACACAGTTTCTTTCCTCACTTCTCAGACCTGGCCCAACTTCATGGCCACAAGCGGGGGCTGGGGGGGCAGTGCTGGGGAGCCTGTGGACCTGCTGGGCCCTGACCCTGGCCTGGCAGACCTTTCTAGGTTGAGAGTTGAACCTTTGAAGCTTGGCTGTTCTGTACCGACATCCTGGACCCCGTCTTCAGATTTCTGGCCCCCTGTAACTGTAACTGTAACTGTAACCACAGGGATCGGGGAAGGGGGGCTCTTTCCATGCTCCGGAGGAGGCTTTCTGGCCTCACGCCATGCTGCATTAATTGCCTCTGAATCACTCTCAGCTTTTCTCTTCCCGTGCCTTAACTGTGCTTAACAACAGCCACGCCCGGTCACCATCCTTAATTTCTCCCTCCCTCTGTCTTTCTCAAATTCCTGACCTATGGAACCCACGAGTGAACTCTCTCCCACCAGACTACCATCCCAGCTTGTCAGTGGTGGAAGTTTTAACAATTTAGTTGTTACCTTGTGCTGGGGAGGGGCTCCCCCTACCAAGTGTGAAGGGGTCCTCATCACCAGCAGGTAGACAGTGATCCAACTCCGGAATCCCACCTTAGCATTTGTTTTCAGGGACCCACTCCTGGTGCCATCGGTCACAGCTCGAGCTTCTCGGGCACAGACTCTGAGGTGAAGATTAGCACCAGGAAGTGGATCAGGGAGTGCTTCAAGGAGCAACACCTGGGAGGGGAAGGGATGGAGGTGGGGTGGGGGAGAGAAATGGGCCTTTGAAACTCTGGCCAATCAGGGATGGGGGCTGCCCAGAAAGGAGGCATGACCTTGATCAAGATGATTCTTTTCAGCTGAGGAGATTCCCAGAGAGGACTGGCAGCTGAGGGCTGTTGGCCGGTGACACTCCCACTCTGGGGTGTCAGTCCGTCTGGGAGGGGAGTCTGGGCAGCTCATCATGGTGTCCACTAACTGTGGGCTGATCAGTGATCGCCGAATGGTGTGACATTCTCCAGATGTGAAGGATGGCCATTTTCTTTTGATCAATCCCGACACTTTGGTTAAGTAGGAAGCTAGGTCATCTATGGACAGAGCAGGTGGGGAGCACGTACTGTGTCTAATGCAGAACAAGAATACTGTCGGGGCAGCCTCACCCGGGCGTGAAGCAGACCCTGCCCTACGGGGGAGGGGGGGCCTGCTGGCAAACTGAGATGGACTCCCAATTAATCATGGAGCTTTTTGTTTGACTATACTTTTCAATGTAACACCTAATTAGAAAACTTAAGTATGTTTGGAACAACGTGGGTATTCCAACCTACTTTTTCAACTGCAATTTTTATGAAATTTAAATACAGATTAAGTATTCCTGATGAAAATTTAGCATCCTAATTGAGAAGTGCTGTAAGTACAAATTATACACTGGATTTCAAAGACTTAGTATGAGAAAAAGAATGTAAAATATACCATTAATGTTAAAACCTGTTGAAATGATAATACTTGGATATATCGAGGTTAAACAAAATATATTAATAAAACCCATTCACCTATTTCTTTTGACTGTTTTTGAAAGGCTCTCAGATCATCTAAAATCACCCAAATAGGATAGAAAGCCCAGAAAAACCCAGGCACTTAAGGTTAATCAATCTATGACAAAGGAGGCAAGAATTCACAATGGAGAAAAGATGGTCTCTTCAATGAGTGATGCTGCAAAAACTGGACAGCTAGACTGTAAAAGAATGAAGTTAGAACATTCTCTAAGACCATATACAAAAATAAAATGGATTAAAGACCTACATGTAATACCAGATAATAAAAAACTCCTTCAGGAAAACATAGGCAGAACACTCGTTAACATAAATCATAGCAATATTTTTTCATATCTGTCTCCCAGAGTAATGGAAATAGACACAAAAATAAACAAATGGGACCTAATTAAACGTAAAATCTTTTGCACAGCAAAGGAACCATAAACAGCAAAAAGACAACCTACACAATGGGAGAAAATATTTGCAAATGATGTGACTGATAAGGGATTAATTTCAAAGTGAGCCTCCTTCTTAAAAAAAAATACAAACAGTTCATACAGTTCAACACCAAAAAAAAGAGTGTTTTTAGATGCTCAGGGGACGCGGCTGCTTGGGCAGATCTTCACTGGCATAATTACAGGCTGCGCAGCAGCAAGAGATGAACAGAGCTCTGGGAAAAGTGCTGTGTCTGAGGAATAATACCATTTTTCAGCAAGTCTTTTCCCTCTTAAGGTTCAGAATTTCAGGAGAGAATCCCATCTGTTCTGCAGGTGGCATTCTGTTGAGTACCAGTCGGCACTACAGGTCAAAGCCCACCCATGGCATTGGAAGATACAAGCACCTAGTTAAAGCACAAGAAGAAGGGGAAAGTGGAAGTGATACCCATTCATCTGGGGACAGATTATGAATATGGAGTTTTAAATATTCACCTGACTGCACATGACATGGCCCTGGCAGAGAGTTATGCCCAATATATTCACAACCTCTGCAACCATCTCTCGGTTAAAGTCGAGGAAAGTTATGTGATGCCCACCAAAACTATGGAGGTGTTGCAGCTGCAGGACCAAGGCAGCAAAATGTTCCTGGACTCAGTTCTCAAACCACATGAGTGAGTGGTCCAGATCAGTGGTTTGAGTGCTACATCTGCAGAGATTTTCTTGGAAATAATCCAAAGCAATCTTCCTGAAGGAGTCAAACTGTCAGTGAGGGAGCACACTGAAGAAGACTTCAAGGGAAGATCCAAAGCTCGGCCAGAACTGGAAGAACTGTTAGCCAAGTTGAACTAGCTCATTGCAGACCCTTTCATGCTGGCACTGATGATACTGTGTGCTAAGGGGAAGAGCTTCCTGGGTGGCCAAAGTTAAGCGGGACACCCTGACCCTCGGTATCATTAGTACCGATCTCTTCAGCCAGGAATGCCTCCTCTCTGTGGAGGAGCGCTTGTGAATTGTCAACACTTTCTTTTGCGCTAACCCTAGGTATCCTCCTTCTAATAAAAATCTCCTGATGATGCATGTGTGTGTACATGAGAAGTCCATCCTGTAGAGTATCTTTAAGAGATTCACTTTTTCTCTTTTCTGGTGCTTTAGCACACAAGCATGTTCTCCTTCAGTATTTCTCCACTTAGAGTGAACTCATCCTTTAAATCAATCTGGCATGAAGTCCCTTTAGTGAAGCTGATGATCATAATATAAGTGAATTCTCTGTGGCTAGAAAGCATAGGGAGGGAGAGTTTGGCTTTGTATATAGAAAAACTCTCCAGATAGGATCAGGGTCTGTCCATAAGTGAAAAAATATTCCCTTGTGGGATAGTGAGTGACTTGTCATAAGTATGCAGGTAGATGTTATAACTGCAGATGAGGGTTGCCTGGAATGACTTTAAACAAAGAATTAAAGGTTGATCTTGGTCAGGGGTCAGAAAACTACAACTTATGAGTCAAATCCCACCAACTGCCTATTTGCTTTTTAAAAGTAATTTATTGAGGCAAAATTCACGTCACAGAATTAACCATTTTAAGGTGAACAATACAGTGGTATTTAATGCATTTAGAGTGTCATGCAACCTCTATCTAGTTCCAAAACTCTATTGCCTGCTTTTATAAATAAAGGTTTATTGGAAAAAAATTTAAAAAAACAAACAACCCAATCAAAAAATGGGCAGAAGATCTAAATAGACATTTCTCCAAAGAAGACATACTGATGGCCAACAGGCACATGGAAAGATGTTCAACATTGCTAATCATTAGAGAAATGCAAATCAAAACCACAGTGAGGTATCACCTCACACCAGTCAGAATGGCCATCATCAAAAGGTCTACAAATAATAAATGCTGGAGAAGCTGTGGAGAAAAGGGAACCCTCCTATACTGTTAGTGGGAATGTAAATTGGTGCAGCCACTATGGTGAACAGTATGGAGGTTCCTTAAAAACTAAAAATACAGTTACCATATGATCCAGCAATCTCACTCCTGGGCATATATTCGGAGAAAACTCTAATTGGAAAAGATACATGCACCCCAATGTTCATAGCAGCACAACAGCTGACATGGAAGCAACCTAGATGTCCATCGATAAATGACTGGATAAAGATGTGATACACACACACACACAATGGAATACTTACTCAGCCGTAAAAAAGAATGAAAGAATGCCATTTGCAACAACATGGATGTACCTAGAGATTATTATACTAAATGAAGTAAGTCAGACAGAGAAAAGCAAATATCATATGATATCACTTATATTTGGAATCTAAAAAAATTATACAAATGAACTTATTTACAAAACAGAAATAGACTCACAGACAGAAAACAAACTTATGGTTACCAAAAAGGAAAGAGAGGGGAGGGACAAATTAGGAGTTTGGGATTAACACATACACAGAACTATATATAAAATAGATAAACAACAAAAACATACTGTATAGCACATGGAACTATACTCAGTATCTTGTAATAACCTGTAATGAAAAAAGATCTGAAAAAGAATAGATATATGTATATGTATAACTGAATCAGTTTGATGTACACCTGAAACTAACACAACATTGTAAATCAACTACATTTCAATATAAAGAAAGTAAGAAAGAAAAAGACAAAAACTTTAAAATCACCCATTTGGCTCACACTACATTTGTTTTGTCTAGTGCTGGGTTAAGAACGAAGCCTTGCAGTTTTTGCAATGGCCACGAGGTGGCACCCTTATCCCAGAACTGTGGGTTTCAGACTAGGAGGCTGGTTGGTGGGATGATTGGTAGAGGTGAAGGCTGGTCTTGCTAGTAAGTGAAAAAGTAACTGAACCAGGTTTGTGCTTGCTACTCCACTTTTATGCTAATCACATCCCACATTCATTTGCATGTAAATGGTTCTGATGTAGATATAAAATACATGTACTTTGCTCTCTGAGGTTGAGTGGTACCCCCTATTCCAAAGCCATAGTGATCCTTAAAACATTAGGCTTTAAATAATATTTTAAATAATTTACTTCATGCCCACCCACTCCTCTTTTCAACACTTCTTTTTCATTTTCCTTTTCTCCCTTTCACTTACTCATTCTCCAAATCAGGTTCAACTATTTTGGGGCTTATTTCTGTGCCTTTAGTAATAAAGCTGTGTGTAACCTTAACTTCAACATATTATGACCCACCATCAGAACGCCTAAAATTGCACCAGGAAGATATTAGGATATTAGGAAGAATATTGAAAGGGAGATACAGAAAGAAGGCCAGTGCCATTCCTTTCCAGATGCCCAGTTAGTGTGGACTGCTGGCTGCCTCCCTCAAGACCAGCCTTGTAGGAACTCTAAAGGGACACATGGAGACATGGGACCTGGGAGAGGAGGATGTGAACCAGAGGTTGTGTGTGACAAATGTGTGATGTAATTGATGGTGGAGGCTGTAGGCTTGGCTGTGGGATAAAACAGGAACTAAACTGTCATAACTCTGTCTGTTTCTCCCCCAGATCCAGTGCTTTGGGTCAATGGATGCCGGCCCCAGGCTCATCTATGACAGCAAGTACAGGTGTACTCGGGATAAATGGGTTGTGCAGAAACCCTCTCTGCAGGTGAGGGACCGAGGAGTACAGGAAGACCACTTCCACAGCCCCACCCTGCCTTCCAATGCCCATCTCCAGGGCTATGGACTGAACAGCCTGGCCAAGGACTCCAGCCTTCCAGAAAGCTCCATGTGCCATGCTGGCTCCAGCAGGTAGGACCTGAGTTCCACCCCCGGGAGAAGTCCTGAGCAGGGAGGATGATATACAAAGATGCAGCTTCCTGAGAAGGCAGGGGTTGCTGGGGTACCTGCAGCCTGGAAAGGGAGCAGTAACACTGACCCCTTGGTGGGTGACAGGGAGGACTGCAGTCCCACATAGTCCAGGCCACACAGGGAGATGTGTACACAGTGTTTCTGTACAGTTGGTTTTATTGGGGACCCTTGGGGTTGGGATGGCCAGAGCCACAGACTCAGTTGTTGGCTAGGATCTCCTGAACCCAGGGGATGAGCACGGTGACACGAGCATACACAGCAGGCGTGGACGTGGAGCAGACGCTGCTGCCCCAGGACACAATGCCCACCAGGGTCCAGCCTCCATCCTCCTGGCAGACCAGGGGACCACCAGAGTCGCCCTGCAGGAGGAGAAAGGACTTGCGTCCAATCCTGAAAGGGGGTGCCAGGACCCGAGTGTGCAGAGGGTGCAAAGGACAAGTGGAGCCCAGTGGCCAGGCACAAGATACTTAGATCTGCTCAAAGGGCAGCCCCAGTTCTGTGGCCTACTCCTGGAGGGCCTGGGACAGGTGGCTTACCCTCTCAGCCTGGATATCGTCTATAAAATGGGCTGAAATCGTCCAGCTCATGGGGTTGGCATGAGATTAAATACCCCTGGGAAGCCCCACACCACATTTGGCCACAGCAAGCCTTCACCAGGGGCATCTGTTAGCACTGGTCCAAGTCTTCCTTGGGGCACCGGGCAGGGAGTGAGCTAAAACAGATCCTAGCAGACAGGAGTGGTCCTCTTGGCCTGACACGGGGCGTGGGGTGGGGTGCGCTCAGTAAGGGTGGACAGGGTGCCCAGGGCTGGGCCGTACCATGCAGGAGGAGACGCCGCTGGCGCCCGCGCAGATCATCACGTCCGTGATCTTGCTGCCCCAGTACTTCTTACAATCTTCATTGGATATGATGGGCAGGGTCGCCTGCTGCAGCTTGTCGGGGGTCTTGATGGCTGGAGGGATAGAGGGCTTGAGGTCAGGGCCCCTCACCTCACCAGCTGGCCCAGTGGGGAAGAGACCAGAGCCGCCTGAGCTCTGCCCTCCCCCTGAGTGGTCCGCATCCTCCTCCATCCCAGTGATCATGGACACCGAGCTCTGCACCTTCCCTGACACCTTCAAAGCGTCTATGGGACACGGTGCCTCTCCGATTCCACACCTGGCAGCAGTGACTGGGCTTCCAGCCCAGTTGTTCAAACAAGCCCTGCCTTCCGAGGCTGGAGCTCTCCCAGCCTTGCCGGACACTGTGTGTGGGCCAAGGGGCTGGGCCTTCCTCCCCGGGGAAGGGGAGGGACGGCCTTCCGACTGGGGACACTGGAGGGGACCCACCTCCCTCCTGCTGCCCTTTCCTGGCTGCTGTCCTGTTAAAGGACCGGCAGGTGGGCGGTGACCTGCGCGGAAGAACTCAGGGCGCGGAGGGAGAGCATGGGGCGGAAGAACATCAGGCGGGGGAGCAGCGCAGCGCCCGGGGCCGGACGTTCAGGCCGCGAACCCGGCCTGGACACTGGCCTCCGTGCCCAGACTTCACCGGAGCCTTCACCCTCCTCGGTCTGGAGGGGAGTCCGGGCTGTCCATCTCCTTGCAGGTTAGTGAGGGCGATACTTGCCGGTACTTCGGTGTTTCTTCCGAAACTATTCACGTACATATTGTCAAATCTCATTTTTTTCATATTTGGTAAGTTTTTATTTAAGAGGGTTTTAAATAAAGACATGGGAAGATTAATGACTGTATAGGAATTTAAACCAAAAAAAAATTTTTTAAAGAGCCGTACGTGTCCCACCTGGAGACTCGGGGTGCTCAGGGCGCCCCAGCCCGACTCGGCTGGAGGGTGGAGAGGGCGGGGCCGGCTCACCGTTGTACCTGGTCTTGCCCCAGCCGGTGGTGGCGCACAGCATCCCGGCGGGGAAGTCGTCGTCGGCGCTGGGCAGGCACACGGCCGACACGGTCTGGGAGAAGCGGGCGGGCGTGGTCAGCTTCAGCAGGGTGATGTCGTTGAGGACAGTGAGCAAGCTGAAATTGGGGTTCTTGAAAACCTGCGAGTGGGGCCCAGAAAAATGAGCTGAAGCCCTGGGAGACATCAGGGATCTGCAAGCTTCAAGGAGGCAGACTCCTTTCCTGACAGCCCATTCAGGAGCTGGGAATGAATATTCTGAAGCCGGCTCCATCGGCACTTGGCTCCTCGCCCTTCGCGACCCCTGAAAGATCTTCTTCCTCCTGCCCCTGCCCCCGCTCCCAGCGCCACGGCTGATCCCCGACCAGTCCACCAAGGTGTCTGCGTACCTTGGCAATCGTCAGGACCTGGATGTCCTCAGCGTCTGAGCCCTGGTCAAACTCTCCGGCCACAACCACATCAGAGGTTCTGCGGGAATCAATCACGTGGGGATTAAAGACTAAGAATGTGCCCGGCTTCCCTCCCCCACCCCCAGACTGGAGTCCGGGCCCTCACGTGACCCCACAGTGGGCAGCGGTGACCACCCAGTCCTCACTGATGAGGGAGCCCCCGCAGAAGTGGAAGCCGGTGCTGTCCTGGAGGAAAATGGGGGCGGGGGTAAGCACTGACTGGACATCAGCAACACCGACCTGGGCAGGAGCCCCCAGTCAGTCGGATCCCTCAATATGCCACCCCATTCATGCACAGAACCCCCCTCACCTGTAGGGACACCTGCCAGGGCCAGGAGCCAGGGACAGCGTCCTCCCCATTGACAATCCTGGACAGGCCACTCAGCACGGGTTGGATGGTGGGGACCCCACAGCCTAGGGGGAAAGGGGAGGGTGAGGAAGGGCTGAGGCTCAGAGCCAGTCTGCAGAAATCCTGGTTTCTACCTCAGCTGTCCAGGCTGGCTCAGGACCCATTGCCACACTCATCCTCCCTCCAAAAACTTCTCTTGTCACCTCCCACCAGTGGGCTCAAGGATCTGCCCAAACAGCCTGCTGACCCCAGTCACCCTTCCAGGGATGCAGAGGAACAGGCTGCATCCACCCAGGGCTGCCTTGGCTGAAGGAGCAGAAAGGTTGAGAAATCGGACCGTCTTGCCTGTACTCCTAGGCCCACCATTCCTTGCTGTGAGGCCTCAGAACAGTCACTTAATCCCCAGTGCTCATTTTCCTCAGTGCACTGGGGAGCAAACAGTGCTAATCTCACTAGTCAAAGCTCACCCTTCAGATTGGTGGGGCAAAGGGGGTGTGGAATTAAAATCTGATAACCCTAGTCCACGTGAAACCCAGAACTCTGACAGCTATGGGAGTACACTTTACACTGCTGGGCTCCGGCAGAATTCTGTCCCCAGAGATTTCAGGAACTCTTCATTGTATAAAGTTTTAGTTGATTATTTAATAAAGTGAGACTTTAACCCCACACCATAAAAGGACACATTGAAGAAACACAAAACAAAGGACCTGAATTGTCACAGAACAATGAAAAGGTCAGGTGTGCTTAAAGTGTCTGTGATGCATTTGCTGTGTCAGGACAAGATGTGATCTCAACACCCATACTCGTGTTTTACAATTCGGAGACAGTAAGGGAAGTCAGGCAGGTACAGCCCCTACGACCAGCCAGGCCACCCCAGGGTCACGTGGGCCTTGCTACAGGCCCAGATCCCCTGCCTATGGGGACAGAGGGATGGACAGGCCACTCACTGAATATTGTTATCACCAAAATATATGTGGTCATCATAATCCACTTTTTTGTAGTAACAAGAAGGTTATACTATCAACTGTGATGTAGTCACACAGCTGCAGCTGAGTGCTTTACAGTAATTAAAGTGAATGAGCAGGGTCTCATTAGATTTATCAATGGGATAAATCTAAAACTTGACGTGGGTGGAAAAAAGAAGGTTGTAAACCTGATGTAGCATATAAACTGTTCATGTAACATTGTTAGAAATGTTTTGCCCTGTTTATGGATTTATAAATATGTAGTAAATCTGTAAAAAACCCACACGGAAACGGTACACAGTGAGTTCAGAATAGGAATCACCTTGCAAGGAGGGGAGAGGGGAGTTCAGCTGAATCTACTTTATGTTTTAAAAAGAAATATGTGAAGCAAATCTGCAAAAAAAGGTAACAGTTGTTAAACCTCAACAGGAGGCACATAAATGTGGTGTTATTCTCTGTATATTTACTACTTTTTCTTCTTTTTTTAATAGGAAATAAAATGCTTAGCAAGCTCCCAGTAAATAGAAACCCCGGGTAGAGGCCATGGGAGGTCTCTTGGGAACCAAACCCTTCCTCTGCCCACAGCTCCCCGACTTGAGCAACTTCTGGGGCCCGAGACCTCGGTGGGGCCCAGACTGGCCCTTTCCGCCTCCCTGGCGCACGGTGTGAAGGCTCACAAAGCCCCGTGAGGACCGTCTTCTCCCTGCAGCCTTGCTTGCCTGTCTGGGCGTGATGCCTGAGAGTGCAGCACCGGGGGCTCAGATCGCCCTCTTAGCCAGTCCCTAGGGCTTGCTCGGGACAAAGCCCCTCAGACCCTGTGATGAGGGGCCTGGCTGCAGTGACACCGGAGGCTCAGGGAGCTCCTTCCCAGCCCCCTCCCAGACCTAGCTATGCCCCCAGCCCTGACACTCACTGAAGGAGGCCCCCACGAGGGTGAAGCAGGAGAGGAACCAGAGAAACACCATGTCGCTGCAGTCAGGACAATGCGGGGCACCTGCCCCTGGGGCTCCTTTTATAGCGCCTGGGACTCCACAGGCCCCGCCCAGCCCCTCTGGCCCCGCCCATCCAGAGAGGCCCGAGAGCCACCCACCTGTTATCCAGGGACCTTGGGTGATAAGGGAGGTTGCCAAACCCCCCTCACAGCCTGTACTGGCTCTCAGCCTGGGACATCTCAGCCCCTGGGAAAAGGACAGCTGTCTTGGCCCAATATCACCCAGGAGCCTTGGCAACGCCTGGCATCCCCAGGGCGCTGCAGGCAAGGCCAGGACCCAGGCTGGGAGCTCAGGCCTTGCAGAGCCCAGCTTTGCAGCCAAAGGACACAGGGCTGGGGGCTCTGCCACTCCCAGTGTGCCAGGGAGGAGTCCCAGCTCCCAAGTGCAGGCAATCCCACCATGGGTCCAAAGACCTCCAGCTGGTCGTCACTGAGGTTCTCAACTAAGAATGGTTCCAGTGCGATACTCACCTACAAGTACAGTATTATACAGATTCTGCGTCATCCAGAGGGTCACCTCAAAACCAGGCCAGCCAAGCAGCTTCAGACCGTGCATGAGGACACGTGGGGGTGAAGGAATCGTCCCCATGGATTGCTGCGGGCAGGTCACAGGTTGGCAAACACGCTGACCGGCTGTCCCGTCTGCCGCTGGGCTCAACTGAATTCTCCTGTTCTGTGATAATTTGTACTGTTAAGGAAATGGCAGTTGCATAAAGCTTGAGTTTCTTATAAAACAAAAAATTTGATACCACACCATCAACTGACACATTGAGGAGACAGAAAAGAAAGGATTTTAATTGTCCCCGATCAATGAAAAAAGGACAGATATGGGTGATAGGCCAGTGATGCCATAAACAGAGTGCACATGATTTCTCAGCACTATGGACACAAGTCCCTCCCCTCCCCTAGGTCGAGGCCTGGTCTGGACCCCGGGACACCCACAGGAACAGGGCACACAGCGCCCTTGGTCTCGTGGGGCTGAGATTCCAATGAAAGAGACAAACCTAAACAAATGAGAATGAACTGAGTTGGAGAAACCAGGAGAGGGACAGGAAAGCACTACTGCTCTGGACACTCCAGCCTGGGCCTCACTGACGAGCTGGCTTGAAAAGGAAAATGCACTGGCCCAACTGAGTCTTCTTTCAAGGCCTCCGGGGTTCTGTGGTCACAGGGCTATGTTCACCTGGGGAGAAGCTGGTCAGAGCCGGGGGCTTCGGAGTTGTGTGTTTTCTGCAGAGGGGTGTGTAAAGTGTTGAAACACAATTGGGCAGAAGCTCTGACCAGCAGGAACAGTGGCCGCAGCAGGGACAGGCCCCCAGAGGTCCTGAACCCCGACTGCGGGGAAGGGTGGAGGCAGCCTCATTTCCGGGGACAAACATGGCGGGGCCAGCAGCCATTTGGTAACTGGGCCTGAAGCTTTTTGATATTTTAACAGGCTGGTGGTCGCCCAGGGCTGTCCTGGCTGGGCGTCAGCCCTGGATTTCAGCATAAGGGATCCACGGTGAATTCCAGGCCAGGGTAATTTATTGAAATATTAACATCTGCTGTTTTGTTTTGTTTCCTTCACTCATTCCAAGCAGGTAGCCAAGTCATTTGTATTTTCCTTGCCTCAGGGACTTTTCCAGAATGGAAAACAGAAGCAGCCTGAGGTCACTGGAAAGTAAACTCTTGGCCGACTAGAGTACAGGAGGTATGTGCACATTTGCTGGTGTGTTTTTTACTTTGAACGATTCCTTTTGGCCCCAGCCCATCCCCTCACTGAAACCAGACCCTGGGAGCATGCACTCCCTGGCAGCAGGGTGACCATTTTGTTACAAAGAGTAACAGTCTTTGCCACCTGCCTAAAGCCATCTCCCCCTTCTTGTTTTCATGGACGGTTCCCCTGGAGGGTTGTGCCACTCCAGCTCTCGGGGGTGAGGGTGTAGGAAGCTGGTGGAGGCAAAGAGGTGAGGAGAACTCCAGCCCTTCCCTTCCTGCACTTGGGCAGAGCCCTGTGGGGACACGGTGATTCGAGCCTCAGCCACCATCTTGAGACCCGGAGAGGAAGGACGCTGACCCAGAGCCACCATCGCCAAACACCCGGCAGAAGCCTCCAGATCGCTGCTGTGTGAGCAGAACAAATCTGCATTGTTTAGCACCTGTCAGCCATGTGTTTTATTACGCAAAGCATCTTAACGGATACAGAATAACCGTAGAATGGTTCTGGATGTCTTCCATTTTCCCCTTTAGACCTACTCTCTGCCCTTCTCCATCTTTCTGGCCTCTAGCAAGACTGACCTTCAGGGATGAGACTGCACTACGTCTTCCCAGGCTCTCTGGCTTCCTGTGGGAGTCAGCCCAGGGGAGGCCCGGCAGGAACAGGGACGGAGCTGGGGTTGTAGGGGAGTGGTCAGGGTATTGATTCTCTGGGTTCCCTCCCTGAGAAGCTGTTGTGGGTTGGCTGCCTCATTACACAGAGGCCCTGTCTGCACAGCTACCCTTTCTGGGTTCCTTAGCTGCTCCCCCCTTGTCCCTTCAGCTCTGAGAACCCTGTACATCTCACTGTTTTTTGTCAGTTTTCTGAAACCCTGCCCACACCTTTGTAAAAATTCCCTTTATTAAAACTCTCCTCAAACAACCCAGTTTGACTGTGCCAGCTGTTCTCAGGCAGGACCGTGACTTTATAGTAATTGTGGCCCAAGGACCACTGAACATGGGATTCTAGGGTTGGTTTGCTCACACACTAAAGTGGTCCATGGACAACCTCTTTACCAGGGAAGATGAGACCTGGTGGCCTATAGCATGCAGTGGCATCACCGTTATTCAGAATAACATGGGAGGTGTCTGAGGCTGACGTGCAGGTGGAAACAGGCTCTGGAGGTCACATGTCACTAAGTTCCTACAACATCAGTGGTGACCACAAATAGTGAGGAGACATGAAAAGATGATCAAAACCACCAGTCTTTAGGGAAATGCAAATCAAAACCACAGCAAGGCATCACTTTACACCCATTAGGATGGCTAATATAAACAAACCCCAGAAAACGGGAAATAACCAAGAATTGGAGAGGATGTGGAGAAATTGGAACCCTTGCGCACTGTTGGTGAGAATGTAAAATGGTGTAGCCTCTATGGAAAACTATATGACAGTCTCTCAACAAACTAAAAGTAGAGTTACCATATGATCCAGCAATTCCACATCTGGGTATATACTCAAAAGAATTAAAAGCAGGGTTTCAAAAAAATATTTGTACACCCATGCTCACACATGTAAATATTATTTACAGTAGCTAAAACGCAGAAGCAACCCAAGTGTCCACTGACCGATGAATGAACAAACAAAATGTGTGTGTTTATTCATATTGTCTATGTGTATACATATATATACACACAGACAATGGAATGTTACTCTGACCTAAAAAGGAAGAAAATTCTGACATGCTACTTCACAGATGAACCTGGAGGACATTATGCTAAGTGAAATAAGCTAGTCACAAAAAGACAAAGATTGTATGATCCCATGGACTTCGGATAGTCAAATTCCATGCTAGTTGCCTGCGGCTGGGGGGAGGGGCAGTGGAGAGTTACAGATTAATGGATACAGAGGTTCAGTTTTGCAAGAAGTTCTGGAGGTGGACGGTGGTGATGGTTGCACAACAATATAAATGTACTTAGTACATTCTGCAGTGCACACTGAGAAATGATTAAGATGCTAAATTTTATGTTACACGTATTTTAGCACAATTTGGAAAACTGAAAAAAAAAGCACAATGAGCTACCCCTTCACACCAATCATTTTAAAAATGGAAAATAAGTTTTGGCAAGGTTGTGAAGAAATTGGAACCGTGGTACATTACTGGTGGGAATGGAAAATGATATAGTTCCTGTGGAAAAGCCTGGCAGTGTCTCAAAAGGCTGAACAGAGAGCCACCATGTAACCCAGAAATTCCACTTGTAGGTATATCATCTCCAAAACTGGAAGCAGGGATTCGAACAGATACTTGTACACAAATGTTCATAGCATCAGTATTCACAATAGCCTAAAGGTAAAACAACCCAAGTGTTCAGTGGATGAATGGATAAACAAACTATGGTGTGTCTGCACAGTGGAATATTATTCAGCCACAAAAGGAATGAAGTATTGAATATCGTACAACATGGATAAACCTCGACAACATTACGCTAAGTGAAAGAAGCCAGGCACAAAGGACAATATATTGTACAATTCCATTTACACGAAACATCCGTAAGAGGCAAACTGACAGAGACAAAAATTAGACTAGAGGTTACCAGGGGCTGGGGGAGAGACGAATGGGGAGTAAGTGTTCAATGGGTACAGAGTTTCTGTTTGGAGTGATGAACAACTTTTAGAAATAGATGGTGGTGGGGAACAGTATAGTTCAGTGGCAGAGTGTGTGCTTTGCACGCACAAGATCCTGGGTTCACTCCCCTGTACCTCCATTAAAAATAAATACATAAACCTAATTAACTCCTCCCAAAACATTTTTTTTAAAAGGAGTCAGTGTAGAAATTAGCAGATGGCGATATCACAAATGTAATTCATACCACTAAATTATACACTTAGAAATAGTTAAAATGGCAAATTTTATGTATATTACAATTTTTAAAAAATTACTGCAATATACCAAAAACCACTGATTCATACACTTTGTTTATTTATTTAAATTTTGTGGGAGAGGGAGGTAATTAGGTCTATTTATTTATTTGGTTTCTTAAGAGGAGGTACCAGGGATTGAACCCAGGACCTCAGGACCTTGTTCATGCTAAGTATGCGCTCTACCACTTAAGCTATACCCTCCCCCTGATTCATACACTTTGTTTATTTATTTAAATTTTGTGGGAGAGGGAGGTAATTAGGTCTATTTATTTATTTGGTTTCTTAAGAGGAGGTACCAGGGATTGAACCCAGGACCTCAGGACCTTGTTCATGCTAAGTATGCGCTCTACCACTTAAGCTATACCCTCCCCCTGATTCATACACTTTAAATGGATGGATTATATCTCAATAAAACTGTTAAAAATATTATGGAGGCAGAAGCCTTCTTCTGACGGCCTTGGAGAGCAAACGCCGGGGAAAGGAGGAGTGAAGGATGCTCATGTTCACCTACACATGGGTTGACAATCTGAATCCTTGAAAGCAGCTTTGGAGGTGTCCCCCATCTCCTGCAGCCACAGGATTGACGTGGTCAAGGACAACCTGGAGCCTGATTTTAAGGCTTGGAGAATTGCAGAAGGTGATCAATACTCTTCTCCACCAGGTAAGGAACTGGTGGGGAAGGAGTGGGGCTCCTGAGACGTGGGATGAGGTCCTTTGGGCAGACAGAAAAAGGCTGGAGAAATTTGCACCCCCAAATCTCCATGACCCCACCCTTGCCAACCCAGGTATTCCAGTCCCCCTGTCTGAGGGAGCCAACCTCCATCTGCATAAAAGCTTTCAGTGACAATCTGGGCCAGTCACCTCACGAGACGATGCCATTCTCTGCCAGTCCTCATTGCCTCCAGGCTCAGAACAAAAGTGGGTCCCATAGTAGATGGGAAAAATGGCCCCAATCCTTTGCATCTCCCTGTACCCATATTTTTTGCCCTGAAAATTTATACAGAAGGTGAGAGACTGACTATACAAATGGATGCTGTCCAGACAGTATAGAAAAGTAAAACTCTGACCTACAATCTGTGGCAACCAGTCCAGGAAGGCAAACAATAACAATCTGCCCCGAATGGCCAAGATTAATAACTGACAGCCTCCCTAATCTTTGCTCCTGCTTCCAATTTAGGACTAACCACAGAAAGCCAAGTATGTACACCTAACCCATCTCATACGACACCCCACTTCTAGCTGGCCCACCTCCAACTTCCCTGTACTAACACCTCTGTGGGGGTACACCTGAAGCCCCGCCTTTCCCACTATAAAGCTTTCCCTCTCCTCTGCCAAACACAAGTGATGCTGCTGGACTCCCCGCTACAGCAAGCTCTGAATGAACAGCCTCTACTGATCCTCACTGGGGTGGTCTTCACCCATTTCCACGAAGGCCAAGATTCCCGGGGCCACGTACCCGCTCTTGCACGGCCAGCCTTGCTGTTAGCCCTGAACGCCTGTATCTCCTTATGGTCTCCCTAAGCCTTGGCCCCACCTCTAGAAACTGTCTCTTTGTAAAACTCTCCAGTGTTGCCCTGTTTGAATGGGCGATTTATTTCCTCCTGGGCCCCTGATACAGATACAGAGTCAGCAAAAGACTCCATCTATTATAACTGTACATTCTTTTCTTATGTACCACTAAAAAGGAGAAAATGCTGCCAATGAAACTGTGAAAGAATGGTTTCTCATCACTTAGATTTTGTTTAAGTTTTGGTTGAAGGAAGCCTTTTTATGTATTAGACATCGCTTTTTATCTCTATTCACTCCTGTGCATGTGGAGAAAAATGTAAGAAAGATAAATGAAGGTGTTTTTAAAACTTAGGCACAGAGTCTGATTCCTCGAAGCCCTCTTTGTCTCAAAGTCACCTCTGCTCATGTTTTTCCAGCCACACTGTCCTCTGTGCTACCAAGGGCACTGGTGAAGCAGCACCTCTTAAAAGAGAGTTGAGGGATCTCTTAAAAGGGATCTGGGATGCTCTTCGAAATTGTCACGGTCCATTCTATATGGCTGGTCCCTTGACCTTACTTACAAGAAGGGGTCACCAGATGCTCAGACATTGATCAGACTCCTCTTCCTTCCTCAAATGGTCCTCAAGTGGTCTGTCGTTTGAAGCACAGAGAGGCTGGAATTATGCCGTTAGGAATAACGTCCAGGCTTTTATACCCGGGAAGAGTTTAGGTTAAGGAAGCTGAACTAATTGTTCCAATGGGTGGTGGAAAGCATAACAAAGCTATCAAGAAATCCAAAGCAGTACAGGTGAAGCCTTATTTAGCATCCTGCGGTGCACTGCCAAATGGTTTAAAATCTCAACAGCTTGGGGACTCAGTGTGGTGAATTCTGCTCTGGAAACTACCAGGGCAGAATTTTCAACATAGGCCTGAATACTACTATTTTTAAGAATGGTATTTAAAGTGGAGAATAAATGAGTGCTTCCTTGTTATAACTAAATAAAAATGCTTGATTTTTACAGGTTAAAAAAAAAAAAGAAATAACAACCAGGTGGGTATGGGTACCACTGTCACGCAGCCAGTGACTGTGATTATCACTCGTAAGACAATTCCGATTCTGATTTTCAGAGACACTAAAATGTGAAAATAATTTGTCTTAGAAATGATCAAATGTGTTTGATTAGGCACATATTGGGTGACCAAAGGAGTGAGGGAGCAGGTACCATTCTCTCCAGTGCCCTGGCATCAGACCCCCTGGCTATGTCTAAGGGGTTGCCCACCTTATAGGTTCTGAGCGCAGTGTGGAGGCACCTGGCTGCTGTGCCCCAGCCTGGTTTCCCAGTTCACCATCCTGATAACATCCTTTAACTCTCCTAAGAAATTCATTCTCCCCTTCAGTCTGACAGAGCTTTTGGCTTTGCTGGCAACTGAGAATCCTGACTTCTACGAGAAGCCAGAGCTTTAGAATTGTGGGACACTGAGCTGTTCCATTTCAAATGCCTAAATCCTGAAGGAATCAAGGCATAAGATTAGTGCCATTAAAAAAAAAGTAGGGGGAGGGTATAGCTCAGTGGTAGAGTGTGTGCTTAGCATGCACAAGGTCCTGGGCTCTAATCCCCAGTACCTACACTTTAATAATAATAACAACAACAACAACAACAAGAAGGAGGAGAAGGAGAAGGAGAAGAAGAAGAGGAAGAAGAAGGCCTAATTACTTTCCCCTCAAAAGAAAACAACAATAAAAACTAAGAATCAGTTTCAGTTTTTCCAATCCCAGGAGAGAGAAAATTTCTTTAGTGTGGCAGTCAGTGCTGGTGGCCTACGAAAACCCATTCCTCTACTCTTCCAGATTTTGTTTGGGGTGAAGGCCTCAGTTAAAGTGTTTCCTTTTCTGACTCCCTTGCAGCTAGGGGTGGCCTTGAGACACAGCTGGCCTGATGAGGTGTAAGCAGAAGTCAATAGCTGGGGCTACCAGGAAGACTTTTATAAATAAGACAGATTCTATTGGTATTGCTTTTTGCCCTTTTATCTCCCTTTTCTTTTCCTGCCTGAATGCAGATGTGATGCTTGGAAGTTCAGTAGCCATCTTGGAACCACAAGGAAGATGTCACACAGGCTTTGAATTGCCATATTAGCCTTAGACTGTCTTTTTAGAAGTCTTGTTAAATGAGAAAAATAAATGTCTAATTTGCTTAAGCTATAGTTTTTCAGGTCTCTGTTTTTCATAGCTGGACCCCTTAGCCCCCTAGCTGAGGCCAAACCCCAGTAAATACCTGGGCAGCCTGAAATATTTGATAATTTCCCTCCCAAAAATATTAACTTAAGATTCCCTGAGCTAGAGAAAAAAGCCAAGTTTTTGGTGTATGTCCCTAACATTAGTCTTGAGATCCTTCTCATAGTCATCTCCTGGTCCCTATTTGGCCAGGGCTGGGGGAAAAAATAATAGGAAAACAAGTGAGTTTGAGGGAGGACCTCTGTCTTACTGCCTCTGACAAATCTTGAAGATGGGCCTCCATTGCTGGCTTGCTAGGGAGTCTAGGAGCAGAAAGGGCCACCTGTGAAGACAGGGAACTGAACATTCCAAAGTCCCCTGAACCTAGTAGGGCAGAGGGAGCAGCCAGATGTTTCCCAGGTGCCCAGAAGGATGTGTAAGTGGCTAAGAAAGAGGCCGAACCCTGGGGAGGCCTTGGGATGGGGGAGAGAAACAGCCAGCTGCAATGATAGGATGGGGGCATCTCAGCAAGCAGTAGTGTGGACACCTGAGGAGGGAAAAGGGCCAGCTCCCCCTACCCCATGTCTGGGTTCGCTGTCTCTGGGCATTTGCCCGCGCAAATGTTACTGTCTATGGGCTGAGATTTGGTTTCAGGCTCTTGGCAGAATAAAGGATCAAAATAGAAATTTCATTCTCTAATAGAAAAATAAAGAAAATTGTATGTCTTGTCTGCATGTGTGTAGGCTTGAGAATCACCTCATTACAAGGAGCAAAAGGAGGGCAAGGTGGGGGAGGGGTAACAGCGCAAATGTCCCAGAAGGAGAATGAGTATACAAAGTGTGGTGTGTATATGATGTGAAACACCACTCCTCAATAAAAAGGAACACACTTCTGAGACACGCAGGAACACAAATGAACTGCAAAATCATTTGGTGGAGTGAAAGAATCTGGACCCAAAGACAGCATCCTATATGGTACCATTTTTATATATTTCTAGAACAGGTAAAACTAATCTATGGCGAAAAAAAATCGGAACAGTGGTTGCCAGTTGCCTCAGAGGAGGCGAGGTTGGAAAGATGAGTGAAGAGACCCTCTGGGGTGATGGTATTACTTTATATCTTGATCCTGGTGTTTGTTAAAATATTTGATGTTTGATATACCATATATATCAAAATTCATCCCTCTGTTCACTTAAGATCTGTGCATTTCACCATGTGTAAATTATACAACAATATATCTTATTTTTAATAATTTTTTTGAAAGAGGGTGGAGATTTGACCCCCCTCAGCCGCAGGACTTTAAGAACAGTGGCTCCTTCACTTACAGAGATTAACCTCTGAGCTCTGGCCTGGAGGGAAGGGCAGAAGTCTTAGGGAGCTGGTCCTGGATGCACAATGCCCTGCAGCCCTCTGCAACCTGGGCAGGACCTCCTGTCCCCAAGCAAAGCTCTTACCCCAAACCCAGGCCGACTGGGAGAGATCGGGTCCCATGTGATTCCCCGTGCGCCGGTGGAGCATGTCATCTCCTGAGTGACTTTCATTGAGTTACACCTTTTCCTAGGCTTGCGTCAGCTCAGCCCATTAAACATACTAGATGCCACATACCTGCAACGAGGTAACAGGTGCCGAGTTAGGGGTTTCCGACATGGCAGACAACCCGCGTACTTTCTCCCTGGGAGCTTGCATGAGCAGAGAGGGCTGAGCTCCTGGAGTCTAGAAATGAGGCAGGGCTCCAAACCCGAGGGTGATAGATAGAAATATTAGAGAAAAGGGAACCCAGGAAAATACTCTTTACTGTAAACTTGAATGGCTAAACAACTGCTGGGTCCAGAGACTCACACAGGCTCTTTCAAGGCCTCTGATTGATGCCTGCTTTGCCGCTGGCCAGCCACAGCCCAGGCTGAACTGCTGCCCGCGAGGAGGCGCTCACGGTCAGGGCCGGAGAGGCGGTGGGTGTTCTTAAAGGAAGGGAGCGGCGCGGGCAAATGCCCAGAGGCAGGAAGTTCAGGCCCGGCGTTATGGAGAAGGCCCTGCACCTAACACTACGCCTGTGGGGGTCCTTCCTCTGGGTGGGGGATCGGCGGAGCGCGCAGTCTCGGGTCAGCCTGCTGGGCGGGAGGGCGGGGCGGTGGAGGAACTCGGGCTCCGCCCCAGCCAGCTCTGGCCCCGCCCCCAGCAGAAGTCGGACACCTGCAGGGCCGCCCTTTCCGCTCCCACCTGCAGCTGCGTCGGTTCCCAAGGGCCTCCGCTTCCGATGCATGAGGGGCGCTGGGCTAGCAGGGTCCCGGCCAGCTGTCGGCTCTCAAGGCCACGGCCACTGCCACGGGTAGGCTCGGGCCGCCGCTTTCCCCCACCACTACCAGCTTCCACTCCCCTACCAACCCCGGCCAGGGGTGGCTGCCACCTCGCAGCCAGGGGCCGCCAGGACAGCTCGTCTGGCAGACTGGCAGAAAGGCACCATGGCCAGCCGCTCCCGGCAGCCTCTGTCTTCACCAGGGGCCTCCTCCGTCAGCCCCTTGGCCTCTCTGCCCACTCCTGCCCTCTCGGTTCTTGGTGCCACCCAGACTCGCTCTGCCAGGCCTTTGCTCTCCCTGTTCCCTCCCTGGGCTCTGCCCAGATGCGCTTGGCGTGCTCCTGCAAACTCCCAGATTGCAACTTAAACGTCCCCTTATGAGTGAGGCTCCACTGCCTCGGTATCAATAATAATAATAAAAATAATGATCATGATAACTTCTTAGCTGGAAGTAATGTATATTTTACTTTTTTTTTTCTTAAACTCTTTCCCGTAAACTCCCATGTAAGGCATGCTCTTAAGGCATGCTTGTACGGCAGGAATTTGTGTTTCTTTCTTTCACTTGTTCTGTTCCAGCAGGGGCCTGGTAAGCGCAGGTTGATGGGATGAATGGACTTGCACAGGTGTTAGGTTTCCTACAGAGGGGGCCACACTCTGCATCCTGTTTTATGCCCTGCTTTCCCAGCTAATGTACTGTGGCCATCCCTCCCTGTCACTGGACAGTCCTCTAGAATGCACAAAGGGCCACACAGGCACATCAAGGAGAAGTACCTGGACCACCAGTGTGGATTGTGTTAGGCCAGGTCCCAGGACGCTCAAGATGGGCTGTGCCCTTTCATAATGTGGGACTTGTGCCCTAGTTATCCCCATTTTACAACTTAGAAGCAGGATCAAAGAAGGTAAGTAACTTGTTGAAGGCCCCACAGCTGTTTAGTGCTATAACCTGTACCATGAACCACCACGCTATAATCATCACTACAATGGAAATTTAAAACAGCCGAGATATTTTACCTGTGCGTTTTGGGGTGCGTGCCCTGTGCCTGGCAGCCTCACCTTCAAATTTCTCCCTCCCTCCACCCCAGTTTCCCAAATGCTGGGAAAGGGCCCTACTGCTCACCAGAAACAGGCCTCCCTGGAGCTTTCCCACCTGGTACAGCCTCTACCAGCTCTTGCTGGGACGTAGCAGGGGCCCCTGGCTCGCCCTGGGCCCAGTCATGCCCTGTGATGTTGTATGCTCAATTCCAAGGGCAGGATGCCTGAGTGAAGAGGCCTGGTTCCACATGAACAGGAAGTGGATAGCTTGCCCTCTGAGCTGTGCTGACACAGCCAGCGTGACTGCCACTGATGTTGAGCTGAGCCTCCACTGAGCCTTCTTGGCCATCCCCGAGACCAGAGGAGCATCCTCAGCCCACTAGCCACCTGTACCCTCACCATGCTTCAGTCCCCACCCCTTCCCCTACCTGACCACACTGCCCAAGGGGTTTTTAACAACTATAGACCAATTAAATTACTTGTTCAAGGTCCTCCAGACCATGAGAAACTAGGCCGGGGCTCAAATCCTGCCAATGCCTGGCTGCTGTCCACAGGGCCCCTCCAGAGTCAGGGCCTGGAGGAGGAAGCCCAAATGCCCCCTTCCACTTAGCTGTGGGTAGAGGGCCACCTTGTTCAGCTCCACCTTTACCCTTGACCCTGCCCCCAAGATCAGCCATCGCCGCACCTGCTGCCATCCCAGGCCCTGATGCCAGCCCTGCTCTGGCACATCCTGCCCACTCGGACACAGGCCCAGGAAAGAGCTTATCACCTCAAGGTCTCCAGATACCAGCCTGGTGCACAGGGATATTAAGGGGAGCCCTCCAGGGAGGCATCTTACACCTCTCTGGCAGCAGCACCATGGCCTTCCTCTGGCTCCTTTCCTGCTTCACCCTCCTGAACACAGCCTTCGGTGAGTGCCAGGGCAGACAGAGGCCGGGAAAACTGTCTTCCCCTTCCACCAGCTCCACCAACCCTGAGACCAGCATGGAGTAGCAGGGGCCCTGCTGCCAGCTCAGCCACATGCAGTGCTGGGTAGCGTGAGCCTGAGCAAGTCTCTTTCCCCTTTGAGTCTCACCAGCCCCATCTGTACAATGGGTACACTGGGAGAATTGGACCAGAGCAGCCAGTGTGAGGCCCCCCACGGTGGAAGTGGACCTTCTGGGGCTGCCCCAAAGCCTCACACCCTGTGCAGGGGTTGGGGGAGGGGAGGACAATTACTGAAGAACAGAAAGTTCTGTGAACAGCTGGTGGCTCCCAAACAGGCTCAGATGATGAGAAGGTGGGTAGGTATGACTTGGCCCCCACTGGGCCTTTGGGGCCCTCGAACCAGCCCTTTTAAATTTGTGTTCACTGAGCACTTACTATGTGCCAGGGACAGAGTAAGTTCCTGCCTTGTCTGTTAACTCACCTTTCATCCTCATTATACCAACTCTGTGAGGCTAGCAACTGTAAGATCCTCATTTTGCTGATGGGAAAATTGAGTCTCAGAGTGTTAAGCTAGACAGTGATGGGGACAGGTTCAAACCTGCAAAGCCCCATGCTTTGGCTCAGCCTCTTGGCAGGAGCACCCATCAGACTGAGTTGTCCCTGGGGGATTCCTGGGATGGAGGGTCCTGGGTAGGGGGCCCAGAGTTGACCTTGGTCCCCACCTCTCACCCTATACTCCCACCCTAAGGCTGTGGGGTCCCTGCCATCCATCCTGTGCTGAGTGGCCTTTCCAGGATCGTCAACGGGGAGACCGCTGTCCCCGGCTCCTGGCCCTGGCAGGTGTCCCTGCAGGTGAGGGGGCATTCTGTGCATGAGTCAGGTATAAACTGGGGTATTGCCCTGGCTGGGGGCTGCTGCCCAGGCCGGCACTGACCACCTGCCCCATCTTTCTCCAGGACAGTACCGGCTTCCACTTCTGCGGAGGCTCCCTTATCAGCGAGGACTGGGTGGTCACTGCTGCCCACTGCGGGGTCACGTGAGGACCTGGGTTCCGGTCTGAGGGTTGGGGTGGGGGAGCCGACGACATTTTCCGTCCTTAACCCCCACGTGATTCCCCCAGAACCTCTGACCGCGTTGTGGCCGGGGAGTTTAACCAGGGCTCGAGCTCCGAGGACGTTCAGGTCCTGAAGATTGCCAAGGTATACTGGCACCCGGGGCCCAGGTGTGACCCCAGGCAGGATGGGCCCTTGGGAATGTGCAACCCAGGCTAACCCCCTGGGGGGCTGGGAGGAGTGGGAAGGGGTGCTCCAGCTCCTCCTGGTCACCCCAATATCCCATCACATTGGGGCAAAGCAGAAAGGAGGGTATGCAAGGTTCCACGAGGGGAAGGTCTGCACCTGGGATCTGGGCGCCTGGGCTTCGGGGTCCTGGGGCCACAGAAGGAGCTGCCGAGTTGAACAGGCCCCTGTCCAGGGAGGAGAGCTGAGGCCATCAGGGGCAGCCCGGCACCCTGCTTCCCCCCTGCTGGCTCTTCCCCACCACTGGCTCTTCCCCAGACCCCGACAGCAGCTCTCCGGCCCCACTCCACAGGTTTTCAAGAACCCCAGCTACAGCTCGCTCACCATCAACAATGACATCACTCTTCTGAAGCTGTCCAAGCCCGCCAGCTTCTCCCAAACCGTGTCAGCCGTGTGCCTGCCCAGCGCTGACGACGACTTCGCCGCTGGGACGATTTGCGCCACCACCGGCTGGGGCCTGACTAAGTACACCAGTGAGTGATGACTGACCACTGGTTGGCCAGGTGAGAGGTGAGGGCAGCAGTCGCTGACCACCCACCCTGCCCTTCCAGATGCCAACACCCCTGACAAGCTGCAGCAGGCGGCCCTGCCCCTCCTGTCCAACACCAAATGCAAGAATTACTGGGGCAGCAAGATCACCAGTAAGATGATCTGCGCAGGTGCCAGTGGCGTCTCCTCCTGCATGGTATGGCTTCCCGGGCTCCCCTGGCACCCTTCCCTCCCAGCTTGGAGTGGCTTCAGGCCAAAGCCCAGGCCAAAGGCTTGGGCAGAGAGAGAGGAGATAGAAGTAGCAGGCAGATCCCTTTCTAGGGCCTGCTCCCCGGCATTCCTGCCTGAGTGGTTGGGAAGACAAGGCTCCTGGTGGGTCACTGATAACCTCAGCAGAGAGGTGCCATGGTCTCAGAGCCACCATATTGCAAGAGTCCATTGATATCAGCGTCTGAGCAAGGGCACCTCCTGTAGTTGTGCAGTATACAGCCTGGGCAGCAGAGCGTGGTGGCCCAGGAGGGCTCCAGAAGGGGTCAGGCAACCCTTCCTCCCTCACAGTGATCGTATGGCCAGCTTTCATCCTGTCAATCCGCCCAGCTCTATGGAACTTTTGTTATAGGACCCCACCTCAAGGTGTGGCCTAGACTTCTAGGGGCATAAACCATAAAAGCTGCTGAAATTTCTTTCATAATCCCTCAAATATGCTTGTGCAGAGCTTCTGCTGGCTGTCAGGCCTAGGATTGGGCTCTGGGAAAAACATCCAGGGGCCTCTGGGCCAGGCCACCTGGGCTGCCATATCCGAGCCCCCTCCATCCTGTCCTGCAGGGCGATTCTGGTGGACCCCTGGTCTGCCAGAAGAATGGAGCCTGGACCCTGGTGGGCATCGTGTCCTGGGGCAGCAGCACCTGCTCCACCTCCACCCCTGGAGTGTATGCCCGCGTCACCGCGCTCGTCTCCTGGGTACAGCAGATTTTGGCGGCCAACTGAGCCCCCAGTCTCACCTTGGCCTCCCTGCTTCCACAAAGCCTCAATAAACCGGTAGAACACATGTCGATGGTGTCTGTGTCCTATGTTGGTGATTCTGAGAACTCACTCTGCTTGAGAACTTGGGCCTTCATTGAGCCAGGCAGGAGGGCCTCTCCTTAGAGCCCCACTAAAGAATGTCAAGGAAGGGCATAGGCAGATGAAGGGTGATCTTGGTCTCTATCCCTCACCCAACACTCCCCTCCACCCTCTGGCTGCTGGGTCCTTGCATCCACCCCTGCTCAGTGTGCTCAGGGCCAGCCCTGGGGAGTGGGTGGCTGGGAGGTTGAGCCCAACGCTGGCCCCATGCACCTGGGATTCCAGGAAACCTTCCCAGGTGCAGCCCCCATGGGCTGCCTCTTTCCCAGGCCTGCGCTGGAGCCAGGTGCTTCTCAGCCCAAGGACTCAAGATAAGGAGTAATGGCGAGGCAGGCTGCGATTGGTGGGCTGGGGAAATATATTGGGGGTCCCTCAGGCAGACCCCATCTCACCTCCTGAGCCACACATCATGGCCTTTCTCTGGGTTGTCCTTGGCTTCTCTCTCTTTGGCAGCAGCTTCGGTAAGTGCAAGGCTCAGGCAGGCCTGGCAGCCCCAGGTCAAGCCTCGCCCATCCTCTGGCCCCCACACCCAGAAGAAGAGACCAGGAGGGTCCAAGTCCTCATGCCTCTAACCAGCCCTGCCGCCCGCCCTCCCAGCTTCCCCTCTCAGCCTCCCTGGGCACTTCTGCCTGTCTCCCCACTCCACTGCCTGGAGGTCCCTTGGACACCTCAAACTTAACTGGACATACCTTGGACCATGACTCATCTTGGTCTCCTCCATACCCTCCGAAGCTGGGGGGTGGTCTGGGTGCCTCTACTCTCCAAATTTGCCACTGAGCTGTCTGAATTCTACCTTGAGAATGATTCCTCGTCCATCCCTCTTGCCCTGCCCTCCACCCTCCAGACCTGGACAGACTCCTGGGTTTGTGCCACCCCAGCCAGGTTATATCCTTGCTTGAACCTGCTCCTGCTGGAGACTCAGAGCTCCAGCACCCGACTCAGTCCAGCTGTGAGAGCATCCAGGACTCAAGCAGGACATCTCAGCCCCCAGAACAGGACACTGGGCTCAGAGGGGGATAGACACTCCCCTCAGGGCACACAGCAGGGTGGGGGTCCCCAGACCTGGCCTCCCAGCACTGCCCCAACTCCAGATACCCTCAGCCTTGGGGCCATCCACAAGGGCACCTGAGGGCGGCTATCAGCTGGACAGGAAGGAGGCTGAATTCCCTGCAGTAGCCAAAGTTCTGGGTGCCAGGGTGCCACAGAGGCCTGGGAGTGCCAGGTCTTCACCCCTGACCCCCTTGGGGCACCATCCATTGACCAGATGCCCTGACCCTTCCCCCTAGGCTGTGGGGTCCCTGCCATCGACCCTGTGCTGAGTGGTCTGTCCAGGATCGTCAATGGAGAGGATGCTGTCCCCGGCTCCTGGCCCTGGCAGGTGTCCCTGCAGGTGAGGGGGCATTCTGTGCATGAGTCGAGGATAAACTAGGGTATTGGCCTGGCTAGGGAGCTGCTGCCCAGTCTGGCACTGATCCCCACCCCCTCACCCCCATCTTTCTTCAGGATAGCACCGGCTTCCACTTCTGTGGGGGCTCTCTCATCAGCGAGGACTGGGTGGTCACTGCTGCCCACTGTGGGGTCAGGTGAGGCCTGGGCTGGGCAGTAGGGGCCCCTATTTCACCTTCATCCCCTCCCAACCCCAACCAGGCGCTGCCACCAGGTGGGAAAGGGGCCGGGACAACCTGCAGGCTAGGGAGGAGCTGCTCCTGTCCGCCAGCAGCAGGTAGAGCCTCAATCTGCCGAAAGCCTCTACCCTAGCACCCCACCTCCCCAGACCCCAGCTTGGTCCAGGACAGCTGGTCTGGGCTCTGCCTTCACCATGCTGATGGGGAAACTGAGCCCTGAGGTCACCATATGAGTCTGTGGCCCAGCTGGGGCTCACCCAGCCTCGCACACTCCCCCATGCTCCCTGAGGAGGTGGTGTTGATCCTGAGTTCCATCTGCCCCCTCCTTTTTCTCCAGGAAGAACCACCTCGTGATAGCTGGGGTGTCTGATCATGGCTCTGAGGAGGAGGCTGTGCAGGTGCTGAGGATCGCTGAGGTACAGACAGCCAGGCAGTCCCGAGGAGTCTGGGCTCGGGCAGGGGATCCCCATCAGTGGCTCAGGCCTTACCCCACCTGCAACCTGTGGTCAGAGATTTCTTTTCATCTCTTTTCCAAATAATAAAGCTCTTTTACAGGTTGTTTCTGATAACGGTTTGCTCATTGTAGGAAAAGGCAAAATATCATATGCCATTTTCCCACCACTCCAGATTTTGTCAGTTCAGCCCCATCATCGTTCCTTTCTCACCACCCCGCCCCACTGGCACCGAGCCCCCTGAGTCTCCAGGCCCTTGTCTCCCCTTAAGTCTTCTAAGTCCTCCCTCCGCGGTCTGCCCAGCCCCCACCCTTTCCGCACAGGTTTTTGAACACCCTTTGTGGGACCTGCGCACGGTGCGCAATGACATCTCCCTGCTGAAGCTGGCCACACCCGCCCGCCTCTCCGGGACGGTGTCTCCGGTCTGCCTGCCCAGCGCCAACGCCAGCTTCCCTGTGGGCTCCCTGTGCGCCACCACCGGCTGGGGCAAGACCCGGTACAACGGTGAGTGTCCTTGCAGAGACTTACTCTGGTTTTTGGTCCAAATTCCAAGCACATTTGTAAATTGCAACAGTCACTAAATCTTCCACTTAAACCCCTCTTAGTGAAAACCTTCCAAACACGAATAAAAATGAGATTTGACAATATGTACATGAATAGTTTCGGAAGAAACACCGAAGTACCGGCAAGTATCGCCCTCACTAACCTGCAAGGAGATGGACAGCCCGGACTCCCCTCCAGACCGAGGAGGGTGAAGGCTCCGGTGAAGTCTGGGCACGGAGGCCAGTGTCCAGGCCGGGTTCGCGGCCTGAACGTCCGGCCCCGGGCGCTGCGCTGCTCCCCCGCCTGATGTTCTTCCGCCCCATGCTCTCCCTCCGCGCCCTGAGTTCTTCCGCGCAGGTCACCGCCCACCTGCCGGTCCTTTAACAGGACAGCAGCCAAGAAAGGGCAGCAGGAGGGAGGTGGGTCCCCTCCAGTGTCCCCAGTCGGAAGGCCGTCCCTCCCCTTCCCCGGGGAGGAAGGCCCAGCCCCTTGGCCCACACACAGTGTCCGGCAAGGCTGGGAGAGCTCCAGCCTCGGAAGGCAGGGCTTGTTTGAACAACTGGGCTGGAAGCCCAGTCACTGCTGCCAGGTGTGGAATCGGAGCGGCACCGTGTCCCACAGACGCTTTGAAGGTGTCAGGGAAGGTGCAAAGCTCGGTGTCCATGATCACTGGGATGGAGGATGATGCGGACCACTCAGGGGGAGGGCAGAGCTCAGGCGGCTCTGGTCTCTTCCCCCCTGGGCCAGCTGGTGAGGTGAGGGGCCCTGACCCCAAGCCCTCTATCCCTCCAGCCATCAAGACCCCCGACAAGCTGCAGCAGGCAACCCTGCCCCTTTTGTCTAACGGGGACTGCAAGAAGTACTGGGGCAGCAAGATCACCGACGTGATGATCTGCGCAGGCGCCAGCGGCATCTCCTCCTGCATGGTACGGCCCTGCATGGACAGATGCCCAGGGTGAGGGCTGGCTCTGGCCAATGGTGGGAAGCCCCAAGGGTATTTAATCTCATGCCAGCCCCCTGAGCTGGTTATTTTCAGCCCATTTTACAGACTACATCCAGGCTGAGAGGGTAAGCCACCTGCCCCAGGCCCTCCAGGAGTAGGCCACAGAGCTGGGGCTGCCCTTTGAGCAGATCTAAGTATTTGGTGCCCGGTCATTGGGCCCGACTTGTCGTTTGCACCCTCTGCACACTCAGGCCCTGACACCCCCTTTCAGGCTTGGACTCAAGTCTTTTCTCCTCCTGCAGGGTGACTCTGGTGGCCCCCTGGTCTGCCAGAAGGATGGAAGCTGGACCCTGGTGGGCATTGTGTCCTGGGGCAGCAGCCGGTGTCGCCCATTCTCACCAGGCGTGTACACCCGGGTCACCAAGTTTATTCCCTGGGTTCTGGAAGTTCTGGAGGCCAATTGAGCCTGTTCCACCCCACCTCCCAATTTGTGTAAAACCCAAATAAAATTACTGAGAGCAACTGCTTGCATCTTCACTTGTGTGTCTTCACTAGAGTAGGGAGAGGGGAGGTAAGATGGCTGCCTTCACTGGGGTCCCCTCTGGAGTTCAGAGCTGAGGGAGCTGACAGATCACCTAACCCTATTTCCTTCCTCACAGAGACAGGGAAACTGAGGCCCAAGTTCATATGCAGAATGGTGAGAGCTGAGAGAAGCACCTCCTTCCCAGGGCTCTTGTCTTACTTGGGGTGCCAAGACTTTTGGAAAGGAGACCAATGACCCAAAGTGAGGGCCTCTCTGGGCCCCCACCTCCCCACTTGGATGCCAAGTCCATGTGTAATTCAAATAAGATGTCCCACAAGCTGAAATTAGGGGCTTCTTTCTAAGAGCTAAGTTCCGGATAAGGTCTGTGAAAGCGAGCTTCTCTATGTGGAATCATGTATCTCCTACCAGTGCCCTCAGCCGGGACACAGTTCTCTGCCTTGGGATGTAGGGACTCCTGGAGCTCCCCCAGCCCCCACATCTGCCTTTGCCTTGGCCACCTGCCCTGGGACCATGCTGGATTTGCATCAGACCTCAGCGCTGGCTGCAGCCTTGGCTGCCGCACCAAAACCCAGCTTTTCTGGTCCCAGCAGAGGAGGTCCCAACCTCCCTCCTGCATCCTAGGCTCAACCGCAGCCCTCCCCCACCTCGAAGGAGATGCCTCAGCCTCATCTCCCTGGCCCAGCCCTGCTTCCCGGGGCCTTGGTTTTCTTCTGAAGGGGCCCATTTTCTCTTCACCCTCTGGAGAGGCTGCCCACAGCCTCAGCACGAATCCCCTCAACCCACCACTCCCACCTGTGGCACCGAGAGCGAGGACACACCTGCCCTCCCACCTTCCGGCATGCTCGCCTCTCATGCCTCAGGAGGCCGCTTCTCGGTTTTGAAATTTTATTTAAATGTAGACTATTAGTCAAATGATTGGAAAATCAATAATGAAAAATAGTTTTTTAGGGTTTTCTCCTGGTGCAGAGGGAACATGCCACAGTTGCGCTTTCCCTGTGGAGGGGCCACCGGCACCCTTACTGGGCTGGGTCAGCCCACAGGGTCACCTGAGGCCACGTGGGCCAAGGGGCCTGCAAGTCCCTGGCCCGGCCTGAGTGTTGGGCCCGCAGGACAGCTGTGTACTCAGGAAAAATCACCAGCCTGCTCCTGGCCTCGGCACCAGGGCCCAGCTCTGCTCAGGCTCCTCTGAGGAGGCACCATCCCACATCCTGCCCCGTCATAAATATATACAAATCCCTGACAGTCTGGGGCACCAGGCCCGGGTGGAGCTGGGGTCACCTGTCCCCATGGCCGAGGCATGACGGCTCTCTGGGGGCCATCGCTGCCCACCTCCCCTGCCCTCTGTCCCTCTAGGTGACAGCTCTCAGGCGGCTGCTAGCTGGCCCAGGACCCGGCGGAACTGCTGGGTGCTGTGGCCCAGCTCCTTGACCCTGTCCACCATGTCCTGGGCGGCGGCAGGAGATGGGTACTGTAGGGCGGCGGCCTTGGTGGTGGCCACGATGCCGCGCAGGAGGTCGCACAGCAGGTTGCTGTAATGGGTCACCTGGCTGCGCACGTCAGCCGCCTTGGCCTGCCGTGACAGTGTGTCCCCGATGAACACCAGCTTGTGGGCACTGAGGATGACGAACTTGCTGTGTGCCACGAAGATCTTGGGTGGCTGGTTGGTGGCCACGGCGGTGAAGAAGGCGTCCACCGCGTTGGTCAGTGTGGTCAGGTTCGCCTCGCACTGCTCCAGGTAGAAGAGCAGCAGCTGCCGGTCTGAGGGCCCCAGGCCGCCTGTCCGCCCCGGGGCCAGGGGCTGGGCTGGCGTCCAGTTGGCCAGGTCGTGGTCTATGGGCCGTGATACCTCCTGCTCCAGCCGTTCAAACTGCTTCATCTGGGGCAGAGGGAAAGCAGAGTGAAAACCATGGCCAGGGAACAAAAGAGACAGAAAGGGGTGCCTGCTAGACATTCTCCAAACAGCTCTACTGCCAATCTCAAAAGGTTTAATTCCATTTATGCCACATTTTTGCAATGATAAAATGAAAGAAATAGAAAACAAATGAGCAGGGGCAGGGGTGAGGGATGTCAGTCTCTTGGTTCGAGGGCTGTTCTCTAGTTACTTCAGATGTGATCACTGGGAGAAGGGTAGGTAGGACTGCCCTGCACTCTGTTTAAAACTTCCTATGAATCAGTAAGTGCTTCAAAACAAAAAGTTAAAAAAAAAATTTCACCTTAACATATATACTGTAAAAAGATTCAAATACACCAAGCATAAAAAAAGACAGGCATCACCTGGAATCCCACGCATCCAGAAATAACCTCTGTTAAATCTTGGGTAAATTATCTTTTAGAACTATATACTGAAGTATTTGCAGATGAAATGATGTAACATCTTCAAAATGATCTGGGGGAAAGGGGTGTCAGATACACTGGATTAGTTGCTGTGCTGAGTATGGGTAGGGCTGAGCAAATGGTACCCAGGGTTCCTTTTCTCCAGTGGGTACCTGGGGGACTATGTTCTTCAATTTTATGTATGTATTAAATTTCCCACAATAAAAATTTTAAACAAAAGCAAAAAGGTCATGGTATTTGAAATTTCAGAAAACAATAACTCACACCAAAAACTGGTGTACATTCTTCAAGAAGTTTTCCTTTAAAGATGGATATTCCCATTTCCTTTTTAATTAGAAAACTGGAAAGAACACAATATATAATATTTTATAGCCTATTTTAGCACACAGCAATAGGTCATGCATTTCACGTCAGTGAGTACGTATGAACTGTGTGGTAAGGCAATAATTTCCACCAGCGGCAGCCTTGCCTGGATGTCAGCAGTGTGGACCAACGTGTCTTCATAAGCTGGTTCTGACTGCGTGGCTGTGACCCGCCATGTATATTACTTGTTTCTATTCTAACCAAGGTTTCAGGCTTTAATTAGCAAACCAATATGAAACTGTCACTTCCTAGCACTTGAAACCCTCTGACTTTCCCTCTTTGGCAGCTACTTGGTGAAACTCGCCTCCCGGTTCTCTTGTCCAGAGAAAGAATACACTCATTTTTATTTTAAGTCTGTTGGGTCCTTTTCATTCTCTGACAATTCTTAATAGCTACATAATATTCTACTGTATAATGCTCATACTTTATTAACCAATACTCTATTGTTAGATATTTGAGGGGGGGTTCCAGATTTTCCACTGATATGGAAATGGAGCAACAAACATTCCTGTCAATACATTTTATGTACCTATATTTCACTTGTACCTCATGTTCCTCTCTTAGGAGCTCTAAATGTTTAGTTTCTCATACACATTCCTTTTCTTCCAGCTCCTAATAATTTATCTAAGTGATCAGTCAGATATGTGAAGAGACTTATAGTCAGCATAGCATTGTTTACAAAAGTAACTCTGTGCACAACCTAAATGCCCACCAACATGGGACTGGTTAAATAAATGCTAGAAGAGCCCAGAGGAAGATAAAGCAGATAAAGCAGAGGTCCATCACCCAAGTCAGTGGAGATTCCACATACAGCTAATCATGAACATGTTCTGTGTGCCCAGCACCTCCTAAGCATTATACATGGTTCACTCATTTAATTCTCACATCAGCCCCACGATGAGTACAACTGTGCTCCTCACTTTACAGCTGGGGAAACGTGGCTTTGAAAAATGCATGCCATGTGCCAGGTCTTAGATGGCACCGGCAGGCTCTCTCCAAGCCACCCTTCCCCGTGCCCAGGGAAGATGGGCTGACGGAAACTTTCTGGCTGATATTTCACATTCATGTTGGACTAGACTATATTTTAATTTTTTAAATCTTCATAATCAGAATAAAACTCCCTTAAAAAAATTCCTTTCCTACTCTCAGTAAATGATCCAAAATATGAAGAAAATCCTATGTCTGCAGATAAACACAGCAGTGTTATTTACAACAAGGAACACTGGGCACAAGGTAAACATTCAACTATAACAGATGCATGCAGCCTTTAAAAACAATTTATGAGGAATATTTAATACCATGGAAACATCTTGAGATAGAAACAGATGTAACTGTTCACAAAGTCGCATCTCAAGCATGGACAGAGGCTCCTTCTCAGGCAGGAGCAGGGCTGGAAGTCAGAGCACGGTGACCACCCCTGGGGGTAAATGGCTTCTTTTTTGTTTCCACACTTTCCCATGTGTGCTAAAATCTCTAATGATTACTCTGATAATAACCTAAATATAAATCCAATGAGCACATGGAGACAGTCATGCAGCTGAGCAGGGATGGGCTGCGAGTGAGGGGGCACCTGGGAGGCTCAGCTCTGGAGACAGATTCTTAGGGACGCCTGTGCTGGGAAAAGCCAGGAACCTGAGTGCCCTCACCTGCTGCAGCTCCAGCTGGCCCTTCCCCTGCCGCATGATGTTGCCCTTCTCCAGCAGCTCCTTCTGGGTCTTCTCAAACTCTTCCTTCCCCTGGAGGGGAGACACAAACAAGCACTGGGCTGAACCAGAAGTCCCCACAGGCCCAGTGAGGTGCAGTGTGAGGCCAGGGGCCACCAGGCGGCGCTGCACGCTGCACGCAGGTCCAGGGTGGGGCAGCTTCCTGAGGAAGCAGCTCTCCTGGGCCTCCTTCACCTCCTGCCCCCAGGAAGGGGCTAGGCACACTTCGCAGGGCCATGGCCAGCCTCCCTACCCAGTTCCCATGTCAGGGATCACATCCAAGCCCGTCCCCTTGGCATACATGGTCTGCCCACCCATCCCTGACCACTGGGCCTTGGCACCTGCCAGCTCTCATCTTGGAGTGCCACTCACCGGGATGTCCACTCAGCAGGCACCCTGGCCTCTGCTCAGAGGCCCAACCCACCCCACCTGCCCATCGCCTTACTGCTTCCCCTATGCCTGTAAGTAACTCTGTCTTTGCTTGTACTTCAGAATTCATCTCCCCAAACAGAAGAGGGCCACCTCTGCCCTGGTCACCAGAGTAGCCCAGCTCTTAAAGGTGTTCAAGAGTGTACCTCCTGGGTGGTACTGCAGGACCCCTGATGACACAGCCACACGGGCCCAAAGAACTGAGATAGGGAGATGGGTTTCCGGGGGCCCATCGGCCTGGAAGGTCAAAGGGAGGAACGTGCAGGAACTCACCAAGGCCTTGCTGGGGACCAAATCTTCCTTTGTCCACAAGAGCTCTCTGTGGTGGGGGGACCAGGGTCCCCACGACAGGGGTGTCAGTCAGGGACCTGAGGGGACCCCCCAGGGGACCAGGGAAGCTGGGCAGAGAGGGCACCCACCTGCAGGTGGACATAGTCGTAATCCTCCATCCAGCCTCCCTCACTGTTCTCGTATTGGCCATCTGGTGAGTCCTGGGAGGTGAACTTGGGGGGTGAAGGCAGGGGCCGGGACTGGATGCTGCTGGTCTTGTCAATGGGGTTAGGGTGCAGGGGGCCACCCCCCTCGGGCCCCAAGACAGGGGCCTTGGTCCGTCTGAAGAGCAGCGAGGCATTGCCATGCAAGAAGGAGGCCAGCTGCTTGGCATCCTCGGGCACAGCCCGAGAGCAGGCCACCAGGCGGTCCACGTCTTCAGGGGTGGCCCCCAGGCCTCCCCGGCCACTGTCAAGAGCCTGACCATGGGCCACCAGCGTCTGGTACACGTCCTCCATCTTCTGCAGTTGCCGGCTAAGCTTGGCATGCAGCGTGCGGTCAGAAGTATGGGCAGCGTTGCCCACGGCGCTGCGGGCAAACTCTAGCAGCTCGTGGACGGCCCCGAGGACGGCAGCCACGGCAGCCCGCAGGTCCTGTACTGGGGGCTCCTGAGGTTCAGGGGCACTGCGCCAGCCCCCACACCCACCAGCACTGCCTGCCAGGTCCAAGAGGTGGGCCACGGTGGTGCTCACGCCCTGCTGCAGCCGTGCCAGGGCCTCCACGGCCACTTCCAGCTCCAGGGGCTCACGGCCGGGCACTGCCGCCTCCAGGGAGGAGGCCGACTGGCTGCTGCGTGTGCTGCCCGTGCTGGAGGCCGACAGGCGCTTGGCATCGGCCGGGGCCTCTCGCTCAGCTGGCGGGGGCACCGCGTACACCCCGTCGTCGGCCACACTGCCGTCAGCAGCCTCAGGAGGAAGAACCCGCTCTCGGGGCACATCGTACAGGGTGCCAGGGCCAGGCCGCCGCAGGCCAGGGGGCACATCGTAGAGGTCAGGAGCTGGAGGTGGCACGTCATACACGTCCTCCGCTGGTGGTGAGTCTGGAGGGGGCGCAGCAAGGACCAGTGGGTGGCGGGTCGGATCAAAGGGCTTGGCCTTGGCGAAGGCAGGGGGCACGTCATAGGTCTCCTCACGCAGCAGTGGGCCGTCGGGCACGTCCTTGCTCACCGATGGAGGAACATCATAGACCTGGGGGCCAAGAAGTGGTCAAGGCTGCTACCCATCTGCCCACCTAGGAGCCTACAGGCAGGTCCCAGTCACACACACAGACACGGCCCAGGGCACACATTCACATTCATGATTCTTCTCCACACAGGTTAAGAGCCCAACTCTGGAGCCAGATCAGAGCCCAAGATCCTGGCTTCACTGCTAACAAGCTGTGTGACCTAACGCAAATGACTCCACCTCTCTCTGCCATTCTGCTCATCTATAAGATGGGGGAAATTCCTCACAGGTTTATTGTGAAGATTACATGAGTTAATTCACTGCGTGAATGAGAGGTCAGTCCTCATACCATCATCACCACTGCGACCACCACCACCACCATCGTCATTGCTGTCACCACTACTGCTATGTATTCTCTACTCTGTGGCAGGTACTTGGCTGAGCTATTTGCATGTTGTATTCAGGGTGACAACACCTGTGTTCGCCCAGGACAGTCCTCGTTTGTGCCTGATGCCCCTTCATAATTATTGGTCATCTTCCTTTTGCGCTCAGAAGTACCCTGGTTTTGAGGATAAATTCTGTGGTCACCTTGCTGATATCCTGTGTGATCCTCTCAAGAACCCTTTGAAGGACCTACAAGGGGGCTTTTACAGACGAGGAAACTGAGGCTCAGAGGGTGCTTAGTTTCCACGTCTGTCAGAGCGAGTGAGGGGTAGAGCCAGGGTTGAGAGTCTCTCAATGTCTCCAGCCCTGCCAACCTGGGTCCCCATCCCAGGGCACACAATCAGTCACATCCAGAATCCTACACACAAGTCAGGCCTCAGCATCCCCAGACTACTTACTGCGTGGTGGTTGGACTGTGGCAGGCCCTTCTCCACACTGGGGGGCACATCATACACGTCCAGTGATGGGTCCCGACCATTGGGACCCTTGACAGCCATGGGGGGTGTGTCATATACCTGAGGGCAGAAAAGGTGAGGTGATATAGATGCTGGGGCAATGTGAGGGGAGGGAAAGAGCAGAAACCCACAGCACCCCCCAGGAACACCCTGGCTGGGGCTGAGAAAGCCCAGCTCCCCGAGGACCCCCCTGCACATCCCACCCCAACACCTACCTCTTGACCATACTGGCTGGGAAGCAGCCCCCGAACAGGGGGCACGTCATAGATGTCCTGGGGCCCTGGGGCCAGCAGGTGGCGCGGGATGTCGTACTCGTCCTGCTCTGGCTGGGAGGCCTCAAACACATAGCCTTGCCCCACTCGGGTGGGCACCACCACCTGGGGGCAGACAGTCAACTGTCACCACTGGCCCTGGAAGCCAGTTCCAGGATCTACCCTCAGGGAGATTCCATGCCCCACTGAGGTGGGGAAGACACACATAGGGGGCTTCCCAAGGGTGGGCTCAGAGGCTACTCGGACACACTCAGAATCCCATACACAAGGGGGTCCTCATCCTTCTGTATTCCCTGCCCTTTCTCCAATGAAGCACAGCACTTGGGGAATACTAGGACCCCGCTGTTTGTGTAGAATCATCTGGTTCTGGCAGGAAACAGAAGCAGTCTCCAGAGGTGGATGACCCAGAAGGTCCCAGAGGCGGGGTACCCATGGGCTGATGGGGGGAGCACCCTTGACTGGGGAGCCCCTGCCTGATGGCACCTCTCAGCTGCACCCTCTGCAGACAGGCCTGCCCAGCAAAAGGCTGTTCCTACCAAAGGACCCAGCAGTGACCTTCTGGCTCCAGGACAAATGGTGCCAGGCTGGGCCTCCTCAGGCTGGGTCCAGAGGAGGTGGCCAGCAGGAAGTCCTGACAGTCTGGGCCTGAGGCCTGCAAGGAGGCAGCAGCCTGGCAGGGGAGCAAGCAGAGCCCTTGGCCTCCCTGTTCCCCCAGCACATCTTGGGGAGACTTCTGAGGACAGGGCCACCAAGGACTCCCAGACCTCAGGGCCAGTTCTAGGGCAAAAGGAGAGATGGAGCTGTTTTGGAAGGTCGGGTGTGGGTGTGAAGGAGTGACCCAGACCAGAACCAAGACCCCTACTCCCTACTGCACCAACCACAGGGCCACTGAGACCACCACTCAAAAAGAAGAGGGCTTAGTTGGGGGATGTCAGCCCAGAGAGAAGGCCAGTCCCTTCCCTTCTTCAGTGGCCTGCCCCTGGCCTGAGGTCCACAGTGGTAAGCTGCCCAGAGCCCTTCATGCCAGCACACCTGGCAGGCAGTGCTGGGTGGGCAGCAGTCTCCTTCCCTGCAGGCACCCAGGCCTGTGGGAGGGGTCAGCCCTGCAGGAGGGGCCAGCAGGGTCTTCTAAACTCCCCCACAAGGCTCCCTGCTCAATTCTCTCTGATAAAAAGGCCTTTTGTTCCCTAATCAAATGGGAGGTCTGGGACAGGGTTGACTGAGGCTTTCCCCACATACAACCCAGGGAACAGCAGGGCTCATGCCCCCTTGCCTGCGCCCAGCCCCCATGACACCAACAATCGGCTCTGCAGGCCTGTGCGCCCTGGAGGGTGCAGGATGCATGCCACATGCTGGGCACCCAGGAGCAGCAGTGTCCCCACTGAGGCTGGGCACCAGCACTTTTCTGATCAGCCCTGGGCTTGGCAGAGGCTCCTGCTGATGCATCCCCTGCCCACCTCTGTTAGCTGCTGGGACGAGCTCCTCCATGGGGTGTTCCCTGCCCACCGCACCCCTGGCGAGTCTGGGAGTGGAACTGGCGGCCCTCCCCAGACTCATCTCTCTCTGAGCCCCAGACTTGTGTCTCCTCCAGAGCTATTTTTAGATGCTGGAACCTGCCAAGAGCAGGGCAGGCGGGGCAGGCAGGGGGCTGGCGGGACGTGGCAGGTTGGCGGGGCCTTGAGGCAAGTCCTGAGGCGTCTCCAGGCCCTGCTGGCCTTGGAAGGCAGGTGGGAACTGGGCCCAGGATGAGGGTGCACCCGCCCTCTCTGTGCCCCAGGAGTGCCTGCTCCATCTCACACTGATGGGGGGTGGGCGCTGGGGGCTGGACCAGGCCTGGGCCATGGGCAAAGTGCCACTTGTGTGGCTGAGTCGGTGACAGTAAGCAGCCATATAGACCAACAAATGTTTTCTGTTATAAAGAAAAAGGCGGGCAGCCACGAACAGGGGAAGTAAAAGCTCATTTTCAGAGAGCCGCGGAGCCCATTAATCACAGGCCACCCTGCTCCGCACCTGAGGCCCCGTTAGCAGGACCTGGAGCCTGTGGGGGTGGGGGACGCAACCAAAGTCTGGGGGGAGGCACAGATCCCAACTCAAGACACACACACACACACACACACACACACACACACACACACACACACACACACACACACACACACACACACACACACACACACACACACACACACACACACACACACACACACGTCAAAGGCACAGAAAAAAGACACGCAGAGGCGGAGAAAACACGCACAACACCCACCGCCAGATGCACACCCAGAGACCCCGGCCCAGGCAGGCGAGGCCCATCAGAGCGCCTGCAGGAGTGAGAACTGTGGCTGCAGGTTCCTAAGACCCCAGGGATAGGGCAGGCTGCCTGCTGCGTCCTGCTTGGGAGCGCCAACCACCTCCATGCAGCTGGACTGCCCGTCTCCCCTTCTGCAAAAGAGGCATTAGCCCACGTGACCTAGGCTGGCTCACTCTGGCCCCTCCAGCCCAACCCTCATCTAACAGACTTGTTTTTCTGCTCCAGGAAATGGAGCATGAGCCTGGGTGCTGGGGGACGGAGCAGGTGACCACTACCTCTCATTGAGAGTGACGGACATGCCTGACGTGGGTCCCTTCCTTCCGAAGCTCCTGTCCTTCCAGAAGGAATGAGGCTGAGCTCAGCTGTGTCTTCCCCAGGGCCTGACCCAGTGCCAAGGCTGCCCCCTTAGGCACAGCTGCAGCCCCTGACCTAGAACCACTTCCCCAGGAGTGACCTCACAAAACACCTCCCCCTCTGGGGCCCCCACCTGCTTCTGCCTTCAGCTTCCTAAAGCCATGCCCCAGCCCCAAAGGGTGCCTACTCCACAGTGTGGCCTTGACCTCTCTTCCCAGCCACAAAGGCCACCCTGCACCAGGCTGCAGGTAGCAGACGCCTCCTGCCCACCAGCCTTGTCACTCACCCTCTGGCTGCCTGGGCCCAGAGCCCTGTGTACCCATCCACTGTCCTGGCGGCGTCCCCCTCAACCCAGCTGACCTCCACCCCTGGAACCAGGGGCCTCAGTTTCAGGGTTCCGAAAACAGCCTGAAATGTGGGCACAGGTGCACACTCTAAGATGTTTACTGCCTTGCAATTTGTAACAGAGGCGCTCGCCACCAGAATTGCCTGAAGCCCGCCTCCCAGCAGAGGGCGCAACCCAGCAAAATCAGGCACGGTCTTTGTAATCATGCTTAAGGACCCAAGAAAATGCTTCTGACATCAAATGTTGGATTTACAACCTCAAAATACAAAAGTATGTATACAAATCTGTGAAAGACGAATAGGGAACAGGCTAGACAAAATATGCCGAGATTCTCCAGGGATCCTCTCTTGATTGGGGAAGCTCATCTCCATGCTCTCTCATACATTATGCATTTTCCATGACAAGCAAGCACTGCTTTCACAATCATAAAAGAAAAGCAGATGCAATCAAGGCAGCCCAGGCCAGGAGCAATGCGGCTCCTCCAGGGAGGGCAACCAGGTCCCAGGACACAGGGCTCTCTTCCTGGCCACCAGCCAGGTCTGGGTCTGTAGAGAAAGGGACTCAGTCACGTGAGCTCAGAAGCAGTCTGAGAGCAAGCTCCTCGCATGGGAGGGAAACAGAACCAATGGCAAAAACGTGGGCTTGAGTCCATGGCCTGGAGTGAGGGTTTCACTGCTGCTTCCTGGACCACTGGGCTTCCACTCCCTGCCCTGGCCTCACAGAAGCACCAAGATAAGCCTGACTGTAAAGACTTGGGAAGGGAGGCAGGGAGGGAGAAAGGAAGTCCCTCCCTGGGGGATGAGGGGCTGTATGCAGGGGGATGGACTATGTATGGTCTGTTCCAAGACTCACCAGCCAGTCACTGTTCCCTGCCATCTCCTCACAGGATAGGTGCCCCCTGGCAGGCCTCTGCTCCTCCAGCTAAGGCCACCTTGGCAGCAGCCCAAGTCTGGGCTATCCCAGTCCAGCATGGCACATTTCTGCCACTGGCCTGTCTCTGGCCAGGTAGTTGAAGGAGCAGGCTGGGCAGAAATTGGGAGCCAGTGACCATGGAGCCTCGTCCACAGCCAGCCAACAATCTCCAGCCAGGAGACCAAGCTCTGTCTGTGGGCAGGGCAGGACGACATCATGACCAAACCACTGCCCACCTGGCCTGGGCAAGGCTCCAACCTCAGCCCTGGGCTGGCTCTGAGGACAGAGGCTCAGTGCCAGGGGGTGAGTGTCCTTAGACAGAGGCAACTCTGGACCAGACTGGCACATACATGAGGCGAGGTCCCAGGAAGCTGACCCCAGCAGAGCACAGTGGCTTCTCTTAAAGGCTGGCTGCTGGGCCCACCCCTGGCTCTCCCACCATGGCCTCTGCAATGGCCTCCCTCTGATGAGGGAGGAGCTGGGGAGCTGGGGTGGGGCTGGGTCACCCTGTTGATGTGGGCTGGGTTCTCAGGGTCCTCAGGGGCAGACCAGAATGGAGGAGGGGCTGCAGGAAAAGTCCACTCCCAACTCTACTCCACTTGTGTCTTGGGAGACACAGGCCCAAAGGTGAGTAAAGGTTGCTCCTGACTCAGCCCAGAGCTCAGTGGGGGCCTGGCCCCTCTCCAGTCCCACCTCCGGCCTAGGCAGACAGGCCTGTGTGGAGCTGAGGTGCTGGACTCGGAGCCTGGCCGCCGTCCACCCTCACAATGGCAACAGCCCATAAGGGGTTTAAACAAGAGTCCCCCTCAGGGTGACCCTACAACCCCATAGACAGCGTCCTCCCCGCAGCCCAGGAGTCACAAGCAGGTCACCCTGTGGACGCCGGCAGACCCATGACATGGCCCAGGAGAGGAGTAGGCACCTGTGGAGATAAGCTCTACCCCTTCAAGGGGACCTGAGGGGTCCGGGGCATGTGATGGCTGGCCTCTCCCCTTGGTCCCCTCCTCCTTTCCCTGCCATCCCCACATGGAGGGTGGTAGAGTGGCCAGTTGGAGGACCCCGTGGGCTCCGCTCCACTCCTCTCCCAATCATGCTCTGTGAGAACGAAATATCTCTGTTGTCCAGTCCTTTCTTCTGGATTGGCCTAACTGCAGCCCTGCGCTCCATTCTCCATTTCTCCCCTTCAAGTGCCTCCCAGCCCCCCCTTTCTGGGCTCCCCACACCCTCTACCGTGGCCAGAATCACTTTACCAGTTGTGGTTGGGCAGGTTACTCCTACCCAAAACCTTCCACCCTCAGCAAGGCACCAGGTCCCTGGAGGTCCACCCCGGCCTGCTGCTCAGGCCTTCTCGGCCAAGCCCTGCTTGCCCTGCTTGCCACACTCAGCCTGACAAGCTGTGTTCTCTGCTGGTGACACCCTCCCACTGGGGTTTGTCAGCTGAAGGCCACCTTATGGTCCAAGGCCAGCCCGGTGTCTCCTCTTGGGCTGCCCCAACCTGCTCATATCCACGTCAGAATACAGGTAAGCACATTCCCCAGGTGCTCACCTCCCACCTCGGCCCCAGACCAAACGTGCAGCCACTGCTGGAGCCCTAGAGGCCCCAAAAGTGCTTTCTGCTGCCCCCAGAAACCAGGCCTGGACAAAAGCCACAGGAGGACTGCCCAGATACACCAGGGAGGCCTTACCTTGGCTGGTGGTTTCGTCCCCTCCCAGCTGCGTGTGTCCATGGATGGGGGGACCTGGTAGATGTCGTGTCCTATCCCAGCGGAAGGTGGCACCTGGTAGATGTCCTGGGCAGGGCTGCCAGGCCCTGGGGGCACTTGGTAAAGGTCTGGGGCTGGGCTGGGAAACGGGTGATGGGGCATCTGCTTGGAGAACGCGGATGTCTGCTTGGCTGGGGGAGACTGGAACTGTGGGCTGGGTCCGGGGGCTTGGTAGAGAACTTGCTGAGTCTTGCTGGGGGTGGGCACCAGGTAGACGCTGTCGGGCTGGGTTGGGTACGCCGCGGGCAGCATGGGTGTGTACAGGGCAGCGGGAGCATGGAGGCCGGGCTGGGGCGGGGCTGAGCTGGCGGGTGGGCCGGGGCCAGGCCCTGCTGGCTTCTTGTCATGCATGCCCACCAGGATCTTGAGGCGGTTCCCGGGCACGATGCCTTGGCGCCCATGCAGTGAGCAGAGCCACCAGCCATCCAGGCCCTGCGTGTCCCGCTCCAGCACGGTCATGATGTCACCCTTGCGGAAGGAGAGCTCATCCGGGGACTCAGCCACATTGTCGTAGAGGGCTTTGGCCAGCACATTCTGGGGGGGAGAGGACACAGGCGGGCATGAGGACACTGGCTCCCACCCACTCCAGGACTGGGGAGGCATCTGGCCTTGGCAAGGAGAAAGGAACAAAGCAGGGTTTGGAGAGATCCCCAGGCCTCTGTCCCCACTGCCCCAGCAGAAAGGCCCAGCTGATCAGATGACTGCAGCCACCACCTACACCCCAGGGTGGCACTCAAGATACTCTACAAAACACTCCCAGAGTCATGGTACAACCTGGACCAACACCAGGGAGAGCAGCGATGATAATAGTGGCCACCACGTTCTGGGAAGAGAACAGGATGCACACCCTCCCTGCCCCAGCACAGTGGTCCTGCTGCCCCAACAGTGCAACCGGCCAGGAAGAAAAGACCAGAGAGAGGGGAGGGGATAACAGGTCACCACCTGCAGACCACATGTCATCCATGTGAAAATCTCAACAAACTAGAAGGATCAAAAGTGGTTGGAAAGGGACCTCACAGAAACCACGTCATGTGATAACAAAAGCTACAAGTTATCCAGGAATTAATCAAGCAAAGACTGTAAGACACCTCAGATGAGAAAATGTATCAATTCGCCCAAGCTTACAATAAGTTACAAGTGCAATAAAAGTGCCAGTGCCAGCAAGATCTTTTTCTTCTTCTTCTTTTTTTTTTTTTAGGAATTGGACCAAAGAAAAAGAATTTTTCCAGAATTAAGCAGAGGAATAGAGGTCCACAAATAAGGTCAATTCTGAAAAAATAAAAAAAGGAGGTACAAAAAGGCACCTCCTTCCTGCTGTGACGACAGGTCACAATTCCAAATTCATGGGACAGGGACCAGCAGCCAGGACAGGCTGCAGCAGGGGAGGGCTGCATCACAAGTGATTCTAGGAAAACTCACTCACTGGAGGAAGAAAAGTCAGTTTGGACACTTGCCTCATGTTATAAACAAAAGGCAATTAAAGACCTAAATGTAAAAGATAAAACTTTATAGCTGATAAAAGAAAAAAATTGTGGGAAAATATCTGTGACCTTGAGGTGGGAAAAAATTATAAAGCAAACCCCCAAAACAAAGATCCCAATAGGACAAAATATAAGGTAACAACAGCAAAAACAAACAGAGGATTGATTCATCCTCATCAAGGTGAATGGATCCAATTGGATAGGTGACAAAACAAAGCTGACAAGGTGACAGGCCACCAAGTGAAAAGAGAGTGATCAATCTAGAATCTGGAGGTGCTCTGACATATCAGCAAGGAAAAGTCAAGAATGCCAACAGATAACCAACTACGAAGAATTCTCAGAAGGGGAAAACTGAATGGCCAAGATGGCCAACAAGGATGCTCAGGGCTCCAGTTAGCAAAGCGGGACACACCTGTAAGCCTGTTCTGTGCTCCAGCAGGTGCCCAGGTGTATAGTGAGGAATGCTAGCCACACCCTCCTGCATCAGAGCAATAAACAAATCTACAGCCCAGAATGCTTTACATTAATGTTACGATCGTCAACAAAACAATTCAACCTATTTTTCATAGACACTTGTCAAAGGACAGATTCCACACACATTACATTTGCATGGGTACTCCTGGAAGAGAGAGAGGAATGAAACAGGCATCAGGAATAAATGGGGAAAATAAAGTAAGACTAAGAAAGCGTCCCACACAGAGTGAGGACAGCCACAGAAGGATAGCACCCCCTGGCCCACCCCTGCTCTTTACTCCTGTTAATTCTCATAGCCAGCCCAGCACTGCTGCTGCAGGGCACTGCTACGGGCCGTATTCGTCAGCAAACTCTCCCAGAGCGGGAACACACGCTCCATGGACAGGCCCCCAGCACTGGCAGACACCAAACAGGCTGGCCCAGAACCTCACTCGGGACAAAGAACAGGGGCGAGGAGGCCCCTGCTGCCGCTGCTCCCTTGTGTGAGTGCAGGGCTCAGGGTGGGCCCGGAGATATTACAGAGGAAACCCAGCAGGAGGGCCAAGTTCCGTTCCAGCAGAGGGCAGGAGCGAAGTAAGCACCTGGGTGAGAAGGCCAGGCTGTCTGCATCTCTGAGGGCAGCACAGAACTCTGCAGGTCTCAACAATGGCCCAGGCCTCACGCACGGCAGAAGCCAGGTTTGAGGAGAGGATGCTGCCAGGCCAGCTGGGCTCCAGCAACACCAGCCAGGCCTCTGCTCTGGTTGCCCTTCTCCGAGTCCCCTGGAGTCTGAGGATGCAGAGCCTGGTCTAGACCTGACTCAGAAATGACACCTGGGTTCAGACCACCGACTAACTGTGTGACCCTCCCCACCTTGGCCTGAGTCTCATTCCTTGGACTCCATCTTTAAGGAGTCAAGCAGAAGCTGGAATTCCAGGTGGATGGAAGGGCCATGCCCCTTGGGAAGAAATAGGAAGTGGGAGCCTGGGCTCTGGGGGCAGAGAGGAGTGGGCGTGAAGCCTCAGCCAAAGCCAGGAGGGCCCACCTCCACACCAGCATCTGGGCCAGAAAGAGCCTCTCTGAGCTCCATGTCCCCTGCCCATCACACTGAGGAGTAGGGAAGAAAGTCTGATCACCGCCAAGAGGGACAGCAGCCCCTGGGGGAGGCCTGGGCAGGCAGCACATGCCCCAGGCCCAGGCTGCACGCTCAGACTCTGGGGAGCATCAGCTGGGAGCCCATTTTTTACAGAGCAGCTCAGAAAGGGCCAGAAGCCAGAAAGCTGGGAGCCAAGAGGGACAAGGCCCAGGGGAAAAGCCAGCCCAGGCAGGCAGCTCACAGACAGCAGGCAGACTCACACGGTACCAAGGTGAGCGCCAGGGCAAAGCCCCCGGGTGATAGGTTGCTGCAACGCTGTCCACACCATAAGTAGGACAGTTATAAATGCACTGAGGTGTCAGTGAGTCCTCAATAAAATTTTCAATTTGTATTTAATGAGCATTACTTGGTTTGGGGATTGAAAAAATAACATCCTGAAAAAGAAAACAGTGGACTACCTCCTAGGCTCCGAGGCAGGATGGGACAGGCGAGGCTGAAGCAGGTCCAGAGGCCAGAGACCCCGGAGGAGCAGGAAGGGTCAGGGGCTGCCCTGCAGCCCACCAGGGCTCAGGGGCCCCACCCCTAGACTGCTTGTAGGAAAAGCAAATTTCCCAAATATGGTCTGCAGACGGCCTTAGGGAATCACATCCCGTCAGGGGGCGGGCCACCGGCCCACCCTCCCCCAGTGACCCCAGAACACAGAGCCACCCCGCTGGGTCCCCTCAGCCCCTGCCCTGGTGACCACAGGAAGTGCCAGCAGAGTGAGTCACAGGAAAATTCCCCTCCAGCCCAGTCAAAGGGGGCGGGGTGCAGACCGGGGAATGCCCCTCAGAGGCCCCTCACCTCTTAGAGGAGGGCAGCCCAGCAAAGGCTGGCAAAGGGGCCTCAACCAAGCCTTGCTGGGCAGGGCTGGGCTGTCAGGGAGGCTGGAGAGCTCTGAGGGCAAGGTGTGATGGGGGAGGAGGAATGGGTTGTAGAGAGGGTCCCCTAGGCCCAGGAGAGCTACTGGAGCCTCCTGCATCCAGGGTGGCCAGCCCCCATCCCAGAGTGTGAGCTCGCTGAGCAGTCAAGGCCAACTCTGCCTGCAACTGTATAGTCTGGGGCAGCCGGAGCCAGGCTGGGAAGTACCTCTTGGGCTGGGCACGTGGTACCAGGCGCCTGGCACCAGGAGCTCCTCTGCCTGCGTCAGCTGGTGCTCCCGCCCAGAGCCCCAGAGGCAGGCTCTCAGCAGTCCTGGGCACTGCTGGTGCTGCAGCGCTCCGGCTGGCTAAGCACCGGCCCCTTTGGGCCTCTAAGCCTCTCCAGCTGCTCCTGACACACTCCTCCCTCCTACTCCCCCAAGTCCTCAGCAGCAGCAGCTAAGATCAGACCTGGGACTGGCTCTCCCTCCCACTGCTGGAGACCTCAGTCAAATCCCTGAGCCTCTCTGAGCACCCAGATTCCCTGAGCTACATGACAGTCCTAGTTTCACAGGACTGTTCTTTTTGTTTAATGAAAGATTCATCTGGCCATCTCCGCCAGGTGCTGGGCCTGGCTCTGCAAGACGGTGCAGGCCTACCTTGACTAGGCCCCCGTCTGCATGGGGCTTGCATCCCAGCAGGGCAGACACCAGACAATTTGTCAAGGCACAGGGAAAGTGGAATGCCAAAAATAAAATGCAACAGGACCACTGCACATAGAATGGTCAGAGATGGCCTCCCCAAGGAGGACATTTCAGGTGATTCATGAAAAATGAAAACCAGTTGACTATGAAACTAGCCATGGAAGGGCATGTGGGCAGAGGCCAGGCATGAACCAAGGCACTGGAATCGGGAAAGGCTGGAAGGGAGATAGGGTCATGGGCCTGGAGTGGCAGGTAGGCTGGGGCCAGTCACACTGCAGGATGCCTTGGAATGATACAGAGACAGCTCAGTAAATGCCATTCAAATGGTGGCATCTCGTGGCAGAATACGGCAACACCCACACCACCCAAGTATTCCTGCTCTAGACATGCTTCCCAGGACCCAGTGTCCTGCCCCAACTTGGACAAGGGGCTAGTTCCCCCAGAACCTGGCTTTCCAGACTCCTTTGCTGCTAAGTCAATCAGGTGCTCCCCCATGCTCTCAAGGGGGCATGCCGCCAGGGCACCACTGTAGTCTAGGCAGACACTGCCAGCACCTGGGTCCAAGGTCCCATGGAAACTGCTGCTGACTCACCTGAGTATCTGCCCACCTCATTCCTGCCTCTAGGAAACCTCTAGCTGTGTCCTACTCCTCCTTCGGGAGGTGACTCGGGTGTCAGCCCCCAGGGAGGCTCCCATGTCCCTCCCTTGGGCACCCATTCCCTATTGTCCCCACCTGGAAGTGCTGACAAACACCTCTGGCTACTTCATGTTCCCCAACCCAGGTGCCCAGGATGGGAGGGGCCTGTCCACTTCGGCACGGAACCCCCTGCACACACAGCCAGGCATGGCCCAGAGTGGGGCTGAGCACTGGCTGCTGAATGGGCGGGCTCAGGCAGAAGCCTTCCTTGCCGAAGGTGGTGTTCTGCCTTCCCTGGGAGCTGTGTGGCCACGCCTGAGGAAGCCAGGAAGACCCTGTGCAGCTTGCTCACCCCAGAGGGAGGGGACAGAGGAGAGCCCCCAGCCTGATGCCATCACTCCCCAGGTAGTGGCCTGCCAGCCAGGCCCGCCCAGAACAACACCACAGTTGTTGCACATAGGAGCTGACAGGGCGGCCCGAGGGGCCCTGCCTAGTCTAAGAATGGCCCTCATTGTGTCCGGGGCCCTCAGACACAGAGCAGCTGGGCCTTGGCCACCAATGGGTATGCATCTGCGAGAACAGTGGCTGGCTGATGGGTAGTCCCTCCGCCCACTGCCCTGGGGAGCCCTGGATGTGCTCTGGGTATCCCCAACCCCAACTCTGGGGGACAGTGCTAGCTCGTGGCGGGGAGATTGACAGGTTTACAACGATAACAATCATGATGCTAAGTCAGAGGGAGGACTCTTTTGCAAACTTCAAACATCTCTTTCAAACCTTTCAATCCTGTGAGACACTACAATTGCCTCCATCCCGTGGATGGGGAAGCTGAGGTGCACAACAGTTACAGTTACTTGATGTGCCAGGGTCACAGTCAGGACGCCATACAGGCAGATTTGGGCTGTGTGACAAAGTACAGCTGGGTGGCTCCCGGGGTAATGCTTAGGTTCATGGAAGCCAGGAGTGGAAATTTCACAGGACTTTTCCATCCCTCCTAGTCCCCCACTGCTGCCCCCAACACACACACACACACACACATACACATACACACACACACACACACCACACAGAGCCCCAGTCACAGAGCCTCACACATAGCAGTCACTCGGGAAACACTAGTCCTCTTCAAACCCAGAATCATCTCAAATGTGGGCCAAGTTTATTTCTGGGGTATTCTGTTTGCTTGTCCCAAGAAGCCCCCACGGCCTATGAATACAGGTCCAAAGTGTGTGTGTCCGACTGGCAGTCTGCACACTTGTGTCCCTGCTCACTTGTGCTCCCTGGAGGGGCAGTGGCCACAGGCCCACTGGCCAAGGTCCTGACAATCCCCTGCTCTGCCTCCTGACTCCAACGGGGCTCAGAGGGCAGTGCCTCTTCCCTTCCCAGATATTTCCACACCCTCATTCTGGGAGGAACTCTGAAACAGCCAGCCTTGGCATCACTCTACCCTAGTACTCCCAGGACAACTGAATGGCCAAAGTCTGGGCTCGAGTCCTCTGTGCTCAGCAGAGAGGGAGAAAACTGTGGGTGAGTTTCCCCTTCCAGAGCTATCCCAAGGGGAGCATGGCTCCTTCCCTGCCTACCTCAGTAGTACCTGAGGCTCAGAGAACAGAGCAAGGGCCATGTATGGGTCTTCAGTCCCATTCCTGAACTCAGCAGCCAGAGGACAGGTCAGTAGAACAAAGGACAAAAACCTACCTGTGGGTGGCCACTGCCAGCGGCTCCTTCAGAGAAGCACAAGTCCTGGCCTGGCCGCGGCTGCAGCAGCAAGAGCAGATGCCTTTGTGTCCTGGGCCAGCTCTGGGCTGGAAGCAGGCCCCTGGCCCCATCCCCACCAAAGTGTCTCAGGCACTGTCCCTGGGAGGCTGGGCAAAGGAAGAGAGGTGGCATGGGGAGGGCCCTCCTGCTGCAGGACATGGCATCTGCAGCCCCCAACACACCACGGATGGTGGGAACAGGTGGTCTGAGGCCAGGGCACCAAGGAGCCTGTGTGGGTGGTGTGAGGGCAGAGGCTTCTGCCCTCCAGCCCATCCCAATTGCTGGCAGCTTGGGAATGGTCCCCAGCCCCTTAGAACCCTCACCACTGCCACTCATTCAGGGAACTGACCCAGGCTGGCAGACCTCAAATGTGCTTGAAGTAGGCCAGCTTGTTCACTCTTGGGATTTGGTCTCTCAGTAGAGAGCTCAGCATGAGGCTGACCTTCACTTCAGGGACAGGACTAGGACCTGTAACCCATCCCTGCCAGCCCCAGATTTGCCACTGAAGGGGCAGAGGCAGAAGGAACAACCCAGGTGGGACAGCAGGGACTTCACTCCTTACAAGGCCCTGGTTCTTCCACCTTGACATCTAAAACCCCCTCAGCTCTGCCAGTCTCCAGTCCTAAATGATAACTTCCAGCAGCCCTTAAAGTAGCACCACCTGCTGCAGCAAGAATGGAGGGGGATACAATGACACAAAAAGCAAGGTTTTCAAAAAACTACCAAGCTCCTGACTTCTGGGATGCGCAGTGGGGATGGGGGCCTGCCATGTGGCCCTGCCCCTTCATCCTACCAGCTCCTTCCAAGCCAGGCCAGTACTTCGCCCCACTCCTCACTCAGAGGTGGGAGTGAGTTAGCACAACAAGACAGCAGTGGAGCCAAGGTCTCTCCCCAGTGCTATAAGGCCCAGCCTGCCACACTGGAAGGAGACCACCCTGCAGCCCCTTATATGGGAGTCTTAAGGACCCAGAGGAGGAGCTTGCCCAGTATTTCTGCTGGAGAACAACCCCTGTTAACCCTATCCTACACCCTGCTCTCCAAGGGTGACTACTCCTCCTGCTTCTGCCTGCTGCCTGGTTCTGGCTGTCCCAACTGGCTGTTGGCTCCTGGGGGGTGGGGGAAGGAGTTCTCCAGGCCTGAAAGAAAAAGGGCTGTGAGACCTATCTCCTAAAAGAACAATACAGGCCAGGAGGGGGCCACTAAGGCACAGCCCTGGAGCCAGAGGGACCCCACCAAGCTGGCAGCCCCAGTAGAGCACGACAGCACCCCAAAGACCAGAGCATTCCCAGTCCAGGGCAGGGGACACACATGGGTAGAGCACAGGGCCATACCAGGAGACTATGTTCTGGACCCAATTTTGTGAGGACAAGTAACTATCCCTCTCTGTGCCTCAGTCTCCCCATCTGTGCCATCTGCATAACTGACAGGTGGTCTCAGGGGCTTTCCTGCTCTGACAAGATTCCCTAGTGGCACTCATTGTACTTACTTCAATCTTTTGCCCAAGCCTGGGAAGATGGTGCCAGCCCACAGCAATGCTTCTGTTTAGTACAAGTGTAAAAACCAGAGGCTCCAGTTCTCTGAAGCTGAGAGTGAACGTCATGGCAGAACCTGGGGCTGCCCTTCCTTGTTTCACCCAGTACCCACTGGGTTCTTTCTTTGCCCACAGCAAGTGGGTGGTGGGTGCCAGTGCCAGGAGGGCATGCCAGAAGCTCTTCCCCAACCTCCTTTCCTGTCAGGTTCCACCTGGGCCTGGGCCCTCTCCTGCTTTTCTCAGCCTGTTAGCCCTGTCAGCCCTCCACCCCCACCATCAGTTCTCCACCAGGGAAATGGGCATGGGGGGGAGCTCCAGTCCTGGGGGATGAGGAACATCTCCTGGCCTGCCTGAAATCAGCACAGCAAACCCAGAGGGTACCTCCCAGCCTAGACCCTCATGCTAGGGGTGCAGAGAAAGCAAACTCCCTGTTCTCAAGACAGGGTAGGGGGCCACTGCCCCTAGTCCGGCATCCCAGAGCCCCTAGATCCCAGCATCTACCCAGGCTCTAACCCACCCACACCATCCGACCACCCCCTCACCCACGCCCTCAGCAAATCTCAGTTTCTGAGACTCCCTCAACACGGCCCTGGGTTCTGCCTCGCTCAGCAACGAGGGGCTGGGAGCGCTGGCCGCCCGGCGGACACAGGAGCAGCGGCCTCGCCCGTCCCCAGCTCCACCCGCGCCACAATCTGGCTCCTATGGCAGTTTTTGCAACCTGGGTAGGTAATAACTGAGAAGAGCCTGTCCAGGGTCACAGAATCCAGCGAGGGCTGGCCAAAGGTTAATAATTAACTGGCCTGGGACTGGTGCTCTGGCTGTGCAGACTTCTCCGCGGACACCATGCAGTTGCTCGCCTAGCCCTCAATCCCTAGCCTGGGGGCCGGTACAGTCCTCACTCCAAAACACACGGACGGACGACCACCTCGCTTCCTGGAAGTTCACGCCCCCTGGCAGTTCACGGTTCAAAGGACCTCAGTAGCAGAGGAAACTGAGGCTCCGAGACATGGCTCACAGGCCCAAGGTCACTCAGCAGGCTGTGGCCGGCAGGGGGAGAGCGGGCCTTCAGCCAGCAACTTTCCCGGATCCAGGAACTTTCCTGTGGGCCCTCGGCCCCGGAGTCCGATTCTTCCAACCGCCCCCGGGACGCGAAGGCTCTGGGATCCTCCGCAGTTCTTGCTTCCGGGCGCCCTGATCAAGGGCGAGAGAGGGCTATTCCAGGACCTCGGACCCCAGCCCGGTCGCGCCCCCGCGGAGGATCCAGCGGCCCGTGGTTCCCAGGACCCGCAGGTCCGGCAGGAAATACCACTCGCTTAACTCCTTCCCTCCTGGAATTGCACTGGGAGCGGGCAGACTGGCCGCCTCCAAGCCGATACGCGGACCTGGGCCGCACTCCCAGTCGCGCGGACCCCACCCCGGCCGCCGCGAGTGTACCCCAGGCCACGCTGGCCAAGCTGACCGCACTCACCAGGTAGTTCATCATGTCTGGCTGGCCTAGGGCTCCAGCTCCCCGCAGAAGCGCACAGCTAAATGCCTGCGCCGCGCGCTCTTCGGGCCCCGAAGCCGCCCCGGTCCCGGTCCGGGCCCAACCGCCTCAGCCACCACGCCTGCCACTGCCGCCGCCCAGAGCCGGTCCCACCTCGCCCCGCCCGCCACCGCCGCCGCGGCCCGGCGGGCCCAGCCCGGCTCCCAGCATGCCCGGCCACGCGCGCCCATTGGCCGCTTGGGCTCCCCATGCAAATGAGCCGCCGACCCCAGGGCCCGGGTGCGCAGGGGGCTGCGGGAGCGCGCGGGCACGCACCGCCCAGTGAGACCGCCCACACCCCACCCAAGCCCGACCGCCGCACTAGCGCTGGGCTTTGGCGCCTGCGGGATGTGCGAAATATCACCTTTTCTCCAAATGCACGTCCCAGCCCTCCACCATGAACGAGAACGCGCCCCTCCTCAAAGGCCTAAGTAAACGGCTCCTTCTGGGAAAACTGCCGGGATTGCCCTCCTGCTCCTCTGTGGCCGCTGCAGCCTCCCAGGCACCAGTCTCAAGTCTGCCTTCCCCGCCCACCAGTCCGGGGCATTCTGTGCACATCCATCTGGCCGACTGATTCCAACCTTCATCTAAAGGGGCATGCTCCAGCTGGCAGAATAATAATACGACCACAGCACCAACTCTGGTCAGGCCCACCGTGTAAGAGCTCCAGGAAATGAAGACACAGCAGGGAAGCTGGGGGCTGCAGCCATCTCTGTAATCCAGGAAGCAGAGGACTGGGGCTCATCATGATCTATTAGACGCAGGCAGGAGGCTCTGGGGCACCCAGGGACAAGAGGCTTGCCATCTCCCATCATCTCCACTGAATTGAATCCAGCCTCCCTGAAGTTTCCTACCACGATCTCCATGTGGCTGTAGGAGCTCTGCCCTAACCCTGCTCCTTCACTTAGCCTGGTCCAGGCCTCACATCAGTGCCCCAACAACTCCTCTGTTTCAGCCACAAAGGGGTGGGAAGGATGTTGCCAGGAACCAAAGTGAAGGAAGCAGCACCATGGGGAAACTGAATGGAGGGCGCCTTGGTTCTCCTGAGTTCCCCCTCCCTAGGCTGCAGGTTGGTGACTATCACCCCATGTAGCAGAACCAGCTCAGCAAGAGTCCTTGAGCGAGGTCCAAAGTTGCATAGGGGTCTGCAGGGAGATCTAGGATGGAACCAACTCCAGAACTGGACAGTTCCATGCCTTTTCTCTTGGATCGTCAGACAGGTGACATCTTGGGCCACTTCCTGAGTGTATGGACACCACCAGGCAGCTTGCAATGCCAGGGAAGCAGTGGGGCACACCCTGCAGAGAACCCTCAGGCATGGCCTATAAAATACATACAAGCCCAAGGTGGCCCCACAGCTGCCCCTACACCTGACATCCAAGCTTGGGCAACTCAGCCCCTTACCAGGTGTTCCACCTTGGGCAGGCCCTCTCCCATATGTAAAATGAAGCCTGATCTGCCTGGTCACAGGTCCCCTGCAGAGCTTGTTAAAAAACAGATTCCTAGGTCCCCTTCCCCCAGAAAAACTGGATGTGAGGGGACCTGGACATCTGCAATACCCCAAAGCATCTCAGGGAACCACTGGACAGAAGTCAGAGGATAGGATGTGGGTAAGGAGCAATTTTGGACACAGTGGGACCCAGACCTCAAAAATGAACAGAACAACTAGCTGCTACCCTCTGCCCTCCTCAAGACGGGACCCTCCCCCACCCCTGTCACCTTCAAAACAGCCCACATCCCCATAGAAGAGGAGCCAGCTCTCAGGGGAACACAACCCAGAGCATCCCCTCCTGCTTGTTCCCAAAGCTGTGCCCCAAAGTCAGAAAGGAAACTGGGCCTGGCCCTCCTAAACTCTGATCCTGTCCACAGCCTGGCTGTTACCCCAGGTTCCCAGGAAGCAGATCAGAACCAGCTGGGCCATGCATGAGCATCTGTCTGTGCTGGGGGCTGGAGGAGTCCTTAGGTTTTCCACAGTTCTCCACTCTAGTGGGGAGAGGGGTCAGGACCAGGCTTCACAGCCAGACAGCAGGAGATCTATGCAGGGATGGGCAGGGACACAAAAGGCCTGGCCCTTCAAGGGCTGGCCTTAGTCCTAGCTGTACTTGGGAGAGAGGAGGCAGCCGCCTGGGACCTAGGAAGACCCTCCTGCTCTGGGACTGGATTAAAGCAGTGCTGGGGGCGGGGCAGCTCAAGTGGGCAGGCAGTAGGGGGAGGAGAACCCAGCTCAGGCACAGGCATTTCAAAAATTTGCTCCTTTCCACTTAAACTCCCCACCCCCCCAAGACGTGCCTCCCAGAATGGCATTTCCGCTTTGGAATCAAGGCCCCAGGATCTGTGCCCCACTGTGCTGGAAAGAAGGTATTGGAGGGGGAAAGGAATGCCTCCTCCCAGGCCAGCCAGTGGGTGGGTGGGGGAGGGGCACCCACTGGGCAAGCTCTGGCTGGGGTATATAGGGGGCGGGCCCTCCCAGGCCAACTGCCAAGTGACACAGTCCCCAGGACAGTGTCCATGCCACCCCTTGGACAACGTCTCCATGACCACATGCTCACTCATGCCCACTGTGATCCTGCGAAACAGGCTTCACGATTAGCCCTATTTTTCAGATGAAGAGGCTGAGACCCAGTTTATCACCCCTTGCCCCATCCCACTGACTTTGGCCACAGAAGGGACAGAGCTGATGGTCACAGAAAGGACGATGGGGCTGCTAGACTGCAGTCCACCCTGACTCCCCTGCAGCACCTTCAGGACAGGGCTGAGAGGGAATCAAGGGTCAGGGACGCTCAGGAAACCCAAGGACCCTACCACACTCAGAGACTCCAAAGGACAGGCATTCGAGGCCCAAGCAACCCCCCCCCCAAAACATAACAGAGTTGAAAACTAAGGTACAGCCGCACATAGTGCAAGGGACTGTGAGGCAGGAAGGAGAGGCCTGGAGAAGGCGTTGCTGGACGGAGTCTCCCAGACCAATGTTGGTCATCCCAGGAATGGCCAGGCACCTCCTGGTCAGGCTGAGGATGAACTCACAGGCTGAGAGGGGATGTCACCAACCCCTCCCCTCAGGGCCTGGAGGGAGTAGCTGTCTGTACAGGGACGATGGTGGGCCCTGCACATGGGGACATTGGTCCTCATCTGCCCACTGACGTGTCCACTGAGGTGAGGGCTGCTACTGATTCCAGGCCCTAAGTTAGGAGAAGCCTGGGACCCGGCTCCTGCTCTCTGGGCTTTTTGGGTCTTATTCTTTAGGTCAGACCCACTGTACAAAGAACTATTCTTGCTTTAGCCCCAACAATGTCTGTGGCAGCATTTATAACAGCAAACAAAGAGAGGGCATTACCTAAATGCCCAACTATAGGGGATTGGTCAGGCAACCAGAGACTCTCAATAGAATACTGTGCAGCTATTAAGATGGCCACTTTCAAAGACCAAAAGCACACAAGAAAATGCTGGTGACCACTGAAAGGAGTGGGCTAAAATGGCTTGCACAGTGTGACTCAGGCAGCCCCCTTCCCCTTCTAAAGCCCTGGTTTACCCAGCAGCACAGAGGGTGGCTGGATGGGTCAGCTGATGGCCGGCTCTGGGAGCAGCAGCAGGAAAGGATTTCCTGAGGCCGGAGGTGAGTGCTGCCAGCCCCAGGGACAGGAAGAAATGATGTATCTGGAGGGCTATGGGTGTTGTCGCCTTGCCCCTCGGCTGGCCACTCACACTGGCAAGCTCAAAGGCAGCCTACAAGCTGGCGCCAGCCCTGCCTGGGCAAAGGTGGAGGGACTCCTGTGGATGGCCTGGAGAAGAAGTGAGCCTGGCTGCATCAAGAATCACTGTCACATAGGCACACCCCACATATCTGGTGTCAGTGAGTCCTCACTGCTGGCCAGGACAGAACTACCACCACCCAGAGGCTCAGAAAGGGGCAGAGCCTTGCCAAGGTCACACCTCCAGGAAGTGACAGCTACAACGGTAACCTGGCTACCCAGGCGTGTTCCCGCTGAAAAGCACCCCAGTTGATCCCAGACAGAGCAGAGCCTGCACTCTTAGGGCGGGTGTTGGAGTGATAAAGAGTTTTCCCACCCTCCTCCGCTCTCTGAGGGTGGAGTAACCATCCAGGCAGTCCATCTGTCATTACGGTGGTGACTATGACTGTAGGGAGGTGGGCTTTGGCCCCTAGCCTGAGATTCCCTTTAGCATCACCCCAGGCAAGCCTCCAGAGACCTGGATGCAGGGACAGGACCAGGACCAAAGGTACAGGGGCAGCGCCAAGTAACGGGGGAGGGAGGCAGACAGGCCTGGATCCCACCAATCCCTGTGTCCCCACCTTCCCGCAGCTCCCTCCCCTCCCCCTCTGGCTCTTCCAAGGGCAGTAACTGGAAGGAGCAGCACACTCTCCTAATTCTTTTAACTGCTTTTCTAATTTGAAAATTAAAGAGCAGCAGAGGCACCTGCGGGTAGGTGCCTGCTTCAGAGAGGGTCTCTGCTGACAAGGCTGAAGAAGGGTGCGCAGGGCTGGGCCCTGGAACACATCCCAGGGGCTCTTTGCCTCAGCCCAGGGTTCTGACCTCCATGGCCTGAGTACCCCCTTCTCTTCTGCACTTCCCTCTTCCACCTCCCTGTGTGCCTATGAGAACCACCACACTCCTGGCAGGTAGGTGGGGACTTGGACCTACAACGAGGCCCCCTCCACGTGTGTGTATGTCTGTGTGTGTGTGTCTGGCACTGGGACACCACACCCTGTGTCCTCACCCCACAGCAGCCCCTCAACACTGCCTGAGGGAAGAAACGGGGGTGGGGAAAGGAAGGGCATGGGGACAAGACCCTGTCCTCAGAGAGAAAGCTTAGCTGCTGGCGGCCCAGCTCTGGCTGACAGCCTGGGCAGGCAGGGACAAGGGTGTGGTCAAGAAGCAGCCCCAGCCCACCATCTGCTCCCGCCTCTCCCCATGGCAACCAGCCCCAGCATATGAGGACAACTTCACGTGCCAATTGCTGCCCCCCAGCCTGCTTCCACAGGAGCACAGGTGCTCACACTCAGAGACCTCCAAAGGGGCAGCACAGTGTTGCCCAAACACTCAGCTGGGGTCAGGGAACCAGTGGGGTCACAGGAGGGGACACTGCGGGCTCTGGGGACAGTGGGATGGGGGGCAGTACAGGAAGGAGTGGATATAGAGAAAGCACAGCCACAGCCACCACCAAGAAAGGGCTGCTTTTTCTCCCTCCTCGGATTGCACTGTGGGCATCCCATCTAAGCCCGCTCCAACCTACAGAGAAAGTCTCCATGTGCCCCAGGAGACCCAGGCCCAAGTCCTTGCCCAGGTTTAGCCTACAAGGACAGGAGGAGGGACCATTAATGTTTCCACCTGGCATAGGACCCTCAGTGGTCACTGCATCTTTCAGAGCCTTGGTTAGTCATCTGTTCAATGTAACCACTGCCAGGAGCCCTGCCCATCACCAGGCCAGGAGGATGCAGGCACCGGCAGGCTGCAGAGCACAGGGCACCCCATGTCAGCAGCACACTCACACCCCGCCCCACCAGGGCCAGCGCCTCTGCACAAGTGCACTTCAGTGTGCTCTCCCAGCCCCTGTTCAAGTGCCCTGAGCTTCCCCAGCCCCTGAACAGCAAGAGAAACAAAACCTGAACCTCGACTGAGACTCTGCGGCAAAAATCTTTCTGTGAAGCCCTGTTGCCTCTAAATCCACAGCCAACACTGGGGCTGGGAGGCGGACAGGGTCTCCCCTTGGAGTGGGGAGTGGCTGGTGATGGGGTCCTGTCACTACACATGTTACAGCACCCACTCCCTGCTAGGGTACTGCTGCCGGGAAGACATGTCCATGTCCTCAGGGAACTTATGCTCCAGGGTGTGCAGCAGGGGGTGGCGGGGGGGACACAAACAGACAAACAGGTGAACATCTGTGGTGATAAGAGCTCTGAGGGAGAACGAAGCAGACAGCAGAGTGGTGGCAGGGGCTACTTTATACAAGGTGCGTGGGAGCTCCTCTCTGAGGAGGTGGCATTTGAGCTGATGTGTGAATCTTTTCCTAAGGCTCTTTATGCAGAAAAAATAACAGTAAAGATTTTTAGAAATCGCACAGACATGCCAACTCCCTTGGTGTGAAGAGTGGAGCAAGGAGGTGTTAGGGATGCAGGGAGTGGCACTCAAGCAACTCCTCCCCCGCCTCAGCTTCTTGAGTGGTGGGGTGTTCTTGGGGCTGGGGGCTCCCAGAGTTGAAGTGGGAGCAGCCAGGAGTTTCTGCTCGGTGGGGTGTCCTGGTGGGCAGCCAGGGACAAAGAAGGGAGCCCAGGAATCTGTCCAGACTAGGGAGGGTAGAGAGATAGGGTCAGCTCCCAAGAAAGGCTCCATCCTCTCCTACCTCTCCTAGAAGCCTCTCCCCACCAGCTCCTCTGGATGGGACAAGGGCCTGGGAGAAACATAGCTGACCCAAAACTTAAGATGCTTCACCTCATGAGCAACCTGGGAAGAGGGAATTCTGACCCTGGATATCTGGGGAGGGCTGTGAACAAATAGGCGGGTGGTCACATCACTCTGATTAATCACATAAGTCTGGGGAACCCAGGATTTGGGGGCCCAGACAGCTCTCTGGGCACGCATCAAGGCCCACCAGATTGGACATCAAGTTGTATAAAATACTGAAATAGGGTATTACACCACCACCAACGCCAGTGTTCCAGCATTAAAAATACACAGCACACAAAGACTAGAGACACATACCCATCAGCAAGAGAATGGGTAAGTACATAAATTCATAGTCAAAAGTGAAATACTACTCAGCACAGCAATGAAAAAAGAACTATTGATACTCACCACATAGATGAAAATCTCAAAACCATTATGCTGAATGAAAGAAGCCAGGCCCCAAAGAGTATATACTATTTACTTACTTACATTAAGTTTAAAAACAGGCAAAACTAAGCCATGATGAGAGAAATCAGAATGTTGGCCACCTTTCATGGGATGGGGCACACTTGACTATAAAGGGAGCACTTGCAAAATTCCTAAGGTGATAAAGAGGTTCATTATCTTGATATGATTGATGGTTACATGGGGTCTACATTAGTCAAAACTCATCCAACTGTATACCTAACATCTGTCCATTTCACTGCATATCAAATCTACCTCAATAAAAGAGTCAACTAGTAAATATAAAACAAAGCACAGAGCTGGGGGGGAGGTATTTAACAGCTCAGTGGTAAAGTGCAAGCTTAGCATGAACGAGGTCCTGGGTTCAATCCCTAGTACCTCCATTAAAAAAACAAACAAACAAAAACCCCAACAACAACAACAAAGGAAAAAACATATAGCATTAGGAATATCAAAAATAGGTATTGGAATCCTAAACCCACTGTGTTGTTACTCTTTTTGCCCTGGCTGTCAGGGAGCTTAAAGGTAAATTTGTATGCCTACCTTCCCCATACATTACATCTTTTGATCATCCCAGACTCTTTGTGTCTCTCACTATAATCTGCTTCAAATCCTTATTGAAACTTGGCAGGACTTAAATAATAAATTTAAAGTACTGAAAAGCCCTTTGGCCTCTAATTCCCCTTAGAAAAGGAATTAACTTTAGAGCTGCAACTTGTGACCACCTCTCCTGCAAGAGTGGGCATTCATCGCCACCTCCACCGAGGTCCCCAACCTGTCTCCAGCTCTTTTTCTTGCAGAGATGGAGACAATGGCCCAGCAAACTAAGAGTAAGCCAGAGAAACAATAGGGTTTGACTAGAATGTAAACAAAGCAAGCAGCTGTGATGAAACCAAGTCAGAGGCTGGGGAGGTGAAGATGAGCACAGAGAGGGACAGACAGGAGGCCAGGTGCAGCCAACCACAGGGAGCACAGCCTCATGCCAGGCCATGGGACGTGGGGGTCAGGAGGTGCCACCCTCACAGCCTTGTGGCCTACCTGCCTCACCCACAGGCTTGAGCCCCCTTCCATAAGGTGCCAGGACCCACCTCAGTGGTGCTCTCCTTCCCTCCCAGGGCCCTGCCCATCCCTTGCTGACCAGGCTGCTGCTGACCACATCTGAAGTCAGGCTTGCACCCACTGCCCCAATAGCTTCCACTGCCTGTGACTGTGCACCCACTCCTGGGGGCACTCAGGGCAGGGCATCCAGCTGGCCCCATTGGAGGCCACTCTGTCTGTGGGGTGAGGACAAGTACTTGTCCATTCAAGGCTCAAGAGGCAGGGGTCCTGCAGGCAGGCAGAGGAGGGGCTAGGGTCATCCCTCCACTAAGGCCCTGGCAGGAACTGACCATAAAAAAAGGGTGACTGGAGGCAGACTGGGCAGGTCATGGAGAATTGTGGGGGCAGGGGTCTGATCACCTCTCCCCAAGCTAGGGGTGCAGGAGCCAGGAGTGGGTCTTGGCCACTGCACCAGCCAACAGTGGCAGGATAAAGATAGTAACTTCAACAACAATAGTTACTATGACTTATTAGCCTCTTACTAAGAGCTTCCCGTAAACCTCACCAAGTTCTCATAAGACCCCAAGAGCTCAGTGCGGTTAACATCCGCATAATACAGATGAGGACACAGGCTCACAGAGGTTCAGTAACTTACTCAAGGAACAGACAAGCAGCACCTTTCAGTCTGGAGCCTTTGCCCTCGACCCACCAAACACTTTCCCCACCCAGAAGCAGCCTCTTTGGGAACCCACTCAGCCCCTAACAAGGCTTCCAGGACAGCGGCTGAGACACAGGCTCTCTGCACAGGGACACCTTATCTGGGGGTGCTTCTTAGTGCTCCCAAGGCCACTTCCTCAGCAGGTGACCAGGGTAGGCTGGGGCAGTGCAGTGGAGAGAGAGGAGCCAAGTGGGCCTGGGTCCTGCCCTGAGGAGCCTGACAGCAACCAGATAAACCCAACAATAATCACAGAGTGGGGGTTCTGGAGGACTCCTGGCACCATGCCCTCTGCCTGAGCGCTGGAGAGGGAGCAGGAGTGATGGGGTGGACAAGGCAGCGGTTGGACAACACTTCCTGTAGAGGGAGGGCCAGGCAGAGCCAAGGTCAGTGGGAGGGGCATTCCGGGTGCTTTGGAGACTGAACTGAGGACTTTGGACTTGGATACCGCCTCTCCCCACTGCCCTCTTTTGAGCCAGTTCTACTAGGCCCCAGGTGTCCCTGGCTTGACTGGCCAGGCCAGTGGTGAGCCCAGGGCAGAGCCTCCCAGCTCCCTGACCAGCTCTCCTGTCACAGCCTGTCTGGCACAGAGCCAGGCACAAAGGGTGACCCAGGACCACTGGCAGAGGTTCAACCAGGGGCCACTCCTGGTCTACTGATCACCATCGGCCACTGCTGGGGCTGCAAAGCCCTGGGCAAGCTGTCTGACAGCCCAGAATCCCAGCTGCCTCATCTCCCAGGGTGCCGAAGGGGTTACACAAACTCATGCTCGGAAAGCCACAAGCAGAGGGTCGGTCTCTCAGTAGCCTTGGCCTCTGTGGATGGCTCAACAGGCCACAGCCCCCACAATTACAGAGGCCATGCTCACTTTTTGGCTTTAGATCCTGCCAGACTTGGTTCCCACCCTGACTCCGTCTCTCAGTGGCCGTGTGGCCCTGCCAAGACTGTAAGTCCTTCCTGAGCTCGCGAAGCCCTGAGCCCAGTGCCTGGTACACAGGACAAACTCAACACACGTCAGCACCTCACTCCTTAAAAGGACCCATTCCTCATAATGGAGCACAGGAGGAGCGGGAATGGCTGTGCCCATTTCACAGGTAGGAAACAAGAGGCAGGGACAGCAGGGAACTTCTCTACAGGCTGGAGGCTGGCTTCTCGCCTGACACTGCCAGGGGGCCAATGTCACTCCTAAACACAGAACATGCCAATGCCCACCAGGGTCTGAGGTGGGTGGTAGAGCTGTTCTCCCTTCGTTTCAAATGCTTCCTGCCTGCCCAGAGGGAAGAGACAGGTCCAGGTGCCAGATGGCCATGCCCAAGAGGAAGGCAGATGTCAGAAAACAGCCAGGAAGTGCATCTGCAGGTGCTGCGTGAACACTACTGTCAGCTCAGGGCAAAGGGAGCAGCACTGAGTGGGGAGTCAAGAGAACCCTTCCTTCTCTGGGCTCCAGACCCCAGATGGGTCAAATGACAGAATGCGACCAGCTGATCCCTGCAGGGTCCCCTAGCTCTAACACTCAGGAGTTCACTCCTGGCCCAACCTGGCCAGTCTCAGCCTCTTCTTCCCCTCTCCACCCCATTGCCTCCCATCCCATTCTGAAGCATCCTGTAATTTCTGTGGGCCAAAGTGCCTGCGTCAGCTCCATCCAGGAAAAGACTGTCCAAATGAACGGGTGTGCTTAAAACCCAAAAGTGTCCGTAAGCACCACATGGGCAGTCACCATTCTGGGTTCCCAGAGCACGGCTTGAGTGGGAGGCTGGCCTGGAAGCCTCTGAGGGCCTCACCACTCGCCAGCACATGAAAGCAATTTACTGAACATTTCACGGCTACTCCAAAAATGAACTTCTCTTCCTGGTGCCACCAGCTCCCTCATCACCCAAGGTCCCAGGAGAAAGCCAGGGTGATCTGACAGTGAGACCCCCAACTGCCGCCTGCAGAATCCCGGAGGGTTGTGATTGCAGGCGGGAGGGTAGAAAGCGACTTAAGAGTTGGCAATGGTGTGGCTAGACCAAGCAGACCTTGTCTGCAGGTCTCCACAGCAGCCCCTGTCTGTCCAAGTCACATGCAGACCCTCCGCCTCCTACCATCTCTTTCTAGTACAGACAGGGCCACTGAGGCCCAGAGCCCAGGAAGGCTGCCCAAAGTGCTGTAAGGCAGGAGGTCTGGGTACTATTCCAGGCTCGGTATCCAGACCTCAGCTGTGACTGAGGACAGCTACACTAAACCAAGTGCAGACTACCCAAACTGAGGCTGTCCAGGCTCTGATGTGGCCTGAGTCACATTCCCTGTTCACTACTGTCCTGGAGACCCAGGTCGTCAAGGAAGCTCAGATGGTCTCCCTCTTCCTTCCGGCCAGTGCCCACAGTATCAGGGCAGATCCCTTGATGCCCTGAGGCAGAAAAGATGCAGCGCTTTGCAGGAAAGCAGAGTAGGAGAAGGGCTTAGCAGGCATTTTCTGTCTGTCTGTCTGTCTGTCTTTCTTTCTTTCTTTCGATGAGGCAATTATGCTCTGAACGAGAGCAGATGGGGGTTGGGGGGTTCACATCAGCACGGTCTGGAAGCCCTAATTTTTTCATCTGTAATTCTGCATTACCGCTTCTGGAGGCGGGCAGGAGCTGGGATCTTTAATTCCATAATAACAATGCTTTGCACTTACACAGCATCTACCCTCCAGTAATCTCCACACACTCTATGGTGGTTAATTAAAAGGCCACTTGCCCTGCCAGGAATCCCAAACTATCTGCTTCACCGTAAGGATGGGGTCTGCCAGGTGAGTAGCAGTCCCAGAAACAGGCCAGATGGACAGGCCCTCCGGGCCACTGCCCCTTCCTGTCAGAGGGAAAGCCCGTAACTCAGCAGAGAAACAATGGCTGGAGGCCACAGCTTTCCAGCAGAAGGCGCCCCCTCCACGAAGGAAGCAGGGTGTCAGCCCCCACCTCAGTCTGTGCATCTGTAAAGCGGGCAGGGGGCCTGCACCTGAGGCCCGGTGACCAGGGATGGCCAGGATCACTTGCCACCCTCAGGAGGCAGCGCTCAGTGTGGAGCCTTGAGGGGTGCCCGCCTGCCGGGCAAGGAGGAGGGGGTGTCAGGTGAGAAGAGAAGCCCCCATGGCTAGGAGGGAAGAAAAGACAGGGCCCTGTACCCTGGTTGCGGAAGGGCTGGGTGAAGGTTCAGCGGCAGAGGCAAACTTCCCGAGAAAGTGAGTGCATCCGCCGGTTCTGGGAGGTAGGCGCAGATCCCCCACCGGACCAAGTCGTTCTGGGGGAGGGGTGTCTGGGTCTCGAGAGAGGTACAGACCCGGCTCCAGGCCTGGCTATCCTGGTGAGGTCCCTGGAGCACAACAGGGCAGATGTCTCAGGTGGTTCCCAGGGGGACAACACAGACCCCACCTCCTCACCCGGCCCAGCCGTCCTGGAGAGGGGGTTCCCGGGGAGCGACACAGATCTCTCCCCACGGGGTCTGGCCGTCCTGGGGGACAGCACGGACCCCAGCCCGACCGGGCTCTCCAAGGGGAGGATGGAAAGAAGGGCGGAGGCAGAGAGGCCGGCTTCGGGGAGACGCCCCCAGGCTGCCCCATCCCCCGACCCGCGAAGGCCCAGGAAGGGCGACCCCCAGCCCGGAGCCCTGGCGGCATTAGGCCTGCATCGGGCAGCGCGAGGTCGCAGGCCCAGCCCGGGGCAGTGGAGCCGGAGTCCTGGCCGGCTAGTCGGTACTCACCGGCACGGACATTTTGGCCGCCGCTCCCGGGGCCCAGGAGGGCAGCGGCGCCGGCAGGCTGGGGGCTCCGGTCCGCCGCGCCGCTCAGAGCCCCCAGGCGCGGGGTTCCAGCGCTCTCGGGGCTCCCCGCGGGGTCCTGCGCGCTCCCGGCGGCCGGACAGTCCAGCAGCTCCAGCCCGCGTCGCGCATGCGCCGCCCCATGCCGCCCCTCCCCCTCCCGTCTCCTCCGCCGGGGGCGGCGTTAAAGGCGAGGACCCCGGACCGGCATTTTTCTGTCGGCCCAAAGCGGCGACGAGGCTTGGTCGCCACACCTTACCCATCCTGCAGGAGCCACCTCGAGTCGCATCATCTCCTGTGCGCCCTCTGGGTCTGGAAGCCAGGGCCCCCATCCCCACCCCCACGTTACCCAGACCAGGGTGCTGGGCGCCTACCCTGTGGTTTGGCTGGGCTCCCAGTCCCTGTGTCTGAGGGCAATTGGGAGTCAGCTGAGCAGGACTCCTAGAAACTCTTCCCACTCCCCCAGGTGAAAGCCCGGAGACCCCTGGTACCCGCCGCCACGCCGGCTCTGCCCAAGGCTCCGCTGTCTGCTCTGCGTTCCCCGACTGCTCCTCCTCGGAGATGGGGAGCTCCCGACTCCCCGGGAACAGCCTGGCTCATTGTCAGGGAACCCTGACAGAGCTGGACTGGCTTTTAGGAAGCATCCTGTCTGCCGGTAATCCCCACTCAAGAGCCATCCACAGCCAGGCTGTCCCTGCACCAGGGAGCAGCCTTCAGACACTGAAAGACGCATTCCAGGGCCTGAGCCTTCCTTTCCTCCGGTTAAACCCCCAATTTCTTCAGCTGTTTCACATCTGACATGGTATCCAAGCACTGGACATATACTTGTGCATCCTAATTGCCCACCCCCTGCCAGGTAGGGCTTGCTGTTCCCATGCTACTTTTAACAGACTGAGGCTCTGGGATCCCTCAGCTAGCAGAAAGCAGTACCAGGGGTCTGACCACTCTGTTCTGCAGCCCAACACATACAGACTGTCTCCCTGGGGGACCTTCCTGGGCTAAGCTGCAGGAAAGAAATGACTAAATGACTGTACTGCCCAGGGAGGATGAGTGAGCACCCAGACCAGGGTTCCAGGGGCCACGGCAGTGTCCAGGGAGAAAAGACAGAGCTTGTTCCATGAGGCTGGTCGGCAGCAGTTGCAGATCATGGGGGAACCTGGGGGACAGACAGAGAGCGCCAGCCCCCTAGGAAATCTGTAGGGGCAGGTGCCCAGGGAGACAGGCTCTTTGGTCTGCTAGGTGTGAGGTGCCAGGAGGTGCAAGGTGATTGAGCAGAGGGAAGAAGCAGTGACGGGTGGCAGGTGGGCTTCCTCAGAGCCCCAGATCTGGCCCCCAGCTCCCACATCTCAAAATCCCCCATTAGCAGGTCATCCATTGGGGTTTAGAAGGCTTTCCAGCCTTCTTCCTGAAGGGGTGGGGCTGCCTTGGACTTTGTCCCAGAGGGTCCTGGGGAGAGTCCTAACCGTGCCCATCAGCAATGAGAGAGTAATAGAAATACAAGAAAGGGGGAAACTGAGGGCTGTCACCAGACCCCGGTCCCAGTTCTAGGACTGATGAGTCGGGATCCTTCCCTGCTCCAGCCGAGCAGGGTTGCCCCCCTTGACCTCTTGAGTGGAGTTCCCAGTTGTGCACCTTAGTTCCCCTAGCCCAGTGTTCGGTAAGGCATTGTTGGAGGGGGCAGGCAGGGCCACAGCAAGCAGAGGGGGTTCTGAGCTGACAGCTGCCACCCCCTCAAAGGGCCCTCTGTGTGTGTCTGGCAGGCAGCCCTGCCCGTGCCCACCCGCCCGCGTCCAGCTGGCACGGGGGCTCCTGAGCTGGGAGCAGCAGCTCAGCCTGGTGCCTGGGCTCCCGGCCATACACGCCTACTGTCTCAGAGGCCCCCCTCTGCAACCCTGGCCCCTTCCCTCACTGAGCCTTCCTCATGGAGACCAGGCTCCACCCTTCTTTCTCTCCTCCTTTGGCTGGATTCTTATCACCCAGTGTTCCTGTCTCCTCTGGCATTGGCCCCATCTCTTGGAGCCCTGTCCAGAGATGGGTGAGCAGTGGGGAAAGACCCCTCCTACACCCCTGAGTACAGGGAAATGGGAACCCAGGGAGGGGTGCAGCTGGGGTCACGACCTCCAAACCATCTAGTCCTTGCCTGCAACTGACTCCCTACACTGACTCACCCCTTAGCGCAGGAAGAGGGATCCCTCGGCCAGACCCTCACTCACTCTGAGGCAGGGACCCAGGGCCTTGGGTGTGGGGTGTGGGGCAGCCAGAGGAGCCACACCAGGGCACTGAGCATTGTCCCCAGCATGACCAGGTGTCTGTGAGAAAAACAGCAGATGCTCTTCCCTCACCACTGCCAAGCATCCCCCACTACTCAGCAGGCAAATGGTCCCAGGATGACTCTCTTCTACAGAGAACGGGCTCTGGGGGACTCATGACTAACAGTTCGCACCACAAGCAACAGCTGGGCTGCCTGAGCAGGTGCTGGCCCCCTGGGAGGGTCCTCAAGGGCTGACCAGGACCCCAGGGAAACTGAGGTTATTTTTGTTCCTAGCACTGAGGGGGAAGGGGATCTGGACATGGTCACAGAGTAAATCTGGGCAGAGACAAGCTTTGGACACCAAAACCCGGCCTCTGTCTCTTGGGCTTTGCCGAGTCTAGAGGGCCAAGGCTTGGGAGGTGGCTCCTTCTCCCCTGGTCCCCCAGGGTAACGGGGGACTCCTCTGGCAGAGGAGCCCGTGGTGCAGGAGAGGGTAGTAAGCCTTTGGAGGCACTGTGTAATAATTCTATACTAGCACGGTGCATGTCACTACGGACGAACCATTACATCCTTATTAACTAATGCCCACGCTCTATTCAGATCTCCTGTTCCACTATTTGCAGCTGAATGATCTTGTTCATATCAGTTAACATGCTGGGGTTCAGTTTCCTTATCTGTGAAATGGAAGGATAATATTCTCTGGATGGTTGAGAGGACTTTATTGAATGGCTCAGGTAAAGTTCAGGGCACAGGGCCTGACACAGAATCCTTATGAACAGCAGAGACCATCATTGCTAAAGGCATGAGTCAGGTGTGGTTAAGTGACTCCTTATGGAGGGAAAGAACTGAATTTGTTTTGGGGAGGCCTAGAGGAAAACTTCAGGGTTGGGGGTGGCCGATGGTACCCTGTGAGCCCTAGAGTGGATGAGAACGGGAACTACCCACCCAAAGCCTGGTTTTCAACATGAGAGTTGAACTCTGCTACTCTGTAATAATACCACATCGACAGGTGGGGAAGTACACAGAGCCAGATGTCCAGTCTTACTCTAAAGTGTGAATGACTACTTCTCCCCAGGAAGGCAAGTCACACTGGCTCAGGAACAGCAGCTCAGCTTAGTGGAGAGGATGGGGAACTCACTGGGCAGGCTAGACCTTGGGGTTCGGTACTGGCACCACCTCACACTTACCCAGTGACCTTCAACAATTCCAGTTTCTAACATCCTTGATGGTAACTTCACAATCTGGTCAAAGAGGGGCCCTGGGGTCTGGAACAGCACACTTTCTTGTCTGTTCCCCCTGCACAGAACCTTGGGTGTGCTCTGCCTGGGGGGGGTCTCTGGTTAGGGGAGACGGTGATGTTCAGGTCATCAGACTGCTGGGTGCAGAGGGAGATCCTCATGCCTTAGACAATGAGGCTTCAGGACCTGGTAGCAGGAGGGAGCTGTATTCGTTTCTTATTGCTGCTGTAACAAATTACCCCAAACTTAGTGGCCTAAAATGACATGAATTTAGTATCCTAAATTCTGGAGGTCAGAAGTCCAGAATGGGTTGGCAGGTTTGCATTCCTTCCAGAGGCTCTAGGGAGAATCCCTTTCCTTGCCTTTTCAGCTTCTGGAGGCCACCTGCATTCCCCAGCTAGTGGCCCCATAACACTTCCACCTCTGCTCTGTCATCACACCCCCTTCTCTGACTCTGGTTCTCCTGACTCCATCTTACATGAATTGTGATTACATTGGGCCCACTCAGGTAATCCAGGAAAATCTCTCCATCCTACAGTCCTTAATTTAATCACACCTGCAAAGCACCTTTTTCCTTGTAAGGTAACCTAGTCATAGAATCTGGGGATTCAGATGTGTATGGGGGGATCCAGGGCCCCCCAAAACTGTTCCCCCACTGGACACTACAGCTGAACTTCTGCCATGGCTGTGTTTGGCCAGCCTAGAATCCTCTCACTCAGTTCAAGAGACATCTCTTGCTGTTCATGAGAACAGCTCTAAGTGATGTGTGGCTCCAGCATGCAGTCTGCCAAAAACCCCTAACAGACAGGGCTCCTTTGACCTAGAAATTCCAGGAATTTATCCTAAAAAATACACTCACAAGTAGCCAAAGATATACGTGCAAGGACATAACTTGCCCCCTTCCCTGTGATTAGGAAAAAACATGGGAACAGCTTGCAAGTTCAGTAACAGGCACCAGTGAGACAAATCGTGGAACATTCCCAGGACAGAATCCAATCCTGGGTGCCACCGCAAATGATACGGAATGACATGGAAACGTGTTTACAGTATACTGTTAACTGAGGGAAAATAGGCTTTCAAGTAATAGGTACAGTTGGAACCTATTTTCACACAAAGTCACGTATTTGTATTTGCATTGGGAAAAGTGCAGAAGGAGAGATACTAAGATACCAGCTGTGGTTATCTTGGGGTGAGGGTAGGATTTTTTTCACCACTGTGAATATTTTGTGAATATTTTTTCACCATTGTGTATATTATGTACAATATTTAGGGAAGCCCTATTCAGTGCTTAGTACTCTACTGGTTAGTAAGTAGGGCCTCTTCTGTCTTTATGAATTAGAATTTCACAGGAGACTGCTTGCTTACTTTTCTTCGTTTCTTGAGTGAACTTTCATTACTTGTACAATTCTTTTTTTACAGTAAACACTTTTTAGAATTGTGGTAAAACATACATAACATGAAATTTACAATTTTAACTCTTTTTAAGCGTACAATTCAGTGGCATGAAGTACATTCACCATGTGTAACCATTACCATTATCCATTTCCAGAACTTTCTCATCATCCCAAACAAACTCTGTCCCCATTAAACATTAACTCCCTCTCCCCACTGCCCCCAGTCCCTGGAAACCACCACTCTTTCTATCTCTATGAATTTGCCTGTTCTAGTATTGCATATAAATTTAATAATAAAATATTGATTCTTTTGTGTCTGCCTTATTGCACTTAGCAAAATGTTTTGAAGTGTAATTTTTAATTTTTTTCAGAACACCTTTTGAGGGGAAAATGCAATTGCCAAGGTCTAAGAAATACAGGCCACCCCGAACAGGCTCTATGCAGCCCGTCTCCCCTGAGCAGGGGCCCCCAGCAGCGTACACCTGAGCTGGGCAGAACCGCAGGCCCCCACCTCAGCTCCCAGGGATCTGGCCGCGGGCCTCCTGGTCTTCTAGGATGTTTGTAAACACCCAGAGACCAGAGCCCCTTCCAGGAACAGGCCTGTGTTCTCAGTGACTGTAACAAGTGGAATTTCACTCTCCACTGGAAACAATCCCCAGGGCATTGTGTTTCTGAATCCAGGGATGAAGCTGCCTGGCTGAATAGTATACATTCTCTAAATTATTAAACAGTGGCTGTCACATTGGGATCACCAGTGCAAGTCCCCTGAGCAGCAGTTTGGTTCTCAGCATGACAGGCACGCCAGGCCCCCACCCCCCATCACAGCTCTACTGCCTGGAGGCCAAGAGGTGGCCCCAGGGGCGCTGGGAAAGGGCAAGACTGAGTCTCGTGAAAACAGGATGGAACTCCCTGTAGGGAGCGAGGTCTGCACTTGGACAGGAACTGGGCTCCCTGTCACCTCTGACCTCCAGTGGCAGGGTGAGGCAGCCAGGAATGGGCACCAGACTGGCCCTGTGAACTTCAGCACAGAATTTATACTAAGCTTGTCCTCATCCCATCTGTCAAATAAGGCAGCAAAGCACACAAGCCCACCCCTATCTGATTTTGTGAATCCCTGGCCCTTTGAGGTGCTGTGGCCCTCGTACAAAAGTCCAGGAAGGACTGTGATATAAGGCCTAGAAGAACTGACGTGGCTCCCAGTTAAGTCAGTTACGCACTGCTGCTGTCTGAATCGTGGACTCTCTACCCTGCATCCACCAGCTTGCCTTTCCTGGCCTCCAGCTTTCTACTCAGACTCCCGGGGCAGGAGCTGGCTGATCATCCCTGGAGGGGAAAGCTGGGCCCAAACCCTCCCCTGCTCAGTAAGGAGCCCCAGTGAAGAGGAAGGGGCTTTGCTAAGGCACCACTGAGTCGTGGTTAGGATCCCCGTCTTCTGACTTTAGTTATTCCCCTGCCAGAAATCCCAGGACAGAGCTCCTGGTAAGAGGTGAGGATGGAGAAAGCTCCCTCTGTGAGCAGAAGCAGACATGCTACTTTATTGGTTTAGGGCGGTTATTGAATAACCCAGGATGCAGTGAGGCTAGGGAACAAGGACGCAGCCACCCTGGGCCAGCAAGCAGCAAAAGGGACACTAAATGTTATGACTCAGGTTGGAATGGGGCCAGGGCAGCTGCCCAAGAGGCTTTGAACGTTGTGGGGTGTTGTTCTTGGGGCCCCTTGAGAAGGATGTGACTTTTGGTCTTAAACGGTTTCCTCGCAGATAATCCCTTCACCCATTTACAAGGAAGGAGTCCTCACCAGCCCTAAGGCCAGTGGTGGCCTTAGCCCAGCTCATCCTGGGAAGTCTCAGGTCTCGCCGTAGCTGACAGCAGGGACCACTTCTCCATCTGCAAGAACAGAACCCAGGCCAGCTCTGGCTCTCATGTGGTTCCATCCTTGCTGGTTCCTTGCTGCCTAAGGATGCACTGAATGGAGAAGATGCCACAAGTCCAGTCTGTCTGTGCTGCTTCGTAACTGTCGAGGCACCCCCATTTTATAAAGAGCCAAAAGTGAGGCCCCGTGAAGCAGCCCAAATTACAAAAGAAAAAGGGGTGCCAGATGCTGGGGGTCTGAACCACAAGTCTGGAATCCTGGGGTCAGGTCTGATTGCCCAAGTCAGGACTGGTGTGGTAGACCTGGAGGACGCACAAATGGGCAAGTGGCATGAGAAAGGGGACAGACCAGCCTTGGAAAGGGAGGGGCCTTAGTTTGGGAAGATAAAGAGGGGATGAGATCAGCGGCCACGCGGTTGTGAACAGTATTTCAAGGCTAATGTAGACCCGCTCACCGACCCTCAGAACTACCTGGGAAGGTGACAGAAGTGAAGCCAAGCCCCATTGTTTAATTAAGTTTTTTTCTGGAGGGGAGGTAATTAAGTTTACTTATTTATTTCTAGAGAGGATACTGGGGATTGAACCCTGGACCTCGTGTATCCTAAGCATGCGTTCTACCACTTGAGCTATACCCTCCCCCTCAAGCCAAGCCCATAGTTAACTGAACAAAGCTCACCTATCTTGAGCAGGGAGAGGATAAATGGATTCAGAAAATGTTTAGAGACATACACAGTTGAATGTGTCATAAAACTAGGTTTGGCTGAATCAAGGGTCACTGGGGTGTATTCCTGCTGCGTTAGTCAGGGATCTCCAGAGAAGCAGAACCAGTTTGCTATAAACAGGCCGAGAAGTCCCACGGTCTGCTGACGGCAAGCTGGAGACCCAGGGGAGCTGATGGTGTAAGTCCTGGTCCAAGTCAGAAGGCACGAGCACCAGGAGTGCCGATGGACAGGAGATAGAGGTCTGAGCTCTAGGAGAGAACAAATTCGCCCTTCCTCCACCTTTTCATTCTATTCAGGTTGTCAGGAGACTGGAGGATGCCCACCCACGTGGGTGACAGGTGACGATGATCTTCTTTTTCAGTCGACCCATTTGAATGCTAATCTCTCCTAGAAGAACCCTTACAGACATGTTTTACCAGCTGTCTGGGCATCCTTTAGCCCAGTCAGGTTCACACATAAACCATCTCACTTTGCCTTATCCAAATGCCCCTTCGAGAGACAGAGCCTGGTCAGGGACCACAGAAGATGCTAGTACTCAGGGATGATCTAGTCCATTCTGCTCCATGGATGGCCATTCTCCTAGTTCTGGACATGTCTCACCCAAAGCACTGGGCTCCGTGCTCAGAGACAGACAGTCAGGGCTTCCTTGCTGAATCTTACCTTCTCAGAGGGTTTACACTGAAGAGAAGGGAGAGCATTCTGGGAGGTAACTGGGCTTTATATTTTAAGACCTTGAAAATGTGCACCCTCCCTGACACAAGTCGACTCATTAGCAGTCATCTGGAAATGATCAGGGATGCAGATGAAGTCTAAGGCCTAGGCAGTTCACCATAGCATTCTGTATAGTAACAAAAAGTGGGGAGCCTCAGCAGCCAAAAGTGGAAGATGATGAAATAAATTAGGGTACAACCACAGAATAGCGTGTTATGCAGCTGTTAAAATTTGTTCTCTCAAAGAATGTTTGAATAAATGGGGAAATGCTCAAAGTACACACCATAGGTTAAAAAAAGAATACAAAACTGCATATACCAGTGCAGTCCAACAGAATTGTGTTGATGGAAATGTTTGAAATTCTCCAATATCGTAGCCACTAAGTCATGTGTGACTACTGATCACTCAAAATCTTTGGCTAGTGTGACTAAGGAACTGAATTTTGAATTCTAATGAATTTAAACCACACGTGGTTACTAGCTTCTGTACTGAGCTGAACAGGTACAGTGTAACTCCAACTGTGTCAAGAAAAAGATGTAAACACCTGGGAAAAAAGACTGAGCGTATCCTGAAATGTACACAGCAGTTTTCTCTGTTAGTAAGACTACGGGAGATTTAAGTTTTAATTTTCCTGCTTTTAAATTTTCCAGCAATGAACTGTTTCCTTCTATAATCAGGAGGAAAAAGAGGTGTATTGGAGAGGTAAGAGACAGGACAAGCCCAGGGCAGGCAAAGCTTGTGGTGGCAGGAAGGCCAGGCGCTGGCCAAGCTGGCTAGGGAGCTGGAGCCATCTGCCTCGTGCAGGGCTTGTTTTCTTTCGGGGGGGTGTTGTGCCTCTGGTGGCTTGGGTCTTCTCTAAGCTGCCAGGCAACCTCGCTGACACACTCACCTTGGTTTAGCTGGGGCAAGCATGTGTGTGCGTGCACGTGGCTCCTGCTATCTGTTGCCAACTTGGCAGCGGAGGGTTGCCCTCTTCAGCTGTTTGCTGGGACTTGGGTGGATTTTGTTGCTTGAATGTCTCACTTGCTTCTCAGGTCTCACTTTTGATGCTTCTCCAAATGACCAATGACTTTAAGGAGCTTTCAGCTAAGCTCCTCACTGGGCCTCCAATGACTTTGAAGGTAGGAGAAAGTTCCTGCAGGTGGGTCTCAGCAGACGGAAGGAAGGAAACCTGGGTTATTCATTATGGCTTGCTGATGTGTGAGGAATTTAGAAGTTTGAATTATTTGAAGTGGTGAGAATAAAGGAAGATGGAATTTTCCTAAATACATAGCTGGAGGCTTTTACAATTTTTATAAGTAGGGAGGCCACAAGCAGTGGTTCTCAAACTCCAGAGTGCTTAAGAACTACCTGGTTGCTTGTTTGGAATGTAGACTCCTAGTGCTAAACCCTCAGTGCCATTTAGCACCCCCTACTTTACAGATGCAGAAGTGGGGGCAGGGGAGGTCAAGCCACATGCCTGAAGTCACCTTCACTGGAGAGTCAGGACACCAGGGTTCTAATCCCAGTTCTGCTGACATTGACTAATTCATTTTGCTGCCCTTAAATTTCAAGCTCATTTATTCAGGTCGACAACCATTTATTTGCAACTAACAAGTCAAGGCCTGCTGCATCATCTTTCTAACATACGGCCTGTTCGTGTCCTGTCTCTGTGCATCTGTCAAGGCCACGTGGGCAAGGGGAAGGATGACTTGGCAGGTCTCACACCATCAGCTGTGCTGGGAGGGGGGGCACATGGCCTGGCCCAGACCCCTCAGCTCCCGCAGCCGCCCAACCTACTCTTCAAAGAATGGGGAGTTGGGGGAGGCACCTGGTAGTTCATCTACATGAATCACTCATCTCCAGGGGAATGTTCCAGCAGCCGCTCGGGGTGATCATCCTGGAATGCCTCCTAGCCCAGAATGGGATGCAAAGAAAGCTCCTTGACACCAGGCAAGCTCATCACCATGGCAACAGACCGTCCCTTGGATATCTCTCCATAAGGAGGCTGACAGAGGTGACGTAAATTTAAGCATGGAGTTGTATTACTTAAAAAAAATTATCTTGAAATATTACAGATAAATAGAAAAGTATAATAAATGTCTGTGTCCTCACCTCCCAATTTAAGATTTAAAACCACATCGTTAAACAATGCACCTTTGTTATCTTTCTTTGATCATACAATCTTCCCCATGCCATGAGAGGTAACCACTAATGATGAATTTAATGTTTACCCTCCATTTGTTTATATATATATAATTACATATTATATATATTCTGAATCAATGTACATCTTTCGTTATGTTTTAAAAATTTTATTAAGGTGAGATTCATGTAACAAAATTAACCGTTTTAAAGTGTACAATTCAGTGGCACTTAGCGCATTCACAACGTTGGGTAACCATCACCTCTGTGTTCACATGCTTTTGAACTTGTGTAACTGGGATTACGTATCAGGTCTTTTGCAACTTAATTTTTGCATTGATGCTGCTTAAGAGGTTCATCTGTGTGATGCATGTAGCCCTGGTCCATTCATTTCACTGCTATGTCGTAGTCCACGGCGTGGCTATTTCACAACTGATTCTTTCTCCTGATGGGCACAGGGCAGTCTCCAGGATTTTACTATCACTGATAAGCCTGCCTCCTTGTGCACATGCTGGTGCTTCTCTAGGATGTCAACTCAGCAGTACAGTTGCTGTGTCATGGGCCAAGTACAGATCCAGATTTATCAGACGTCGCCCAAGTGTTCTTCAAAGTGGTGCTAATTTATACTCACAGAAGCTTGGCTGTCTTCGGGAGCTGGGAGCCAAGTGCACAATTTAATTAGAGTAACTTAACACTTGGATAGTATATTTCATTTAATAAAATGCTGTGGGGTAGGCAGAGCAGGATTATTAAGCATTCTCAGAAATCTTTTGAGGACAAGGAATCTGAGATGCAGAGGGACTCGACCTCCATGGCAGTGCTAAGATGTGAGGTTAGAGGCAGGACCCCAAACCCAGTGTCCGACCCTGACAGTGCTCTCCTTACGGAACTTTCTCCCCTTTCCTTGTCCCACACAGCCACCTCGTCCCATACTTGCACAAACCTCAGTCTACTCCATTGGCTTTCTGAGAGTACAACAACGAAAGCTCACTGGCAGACCCTGGGGAGAAGCCCTGGAAAGGAGAGTCTCTGTGGTCTGGGCCATTCCAGGCTGCAAGGAACCAGGTGGAATCTTCTGGACTTCCACAGCCCACTTTCCTTGTCGTGGTCAACTTGCCTGTGCACAAAGACTGCATCTGATAGTGTTGTTAGGTCTAGGTTGCTCTAGGAGGGCATGGGGAAAAAAGCTGCAGAAAAAAAGAAAGACTTTGCAGGAAAGCCCGAGGCAGGAACCTTGGGCACATCTGTAAACCCAGGGAAGGAGGTACAGGGAAGGCATTTAAGATACCTCGACTCTCCAAGGTGCCGTCACTTGGGTACCAGCCCCACCTCCCCTCACTCCCTGATGCCAGGCAGCATCCTAAAGATAGGTAAAGAGAGGGCAACACTGCCTACCCCATGAACAGAAACTTGGCTCTGGGGCAGGACTTAGTGACACCACCCCACAGGCCTGTCCGCACAAGGCCTGAGGGCTTCTAGGTGTGGCAGCATATTCCCCCTACCCCTTCACAAGCTGCCCCAGCCGCAGGCAGGACTGGAAGCTGAAGCTGGGGTGCCCGCGCCTTTAGTGTAGTTCTGACACAAGCTTTCAGCACTTGGGTGTGCCAGCTGCCATTCTTTTCAACTGCAAGCAACTCTTCATCTTGGCTCTTCTGTCCTCTGGCAGTAAAGTCTTTTCCAACTCAGAGCTGGAATCCGGAAGGCAATGAGAGGCTGTCTCATCTTGCCTGCATTGCTCTCGGCCTCCTGCCCTCTAGTCATAAGAGGTAGGTGTGATCACTGGCAGTTTGGCAGTCTGACCTCAGGCAAGTTTCCTCTTCCGGTACGGTAACAAACATGTAAGGAAGCACCAGGCACATGGGACCACTCCATCATTTTTTTTTTTTTGATGGGGATGGTGTGGTGGGTAAACAGTTCAATTTTAAGGATATATTTATTTTAATGGAGGTACTGGGGATTGAACCCAGGACCTTGTGCATACTTGGAGCACGCACTCCACCACTGAGCTCTACCCTCCCCTTCCCCTACTTGCTGATGAAGCTAAGAGCTTCTGAATCCTTCCCCAGGAGTCCACCATCTTGCACCAATTCTTAGTTGTACACTTGTTCTTTTGTAATTTAAAAACAAAAGTCATGGACTATTACCCTACATGCCTGAGCGATTTCAGTTCTGGCTAAAGACTGCTACCAAATGCCAGAAGTCTGCACTCTTGAGAGCCTGTTCCAGGTCCTTTCCACCGGCCATGCTGCCCACACCACCTCTGCTCTGCTGAGGCCAAGAAGCAGCACAGCACCTGGAGAGCCCTGCCACCTGGCCCTGCTGGTCCCTGCAGCACCATCACTCCACTCCGAACTTCTCCCTGTCCTCCTGCGATACCAGCCATTATGAACCGGGGTGCTGGGCTCTAGTCCAGTTCCCCCTCCTCAGCTCTGCGTGCCACTCACTCAAGATTTAGTTCTTTTTAAATTTTTTTTTCTTGAGGTATATAGTCAGTTTACAATGTTTGTGTCAATTTCTGGTACAGCACAAAAGATTTCGTTCTTAATGAGGCCCTTCTCCCCTGGAAACCTCATGCAGAGGTCCTAATTAGAGTACTGTGTTCCTCAGGAAATAGGTGAGCAGAACACATAAAGAAGACTATTTTATTCTTTGACCTGATGCTGTTTTAGGGCAGTTTTTTCAAGAGTGGGAAGGTACCAGATGCCCTAGAAATCTGATGCATCCATCTGGGACAAGAAGACAAAGACTGACGGCAAGAGTGAGGCCAGGAAACTTATCTCTCAGGGGTTCTCTGGACTCCAAGGACCAGCCAGGGGTGTCCGTGGTCGTCCTCCTTGGTCATCTGTGCCACGGTAAGAGAGGCACGTGGTGCCCGGTGAAGGAAGGGCTACCAAGCTACGTCTTGCACTAACTCAGGCTTTCCACTCCTCTCTTCCCGCAAACATTTCCCTTGGCAATTCCCGACTCCCGGATAAAGGGATGCCATTTCCTTTGGGAGTCAGGCAGATTAGCTTTGACCAAGTGTAGATGTGAAGAGCTAGAAAAATATCACCCACCTGTTCTTAAAAACTGTGGGCTATGTTTCAAACAAGACTTGGCTGAAAAAGGTGACTTCTGGTTTTAAATGCATAGGCCTCAATCAGCCTCACCTCCCAGCCTGGCTTCAGTAAGCAATAAGGGCCACACCCCACAACCATGGAGGGTGGACAATCCGGTCTTGGCTGCATCAGCTTCTGTCCATGTGTCAGGGGACTGGAGGGGGAGACCCCACACGTGTGACACGCACTCATCTCAACCCTATGAGGTATTGGCGTTACTCAGGCCACTTATTGGACCAGAAAATGGAGGTTCAGAGAGATGAGCTGTGGTCAAGGTCACATAGCTGGTAGATGTCCAGGCAGAATCTGAATTCCAGTCTTTGGAATCCTACCTTCCCCTAAAACAGTCCATGTTACTCAGGACATCCCCGCCGCCCGCCCTCAGGAGCAGGTGGTGCGGTTTCCTGCTTTTTTTAACATGAAGTTTGGAGTTTAAATTTTCCTAAGGAGTTATTAAAAGAAAAGACCTTCAGCATCTTCTTTGACAAACCAAAAATTAAAGAATTACTGAGGTGGGAGCATATCTGAAGTTGATTTTTAAGTTTGAGAAGAGGGAAATGGCTGAAGGAAAAAAAAATCCCTAATTCAGCAATAACATACCCTAAAGTTCAGCCTGACACTATATCAGTAAGTAGGAATCCCATACAGGAGGGAGGACATAAGGGGAGAAGCCCAGTGGAACCGAGAACAGAACTGCCCAGGGCCTTGGTGTCCAACACCGGCCAGCCTCTTCAGAGAGTCCCACAGCCCCCAAGGTTCACAGGCAGGCTGGTGGCTCTCTCCACCGTGGGGATGAGACTGGCGTGGGAGGTACTGGCTGGGCCTGGTGGGCTTCGCAGCAGAACTGAGGGGAGGCAAGGGGTGTCATCTTCACCAGCCTCTCTCAGGACCAACTTGTATTTTTTTATTTGTATTTTTTTAAGGGCAAATTTTTAAAAGTGAAATGAATGAAACCACATGGGATCAAGATACAAAGACAGAAATTTGATGTAGAAAAAAGATCTCACTGGGAAACAGTTGAGAAACACAAGAACATTCACAGACAAGCTCACGTTGTAAACAGGATTATGCTGCTCTACGCTCCCCATCACATCAGGGTTTCATTTTGCTCAGCCTGAGATCTCGCTCAATTTCAAACTGCCTGTGATCCACTCGGTCTAGAAAAGCCTTCCGTTCAATGTACCTGGAAGGAAATGAAGACGTCTGTCAGCATATCTAGTAAGAGAAAATGTCTCGTCTGCACCTTCCCGTCCCCCCAGGTGTGAACGGGTCCACTTGGCCAGTGGGATCATCGGGTTACAGCAAACACGAACAGATGACCCCAGGTGGTGCCCAGAGTGACCACCATGACTCTCCAGAAATCTGATTCAGACCACTCACATTTGGTCTCAACAAGGAAGTTTCTGGTTCAGATGTGAATTAAAATAAAATGACAAGGAGAAAGCAACAGCTTATCAAAGGGAAAGTATACTAGAGGCTGGAGGCAGGGAAGTGTTGCAGTTTTGTAAGCAGGTTTTAAGGAGGGAAGAACACGTGCTCAGTCAAGCCCAGGTTCACAGCCTGGCTCTGTTACAAGTTAGCTGGGCCGTGCTGGTCAAGGACCCAACATCTCTGAGCATTATTCTCAGCAGCAAAACAGTGACACGGTGTATCCTCACCTTGGTGGTGTGCTGAGCTGGTGCAGGAGAGAAATCTATGTACCCTGCACACATACATCCTACTGTGGGAAAAGGTGTGTCTGAAAAGGGGATAAACAGGGAAGTAAGAACTACTCTGAGGACTGCAGTGAACGTAAAGTGAGCTGAGGTGCACATGGCGCTCACTGTGGAAGGGATTTAACTGTCTGCAGCAATTTCCCTCCCCTCACCCTTCCCTCCTCTCTGTGTATCCTCCACCCACAGGGGCCAGGTGCTTTCACGAGGATGACAGGAGAGGCCTTTCCCTAAATTTCTCCAAGGGAATAAGATCAAGTGCCTCTGTCGCCCACAGCCCACATTCAGGGTCCCCTAAAAGACCCAGCTGGAAACACAATGGCAGGGCCTGCTTGTAGGTTTGATGTCAGCCCTCATGGTCAGGTTGTCAGATTTAGCAGGTGAGTACAGGATGCCCGGTGAAATTTCAATTTCGAATTCCCTGGCAGATGGGGAAGCCACAGACACTGTGGGCCTCTTCTGATAAAGTGAAAAAACGGGAGATTGTGCTGGGAAGTAGACACACAACAGAACAAAGTCACCTTCCGTCTATCACCAAGGGACCCTGACTCTCCAGTGGTGGTTACTGACTCAAAATCGAGGATGGGCTTCGTGACACTAAAACCATCATCCCTTCCCAGCCCACCGGCTCTGGGAGAGGATCGTTGCAATGTTAGTGGTTTGATGCAGGGTGCTTTAACTGCCCCTTGAAGTTCCAGCTCAAGAAAGGGGTGAGCTGTGGTACGAGAGGACTTTAGGACCTGTTTCAAGAAAGTCATTACCCAGGGCTACCTGTCTGAGAGAGTGGACAAGGGTGAGCATTCGGGGTCCTTCTTTTCGACTTTCCTTTAAAGAAGAGGAAATGATACTTAAATTTGGATGCTCACTGAGCATGAATAATGACCTTGCAGGTTCCTGGAAGCTGTGCTGGGTCCAGCTGACCTTGAGAAGATCAAAAGTAAGGCCAGGCTGGGTGCTAAACAGGCAGGTGCAGGCTGAGTTCAGGTTTAGGGAAGGCCTCAGGCAGCAAAGAAGGACACAAGTACAGAATGCAACCGAAGTCTCAAGGGCACCCTAGACAAAGGCAATCAAGGCAGGTTTGGCAACTTCATCCGCTCATTTGCAGCACCTACAGCTGTTGACAGGATCCCTGCGATGGCTTTGGTTTACTGCCAAGAGCTGACCAGGAACAACACTTCCACAGGACATGGACTCCGTCGCCACCGAGAGAGAAAAGGTGCTGAGGATGAGACTGACTCTAACGTTTACTATGTTTGTGACTGTGGGCAAACCTGGTATTCAGTTTTTCTTACCTCTGTAAAACAGGAATAAAGTTACAATACCCCTCTGACAATGCAGGGGCGAGACTGAGAGAAGTACATTGTAAACAATAAAACCAAAAATGGCTCTGAGCAGTGTGGGGCTCTTATGTCCCACTTCTGACCTGACTGTATCACTACAAAGCCTCAGAACCAGGACAGCTGGAACAGGGGCCAAGGGACCAAATGCTCCAGAAGAAGAAGGGCTCATGCATAAGGCTGCCTCCTCCAAGGTGGCTGGAGGGGATGCCCTATTTAAACTGGGTCTCAGGAAATTTTCTGGCACCTTAAGCAGGTTATAGTCCCAGAAGAGAACCACCAGCTGACAGATGCAGGGTTCTTTTCTGGTCTGTGCCCAGCACTCCTGGGGACCCAGCCTCCACAAGCAGGACCATCCCTTCCCATCACTAATGCCTCATGTGGCCCATTTAAGAGGCAGCAGCTCTTCACTGTCATTAATAAAATGTGCTAACAGCATCAAAACCTGAGTGATTTTCTAAGCTTTTCCTTTCAGAACCAGGTTAGACACAGCAGGCTGTGATCCTTTTAATCTTTCAACCCAAATTACTTTCACTGTAGGTCATCATCCACCCATCGGTCAGGGAAAGAAAGAGCACAAGGAGGTGCAGGGACCATGAAGCAGGCACAGAGCTGAGGACATCTGAGGGCTGAATTCTTACTCTGCTCTGGGCAGAGCCAGCAGGCACTCCGTAGAGCACAAACCCGAGGAAGGCAGTGAACCAACACCAGAAAGTGACAGGCAACACAAGCACTCATAGGCTGGAATAAAGCTCCATGATGGATGTAATAAGAGACGCACTTTTTTGTCCTGAGAAATGCAAGGGAAAGAAGCAATCAGCCCAATATCGCAGGAGCCTCGTGGAAGAGGAGGTGACTTGCAAATGCCTCCAGGGCCAGAGTGATTTTAATTAAGTTTCTCCTCCACTGCTTTCCTCCCATCTCACCTCAAGGTTGTGCTGGTTCTGAAAGAGTGACTTTTGCAGGTCAAGGAGATAGATTCTTCGGAGAGAGAAAATTATTTTCTCTGGTCTCTCCTTCATGTCGTCCCAAATAACAAACACACATGGTTTCCAAACACGGGGTTCCATGACCTTCAATTTGATTGCCAGCAGCAGCCAAGACCAAGCCTGTCCTCTCATTCTCTCTGCATTGATCCTTCCCTGAGCCTGTCGGCCCCCGCCTCAGCAGTGTGGGAGAGGCACTGCTGATGGTGAACACTGCCGGGGAACCCGGCATGATCCGTTACAAGGCTAGAGGGAAGCAGTGCTACTGCCATGAATGCAGACTGCAAACATCAATCCCGAATTGCGGGACCTCGCCCTGGGAATCTGGGGCTCAGAGGAAAAGCAGTGATTTTCTGCTGTGCAGCTGACTGTCTTTAGTACAGGCATTTTAAACAACTCTGCTGACTGAAAATGATGCCCGGGTGGAAACATCATTCTGATATATCATGACCTTTGTTCCTTGGGGGTTAATTCTAATCTTACTAGGTTCCAAAACAAAGCCATGTCTGTCTGATAGTGGGATGGGCATTTGCACAGCGCCATGGCTCAGCACCTGCTCCAGATGCTCCTCTGGGTGTGGGTGAGGGGTGAAGCAGACCCTGCCCTCGGGGGCTGACTGTATATGAAGCAAAACACACTGACACACCTGATCAGTTGACAGTGAGTGTGATGAAGATCAAACAGGGTGGTGGGACTGAGGGTTCCTAGGGTGGGGCTACTCCAGACACTGGCATCTGAGTGACAAACAAGAGCCCACTGTGGACAAGGACGTGAAGGAGCAGTGCAGAGACTGGGCTGCTATAAGCAGGGGAGAAGAAGGTAAGAGGTGGGCATGGGACAGCTCAGGGAGGGCCCGGGACACCAAGGGAAGGCGGTCAACACTGATTTCAAGTACTACTAGAGGGCTTTCAACAGGGAAAAGCTGACAAATGGTTTGTATTTTTTAAAAAATCAGGTTGGCTGTGATGAGAACGGAGGAGAGTGGAGGAGAGCGAAGGAGAGGTACATATCGAGAAGCAGGGAGTAGAGCAGATGCCCGGAGCTTGTCCTGGAGAGATGGCAGGTGTGCTGCACTGAAATTCTATCTTATGATAGAAGTGTCTAGTGACTTTCAGGATGTGAGTGGAAAGAGGATAACTTCTAGGGTTTCCTTTCATTAGCTGGGTGGATGACTTTCTGAGATGAGTGGTGCCATTTTCTGAGTAGTCTGAGGAAGAAGTTTGCTTATGGAAAGAAACCAAGTACAGGTTTCTCCCGCTACCTGAAAGTAGAACATTCCCATGACATCTCTCTGAGCTGAAATGGTGTCAAGTTATCTTTTTTGTGAAAACAAAAATCCTCTTCAGGTTTTTTTTCAGTTAGTGAGAACATGTAGAGCAATATTAATGCAGGTCTTTCATAAAAGCCAAGTGGTGTAAAGTGAACTTTTGAAAAGAGAGGGATACCTGTATTTGGTTTTGGACATTAAGTTTGATATGTGTCTGGGACATGCAAATGGAGATGTCAACTAAACAGCTGATACTGGAGTCTGGAGTTCAGTGGGATGGTCGGTCAGGCAGGGGATGGCTTTTTTGGAGTCATCAGCAGAAAAGTACCTAAGCCGTGGAACTAGTGTGCTTTCCTGAGGGAGAGAATGTGAGGAGAGATGGCTGCTTAGCACTCAGCCCTGGGACTTCCCTACTTTAAAAGCCCAGAGAAGACAGGCCAGCCAGGCAGACTGAGAGGAGACGCCCCCAAGCTGTGCTGGCCACAGTTGTGGGAAGTATTCCTGAAGGGCAGGCGGGAATATACCAGGAAGGGATTTAGAAGAATAAAACACCTGGCCTTCCAGTGATGCCCTAGACTTGGCATGGTCAGTATTGGCAGATAGAATAAAGAAGAGTGGGCAGGAGACTTGGTGTGGGGGGGTAGGGTGTGGGAGAAGGGAGGGGAATCCTATCTATAAACATGCTACACATTCCCCTACTCATTTAATTCCCATAATAAACCTGAGAGTATAGTGAAGTTTCTACTTCAAGGATGGAGAAAGGGGGCTAGAGCACACGACAGGTTGGTAGTAGAAGCAGGATATGAATTCAACTTCAACTCGGCTTATTGTAAAATAAAACACACACACACACACACACACACACACAGAAAAGTGAGTAAAATGGGCAAGGCAGATGAATCATAAAGCAAGCATACATACGGCCATCACTAGGTCAAGAAGGAGAACGTGGTAGCCCCCAGGAAGCCCCAGCAGAACTCCCACCTGACACCCACATCCATCACCCAAACCCAGACAGGTGTGTGCTTGCCCACATTTCCTTGCTTTCAAGTTTCTGTTTCTTCAGCACTGCAGTCTGGTTGTGCCTAATTTTGAACTTGACATAAATAGATATATTTATGCATTTTTTGTGCCTTGATTCTTTACAAACTGACCTAATGGACACGTATTTACCTGTTTTTGACCTTCATATAAATGGAATTTAAACGCATAAATAAAATAAATGGAATCATATACACGAACTTCTTTGTGCTATTATGTATTGAAATTTATCCACATTCATTCCAATTGCTAAAGAGTATCCCAGTGTGTAAATGTATCACACATTGTCTAATATACTATTGATGAAAACAATCTATAAAGAGGAGACTTTCATCTTTTCCTACGTTGTCCTCGAGGGGGCTTAACTTCCACCTTCATAGTTTTTGTCTTTTTGTCTCTGAATTATATTCTGGATAATTTCTTTGATTGTTTTTCAGTTCACATATACTCTTTTCTGCTGGGCCAACTACTATTAAATCTATCCATTTCATTTTTAATTATGGTTATTATATTTTTCATTTCTAGAAATTCTGTTGCATCTTTTTCAAATCTGCTAGGCCACTTTTAGAGTTTCTTCTTGTAACTATTTTCAAGTTTCTCTGCTTTTTTAAATACAGGAGGCTTAATTGTATCAAAACCTGCATCTGATATTTCCACTGTCTAAATTCTTTGCAGACCTGATCCTGTGCCTACTGTTTCTCAAGGCGTTTTGCTTCTTGTATTTTAAGATAGCAAAATGCTCTAAAAAAATTGGACAGTAATAACCCAATACTGACCAATGTAGCTTCAAATTCTATCAAAGCTTTATAAGGGGAAAGATAGGATAGAACTTACTGAAGCAGGATTACTACCAAAACACAAAAAGCATGACAATCTTTTAACCCCAATCTCATCTTATTTTAATCAGAACTGTATTATAGGGATATTTTTATCACCATTCATGATCTAGATTCTCGTATATGAGAAGAATTTAAATACAGTGCATGTAAAAAGGTCACAGTCTCGTAATAAATAGGGCAGAGGCCAATCATTACTCATAGGTAGCTTTTTTGAGATGCTATCAAATATGACCTTCCCTTCGATGTTTTAGCAGAGATCACTTTTGTTCTAGAGTACTACCTCTTGGCATGTGATTCCCCATTTATTCCCTCAGAGTAGACTCTCCCCAGGTGGCCTCTGCCCTTGTGGGCATCTGTGTAAGAAAAGCTGGGGCTGGACCAAACAGACCTTACAGGTTTGGTTCCTGTGCTTCCCTCCCTTCGACACTGCAGCGCTGGGCACACTTCTCAATAGATATCTTGCCCTTCTCGATAGCCTGCTCTGAAAGTTGGCTCTCTAGTTATATATGTGCTGGAAAGGCGTGCCCAGCAGCTGATTGCTCTCATTTTTAGAATCTTAATGCTGTGGTCTAGTGATTCTCAACCCTGGCTGTGCATCAGAAGCACATGAGGAGTGATTTAGAGATACAGGTGTCTGTGACTCATTTTTAAAAAACTGAGGTATAACTGATTTACAATATTATATAAGTTTCAGGTGTACACAATTTTCAGTGATTCACAATTTTTAAAGGTTATACTACATTTATAGTTATAATAAAATACTGGCTATATTCCCCATGCTATACAATGTATCCCTGTAGCTTACTTATTTTATACATAGTAAGTTGTACATCTTTATCCCCTACCTTATCTTCCCCCTTCCCTCTCCTCACTGGTAACCACTAGTTTGTTCTCTACATCTGTGAGCCTCTTTGTTTTATTCCCTAGTTTGTTTTATTTTTTAGATTCCACATGTAAGTAATATCATATAATGTTTGTCTTTCTCTGTCTGACTTACTTCACTAAGCACATTACCCTTCAAGTCCGTCAATGTTGTTGCTAATGGCAAAAGTTCACTCTTTTTTATGGCTGAGTAGTATTCCCTTATATATCTATACCACACAGATATCTCTGACTTCTGATTCAGCAGTGCACAGAGGTGGTCTGGTCATCTGAACTTTGGAAACACCCCCAGAAGATTTGCATGCTTAGCCAAGGTAAGAAGCAGGGCAATAGTTCCTTCCCTAGAGCAGGGTTGGGCCGTTTCATCTGCCAGCAGGAACTAGGAGAGACAAGTGAGTGGAGGTGTCGGGTGGGGGCGGGCACTGGAGAGGGCAGGTGAGAAGAGCCAAAGGCAGAACATCGAAGTCATCAGATCTGCTTTGGAAAAACACAATCAGATCCGTGGAATCATCTGGCCGAGGCAGGGGAGGCTCAGAGAAGAGAGAAAAGCAGCGCTTAGAAGTTGCATGCTATTAGTAGTTCCTTAACCCAGTTAGGTGACTTTCCAGTCTGGAAAGTCCTCACTGGGCAGATGGCCTTTTTAATTTTGTTTTCTCTTCCAGCCTACATTTTATTCTCTCTCCCTTATCTTCAACAGCACGGCTCCTTACTTTTACAAGACCTTTATTAACAGAATGAACACTGTCTAACCCATATAACCCATCCTCAGAGAAGCAATAAAGTCTGGCACACACTGGCAGTCCCTCTGCCGCCTCAGACCAGCAGGTGAACGTGGAGAAGAGGCAGGAGCTGAGTTACTAGGGCCGGCTCAGAGGGGGCGCTTCAGGGCGTGTGGCAGAGGCCTTTTCTGGGTAACACTGACTCATACCTGTGCTTTCTTGTGGGCCTTCCACAGATACTGTGGCACTTCTCTGTCTGTCCTGTGGCAAATCATCTTTGACAGACTGACTTAGAAGCCTGGTAGTTAAAAAAGCTCATGAAATCATTAAAAAAAATTTTTTTTCACATACTGATCGGCTTCTAGGTTCATTCAAATACTCTTGAAGCCTAATTTAGAAAAATGACTCCCCAAACAAAAACCGCACCTGTCTTTATTGTAATTTAGCTTATAAATAACCTGAAGGACTACCCCTTTAATACACACCTTTATGTGACAGTGACAGGTGCTCTGCAAAGGGCTTTATGTAGACAGGCATGCCTCATTTTATTGCGCTTCACTTTACTGCACTCTGCAGATTCTGTGGGTTTTTTTTTTTTTTTAAACAAATTGAAGGACTGTGGCAACCTTGTGCTGTCAGATGATGGTTAGCAAATAAAGTATTTTTAAATTAAGGTATGTATCTTGCTTTTTAGATATAATGTTTAGCAAACAACAGTATAGTGTAAACATAACTTTTACATGCAAACTTTTGGGAAACCAAAAAATTTGCATAACTCGCTTTACTGCAATATTCGCTTCACTCCCGTGGCCTGGAACCTGGCCTGCAGTATGTCTGAGGTCTGCCTGTGCTACGCACATATAGGTATGATACATATATCACATATAGTGTCTCATGAGGGCCACACAACCACCCTGAGGGTGGTATCATTACCCCAGCTTTACTGGCGAAGAAGCTGAGCCTCAGGGATGCTCACTGACTGCAGGGAAAGCCTTGCCGGAGAGGCAGGCCGGCGGAGCAGCAGGGCCACCTGATGGGCATGATGCTTCCTCAAGGGCAGGGAGCATGGACCTTGTGCCATGGACCCACCTCTGCAGCAACTCTGTTCTTGGCCCCTCTGAGGTTTCTAAGTACTCACTGAACAGTTTTTTTCTGGATGTCCCTGTACACACAGTCACGAACATCCTCTTTGTATTCCAAAGTGAAGAGGAAGAAGGTGCACGTTATGGCATGGATGCTGTCTGAGGGCTAGTGTGTTACACAGGCTGAAGCCATAACGACATGGACAAAAACATCCCACAATAATGTGACAACATCTCGGCACTCTTCTGGCTCTGTTTCTGACACACTGGCTTCTCAGGTCAAATAATTCAGATGAGGCCAAGGCTGATACAGTGAGCCAGGTCTGACCACATGAATAAACAAGGTGACTTACAGTTCATGGGGGTTGTAATTCAGCAAATCCAGGCTGGCAGACGTGACTGTTCTCGAGAGAAGAGCTGCTCACATGCCTTCCCACCCCCTTCCTGTCACTCCAGTGTTTTCCTCGCTGACAGGACCCACCCACATTAGAACTCAGCTTCAATGACAAACCATAGAGTTCACATTTTTCATTTCATTGTGAAAAGCTTCTGCCTGCCTAAATTTGGTGGCGTGTGTGCAATGAATGATTTCAGAGTTTTTAGGATTTTCAGAGGAACAAAATTGCTAGTTCTTACCCTTCCTTCCCTCGATTGTGGATGGCGAGCTCTTCGCCAATGCCCTCTTCTTCCTTGAAGCTCTCCCAGTCCAGCTTGGACTTCTCCAGGGTGCTCATCTTCTGCTTCTTGGCTCCAATTTTCCCCAAAAGATTGCTCATGCCACTTGATCTCTTTAATCTAGGGAAAACAAAGACATGAAACATGTAGCATGTTAAAAACTCTCATTTCTTGATTAATGGTTTTTCTGATTGGCACAGAAAAATCCCCTAGATTCGAGCTACTTATCTTAATGGAGCCATGTCTGCACCCAGGGTACTTCCTGTCTGGTGTGGCAAACACCTTAGGAGACTGCCTCTGACTGCTCTAACGACTGAGGATAGGAAATCCTGAAGCCCTCTGTATGCCCTGCGTGACAAGCAGGTCTCTGCGTGCAAGGAGGGAGAAGCACAGCATGATTCAGACTTGGTTTTAGAATCACGTGCCTTGGTTCATATTCCAGCTCTAACCGTGTGACTTTAGGCTAGTTGTTTAACTGCATCTGCCTTGGTTTCCTAATCTACAAAGTGAACACTTACTCATGAGGCTGGAGTGTATCTTACATGTAAAGTGCTTAAAAGAGCACCTGGCACAGAGTAAAGGTGCAGTAAATGTTACCCATCCTGAATCACTGTCATCAGCTGAGCACTAAAGCCCCAGGGAATTCTTTTAAGAGAAAGAGAACCAGATTCCAACACTGATGAGCAAGAGGTCATAGTATCTTAAAAGGACTCTAAGATCAGTTTCTTTTCAACTCCTGTGAGTCAGGGCCCTGGTTTTTCCCAGGAGGTGGAGAACATTCCTCATCCTAAAAGCAGGGAATTTATAGCCTGCGTTCTACTTGCTGATGATGCTATCATGGACAGTGGGAGAAAACCCACATGCCCAAGTGTTTTCAAGTCTTGGCAGGTCAAATGTTTCCTGTCAACATTAAATGTATGTGATAAAATAAGAAAAACAGAATGCAGCTAGTAAGAAGGTGGTACTAGGGGAAGGAATTATGGAAGGAATGTGACTTTTGGTCTCTTTAGAAAGGAAAACAAGTTATATACTAGCATACAGGAAACTAGCAGTCATTTTCTGTTTTACTGGGATATGCAAGAGTTAAAACATTTAAAAACTCTATAAGCTAACATCACAAGGTATACTGACAACACTGATAATAACACGTCTCACTTGCCTAGAAGGCTAATTCTCCAAGCACTTTCATGAGCATTTTCTCATTTATTCTCATCACTGCCTGTGAAAGAGGACCACTGAGTTTCAGGAGGAATCTTTTAAGACGATCTCGTGTCTCTCGTGTCTCACCAGCCATTCTGAAATCCCACCTCTTGCAGCATAGTGCTGGGGAAGGACGGCTCACTACCTCTGCCCTGGAGTGAAGTGAGAAGCCAATGTCCACACTGAATACAAGACTTTAGGGGCTGAAGAGTTACCCACTATGCTCTCATTCTATTCATGCCAGTGAAGAGGATGTTAGCTTCCCCGTCATGGTCACATCCCACTACATATTTCCAGCTTAAGATCAACTCAGAGGAGGCTGGGTCGGCACCATCATCCTCACTTTGAGTTAGATAAATAAACAAAGTGCAGAGAGGCTACATAATACAACAAAGGTCAAACCAATAGAAAATGCAGATCCAGGATGAAGAGGTCTTTCAGACTCCCAGTGTGGTGCCCTGCGCTGTCTTACCTTTAACGTGAGAATTCACTTAAGAGCTTTTCTGACAGCTATTTTACTCCCAATTTGCTTAAGAATTTTCTGAACAGCTCTTTATGAGCCTTCAATTCATAGCTTCTAAAAATTACTTCCCAGACAACTCAGTCCTTACCACAATCTCTCCATCAGTACACAGACTATATGTGACCAAGAAGAGATCATGAGTGGGGATGTGGAAACTTACTATGGTTCAAATCTCTTCATGTCTCACCTGCCTCACTGCCGTTGCCCTGGTTCTCATTTTACATTCTCTCTCCTGGATAATTCAGTGGCCTCCTCACTGGTCTCCCTGACTTTCATTCTGTCCCACCTTCACTTACCTGCTCCAACTGGCTTCCACTTCACATGCTGTCATTAGAGTGGATTTTCTAATATAAAGCTTATCCTGTCTTTCTGCTTAAATGTCTCCTCCCGGACCCTCTGTTGCTCTTACAATAAAGTCTAAACTCCGCCACTTGCAAAGTTCTTCCTGATCTCTCTCCACATCTGCCTCTGCAATCTCTGCTCCAGCCATACACTCCCCACGCTGCACTTCACCTCCCCCTGACTCCCTCCCATTCATCTGTTCTTGTCTCAACCTAGAAATCACTTCCTCCAGGAGGCTTTCCTGGACCCCTCCCCCAACCTCTGGATCAGACACCTCCTGCAGGCGTTTCTATTGCACTCCAGTTCTCTTTGTATTATAGCACCAATCCTTGTGTAACAGATGCTTGAGGACTCTAATTTCAGCTGCCACCACACTGGTCAATTCTGAGGAAGCTCAGAACCACAGCAGACAATATCCCACCAAAAACACATACCTGGAGACTTTCCATTTCTGGCTGCAGGGTCTCCTTTGACCCTGCCTACATGTCACAAGCACTGTGGTGGAGTTCATGCCATTAGGGTTCACCCTCATGGGGACAGGAGCTGGTGGCTAAATGACCCAACCTCTTGTCCTCACACAGGCAGTTCTGGGAGGCATGCTGGATGCTTCTCGGAAGTTCTGGTGGCATCAAACCCTCGTGACCTTGGAAGTGCACTCTTGTATTGGCTTTTCCTCCTTCCCTGCCTCACTTTCCCCACCCTCTTAACTCCTGTTTCCTGGGAAGCCCTCTCAAACAAACTACCTGCACTCAAAGCCTTACCTATGGTTCTGCTTTGCAGGGACTCTAACTAAGAGGTTTAGCAGAAACAAGATTTTCCTGTGCCGCTCTATCTCTCTGCAGAGACTTAAGTCCTGGGCCTCCAAATCTCTCTACAGTACACAGATACGGTTCTGCAAACAGTGGATGCTCAGTAAAGCCAACAACGTCACCTAGGTCACAGAACCAATTAGTGGGAGAGAATCAGACCTTTGTAGAGTAAAAGGTGCTCAGAACACTTTAAATTGGGGAATTCTAAGGGGAGGAATTTCCACTTGTATTTGCCAATCAGCTCTCAGCAACCCAGGGTTCCCCATTTTATCTGGGCAGCACCACAGCTTTGTACACCGTCTCTCCCCCTCTTCGTCTACAGCTCTGACGGTATTACCAGATTATTCCATCTTTTCAACAAATCACTCTGAGAAATCTATTGGAAAATGATTTTTGCTGCATAGTGGTGAAGAGGGTTCTAGGGAAGGAAAAAAGTCCAATCCCCCTTTGCTTTGTTCACTATTTTTTTGTTGTTCAAATTATTTTTAATTGTATAAAATGGGTCTTTTCTCAACTTTGATGCTGCTATGGACTGAACCCCTTGGGTTATTTCTTTCTTTTTAAAAATTATTATTATTTTTTAAATTTTATTTTGTTGTTGTTGTTCACTATTAAACATCAGCAAAATGTCACCTGTGCTATTATGCTCTGGGTCTGCCTGTGCTGGATCATCAACATGGTTTATGATTTCCTAATCTGATGGTCTCAAAAGGAAAACTACCCATCTTTTATTTGAGGCTAAATCAAAGTGGAATGATACATTTACAGTAGCAGCCAAAACATGCAGAGGCGTATCGTCACTGAGATGGACACTTTCTTCCTGGAAGCTGGCATTTCACACTCACTTCCCACCTTGACATGGGGCTCTAGTTGTGCGATCCTGGCATCATTCCATTGCAGCTATCAGAAAGACAGATCTACCCTGACCTTGGTCCCATCTCTGCTGTTAAGGTTCATCAATCAGGCTTTCAGGAAAGCTGAGGCAGATGGGAAGAGTCAGCTTCTGGGCAGTGGCTGCTGGCTCTGCGCTGTGAAGGAACACTGCAGAGAGCACCGAGGCTGAACAGCTCTCTCCCAGAAGTGCCGCTGCACTAGGCGGGAGTTAGCACTGGTGTCCCACGGAAAACTGGGGAAGGGGAAGGTCAGAATTCCCTTGGAGACTTCTCTGCTGTCAGCAGGAACCAGTGCAGTTTAAGGCATCAGAGCAACAGAAACACTGACTTCTCTTTGTTCTGGATCCTAAGCCATAAAGGCAAGGGACCACCAGAAAGTCAGCTCTGACAGCCCACCCCTCACCTAGCTGTGGATTTTCTGGTCTTGGGTTTTTTTTTGTTTGTTTTTTTAACTTTTTTTTACTGAGTTACAGTCATTTTACAATGTTGTGTCAAATTCCAGTGCAGAGCACAATTTTTCAGTTATACATGGAACATACATACATATATTCATTGTCACATTTTTTTTTTCGCTGTGAGCTACCATGGTCTTGGTTTTAAAGCAGGGTGAATTGTGCCACAGAAACCACAGCACTTCATTCAAGAGGACCCTCATCCACCTGCTAGAGGTCAAAGTTCAAAGGAATGTGGTGCCCTGGCTCCTAACAGATTGTATCCAGAATTTTATACTCAGACATGTCCAGAATATTGCTCCTAAGATGCTTTCAATGTAACAATGACATTTCAACCATCTCCTCCTACTCTACTGACCTCACTACCATAAGTTCCATGAAAGGACTAATCCTGCCCGAGAGGCATGGCTTCTGCTCTCCCCAGTTGGCTTCCACGCTGTAAGAGGGAGTGGCCAAGTGCCTGGGTACACTGGTCAGAGACTCTTACTAAGCCTTTTTTCCGGCATTTTCTGTTCACTTCTCCATCATTCAGTAATTATCTCAATTCCCTTCCCACCATACCTCACCCGGTGTGCACTCCCAACACCAGACACTGGCCAAGACCTCACACAAAAATGATTCAGAAACTGAAAAAAGTAAAAGGGCCAAAAAAGGCAAAATGGCTTGTCTTTTTTCTTTCTGAATTCTAAGTTTACAATGATAATTTGCTAAACTTTTTCTGCTACTTTTCAGCCCCCAAAATGTAAGTTTAACAAAATTTATTGCAACTAAATAATAAATTTCATCCTGCTGAGTCTAAAGATACTGCCGTTATAAAGATACTATAGTAATTCTTTGCTCCAGCCCCATGAGCATGGACTCAGATTCAGACAAATGACTCATTTTGTAGCAGAAACACTGCTTTATCTGGCCACCCTCAGTGACGCTCTGGATCCTGCTGTTTATTTATAAGAGGTACTGGAAAGGAGCTGGGAAAATAATTCCTTAAATAGAAATAGAAAGGATGACAGGACACAGCAACTGGTTGTGAAGGAAAAGTGGGAGCATCTTTCCTATGATCTTTAAAATCAGCCTCAGGCACCCAGCTGTCCCACAGGATAGAATTTGAGGTTTGGGAATGAATTTCAAGTCATTCATTCATTGAACTCATCCGACAGAGATTACTGAGAAATTACACCAGACACTGTGCTTGGAACTGGGGATACAAAAAGATATAAGGTATAATCTTTGGCTTCAAGGAGAAAATCTAGGAGAGGAGAGCATCATACAAGACAACTGTAACTACATACTGTGAGGACACAAAAGAGGGAGCAGCTGAGAGGCTATTTAACCCAACCCCTATTTTAGGGATGAATTAACTAAAACCCAAGAATGTAAGAAACCTGCTCAGGTTCACAGCGGGAGAGTTGGGGCCAGTATGCAGTGCTTCTGACACCCAGCCTGTCTCCTCCACCTTGTTGATGCTATAGTTGATGACAGAACCTTTGCAGGTCCCTTCCACACTCCAACTTCACTGCTAACTGGTGGTGGGGTGGGGTGGTGTGTAGTGCATATTCTTATTTTCCCAGAGCTCCCTGTACACAGGGCTCATGTCTTACTCATTCTTGATGCACCCACAGTGTAGTACAAAACCTGGCCATGGTATGTGATCACTGCATATTTAATGTGATTTGACAATGGATTTATCCAAATGACTTTTTTTCTTATAACAAAAAGGACTTAACATTACATTTGCGCCAACAGGAAGGAAAGGAAGTTCCAAACCTGGACCAGCAAGGATAGGGTCCACACATGTGCACGGAAGCACTACTGACCTTCACTTAGCACTTCAACACCCAGAGCCCAGCTCAAGTCTATATCTTGCGTCTCGTGACTTGCATAATCACTAAAATGCAAATTATTTGCAACAAAGATTCTTTGGCAGAGATAGGCAGTTTCCTCAGTATTTGTCATCCGTTTACACGGCAGGAGTAGACTTTTCTGTAGCTCACACATGGACTATTTTCCAGAGTCTGGAACTGGCATGGTACTCCCTGAGAAATGGGAAGAAAATTTATGATGAAAATTATTCATCATAGTAAGAGCTATCTGCTTGAAACCACTGTTCTCTTTCAGATTTAGCTGAAATCCCTAAGAATGGAAAGTAAAGTCCCAGCCCCTGCGCCAATTTCATTCCCCACTTGTGTAAATCTCTAAGTAATCTCCCCAAAGCCCAAGACCAGATCACTCAAGGAAATGGACTAGAAGCCAGTGGTACATTAGGAAGACAGTTTAAATCCCACTCACTTCCCAACACTGTACTGACAGTATTCTGTAGGACATGGGGCTCAGAAAGTGGAAAGCCAGAAATATTGACATTGATACAGAGCCAGCCACCCCACCTCAAAGGCATCTATCAACAAAAAGTGAAATAAAAGCTGGAAAACAGCAGCAGCTTCACAGTTTTTATACAAATAGAAAATGATCTACTACTTAGTTTTATTGCTCTGATGTCAACCCAAGAATGAAGAGCACTTAGGTTTGATCTGCTTTCAGCTGCTCTACATCTTTGTAACATGTCTATGACACATGCCTGATAATTCTGGTGGCAAAAGTCCTGAATTCTAAGCTCTTTTAAAACACTGCATTACAGAAAGCCCTTTCCATCTCTTCCTTCCCTACCTATTAAGAGCAGAGGTTTGTTTTGCCCTGCTCTGGCCTCTGAGCTGATGCTGGGAGGACCATTTTTTCTAGCTGACTTGGTTCTATTTAAATGGGCAGCTCCGGGGGAGGGGATAGCTCAGTGGTAGAGTGTGTGCTTAACACACACAAGGTCCTGGGTTCAATTCCCAGTACCTCCATTAAAACAAACAAACAAATAAAAACCTAACCACCCACCCCCACAAAGAACCTAAATGGATAGCTCTTCCTATAGAAAATACATTATTCATTCACAGCCAGTAAGACATGAACTGTTCTCCCCAAAGTAGTAGGGGTCCTCTAACTGCAGGCTCCTGATCTCTGTTGTGATCAAGGGCATTCATTTTTGAGACAAGCAATTGGGGTTAGGGCCTCTCAAGTGACACTGACATTGACTTTTTCTCTGGGACAAGCTAACTGATCTGCTGGGCAGTAGTTTATTAGCATCATACACAAAGAGAAAATTAATGTCCTTCTTCGTGAAGAACAGTCCTCCGTTGGTCTACCTCTCTGCTGAAACAGCCAGCTCAGTGGGCTTGGGTCCCTTGCCACAGAAGGCAATTGTGTATTTTTACTGTTGTTCATTTTTTTTAATCTGCCTAGTTCACACATCTCAGAGAGGGTCAAAGTTAGACAAGCGTTAGGAGAGTGGGTCCTCTACCACACCCTGCCTCAGTGAGGCATCTGCAATGCTTGGTCCACACACACAACACAGAGAGAAATGCAGCAGGCCTGGGGCTGGCGGGGTGTGTGTGAGCTGCTCTGTGGGATGGACCGTGTCGGCACAAGAACGCCAGTGTGGTCTGGTGAGAAGTTTCCCTCAATGTTCGCGTTTGAAAAATATCAAACTGACAGAAAAGGTGAAAGCAGAGAACAATTATCTGAATGCTCTTCACTTGGATTCACCAATTAACGTTTTGCTGCATTTGCTTTCTCTCTCCCTCTAAATTTTTGGGCAGGGGTGACATCATGCCCCTTCACCTCTAAATACCTTTGTGTGTATCTCCTCAGGACATTCTTCTGTGTAAACACAACAGCTGTATTAAACCCAAGAAATTTAACATTGGTGTCAAAGTCCATATTCACATTTCCCTCAATGCCTCCCCAATGGCGTTGACACTTGTTCTCCTTTCCCTCCCATCAGGCACCAGGTTTGAGGTTTCCTTGGTCTCCTGCCTTTTGTTTTGTTTGTTTGATTTTTGTACTTTGATAGTCTTTTGCACCTAGATTGGTTGTCTTACAGAATATTGCTTGTTTAGGATTTGTCTGTTTCCTATGGCAAGTATGCC